>NC_091444.1:73916162-74566207 GCF_964237555.1 Oryctolagus cuniculus | reverse complement strand
TTCAACAGCTACCAATACTAGTTATTTGTGGTCTTCACGTAAATGTTTCAAATATTCTCCTTCACATTTTCATTTCTTTAAAAGGGAACCTATTCATTTTCTAAATACTGGACTTTTTAAATGTTCTCTGAGTAAGTTTTTTTTAAAAGATATATTTTATTTATTTGAAACAGTTAGAGAGAGGTAGAGACATACACACACTCATACACAGAGAGAGAGAGAGAGCAGTCTTCCATTTGCTGGTTCACTTGCCAGATGGCCACAGTGGTTAGAGCTGTGTCAATCTGAAGCCAGGAGCCAGGAGATTCTTTCTGGTCTCCCACGTGGCTGCAGGGGCCCAAGGACATGGACCATCTTCTACTGCTTTCCCAGGGCATAAGAGAGCTGGATTGGAAGTGGAGCAGCCGGGACTTGAACCGGTGCTCTTAGGAGATGCCAGCACTGCAGGCAGAGGCTTTACCTGTCATGCCACAGTACTGGTTCCCTGAGTAGGTTTCTATAAGATTCATGCACTAGAACCACATTGTACCTTAGGAATTCTTACCAGAGAGAAAGCATCAATTAAGTTTTCTCATTGAAAGTTATAAAAACATTTTAATCCAAAAATTCAATTTTAATAAAATCATCAAAGAACAAAGAAGATACCTAAAAGACATTCTTAAAAACTGTAAATAATTACAATGTCCAGTAAAACGTATTAATCTAATAATGGTATGTGGTGGAATATATTATGTCCATTAGAATCATATTGCAAAATTGTCAAATACATGATAAGATTTTTATGACAATGTGTTAACCAAACAAATCAGTTGGGTCACCTTTAGGCAAAAGATACGGTTGTATCCAGCAGAAGTGACTTTGTTTCTTCCTGCTCTGATTGGGAAACACTGTCCGGTAAAATAAAACAGTCTGTTGCAGCTTTCTTTCTGATTGCTGGGCATTTATTTCACTCATTGTTTGAGGCGTTGCTATGAGAGAGAGCTTAGATTATTCTTCAAATACCTGCTCTTCCACACTTTCAGCCTACCAAAAGAAAAAGCTACCAGATTCACGCCTGTGTGCCTAGTCATATGTCTATGATTTTTTGTGTTTTTTGTTTGTATGTTTGTTTTTTTCCCTGCATGGTCAAATGTGGCCAAACACAGAATGCCTTCTGGGGGAGGCGGAAGGGGGCAAGTGGCGCTGTGGCACGGCGGGTAAAGCCACCAGCTGCAGTTCCGGCATCCCATATGCGCCGATTCTAATCACAGCTGCTCCACTTCCTATCCAGCTCTCTGCTATGGCCTGGGAAAGCAGTAGAAGATGGCCCAAGTTCTTGGGCCCCTGCACCCGCATGGGAGACCTGGAAGAAGCTCCTGGCTACTGGCTTTGGATGGGCACAGCTCTGGCCATTGGGGAGTGAACCAGCAGATAGAAGACCTTTCTCTCTCTCTCTCTCTCTCTCTCTCTCTCTCTCTCTGCCTCTGCTTTTCTCTCTGTGTAACTCTGACTTTCAAATAAATAAAACTTAAAAAAAAAAAAGAATGTCTTCTCCAATATCTAGCAAGAGAGCACTATGAACTATCACCAGCTTCAGCAATGGGGACTTTTTGTGCTATAGTTATATACATACAAAAATGTGAGATTGGGCAGACAGATAAGTCTTTTGTGTGCATAATTAATAACTTGCACTTGAGTTTCTGTGTCTCATTAGTGGTGGTTGTCTCACCTTTAACTAGAGAAGACAAGCTTTATTTTTGTAGTGCTTTGCCCTATTATGTTCAACAATAATAATTCACAGTGACAGATGTAATCCACCAAACTCATTATTTTCATCCCCGATCCATTTATTTTGCATTACCAATACGGTGTTGATGCCTATCATTCCCTAGACTAGAGTGCTTGATGAAATGTTTTATTGCAAAATGTCAGAGTCTAAATAATTAACAGCAGGAATAAGGCTGAAGCCTTCCAAAGTTACTGTGTGTATTATAAAATAGTATATAATTCACCCAGTGCTCACAGAAACAGGTCTTAGAGACATGGCTTTGATTAAGTGATTGCTTTTGGGAAAGAAAGGGGTATAACTCCTACTGAGGGCCACATCTCGAAGATTCTATACATCTATCTGTCTGTCTCACACACACACACTCACTCACTCACTCATACATGTGCAATTTATCAAAGATAAAACAGGATTGGAGAGTTTTCTCCTACAGAGAAAATCTACAAAACGTGTCATTAAAATAAGCTTAATCATAGTTTAACATATTGTCCTGTATAAACAGTTTTTCTTTTCTTGATTTATATTGTGTCCAAATCCTGCAGAGTTTCAGAAGGATACTGTCATCTGGTAGGCAGTGAAGGAGTTTGCAACTTCCTTTGACTTTAAAGGAATTATGGGGAAGTTTAAAGTATAACTATTCAAACATGAGAGAGAGAGAAAAACCAAATGAAACACCTTTTTTCTGATTACTCTGCCACAGGACCTTTTAATTAGTTTGTGGAAACAGAAGTTTTAATTATTGAGGCATATGGCTATTTTCCTCTAAAAAATGGACATGTGACCATACATCATTAACAGGTGATTATTATTAATAATGCCATTTACTGATTGTACATTAATATATTTTCTGGACTAGAAGAGAGCTAGAGAATAAAGCAGGAGATAAACTGATATGCGATTTTCAGTCTCTTGTATCATCACTACTATTTCCATGGTTGTTCACAAAGCATGTACTTTCGGGGGAACTTCAACTGGATATTCTGGATTAAACTATTGTAATGATTTCATGTATATTCATTCCATTAGCTTTGTGTAATTCTTCTTCCTCAAAGATTTAGAAACAATAAGTCACTGTGTGAGACAACTGCTGGAAAAATGGGAATGATCAAGGGACATGTATCCTCGAAGCATCTCCATTTTTCCATAATGTGGAAGTGAAAGTTTCTCTCCATTATGTTCCAATAATAATGTGGAATGTAGAAAAATTCTACTGGACTAGATCACCATTGTGTTGAGTTAGATGTCAATCTAAGGTGTTCTTAAAGGTGTCAGCTCTTTGAATTCATTGTAAAGGAAAGAAAAAGACTTGCTTCTGAGTGGTCCTCAGAGATCTCTGCCACAAAGGTCTAAGAATGCAATCTCTGTTGGAGTCAATTAGGGTATTAAACTCTGACACTTCATAGGTATTGATTTATAGATATTAATGAAAATCAAGCTTCCTTGAGTTTAATTATTTATCTATTTATTTTGGGGGTCAGAGAGCTGGAGAGAGATATCTATCATCCGCTGATTCACTCCCCAAATGCCCACATTAGCCGAGACTGGACGAGGCTGAAACTGGGAATTGAGAACTCAACCACGCGATAGGGACAAAGCTACTTGATCCATCACCTGCTGTCTCCCAGGGTGTATTAGCAGGAAGCTGGGATCGGAAGCAGAGTCAGGGCTCAAACCTAGGCAAAAAATCCACCCCAAGGAATTCTAGATTTTAGGGATGCATGAGATCCCAGCCACGTTGTCATGACGTTTTATGTTATGATTCCTCTTGTACACTCCCTGTGCCTGCCCCAGTTCCCTCCTTGTTTTGGATACCACAGGCATTTGGAGACTTCCATGCAGAGCTTCTATGGAGATACTTCTTAGCAGTGAAAGAAAGGTAACCTGATAAAAGTGTAATAGTTTAAAAAGAGAATTTTTAAAGATCTGGAACCAAAAAAAAAACCCCTTTTCTGTTAACAAAAATAAGAAACTGCAAATAAACCTCCAGTATTCACAGTGGCAGAAATGACTCAACTGTTGTGAAATTTGAATTTCTCTCATTGTTTATATCTAAATATGAAACATACCTGGCAACGGCATGAGACAGAACATGCCTTCTCATTTTTCCATATAATTTACACCATACACTTGGCCAAAAGCTCTGATTACAAAATACAACTGCAATTGGATAGCATAGCAGAATGGATTTCCACACCTACCACATAAGGCTTGGTTTGTTTTGATTAAAGACATAATTGTGATCCAATTTCATAATGTGGATCACAATTTCATCACCTGTGCCTGGAAGGAGAGGAAAATATATGAGGGGTATAGCAAAGTGCAAACTCATTAAAAATTGTTTGCAAGAAATTATGATCATTACATTTAAGGCAAAGGTGTGGTGTTTTGTTTAATTAAATGAAGTTTGTAAAGTGTTTTCTGAACTTTACTTGGTTTGTGCAAACTTGAGCAAGGTATTTTATTTGGGCTTGTGTTTAATGTAGTATTTTGAAAACATGTACCATGGGAGCAGGTAGGTAAATTGTCATGAAAAAAATGCTTTCAGCACTAATTTGGTTAGCATAAGACCTTAATCCAAGAAGGTGAAGTACAACATGAATATCCATGTTGGGAATGGTGAAATTGACATATCTGTTCATAAGATGTTTACAACCTCTTTCCCAAAAAAATTGTAACATTTTTTATTGACTACAACCCAGATTGTTGCATGATAATTAATATTTCATAGGGAGTTTTTGATTTATAAGAACATTATTATACCTAAGTGCTTCTTCAGGTAATCTGTTGAAAACTCATAAATGAAGATGAGTCCTAGGAAAATGTCATCACATTGCAGTTCATTTCTGTTCTCCCCAGTCTCTTTGCTAATTGTTTAAATGCATCTCTCATGATGCTAAGGACTCCAGTATAGTCCATCGTATATACTCCTCCTTTCATTGTCAATGAAGCAATTTGGCCTGAAATATATTTCAAGTACCTGGGAAAAAAATAAACTGATTTGTTGACAAGCATAATTTTTAGTGGAATCTGCAAATTTGGATTGGGGTTTTGTCATTCATGTTGTACTGAGAACCATTGTGAAGGGGCTCATTCAGTTCATCAGTTGTATGGTAAATTCTGTTCTGTTCTGTTCATTGGCTAAAGGCATTGATTTGAATAGATATGGATAAAGTCTGAAAAATGAAAATGAAAAACTTAACTTATATTTACAAACTCAATGATTTTTAAAATCAACAACTTACATTTACAAACTGAATGGATTTTAAAATAAGAATTAAATAACAGAGGTAATGTTTCAGTATTTTCATGTGCTACATGAAACTGTCAGCCATGATAAAAAAGAGAGGCCAGATGCTGAGTGCAGAAAGAGCCGCATGAGATGCAAATAGACCAAGTCTATGCACCTCACACACAAGTGTCCACGAGACTTGTGAGTTGTGTATTTGAAGTGCAATGATCAATAGAGCATGAGGTGTATCACATGGAACCCACTTTGTGGTTGGTGGGGGGTGACACATGCCGATGGCCAACCTGCTGGGTAGGACCTAGTGACAGATTTGAAATGGAGGAAAATGATAAGTAAGTTATAAAAGTTCAGCTGAGGGATCAGAGAAGATTTCTGGGAGAAAACTGCATCTCAGTCGGTCTTTTAGGATGAATCAATTACAATGGTTTGGGAAGAGGATATTCGTGTACAAGGATGCAGTTATAGGGAAGAGGGTAACCTTAGTCTAGAATAATCACATGTAAAAGCTTCAGAGCACATTGTAGCTTACGAAAGATTTTTGCCAGCAATGAAACAAGTGAACCAGCTCTTACTGCACAGGTTTTTTTTTAAGATGTGCAAAACTCTAGTGCAGCAGAGTTGTCACAAATGCTAGAGTCAGGCACAGGTCAGAGGAGATTTCAAAAAGGTCATGGGAAATGCAATCAAACTATGTTTATTTTGGTACGAAAATTTTTGAAATTTGTATATACAGAGGGTCTTTAAAAGTTCCTGGGAAATGTGTATCATGAAAAAATTATGCATGGATTTCAAAATTCTCTTTCCAAAACAGACTTATCTTTTTTTCTTTTAAAAAATATTTTATTGGGGCCAGCATTGTGGCACAGTGGGTTAACGCCCTGGCCTGAAGTGCTGGCATTCCATATGGGCGCCAGTTTGAGACCCGGCTGCTCCACTTCTGATCCAGCTCTCTGCTATGGCCTGGGAAAGCAGTAGAAGATGGCCCAAGTCCTTGGGCCCCTGCACCCATGTGGGAGCCCAGAAGAAGCTCCTGGCTCCTGGCTTTGGATCAGCACAGCTCCGGCTGTTGCAGCCTATTGGGGAGTGAACCATCGGATGGAAGACCTCTGTCTATCTCTCTGCCTCTCCTCTCTCTGTGTAACTCTGACTTTCAGATAAATAAATAAATCTTTTAAAATATTTTATTATTTATTTGCCTGAAAGATAGAGCCACAGAGAGGAAGAGGCAGAGAGAGAGAGGTCCTCTATGCACTAGTTCACTCCCCAAAGGGCTGAAATGGGGGGGTTGGCCGATCTGAAGCCAGGAGACAGGTGCTTCCTCTCAGTCCTCCACGAGAATGCAGGGGCCCAAGGACCTGGGCCGTCCTCGACTGCATTCCCAGGCCACAGCAGACAGCTGGATTGGGAGTGGAGCAGCCAGGACTCATACTGGTGCCCCTATGGGATGCTGGTGCCACAAGCCGGGGCTTAACCTGCTGCACCACAGCGCCAGCCCCCAGACTTATCTTTTAATTGTATTTCCCATAAACTTTTTGAAGTACCTTTGTACTTCACACTTTTGGGTTTTCTGGTTTCAGCCATGTCATAGTTAGAGGAATGCCATAGGTATGGGATTAAATCAGAAGAGAATTGGGTATTAGAGTGCTGAATGGACCCAAATTCATACCAAATTGGAAAGAAGTTATTTTAGAAGGGCTGAATATTAACCTGGAATGAATCAGGAATCTATGATAAGATTAGTATGGAGATAAACTTCTGTTAACAATTATTTTCAAGGTAAATCTGGAATGAAGATGCACGAGAAAGATTTACAAAATAGACAAACATGAAAACAAATCAAAATTAAAACAAAGCCAGGAAAACATATCAAGGCATAACTGAGTGTTCTGTGTGATTTATATTTTTAGCCTTTATGATTTCTGTGGATTGTAGCTCACCTGTTGTAACTCACCAGTCTCCATTCATTAGAAAACAGAGCACTACCTGTAAACATTTTACTCTGGCCATATGTGACCTTGATAGCTACAAATGCATCAGTCAGTAAGCATAAGGCCATCTTTCCAACATGTCAACAGAAATAGATCATTTAAGCAGACTGGCATATTTTTTGAGGCTAATTTGTCTACCAACATTAGTTTGCCTATCTCAGAACAACATACATGGAGGAAGGAGTTTAAAATGAATAAAAATATATTCAATCCATAATCAAATGAAATGTTTTGGGCATGGTGCCAGAAAACACTCCTGAATTAGACTTTCTCCTGCTCCTAAATTTAGCCATCTGACCTTCTATTTTAAGAACCATTCAAATTTTTGAAGTGAAGGATTTACCTTTTGATGAACAAACCATAATTTTATTGTAAATATGGAATGTGTTGTCCTTGACTTTGAATGTATTAAATTCCATATTATGACATCATTAGCCACCTGTTTCATTGGCAGTAGTGAGGAGAGAAATTGACAACCTAAAAAGATATTCTTCTAGAATATTAATAATTGTTACAATGAAATGTATTGGTTAAAATGCATGAAGTTTATTAAGGGCTAACTAATTAAAAGATGTAAGCAGGGGCCTGCGCTGTGGTGCATAGGTTAATCCTCTGTCTGGGGTGCCAGCATTCCATATGGATGCCGGTTCTAGTTCCAGCTGCTCCTCTTCCAATCCAGCCCTTTTCTATGGCCTGAGAAAGCAGTGGAAGATGACCCAAGCACTTGGGCCCCTGCACCTGCATGAGAGACCTGGAAGAAGCTCTTGGCTCCTGGCTTGGGATCAGCCCAGCTCTGGCCATTGTGGCCTTCTGAGGAGTGAACCAGTGGATGGAAGATCTTTCTCTCTGTCTCTCCCTCTCACTGTCTGTAACTCTGCCTCTCAAATAAATAAATAAATAAAATATTTTTAAAAAATTCAAAAAGAGATATAAGCAGTGAACCACAGAGATTTCTTACGTTACTGCTTTTTGTGCAAAAAGTTTGTTAAAGGACATAGTTACTGCATTTTATTTTTTTAAACTATACTTTATTTATTTTCATTTTATTTGAAATGCAGGGAGATAGAAAGTGCTCTTTCATTCACTGACTCATTCCCCAGGTGTCCCCAGGTGTTCCAAGGATGGAACAGGCAAAAACTAGGATCTCGGAACTCAATCAGATTCTCCTATTTGGGTAGGAGAGATCCAAGTATTTAAGCCATCATCTGAAATCTCCCAGGATGCACATTTGTAGGAAACTGGATCAGAAGTGGAGGAGCCAAGATAGGAACCAGGCTTTGTAATATGGAATGGGCCATCCCAACTGGTTTCTTAAACTTTGCACCAATAAATGCTCACTCCATGTGTTTTATTTCCATGAGGATTGCAGATCGTACTTTTAGCAACATCTGCCATTAGTTAAAGACTCTGAAGGCATTGTGAATATTTCAAAAGGTAAGAATATTTTAAACTCAAACATTACTTAAGATAGTTAATACTATCTTAAGTAAAATTTCTTCAAGAGTGTCATTGTGTGCCATAGAACCCTCATTTATTTAACAAATGTTTTTCTTTGACAGATATTATTGTAGGTGTTGAGGTTGATATCATGAGCAATAGGAACATGATATCTTCCATTATGAAGCTTGCAGCCTAGTGGGAATTCCAGTGAAATGATTGAGCAGTTAATATAGGATGGAGATGGGTTCTGGCATAGCATGTTTGGGAGATGGATCCATTAGAACATATGCTTCAAGGGAAATTATTTTTGCACAAAGTATTGCAAATTGTTCTAATTCTCTATGTGGATTATAGTTTTATGTTGTTCATTCCAATGCTGTTAACTGTTTGCCAAGCATCTTATTATGCCTTTTGCATTCATTAAGCCATCTAATTCAATGGCTGCTTGCAGGAAATGGTATGAATCATATTTTGAATGACTGAAGCTCATAGGGACAAAACAGCTTTCCCTGGTCACACTTGGGCAGCAGTTTGACAGATATTTCCACTACATTCTCTATACTCTCAAAGTCAAAATTTTTGCATATCGTGGCATAAAAATGCTCCGTAGACTCACTGAAATTCTTTATTACAAAGCTTCATTGTAAAGATTTCGCATAAAAGTAATCTGATTTGTTTTTAAAATGGGATTTATACCATGTGTGTTAGTTATTGCTCTATCGTGAACTATCCCCAAACGTACAGCCACACAACTCTTTAGTAAGTTTCTGAGTCTGGGGATCTGAAGGCAGTTATCTGTGTAGTGCCAGGTCACAGTGTCTCCAGTGGCTGGGTGACGACGTCAGCTCTGGCTGCTGTCTTAACTGCAGGCTTGCCTGGGTTGGAGAGTCCACTTCCAGGATCCCTCCTCTGCTGTTTGAAATCTTCAGCTCCTCACTTCCTGGGCTTCTTCTAGTGCTGGTCAGGTCATGGCAGTTAGAGTCCCTGGAGCAAATGATCTGAGAATATGTGTCAAAACAGAATCTGTCATGTGTCTTAAAAATAAGCCCAGAAATGACTAGATCTGGGTTCAATCAGAAGAGAAGAACTACCCAGTGACTTTTGTGGGGTATAATTTGATTTTATTTTGTCTGAATTTAATTTATAAAAATAATATATATGTAAAATAATATCATAAAGAAAACAGAAATGCAAACTTTATTCAGGAGCATAAAAACACTTGAGGACTGTTTATGTATAGATGGGTGTAGATCACATCGTTACTGTAAATTCTTATATTGATTGAGGTTCCAATCAGTAAATTAGACTTTATTAATCTACTGCAGGTTGTAGGCATCTGTTAGCCAAACATACCTTGGACTCATGGTTGAAGAATAAGAAGTTACTCTTAAAGGTATTTCTAAGAGACTTTGCTTTAACCTAGCAAGTCTTTTGAAGGAACTGTCTCTTGTAATGCACAACTGAAGGAGTATACACAATCTAATCTTTGGTTGTCAAGCTGAACTTTATGATAAAGATGCAAGGAAAATATTTTTCTGAATATGAAGAGCATCCATCAATTAATGTCACCAATTGAATGATTAATATACAGAAGAATTTATCAGGGGCTGGGTTTATAGTACAATGGGTTAAGCCAATTGCAACAGTGACATCCCACAGTGGAGGGCCATTTGGAGACCTGGCTGCTCCACTTCTGATCCAGATCCCTGCTAATATTCCTGGGAAAGCAGGGAGAAGATGGCCCATCCTTGGACCCCTGCCTTATGTGCGAGACACAGATGGAGTGCCTGGATCCTGGCTTCTGCCTAGCCCAGGAATAACCATTGTAGGTATTTGGGGAATGAACCAGCAGATGGTTCTCTCACTCTACCTTTCAAATATATAAAATACATTTTTAAAAAAGGAAGTATTGGCCATAATAGGGAAAGGGAACAATGAAAGATTGGCTCATTAGTAAAAAGAACTATGAAAAATACAGGAATAGAAGAGATGAGAAGCAACCATCACCTCTAGGGAAAACAACTTGAGAAAGAGTCCCTTTCCCAAGGTGGAGATTCAGATCTCACTGGAGAGGGTGTGATCCTGACTCATGACTCTCTGAATGTCAGAAAAGTCTCCAGCACATTGCACTTGTGGAAATTGATGGAAATTTACCTTCTAAGGTTTCAGGGAAAGTCCTGTGTGGGGAAGTTTCTCATGAGAGACATTTAGAAGCCACCATTTTTCAGGAGTTTGGTGTTGGAGAACATGTTGGGCCATTGTTGCTGAGTACAGGTGGAGATGAGATGCTGGGAAAGTCACTCTTATTTCAGGAGCTGGGTGTTAGAAAGAAGCCACAGGTGCTAAAGGAATCTGTCAAGTGAGCCCACTGGGACCAGGAAATACAAACATTTTCTTTCTATAATGTCTCTCCAGCAGGCTATGTTAATAAAGCTTATTGTAATACCAGGTGGAAAAGAAAGAATTTTCAAAGGGCCCATATGTAGTTTCACAGAACAGGTGAAATAGAGTGAATCTGGAGCTGAGACAATAAATAAAATCCAAGCACAGTAACATAGCATCACTTATGCCATATTTTATTGGTCACATAAATTTTATCCACAGTACTGCAGGAATGTAGGCACAAATGTGTGGACTTCAGGAGGCAAGGATCATTGGTGACCATTTTGGTGATGGACATCTATAATTTAACCCTCTAGCACTCAATGAATCATATCCCTCACATGCAAAATATGTGGATATTAGTTTCCCATGACTGCTATAATAAATTACCACAGACTCAGTGGCCTAGAACAACACAAACTTATTATATTTTAGTTCTATATGTCAGAATTCAAATTTGGGCCTCACAAATTTTGGGGCAAAAATAAAGATGTCATTTGGACTGTATTCCTTTCTGGAAGTATGGGGAGAGGCTCTTTCTTTGTTGTTTTAAGTTGTTTATGGAATACAATTCTTTTATTATTATAGGATGGATGAGCTATTTCCCAGCTATGTGTCAGGTAAGGGATTAGCAGCTTCCTAGGCTGCTCAAATTCTTTGGCTTATGTTTGTCTTATTCTAACTCCACTTCCTGCAGCAGGAGATACAGTCCATCTCACACTTCACCTCTCTCCTGCCTCATTTTCTATAATTAGATTATCTCTTTCTGTATTCAGAGAAAACTCTGTTACTAAGGATTCAAATGATTAGGTTGTAACCACTTGGATACTGCCGAATATTCTCCCAATCTCAAAAGTCCACGAATTTTATGACATCTGTAAAGTCTCTTTTTCCATATTACAAGATAAAGCAGCAAGTTATAGGGATTAGGTTATGCATGTCTTTGGAGGGTCATTATTCCAACAACCATAATACTCAACAGCTCCCAGGAGTCTCCCTCCCCAATCTTATTATTTACCAGATTATCTCAAAGTCCAGAAAGCGTCATCTAAATCATGCTTGCATGTGAATGAAGCTCTTCACATATAGAGAGACTCACCTGGATCTGTTAATGAACACAAACAATAAGTATGTAAGAATTACAATAAACACTCCTTTCCAAAGGCGGTAAACTACAGGTAAATGGTAAGGACTGATCCATAGCAGTTCTGACATCCGGATGATCAAGTTTTAGAAGTTATGTGATAAAGACTCATTTCAAGAGTTGTTCTCTATGGCTTTGTTCTCAGCTCTTGCTTCTTCCATCTGAGTCATCCTCTAGCCACTTCATGGAAGACTGTACTTCTTTGCAGCTGACTAATTATTTTAGCATGCTTTCTACCAGGAGGATATTGTAGCCAATGGCCACTTTCCATTTTCTTAAATACAATTTTAGAGGCATAACTGATGTATAATAGACTGCATATATTTAAAATACAAGTAAACAGAATTTCTCACACACACACACACACAAATCATCATCATCATGCTATCGTTTGAATGTTATCACCAAAAGTAATGTTGAAATTTAATCCCCACTGTGGTGTATAAGATTAAGAGATGGGACCAGGTGGGACCTTGAAGAGGCAATTGGGTCATGAGGGCTCTGTGCTCATGAGTGAATTAATTCCTTCATGGATGAGCAGGTTCGTGCACTCACAAGAGGACCTTCACCAGCTGTGGCCCCTTGACCTCCCAGCTTCTAGAACTGTGAACTAAAGAAATCTTTATTCTACAAATTGCCCAGTCTGGGGCATTCAGTTACAGCAACAGAAGATGTATTAACACATCACCACGGTGAAAACAATGACTATACTCGCCATTTCCAAAACTCTCCTATTGCCTCATTGTAATTCTTCCTTCTCATCTCTCTTTGGTCCTTGTCCCACTAAATCAGTATTCTTCTTTCTAGTTCTATTGATTAGTTTTAATATCTCTAATCTTATATAATATAATGAAATATGTTTAGAGGCTAGTTTTATTTACTCACCATGTTTGTTATGGGATTTGTACATGTATCAATATTTCATTCATTCTACTGCATAGTAGTATTCCGTTGTATGGTTATACCACAGTCTACATGTCTACTCAACTGATGAACATTTGATTTTTTCCAGCTTGAGACTATTAAATATATAGCTACTTGAAACATTTGTGTAGACAGTATTATTTAAAAACTCAATTTTTTCACTACAGTAAATATCTAGAAGTAAAATGGCAAGATTATATAGTAGGTTTATAATTAACATTTAAGAAAATGCCAAAGTTTTCCATAGTAGTCATAGTAGCATTTTTATATTCTCAGCATATTAAATTGTGTAGAAGTTTTGTTTTTTCCACATCTTTAATTTTTGCTGTGATAAATCAATTTTACCTCTAGCCAATCTAGTAGATAGAACAAAACAACAATCCATAGAATAGCAAATTAGCAATTTGATCTTCATAAAAATTTAAAATGTCCACTTTTAAAAATCACTACTGTAAGAATAAAAAAAGTCAAATAGATAGAAAATATTTGTAAAACATTTATCTGATAAAGGAATTTTTGAAATATGTCTCAAATTTCTCAAATATCAGAAGAAAAAAAGAAAGCAATCAATTCTTTATTTCTAAACTTGGTGTTCAAAAGATTTGAACAGATCAAAGAAAATATATGCAGATGAAAGAAAAAGGAAATGATGCTCAATGTGCTTTGTTTTTGGTGGAGTGAACTATATAGCTATTGTTTGGAACCACAAAATAAACATGATTCACCTGGCACAAAATAGGCATATTGTGATCCTATCATTTGTAAACACACTATAAATAAAAGTTCCATAAAAATGTTAACACATTTTAGAAGTTAACTGAAGTAGTCTGATTTATATTACATAAAATATTAGATAATTTCTAATTTATTGGCTTGTGAGTTTTAAAAGTTTGACTTTCGTATACTCCATTTTATTTTATTACAAAACACTGTTCTACAGGAATTATTTTATTTGTGTTCTTCCATCATTCACAAATTACTTTGAATTCAAGCAGCAAAGTGTGGCTGCACAATATTTTTCGTCTCCAAATTCCCTTCAAATGAGTCCATCCAGGAGACAGTAATCAGAACATTTAGTTTGATTACAAAAGCACAGCGCTGTGGCTTCAGGTGAATAATGGATTCTATCTGTCGATGAATAGTGAAATGATGAATGACCATAGGAAATTAACATGGAGGGAAAGTCACAGCCAATCATGTGGAGACAATAAAAGAGAAACGTTAGTATGATCTTTAACCATTGAAAGTATCATGTTACAACTATATTTTCAATATCTTTTAAGACATCAATTAACCTGAAGCACCAGTTGCTATTTTTTTAAATATCATGAATATCACGAAGGCATTGAAGACTCTTCTTTACCAAAATACACATCTTGCTACATCCTCATACATACACATTTATTAATTATCCAGTTTTTTTTTCAATGAATGTAGAAATTAGGCTGGGCAGGTTACGTCAAACTTATTTTGAGGATTTATATAATAGCCGAGTTAGACATTTCCAGAGCACCAGTTAATTTTCCTCTAGGTACATCTTGTCTGATGGGCAGAATGGGAAGCCAAACAGGATGGAATAGAGCACAAAAATTTACAGATATAGTGGAAATGGTGTTAACTTTGGATAGAAAATTGCCCCAGAAAGAAAGTGCAACATAAAGCAAAACAAGCCAGGACATAATTGTGCACATTCCAGTGAAAGTTTTCAAGAAATCTTATCCATGGTATACCCTTGAAGGATGTGACCCAGGTAAGACTTACCTGCTGAAGGCAACTAATCCACAATGAGCAAATTATCCTGCCCTGAGGGGTAAGCTATAATATCAGCCACATGCTTCAGGAAGAGAAAGTCATGTGTTCCTAGAAGAGTAGGAAACCCGGGCCAGCAGGGGCTTGCCTGCAAATGAAACTTAACTACAAACTGGAAAGTTTTAGTTGATTTAGAATAAGAGAGTACTCCAGTGAGATTCCTAAATGTTTCTGACAGGCAACAGATTCTAATAAAGGAACAGCAGTGGCATCACACAGAAAACATCAGTGAACAAATCTTGGCATTTTTGTATGCCCTAAGGAATTGAGCGATGAAGATCTTCAAAAGTTGGGGCTGCTTTAACTGCAACATGATGTGGAAGAGCTTTTAAAAATAAAGTTTGGGCTGGCACTGTGGTGTAGCGGGTAGAGCCACTGCCTGCAGTGCTGGCATCCCATATGGGCGCTGGTTTGAGACCCAGCTGCTCCACTTCCGATCCAGCTCTCTGCTATCGTCTGGGGAAACAGTAGAAGATGGCCCAAGTGCTAGGGCCCCTGCACCCGCGTGGAAGATCCTGAAGAAGCTTCTGGCTTTGGATTGTCCCAACTCTGGCCATCGCGGTCATTTGGGGAGCAAACCAGAGGATAGAAGATCTCTCTCTGCCTCTCCCTCTGTCTCTGCCTCCATAATTCTGCCGTTCAAATAAATAAATAAACCTTTTTTAAAAATTAAGTATAGGGACCATCTAATAGAAAATATGTCACCTTCATTCTTGCAACCAGTTTATCCTTTCCACATATGTGTACCTACATGTACATGCAGACATGTATTGTCCCCTCTTTAATTCATAAACTGCCATACATTTACAGAAGCTGAAAAGAGCTAAGGTTTTTCAAGGTATGCCTAAAAATTTTATTGAAAATGGAACCTCCCAGTTATTGACTCCAAAGGATCTGTCAAGCACTTCCATGTAATATGTGTATTAATGGACAACAAGAACAAAAACAACTACATTATAATTCTTAATATGTTTATGAGCATATAAGTATATTGGCAAGAGAAACCAAAGGAAATATGCTTCTACCCTGCAATTTTTGAAAAGCTGTTGTATAGCTGTAATGATTAGCTGATGAAGGAAATTGGGAAATGAATAGAAATGCCACTTTTCGTTAGCCATAGCCATTGAAATTTTTGATTTATGTGTTTTTTAGTAAAACTCAAGATATCATTTAAAGCCAATGTGTCTCTGTCAGAGAGACATTAACAGGTAAGGGATCAAATTATAATCATAACATTCCAGCTATGTTTGGACATTGTTGAATATAAACCACAAATGGCTAAACATGTAATGTTCGTAGTGGTTGACCTCTATATCAACTTTAAACAGTATGTTTACTTTATATAACCATGTAATTTTCTAAATGAAGACCGGTCTTTTAAAGAGAAGCTATGATAGTCAGAGAGAAAGACAGGGTAATAAATTTAACTTCTTAATATGGGACCACTAGTTCAGTTGCTTTGGATCAATTAAAACTTCATTGTCATTAGGTGAAATATTTTCATTATCAGAAATGTCATTTTAATGATGATAAAAGACAAACCAACTTAGATATAGATATACATATTTGCACATATGTTGAAATAGACAGATTTGTGCATACAGCTGTAAATATACACAGTTATTTAGCTAATGCTTAAATATTTAATTATGATAGCTAGAAGATATTCACTATAACATAAGGAAAATACATTTGTAATATATTTCTGTATTTAATCATTTGATCTTGACCTTCATTGATAGCTAGGTACATTAAAATGTTCACACATAAATATTTAATTCTCATATTTCTTTTGCGTTGAACCTTGAAATTACCTAGTTTATCCTTTAAAATCTATTTTTAGATATTGAGGGCTTCTTAGGCATCAAATTACAGTTAAGTGTATTAGACAAAGATCATTCTCACAAAGTTATTTTAGGCAGGCCCTTTGTGAGTTGGAATGGTGTGAAAAAATACTCTTGAAATTCTCAGAAGCTTTTGTGCAGGTAAGAAAATCTATCAGTCACTACCTTAGGTCAATGTGGGCCCTATAGAAGAGAACTGCCAGCTTTGTTCTTGATTTCATATTGACCTGAGGCCAAAATCTATTGCCACCTTACATTTTTTTCCCTTGAAGTCACTTCTTACTCTGAGTATGTTTTGTTCATGGAGAGATTTTCCTGGATGCTTTATAATCCAAATTAAATTCTGATTTAGAAAAACGAAACAGTCCCTTGTTTACCTTTACTTCTCTCTTTCAATACCACAGCTTCACACAGTACTCACAGCTTTAGCTTGGAGACAACTGACACTTCGGCACCTGCTCCTAGAATCTCCTTAGCCAGATCCTTAGGTACATTTTTGTCTTCTACACTTCTGTGGCAACAGCTGTACGGTTTTCTGCCACTGCATGATACTGGGTGATGTTTTTCCATCCTCCGAAGCAACTTCCTCACGCCCTCTCCAGCTCTAGTCAACAGAGCCCTTGCTGACTTTCCAATGTCATTGTAAGAATGTGCCCTACTCCTAAGGTCAATGGCGCATAATTGATTGTTCTGTGGCTCTATATTTAAAAATTTATTTATTTTAAAATCAGAGTTACACAAGAGAGAGGGAGAGAGACAGAAACAGAGACAGAGTTCTTCCACCCACTGCTTCACTTCCCAGATGGCCTCAATAGCATGGGCTGAGCCAGGCAAAAGCTTGGTGCCAGGAGCTTCTTCCAGGACTCCCATATGGGTGGCAGGGGCCCAAGAACTTGAAACATCTTCCGCTGCTTTTACCACGCCATTAGCGGGGATCTAGATCATAAATGGAGCAGCTGGGATTCCAATAGGCGCCTATTTGGGTTGCCAGTGTATAGCAGGCAGTGGCTTAACCCATTACACCATGATGCTGGACTGGCAAACTGCTCTTAAAGGGGAAGTAAAAAGGCACCCAGCACCCATCCTTTTCATTCTACTGATGGAAACCATCCACAAGTTTAACCCAGATTCAAGAGAAGGGATATAAACAATGACACAAAAGGCCACTTATTGTATGATTCCATTTATGTGAAATATCCTGGAATAGACAAATCCATGTGGGCAAAAATAGATTAGCTGTTACTAGAGGTATGGGAGGGAATGGCATGTCTCTGCTAATGGATACAGGTTTCTTTTGGAGATGGTAAAAATGTTCTAAAATTAGGTGCACTCATTGTGATGTAGCAGATTAGACCACATTTGTGACACTTGCATCCCATGTTGGAGAGCGCCAGTTCAAGTCCTGGCTGCTTCACTTCCAATCCAGCTCCCTGTTAATGCGCCTGAGACAGCACTGGAAGATGGCCTAAGTCTTGGTGCCCCTGCAGCCACATGAGAGATCCTGATGAAGCTCCTGGCTCCTGGTTTGGATCGGCTCAACTCTGGCTGTTGTGGCCATTTGGGGAGTGAACCAGTGGATGGAAGACCTCTCTCTCTCTGTCTCTCTCTGTAACTCTTTTTTTTTTTTTAAAGATATATTTTATTTATTTGAAAGACAGAGTTACAGAGAGAGAAAGAAAGAAAGAAAGCGAGAGAGGTCTTCTATCTGCTGGTTCAGTCCTCAAATGGCTGCAATGGCCAGAGCTGAGCTGATCCGAAGCCAGGATCCAGAAGCTTCTACTGGGTCTCTCAGGTGGGTGCAGGGGCCCAAGAAATTGCGCCATCTTCTACTGCTTTCCCAGGCCATAGCAGAGAGCTGGATCAGAAGTGGAGCAGCCAGGACTCAAACCAGCACCCATATGGGATGCCAGCCTACAGGCCCTGTAACTCTTTCAAATACATAAAATAAATCTTTTTAGAAAAAAAGTACTAGGTATAAAATCAATCCTTGAAACCAAAGAAAACCTTAGCATGCAGTTTGGTTATATTTATAAGTTATTTTGGCTCAGTGATTAATTAAACTTTCTTCATCTTCAACCCATATATTATTTAAACAGTGAAAATAATTTGAAATATCCAAGTCTCAGAATGAAAATATGTAATTTTCAGAGAGATGCCTCATATAAGAGCAATAATTGATAATTTGTAGGAATCGATTCAGAAAAGGTTTGTTAAATACTTGGAACTTTTCAAAAAATCAATATGTTGTTTTGAAATCACACTTCTGTCTTTAGGATCTACAGATTCAATAAAATAATCACATACCCCCTTTGTAGTAAATTCATTTTGTGGGGGTGTGATGGGTGGGTAGGGGGATAGGAAACTCAAGCTAATAGTGGAAAAAAAGGAAGTAAATATACATAAAATATATCCCTACTTTTTTTTCTTCCCTGCTACTTTGTGCATTGAACCATTTTCCCATATGTATTTTGGTTAATGGAAAAACTGGGCAATTTTAGGTGGATTTTGTGAAGGTGCTTGAGGTCTTTTGCTTTCAAACATCCTTGTCATGAAAACAACCTATTTCTCCTTCTATTTATATTTTTAAAAAGATTAAGAACAGTTGTGATTATCCTTATCCTTTAGTCAGGGATACCATTTTTTGGCTTTCAAAAAAGTGCTCAATGGAAAATGATTTGTGCAGAAGTTAGAGTTGTTTAATTGCCTCCTGTCTGCACTTCACTTTCCTCCACTGCATGTGGCGAGCACTTGATGAAGTGTCAACATCTAAAGAGACGCATGAACCTTTGTACTTGCAATACTTCTCTCATGTCTGGATTTGCCCCTTGTACAAAGCAGTTCCCAAAGCATCAGAGAAGAAAAATTCTTTTAAAGAACAACTGATGACAGTAATTAGTAAAAGTCACGTTTATGTGCCTTTCAAAATAATAATGTGTATAATTTCCTTTAGTTTCACTTTGAAGCATTACTAAAATTTGTATATATAAAAGAACATTTATCTAGAGTAATTTAAAAATGTATGTTTGAAAATGACATGCAATGACAAAGTGAAATGAAATATTAAATGGTATTCCTTGAATATGCACAACTTTTAAAGCGATGTATTATAAGAGAACAGTATATAGGAGCTGGCATTGTGTCACAGGAGGTTAAGGGTCTACGTGAGATGACTGCTTCCCATACTGAAGTGCAGGTCTACATCTTGGCTGCTTTGCTCCGAGGCGACTTCCTGCTTCAAGAAAAGGCAGCAAAATATGATCCAAGTGACTGGGCCCTGACACCCATTTGGAGACCAGGATGGAGTTTCTGGCTCTTGGCTTCTGTCTGGCCCAGATCAGGCTCAGGCTCTTGCAGCCACTGGGGAAGTGAACCAGTGCATAGAAGATCCCCTCCTCCCATCTCCATCCCTATATCTCTGCCTTCCAAATCAATAAATAATATTTAAAAAAGAATTACTATACAGGAAATACAATCACAATGATGTAACTAGTATGGAATAATTTCAAAATTGTATATTCATAGTACTCTAGTTGTTCTAAGTAGTGATAATCCAGAATACACAATAAGACTGTATCAGTAGCCCAGATTTTTATTAAAACCGGAATGCACCAGTTTTTAAATTTACCTGGGAAACAAACTTATTTCATTGGTTATCAAGATGTTCACACTTTGTAGTGCAATATTTACAGTGCTGTTTAGTGTGTATTACTCATTTAATATATGTATATATCCTTAGCCTGCTTTCAGGATTTTCTAATGCTGATATTTCTGGTTAAAACTATAAGGAGTTTTATAAAATAATATATATAACAAAGGGAATATGCCTGGTAAGTTGAGATTGCTGGTGTTGTTAATCAAACACAGAAACATTCAAAATCTAAGCATTTGCTACTAGAAAATTCTGACTTTGCTGCATCAAAAGCTATGAAACTCCTACAATCCTGCCCAAGTCTGTTGCCCTATATCTGAATTGATGTCAGACTTCATTCTGAGGGCTACATTTGAAAAAATCATGGCTTTCACCAAGAATCCCCCCCACCATCCTAGAAGTACAGAGTGTATTCTTGGATTTGTCTCCAGATTCTAGTGTTCTTTCTAATACCTAAGGGATCAGAAAGTGTTGTAAAAAGTACGTGTTAAAGTGGCAAACTGGTAATTTTGTAATCCTGCTTGCTTCAAGTTTCTCCTTCCACTACTCACCATGATTTTCCTATTGGTGAATAGATAATTCTATGTTCAGTGATCTCTGAAATATTTTAGACAAGTCAAAGGGCCAGCACTGTGGCATGGTGGGTTAAGCCTTCACTTGTGGCACTGGCATTTCATATGAGCACCAGTTCAGAACCCAGCTGCTCTGCTTCTGATCCGGCTCTCTGCTATGGCCTGGGACAGCAGTAGAAGATGGCCCAAGTGCTTGGGCCCCTGCACCCACATGGGAGACCTTGCTCCTGACTTTGGATCAGCCCAACTCCAGCCGTTGAGGCCATTTGGGGAGTAAACCAGCAGACGTAAGACCTCTCTCTGTCTCTTCCTCTGTCTGTCTGTAAGTCTGCCTTTCTAGTAAATAAATAAATCTTAAAAAAAAAAAAAGAGACAAATGAGTATGGCACACTGAAGGGACCATTGGTTGGTGTTCAGCCAGTATAATGTAGGGTCCAATTTTATTACTCTGTCACTCTTTCAGTTGCCTATGAGTCTGTTTTATGCTTCTGCTGTTCTTTTAAGATTTATCTTATTTATTTGAAAGAATTACAGAGATGAAGAGACAGAGAGACAGTGTCTCCTGGGAACATTTATTTCCTTCCTCCTGCTTTAAAGAGGGACAAACATCAAAAGCTACCCCTTTTATCTTCCCCGCTAACTAAAGCCCAATCTTGTTCAGGTCTTAGGTGCTGTGCATTGCAGAGGAGGTGGGACTCCTACTCAGTCTCCATAGATCAGTATCAACAGACATAAGATAGTGATTCTCAAACTGTGGTTCCCCAGATCAGAAGTGTATCAGCATCTCAGGAGGTCAGTTCTGGAGCTTCATTGCGGACCTAATTAACTGGCAATGCAAAAGATAGGATCTAGACCTGTGCTTTTTTATTAAACTCTTTAGGCCCTCTGATGCGTGTTCAAGGTTGAGGGCCCATTGGCCTAAGATAGTCATAGCATCTCTATTTTTTTTCTCCACTGATGATTGGTTTAGATTGGGTTTGTATAGACATATTGCTGGCCAATAAAATCTGATGGGATCACTGGAGGCATTTTCTGAAAGTTTACTCACCCTTAGAAAAGAAAACCATGGAAGGGAAATGACCTCTTATCCCCTTCCAGGATTTGAAATTGTTGTCTGACTCTGTGAGTTGCTGTGGCAATGTTTTTTTGGTGATTAGGGGACTAGTCTGGTGGTAAAGAGCTCACCAATGATGAACAAGCAAGTATATGGGGAAAAAAATTGCTCTTGTTCTACACTGCTCAGCCACTATATTAACTGATACTGGAATCTCCCCATCTCTGGATGTCTTGTTGTGTGAAACATAACATTTTTCTCATTATTTATCTAACTCAGTCAAGTTCTCTACTAATTGTAGTCAAAGGCATGATAACTTTTACCCTTGGTCAGAGGAAGGAATCATTAAGTCACTGCATCGTCAGTCTACTTTTAGGACAATAATTATCACGCTCAAGAGTCTTTGTGTGTGAAGTCTTCCATTTGCAAATGAAATATGTGTGCTCCAGAATAGGAATAGAAGAATTACCTGGGAGTGTTTATACCTGCACTGCGTCTGAAGGGTAGAGAGGGGTAACTGGTCGAAGTCCCTTCTGCCAGCTGTTCTCTAGGTGGTCTGTAGTGCTATGCACTTTCAAGGTGAATTTTACATGGAGGACTCAAGCAGAAGTTCAAATAACTAACATGCAAGACTGCTTACAATGCTTTGTTTTGAAAATATAAAACAATGCCAGTTGTTTCAAAGATGGGTTTCCTGTTATTTTGGCAGAAATAGAGCAGCCAAAAAGCAAGGTAAAGATCAATACATACTCCTACCTTTCTGGAATAAAACATTTTAAGAAATATGTTCGCGTATCATGGCAGTCAAACTGGGTGTCCCAATGTACTCAGAGAGACCACCCACTGAAGGGAAGATAAACACGGCCCCCCACAGCAGTAAGCATGGATGAGTAAGACAACACTTGCGGCAATTGGTGTGTTTCTCTCAGCCTCAGGCAGGGGAGGAGTGAAAATGCTTGACTCCCAGAAGATGTGTGTGACAGCAAAACACAGTTTATAAAATAATTAGGCATTCGTTTTGCCTAGTACTTTTGGATACAGTCTGTCAGCTGTCAAAAAGGGGAACATTTTTTTCTCATTAGTTTAGCTAAAGACCAATCCAATTTTCTAGGAAGTCAGGGGTATTCGTAGAACTGGAAGGTGTGCTAGTGTGATCCACTCCAGGTGTCAGATGCAGCTGCTCCTACCTTCAAGACAGTCTGAAGAGATGCAGGAGTGCTAAGAGGTGTGTGGACCTGCGGTTGCTTCTAGGACATAATTGTCAACAGTTGACCTACATTGATGGAGCTCATTTTGTGACCACTTCTTCCCTTTCCTTAATTTGAGTCCAACTCCTGGATAATCCTGAACTGATTCAAACGAGCAAGGGTGGATTTAGGATTTTATAATCTCTCCTAAAGAAGAATGTGCCTTGAGGTAACTTGAAGGTGGTCTCAGATGAAGGCTTGTTGTCCCATCAACACCTTTCTTATCTGTTTTATAGCAAGATTAAAGGTGTTTCTTCTCTTTGCCCTGAGACTGTGATTGGAATTCCAGGGAAGTAGAGGGCAGCCCGTTAAGGTGTTTTGCAAAATCAAAGGATAGACTTGCTGGAATTTTTGAGTGTTCAATTTACTCCAAGTTTTACCTAAACTTAAGATGAATAAAGATATGTTATAGACTAGCATATAAAATATACAGGAATTTTTTAAATAAAATGTGATATTTCAGAGGTCTATGTTGGTGTTAGATAGCTGAGGTGTGTTTTTTTAAGATTGTATAATATATATGTGTATGTATGTATGTATGTATGTATAGAGAGAGAGGGAGAGGGAAAGGGAGCGAGCGAGCGAGAGAGAGAGAGAGTGAGATCCAGGAACTCAATCTTGGTCTCCCACATGAGTGGCAGCAACTCAAGTGCTTGAGTCCTCATTGCTGCCTTCCAGGGCCTGCATTGGCAGGATGCTTGAATCCAGAGTTGGAGACAGGAATTGAACCTTGGTGCTCTCCTGTGGGATGCAGGCATCCCAACTGATAGCTAACTAATAATAATAAGCCAAACATGCACCCATGAAGTGTTTTGTATCTGGGGATAGGAATTTGGCCTTCTCTTCTATTAAGAGTAAAAAACATTGAAAATATTGCTTTGTACAACTAGGTTCCATTAACAAAGCACAGACATAAATTGGCTTGGAGGCATTATCCTTACAAGACAGTAGTGTACCCAGTACTTTTCCTATAATAAACTTTTAAATCTTCACATTTTCTTGACTCTTTAATTAGTGCTTTACTGTATTTTTAAAATAATATTTATTTATTTGATAGGAAGAGTTACATGGAGAGAGATGAGAGAGAGAGAAAGAGAGGGAGAGAGAGAGATCTTGTATTCACTGGTTCATTTCCAAGACGACCGCAAGAGCTGGGACTTGGCAAGACCAAAGCCAGGAGCCAGGAGCTTCATCCAGGTCTCCCATGTGGTGCAGAGGCCCAAGAAACTGGACTATCCTCTGATGCTTTCCCAGGTGCACTAGCAGGTAGATGGATCGGAAGTAGAACAGCCAGGATTTGAACTGGTGTCCATGTGGGACGCTGGTACTGCAGATGGCAGTTTCATGCACAATGCTAGCCCCTTCACTATATTTTTGTAAAATATACTCTATTCTAATTTCTTCAGTTGCCTTTCTCATAGACCCATAGCTACTCCCAGATCTTTGCCAGTGGGCCCCACTACCACTACCACTGCCACTACCACCATCCCCCAAACCTCTTACAACCTAAACGATTTTTCTCATCCTTGTGGCCGTCATGTACTTTCTTTCCTGGGTTGCTTGGTTCTACAACATGCTAGGTACTTTATAATGTATAACATTAGTAACCCATTGATGAGGCAGATGCCAAAGAATGTGTTTCAGGGAGCAAAGCTAACGAGTGGTAGATGAACAATGTGAACCCAGAAGTTTCCAAAGCTGATGCCTAAAACCAGGTTATATCAACAGAGAGTAGGGGAGCAGAGGCGAGGGTGGCAAAGAAAACTGGTTGTTTTATTCACTGTGGTGAGAAAAATAAGTACTTCAGACTGACTGACATCCGATAAATTCAACATGATGTCTGAAGTGCCAAGGAACTTCACCAGGTGAGGCTGATTTTTTCATGACAGTAAAAGTAAAAGATGTTCATGCACAAAGTGCAAATGTCAAGGCAAAGTCACAATGGGGCCCTTCCGTTCCCTGCAAAATTCCATTCCATAAGATTTCATGGTAATTTCAGAATAAGTGACCTTGAGCTAGGTCAACTGGATATAATGTCAGAGAAGCCCAAATAATAAGAATATCAGAATATTTGGACAACATGTAGATATGGGCTTCCATGACTCAGGTATAATAATGACTAGGGGCATTTGGTCATTTTCTAGGCAGCTTTGGAAGAAAACTGTTGCCTGTGATGTCGGATTTTTAGTATTCTGAATGTTTTGCATAGATCTATGCCTCAGGTCTAAATGTCTAGATCTTGTAGTGATAATACTTCGGGAGGTGGTCTCAATGTTGTCAAATTAAATAGTAATAAAATATTTCTTAAGCTTCTAGTGGGCATTGTGCATTCTAAGAGTTAAAAAAGCATGAGTCAACATCCATGCTACCCTAAAGTATGAAAAATTAGTTAGCAGTGCACACATGTGTATGTGCCCATAACAGTGTGTGTCCAGGAAAGTATAACTCCAGCTTCAGGATGTTTGAGGGGCATTCCCAGGGCTTCAACTAACGAATGGAGGAAGCTGCAGTCCGATTATATCTGTGAGATATGCACAAGGAGGATGTTCATAGTCAGCAGATCAGCTAGACTCTTATGTTAAATTATATAATGTGGTCACTAAATTGCTTGAAAAGAATATAATTCACCCAGTTGTGCAGAGGTATAAATTGAAGAGAACTTTGTAGGATGGGCAACTTTTCAGTGTTTCTCCAAATGATGATGACAGTAGTAATAATAACAATAATACGAATAGCGAAACAGCTAACTTTGGATCTTTCAGTGTACCAAGGACTCTCCTAGGTACTTTCCATACACCAACTGGCACTAACCAATTTCATTTCCACAACAATCCTCCTTGACACACAGAAGAGTTTTAGTAATTTGTCCATAGTCAGAGAGATACCTGCAGCTAGTCCTCTGAATTGTATCTCCTCAACTCTGATTCATTCTTTGAACTTTTAAAAGTGTTTTTATGTATAAAAATAAGCTAGAAATGTAGATATTTTTCAGGGTTAGATAAGAACTATCCATAAATTCCTTTTGACAGATTTAGCCTGGGAAGTATATTTTTACCATGAAGAGTTTTGAGGTTTAAAATACTTGTGATTCATGGACTATTTTAAATACTCTGCACCAAAATATCCCAGGATTATTTGTAATGTATTTTAGAAATAACAATGATAATAAATATAAATATGAACACTCCTCCCCAAAGTTTTTGCTTCCAAAACTGCTAATCTTTCTCTACTTCCTGCGCTAGTGAAATACAAATAAATTCACAATTGATTTCCACTGGGGTTTCTCTCTCTTTACTTTCCCCATTCCAGAGCAAGAGACTAATTTTGACTCTTACTCCTGTACTTGACCCCAATGATAAAGTAAACAGTGGAAGAAGTTTGAAAATATAATGAAATTCTGTTCCTATACTAGAAGGCCCATATGGTTTAAGAAGAAAAGCAGGATCTTTAACTCAACTTTGTATTGTAAAAGAACCACTTTTACAATAGTATCATACTGAATAACAAGCTATACACCTAATTGAATTACAGTCATTATGAGTTGACAAAGGAACAGTGAATAACTTGTTTAACCAAATGCTATGTAATTCACATGGTGTCTATTTAGAGTTGATACACAGACCCAGGCCAATTACTAGGGTCCTATAGTTACTTTCAGTCTTCTTGTTGAGGAAAGTGTGCTGAAGACTCTGGGAACAGGGACTTATTTTTGTCAAAAAACTATCATGTCAGACCTCTGTGACATACCTTAATGCAAAACATCTACCTCTTACTAACAGACATCCAATTGAATGTGTGACACAGGGTACAAATTTATGATGAGCACTTCTGTTTCTCAGGGGTTTTGGAGAATTGCAGAAACATATCACCTGCTCTTTTATCTTGATACCTACATACTAAGTAAACTGGGAAAATTTAATAAGATCCTGTATGTGCAAACATCATTATTATCAGAAATTAAAATAAAATTAGAAAATTTAGCCAAGTAGAATGCACCAAAAAAAAAAAAACTGAAGAGAATTTTACAAATTGAAATACAAATGCGTCAGAGAAAAAAAGTTACAGTTGTTAAACAGCATGCAGTTGATGCATTTTACTTGGAAGGAATAATGAGTTATAGATACATCTGACTACTGTGCAAAATACAACTCTTGGTTTGTTGTTTTGTGCAGTAAGCCAGACACCCCTTAGAGTGACATAACCTCTCTTGCGTTTTCCAAGCTTGTGTTGGCATCAAGCAGATGGGAGTCGTAAAGAATTACCAGCCTTTGACCCATATCCTGGATTCTTCTCAGTCCTTGATGGACATTTTTGCATCATCTGAGCCATCACATGGGAAAGACCTGGAGATTTGACTATGAGAAGAGACTGGGCTGGCGTGAAGTATGAGAAGCTAAAAAAGGTAGAAGGAGCCAAATGGGTGACCAGTAGCTCGAACAAAAGAAGGCAGGACACTGCCATTCTGTGCCTGCCTGAGACATAGCGGAGCCTGAGAGAAGACTAATGTGCACCCTTTACATGCTGTTATCAAAAATATCCCTTTATATTTTGAAGTAAGTAGAACAGTACACAGTTCTATGAAAAGACACATGGCCACATAGAAAGCCCTGGGTTGCCCAATCCCCTGGCTCCCTGGCAAGCTTTATAAACCCACTGTTAGCAACTCCATGGCATGTTAGATGTGTAACTGTTCCTGTTAATGAGAATAATAAAGGATTGTAAAACAAACAACCATACATCTTTATCTTAAAATCTGGCATTTTGTCATGGTTTTCTTGCTTTAATTTTTAATACATTGACCTTTATATTTCTTGGCTTGACTGCTGAATATTTGTTGTATTCTCTCACAGTGTGTGTCCTAGATGAGTGGCTTGTGCATCTCTGAATCTCTGCATTGCCACCATTTTTTTTAAATCAGAGATGAATTCCAAGTCAGAAACAGCCTCCACTTAGGAATGTTCTAAGATCATCAGTTTAACCAATTAAAGAAAATAAAGAGGAGGAAGCAGCTTATAAGGAGGAAAGAAGAGGAGGAGAAAAATGTTTGAGGGGTTGTATTACAAAAAGCTCATTGGAAGTGAGTAGAGGTTTTATTTATGGAATTCACTAATGTAACAGAATTCTCCAAAGAGCATCAGCAGGGCAGGATTTAAGTCAGTGTTTCTAAGGTGTCTTTAATGCAATTCATTTCTAAAACAAAATTATACTCTGAGGACAGTTAGCAGATGTGCCATGTAGAATTAGACATGACTAACAGCCTTGGCTATGCCTTTTGACTGTGACCTGGAAATGTCAGTCCCACAGCATGAGCTGTGTAAAAACTTGTGGTGAGAAATCAGAACAAGTAGTTACTGGCCACATTCAATCTGTGCTTGTGCAGATTAGACCGTAGGGAAAAACAACAAATAAAGGGGGGAAATGTTCCCATAATCAGCAAACATTACTTATCAAGTTCTAACTGTGCAATGTAAAGTTTTAAGTGTTTTTTTTTTTTTTTTCTTTTTGGACAGGTAGAGTTATAGACAGAGAGAGAGAGAGAGAGAGAAAGGTCTTCCTTCCGTTGGTTCACTCCCCAAGTGGCTGCTACAGCCAGCTCTCTGCTGATCCCAAGCCAGGAGCCAGGTGCTTCCTCCTGGTCTCCCATGCGGGTTCAGGGACCCAAGCACTGGGCCATCCTCCACTGCCCTCCCGGGGCCACAGCAGAGAGCTGGACTGGAAGAGGAGCAACCAGGACTAGAACCTGGTGCCCATATGGGATGCTGGTGCTGCAGGCAGAGGATTCAACAGTGAGCCATGGCATCGGCCCCAGTTTTAAGTGTTTTAACAAATAAGTGGTATCCATTTTTTCCTGGTGAACACCAAATTGTGGAAACAGGTATCTGTCTGAAGAAGCATACCATTTCAGAGCTGGTGTTGGTATTGTAGTTTGGTTGGGTTAAGCTGCTGCCTGCTATGCTGACATCCCACATGGCAGGACTGGTTCAAGTACAAGCTGCTCCCCTTCTGATCCAGCTCCATGCCAATGCACCAGAGAAAGCAGCAGAAGATGGACAAAACACTTGGGCTCCCATCACCCATATTGGAGACCTTGATGTAATGCCAGGTTCCTGAATTTGGCTTGGCCCAGCCCTGGCTGTTGTGGCCATTTGGACAGTGATTAGTAGGAGGGAAGTTCTCTTTCTCTGTCTCTCACTCTGTCACTCTGCTTTTCAAATAAACAAAAGTAAATCTTAAAAATCACATAAAATATATCATCTCAATGATTGGCCTAAGTAAAAACAAAACAATAAGAAGCCTAATGAATGTGGAGTTAAACAAAAATATATATACACAACGTATATATATATACACACACACATAAAATGATCACCACCATCTGATGTTTTTACCCAAAAGTCCAATTTTACAACTTTATTTTCCATTGTCTCTTTTGGATCAAAAAGCCTGTATCAACATTTCAAAAATAACATCATACTGGAAAGGTTAGCATAACGTGCATGGCATATTTTGAAGTGTTCTGTGAAGCATATTTTTCCTTTTTCCCAACATTTTTCATCTTCAGAATGGTCAGCATGGCAATACTTTAATCTCAGGATGGTTGTGAGGTTTAAATTTATGCATAAGAGTGACAGTCCCTGTTCATCAAGTATCTTGTGCTTGAGGCCAAATGATTCAGGTTCTAAGATCAGACACCTATCTTCTCTTGGAAAGAAGTGAGCTGTGAAGAAATAGAGACTGTATAGAAAAGCCTTTGAAAATGTAGAACAACTCTCATGGTATCAAAAATCAAAAACTGGAAATGGCTTAAAAAATTGAACATCTGGGTTTATCTCTTTACAGTGTGGGGTGGGTGGAGCATATTTGGTATGTTCTCTGTGTAGGATGAAGGGAGCAAAAAGTAACCAGAAGAGCTGAGATAGCAATTTCTTAGCAGGTAAACACATGCTGTCCAGAATTCCTAACTTCCCTAGTCACTGAGGAGGGGTGTGTGATTGGAGCTGGAGAATGGATTGGGAGGACAGATGTTGATGTGGGAGGCTGTTCAGAGCTGGTAAAACTTCTCCACCTTTCTCATTCGCTGTGCCACAGACCTCAGAGGCCCTGGGATCCAGATCATGGGTATAGCAGGCGTATGTGTTTGTGTAAGAAACAATTCTTTGAAATTTGTTTAAAAAGACCGTCTTACATTTCAAAAGTAGAGACAAAATTTAAAAGGCAAATACTTTGGTGAGAGGGAGTAAATTCAAATTGTCCAATTAGTTTTTAATATCACATTTTGTACCTTGAAGAGTAGTACATATCTAAAAATGAGAAGGAAATTGAACAGAGAAAACGGAAGAAAAAAATGGAAGACAAAAATGTTGTTAGGACATTTAGGATACCTTTTCCTATTTAATGTACTTTGAACTGATCCAGAATACGTGGGTAGGGAGTGAAAAGCCATAACTGAGCATTTTATAATTGGAAAGGAGAATATCTATAGTAGATAGAAACATTCTAAATCTACATAGGTTTATTTTCAGGGTGGCTCTAAATTAGCTTTGCCTACTGCACACTTGAGTAAAGTTCAGAACGTTTGCTTGGTTTATTCTATGATACTACATTAAAAACCTAGAAGCGGTATCTAGCATTTATCAGAACAACCATCCCAAAAAGTTTCAACCCCAGATTCACATAACTTAGCTGTAGGTAGGAAAGCACACAATAATCTTGTTTATAGAAGAGTGTTTAAGGGCTGACTGATCTGTAAAAACAGACCTGACAATTGTATAACTTTTGAATCGCTTAGGATACGTGCAGTTATTTTAACATTGTGCATAATGAAAGTTTAGTTGTTTAATACTGAATATAGAGAAGTGTTAAGATATTTCACCAGGATTAAGCTAATCCTTCTCTAACACAAGGAAAAATAGTTGCCAATAAACTCTATTTTTAACAGCCACTTGAGCGAGACAAGATGAGACTTATAAAAATCCCTTTCAAGAAGTTTTCCAGTACAATAACAGTTTACACCCAACACATACATAAATACATTTCAAAAACTTTGTGTCTGCCAAGTTACAAAGTCTGACTTGTCAGGGTTACATCACGTTTGGAAAGCACGTTTGAAATGAAGCTTGTCATCCATCAGACTTCACTGCATTGAGAAAGGATTGCCCCTTTTTTAAAGAAACTCATTGAGCTGCATTCTCTTTGAGTTTTTCAGGGAATTATTTTAGTATCAAAATACCACACATGGAATGAAAAACAATGCTTTTGTTGCAATTTTTAGATGATACTATTTCACTCATTTCCTGTATCTAATAGGGCTATGCAACGTAGATATAATTATCCAGAGATCCAAAGCAGCACAGAGAAAACACTAAGAACATGACCCCTTCAACACGGATTTTCTGTACTGTAATATCTAGGTTGGTCCATGAATTGGCATGGTCACGACAGGTGAATCCCAGCCTGAGTTCCAGGATTTGCTTACAGAAAAAAAAATTAAATGAATGGTAAGGGGCCAGCGCTGTGGCGTAGTGGGTAAAGCTGCTGCTTGCAGTACCTGCATCCCATATGGGTGCCAGTTCGAGTACCGGCAGCTCCACTTCCAATCCAGCTCTCTGTTGTGGCCTGGGAAAGCAGTATAAGATGGACCAAGTCTTTGGGCCCCTGCACCTGTGTGGGAGACCCTGAAGAAGCTCCTGACTCCTGGGTTTAGATTGGTGCAGCTCCAGCCGGTGCAGCCAATTGGGGAGATAACCAGTGGATGGAAGACCTCTCTCTCTGCCTCTCTGTCTCTCTCTCTGTGTAATTCTGACTTTCAAATAAATAAATAAATCTTTTAAGAAAATGAAAAATAAATGAAAAATAAATGAATGGTGAGGGAAAATGGTCAGAGAATAGAGAACTCTACAGAGCTGGACCAACAGAAAGATATTGTTTTTGATAATAAGAGCTATATAAAAACAAGGTAACGTTGCAGTCTTATAAAGATGGGCTTTGTAGCAATACGCTTCTTCAGTTACTCTGATTCCATTTCTTAATATTTTTAAAATCTCCTAAATATTTTCTTCATAGAAATCACTATTGTTTGTAGCTGTATTCTAGTGTTAATAAGCATTTGTTGCTTATCATTCCTATTATGGTGAAACTTTAATGGATGTGGGTTTCATCTGGTTAGCTTAACATTATATAACATTATATTGTCATTGTCTTCCCCTGTCTGGTGTTTTCTTGACAAAAATAGAGCTAAAATTTGCAAATCAGTGTAATTTAATCTAGAGGGCACTTCAAACAGTTCCTGGAGAAATGAAATTGAAAGATAAGTTTATTTTGGTGCAGAAAATTGAAATCCATGCATGATGTTTCCGTAGTATGCATGTTATATGAACTTGCTGAAGACTCCTCATATATGCCATCCTGATGATCATCTGATAGCATCCATATATTGAATTTTATATGCTGAGAGAAATACAGCCACCTCCTTTCAAAATACAAATGATGTGCATATATTTAAGAGTTTAGGGACATGCTTCTGATTCTATAACGATAATTTGTTCTTGTTTAGCTGGTAAAGCCATATGGACATGTCCATTTTAATGGACATATTGCTTTGTAAATGTACTGATTTATTTTTATCTATTTGAAAGGCATAAAGATAGATAGAGATCTTACATCCATTAATTCACTCCCCAAATGCCCACAACAGCTGGAAAAAGGCCAAGCCAAAGCCTGAAATTCACAGTAGGTCTCCCATACTGCTGGCAGGCTCTCTACCACCTGCTGTCTCACAGGGTCTGCATTAACAGGACATTGGAATCAGACATGGAGCTGGGACTCGAACTCAAGAACTCCAGTGTGGGATATGGTTGTCCAAAGCAGTGTCTTAAGTGCTGCACTCGTGCCTACTAACTGCCATATGTTCAGGGTACAGTCATGATAATTTATTGACTAGTAAACCTACGTTGCATATGATTTTAGGAAGCACATCTTTGTTCATCACGTCCTCTTGCATTTCTAACAGTGACACACTGGTGGAGAAGCTCAGGATTTCCAGCATGAATTCTCTCATAGGTCAGGGATTTTTTTCATCTACTACATACCTTGTGCAAAAAAGTCATTAAATGGCACCTACATCTTTAGTTTAAATAGTACTCTGCTTTCTAACTCAATTTAATTGCTACATTTCTTCTCGAAGCTTCTCTCCTTTCCACATCAATTTGGAATGCATGCCTGTGGTTTGTCCCCAAGTCAACCACTTTGGTTAAATTACATCTAAAAGGAGCCTGGCCTAGTGTTGAGTTTATAGCAGATGCTAAGTAGCAGTCATTTGGGGGATGAACCAGCAGAAGGAAGACCTTTCTCTCTGTCTCTCTCTCTCTCTCTCTCTCTCTCACTGTCTAACTCTGCCTGTCAAATAAAAAAAAAATGTATGTCATTTCAGAAAATCTTCAGTGGCTGGCACTGTGGCATAGTAGATTAAACCTCCACTTGAGGCTCTGGCATCCTTTGTGGGTGCCGGTTTGAATTCCGGCCATTCCACTTAGAATCTAGCTCCCTGCTAGTAGCCTAAGAAAGCAGTGGAGGATGGTCCAAGTGCTTGGGCCCCTGCACCTGTGTTAGAGACTCGGAAGAAGCTCCTGGTTCCTGGCTTTGGATCAGCACAGCTCAGTCTTTGTGGCCTTTTGGGGAGTGAACCAGTGGATGGAAGACCTCTCTATCTGTCTCTCCCTCTTTCTCTTTCTCTGTAACTCTGTCTCTCAAACAAAAAAATAAGTCTTACCAAAAAAAAAAAAAAAAAAAAAAAGGAAAGAAACAAAATACTCAAATCTGGTGACAATTTTTAAGGTTTATGTTACAGAAATTTAAGACTTAAAAAATGGTTACTTATCAACTCCAAATAATTGGGGTTTCCATTCAAAGTTATGTGGTGGATTACACAGTTGCTTCTGCAAAATTTTCTAAGTTTCCTCTTTAGAAGGGGCAATAGGAACAGCTATCATTACCATCATCATCATCTTGTTTAGGTATTAATTTATGAAAATTAGAGTACTATTTGTTTATATGTTAAAATATGACTATAAACAATTTTATAAGATCAGTGTCTTGAGGTGGTGAGGTGGTTAAAATTGTCATTTACCAAAGTTAGTAAAGATTTCTCTGTGGCTACATCTCCTTCATGAAGTCCACAAGAAACTGAATTTTCACATTACAAAATCAGAGGACGCTGTGTTTTTCCCCAGAGTACTGTTTTCTAAACTGCTTCCTAACTACAAGAATTTATGTCTCTGTGTGTCACAAAATTGTTTAGAATATGCGTAAGTCAACAAGGATAAATTTTCACTAGAGTTACCATCTTCACAGGATGGTTTGTTTTTAAAAATGTCTTCTAAAGTACACACTGTGAACTAGAGGCCAGTGTCAACTTGGTCAGCAATAGAGGTTGGGTCAAACATGCTAGCATATGAGATCCTGGTTCTAGAAAGACTAGTTTTATCTGAACAACTGGCCACTCCAATAAAGGCTTGCCCTCATGCTTCACCTTTGCTTGGAAAATGCATATAAAAATGAATATCCTGAAAAGTGACATTTTTTAGAGACATTACTGCGCCTTGTCTTTAAGGATTAGTTGATAGAAGACAAGCCTGTGCCCTTTATCTCTACCTCTCTGCTCTGAGGCTGGATCCATCAATTTTCTCTTTCCATAAAGATGTCTAAACTGTCTTTTGAACTAATTTATGTTCCTGTTCTTATTTGGCAATTTATTTTCCCCATTTAACTTTCCAAACAAACAAAAACAGCTCCTCTGGGACTCGTTGCTGATAGTTATTTTATTGCATTTCTTAAGTTTGCATCACAGATCTAAATATTCTGACCCATTTTATCAAGTGATCAAATGTTATCCCAATTGTGAATGTATTGTGGTGGAAAGATGTCTTGGTATAATTAAAGCTCATTGCAACTTTGTTTTTGTGCTTTTTCACTGGTTTAATATGCAAATTGAAAGTGATATATTGAGGAAAAAAGTGCTTAGACGCCTTGGATGGCTAAAAATCAGTTTGATGCACTAAAAATCATTCAAGATCAATATGATGGTACTATTTTCATAGCAGTGCTGCCAAATACAGAAAAAGTTCTTGTTTCTCAGTGGTGGGATTCTGTTTTCATTGCATTTAAATTTACCTTCTCCCCCCCAATTTATTAATTTTACAGTATTATTTTATATACCATAAGGCTTAATTCTAAGATATTTTATTTTGCTATGGAAGAATTGTTTTGGAATTTATATGATATTATGAAGAAAACTGGACCATGAGGCCAAAAGACATACAAAGCACCATAATCAGGTTTTACTAAAATGACAGAAATTTTGTATGGGAGAACTGGGGCGTGAGAATCTGAATCTTTATTCCCTTATCCTGGGGACCACCCTCGGCTCCTACTTGTCTGCCTTCTAATTTGAGAGTTGCATATCTTGACTGCAATTGACTGGTCCAGTGATGGACTCCTGACTTTATGTAGGCTAACTGGAATCTTTCCTTAGGATTTTTCAAACCGAAAGAGCTAGAGAGAGAGAGAGAGAAAGAGAGTATCTTCATCCATTAATTCACTTTCCAAATGCTTGCAAACAGCCAAGGGTAGGCCAGGACAAAGCCAGGAACCTGGAACTCCATCTAGATCTCTCCCATGGTGGTAGTGGTGGTAGTACTTGAACCATCTTCTGCCATTTTTTTCAAGTGCATTGGCAGGGATCTGGATTGGCAGTGAAGCAGCTAGGACTCCAGCTTAGTCTGCTACACTACAATACTGGCCCCCTATTTTGTAAAATTTTAATTTGTCTACAGTTCACCTCAGTCATTAAAATTATTACATCCTCTCTACTGAGGAGATCAGAATAATCTTTTGGTTTAAGAACAATTCCTGTGGCTGGTGTTGTGGCATAGCTAGTAAAGCTGCCACCTGCTGTGTTGGCATATAGGTGCTGGTTCGAGTCCTGGCTGCCCCGCTTCCGATCAGCTCACTATCGTGTGCCTGCAAAAGCAGCAGAAGAGGGTCCAAGTCCTTAGGCCCTTGCACCCATGTAGCAGACCAGGAAGAAACTCCTGGCTCCTGGTTTTGAATTGACCCAGTTCCAGATTGTGGCCATTTTTGGAGTGAACCAGTGAATGGAGGACCCCCCACCATCTCTCTATAATTCTGCTTTTTCAAATAAATAATTGAATCTTAAAAAAAAGCCTAAATGTTGTTCTCAATGTCCTCATACACAGTGAATGATAGAAGTATTTGTGAAACACAATGCCATAATATCTGCATAAATCATGAGATTTAGCTTGAGTCTCCAAAATTACTCAATAACATTGTAGCCTTGTAGTTAATTTAGTGCTTGCTATTCCTTTTACTTCTGGACGTAGTAATATCACTCACTTTACCCTTCCCTTTCTCTCCTCTACCCTTCCAATGACAGAGCGCCAGGAGTTGACTACACACAATGATGTCCTTTTGGTTGGGGTATTTCAGTGTTATGCTAGAAAGATGAATTGGGTAGAAGCAAGGAAACAAGCAAAATTTCTTCTTCAATTGCCTTGCATGGAAGGCATCAGTGGTGTGTACCAAATAGTTCAAGGGGTTCAAATGGTTTCTTCTCAGTTGCATTGTTCTCTTGGTTATACCTTCCTCTGTGTAGTTTGTTCTTAAAGGTGATGAGAAAGAGATAAATGGTTGGAAGATTATTATCATTTATTCATTTATGTATTCATTCAGAGATTGTTTGCTTGAAGATTAAATACAGATATATGAATTATATGCTCAATAAAGACTGACTAATGATAACCAAATGGAGACTGCAAATGTGTTCAAAAATAGCAAATCATAAATAAGTGTACACGTTAATGTGAGGATTCTTCTCATTTCTTCCTGCAAGAAATGCTTCTCTCCTGAGTTGTGTCAGGCATGTTCTTATCATACAATGAATCATGAAATCAATAGAGGCTTTGATTCATAATAACACTTATTGTTCATACTACATCACTGTAATCACCTTGATCCCTGTTTTATAGATAAACAGATACAAATTACAATGCCAAAAGATTTGCTTAGGATAGGTCTCAAATTATGTTCCCTTGAACTCCTTTTATTTGATATCTCAGTGGAAGCTTTCAGAACAGAATGCTCTATGAGCAAATAAACTTGGAACATGCCCTTCATTTAGATAAACAAGAACAAGCATTGACCATCTGCTCCATAGTAGGTTGACTCCGAGAATCCCTGGTATACAAAATAAGGCAAGAAAAGGATAGAGATAGGAGAAAAAATGAAAAAAAAAAAAAAAAAAGAAGGAACCTACCTGTAGATTAAATGAATGAGCTTACTGGTTCCAAGTTAGTCCTATGCCTATGCGTGCTAACTCACCATTCTTGCTGCATTCCCCAAGCTTTTCTTTAAACAGCAGTATGAATAGTGAGACCTAGGATCATTCATTAATAAAAACAACTATCTACTAGGCTCCTGCTCTCTCTCAGTCATGGTAGTGGGCACCAGAAATTTGATGTTGAGCTGTAATGATAGATTTTCCATGCCCTTTATATGAAGGGGTTAGTACAAAAGCAAACAAGCAAGTGCAATCAAATATTATTCAGACTATAATCAGTAAAAGGTGAAGATTATGAATTGAATCCATCCAGTGTGAATAAGGTAAGATTGGTGGATGGAGGTGGGAATGAAAGATTTCTTGAAGGAGGAGATATTTCAAAATGTGATAGATTGTTTAGCAGGTAAAGAACTCCAGGACAGGTGTGTAGTGTAAGAGTGGACTTTACTGTAAGACAGAACGCCTGGAGGGAGATTCTTTCATTATGGTCAGAGATGCTCCTGACAGAGTTAGTTAACAGACGTGGAGAGATTGGCAGATGCTGAATTTTGAAGGACCTTAAAGAATCTTTTTTAATTGGGTTACTAATTATAGGGATCTTTTCCAATAGACTGGAATTATACAAGTATTTATTAACTTCAGAACCTTCACACACTATCAATGACATTGAACAATCCTAAGCGTACACTGAGCCTTCAAAAGACTTAAATCAGCTGATTCCATTGAAAGCATTGTTCCACTTATTTTCAATGGTCCCATTTCATCAGTTTGTACGAAAAGTTTATTTACTATCTTTCCACTTAAGTAAACTTGTAGATTCCAATGTTACCAAATATCAAAGGCAGAGATGCCCATTTTTTTCGTCTGGGTTTTGCTAGACTTGGGAGTATTATATGATTGTTCATTTAGCAGCAGTCTCTAACTAAGAAAATATTGCAACACTTGCTTGATTTTTTTCAATTAAATTTTAAATGAATGCAGAAATCTGAGCGCTTACTCCTTTTAAATGGTTTAAATTTCACAATACATTTTACATTGCGCAATAAAGAACGGGCAGCAAATGCAATGAATATTTGTTTACGATGTCTTGGTGGTAATTGGGTTTAGCAAGGCATGCAAAGAGCAGTTTTCTTCAAATGACTTATTGGAAATGTGAAAGGAGGACGCCTTTCCTTTCTGCAGGCAAGCTCCCTTTCTTCCATCCCGGCGATGGTATTATGAATAAATTGCAGAGCAGATTTAATACCAAGCATAAAAGACCCTTGTCCCAGATGCATGGACATAACTTATAATTACTATACTATGTAAAGTATGCTATTACTATTTGACTTACATTTGCTATAATTACTGGGTATTATTCTTCAAGTAGCCAGGAATAAATGATCATTAACAGATGATGCCCTGTGTAAGTCTGATATATGATAACCAGTACAATTTTATTCTTCCCTCTGGAGGCAAAGTGCTTAGCTTATAATAACAATTTAAGAATTGTGAGGGGTGTGGGTATTGGAGCCTGCTTCCTGCAGGATCACTGGAAATGTTTTGCTGCTACTAGTTAGTTTATTTATTTTCCTTTAACGTGTTTATTTTTGACCGGGCTGTATTTTTCTAGTTAAGAATCATGACCCATCAGAACCTGCTTTGCCCCAGCTGTGGTTCAGCTCTTTGGGACTGCTGTAGGAACACATCCACAGGATGAGAGACAATTGTCTTTAAAGTTGGAGATTTCACCCGTGACAACAAGGATGACTTTTTTTCCAGTGACTGAATTTTCACCTTCAAATCCCAAAGGTCACACAGAGGTCATGTTTTTCTTAAAACACACCTATTAAAGTGACCTAAGCCTTAACATAAACAAAATCTTTTAAAATGCAGACACCTGAAAAATCCAGGATTTCCTTCTTGGCTCCATTATTTGAATATGAAAAGGAGAACAAGGCATAAAGAAATTCCTTTGCAGCAAGACTTCTAACCCTAAATTTTAAGAAGTGGCCTGATTATTTACCTTATGTTTTTCTTTCCCTTTTAAAAGTGCATCCTCAGCTCATTTTTTTCTTCTTTTGTTGGAAAAAAAATCCACTGGCCAATGATGAATACTAACTGTTACAAGTTGCCATCTCTTTCTACTGTGTTGACTATTAGGTCATTAAAAAGAAAAAAAAAAAAAAAAGAAAAATCCAAAAATCCCAACCAACCTTTCATGGTCTATAATTTCCCAACAATATTATCACAATGCAAACATTCTTTCCACTTTTCTAACAATCTGACTCAGCTATAAAAATGAACAGATACATGTTGTTTCAAGATATCACTAAAATAAATAAGAAAAAGAGTACCTGAAATGTTTGTTAAATGCCTACTGTGTGTTGAGTGTGTTACAGAAATATTTGAGGCATTAGTCATTTCGTTTCTATGAAGAGGATTTAGAAAGGCTGGGCTATTTTGTCAGTCCTGTTTCTTATGTGACTTGTGGTTTCCTGAATTTTGCAAGGTTCTTGCAGTCCCCCTTGTAAACTTGCTGCAGGGCTGTTTGTCTCTCCAACTGGAACTGCCCAGACACGATGGACAGGGAACCATAAAAGCTCAGAGAGGCAACCTGTGCTTCCAGTTCCTGGATATGAGACCAACTGACAAGAAATGGAATTAATTGAATCTTATCAAAATTCTGCTTCGTTTTCATGGTGTGAACTTTAATTCCACAAACAGGAATAAAAATCTATAGATGCTTGCGAGAGCTCTCCAATGTAAGAAAATATCACAATTCTGTTTCTCCTGATGCCTCTTGATAGAAAAACAGCAAAACATGTACGGATGTTGCCTTCGTGATTATTCTTATTTCATTTTTTTTGGTTTTGATTATAAAAGTAAAACATGCACATTTTAGAAAACACTAAGACACATTATAAAGACAATTGAATTTGGACATAACACTGCCATTAGGAAATCACTACACTTATTTAGGTATAGATATAAATACATACTTTAAAACTGGAATATTATCATATATATTTCTGTAATTGGGAAGAAAATATAAGCAGATTCACTTAAAAATTTATTTCTCCCACTTCTTTCACAGATTTTTATTTCTGCCACAAGTAGAGAAGCCCAAAATTTGATTTGGAAAGCCATATAGTCCCAGAAGCAAGGATTTTCCCACCTCCCCACCCCCTGCTGGTTCTATGAATATCTTCCAGGGCTGTTATATACACTTGAAAACATGATTTTTAGTCTATTAAGTCCCATGGATATAGTACAGTTTATTTCAGCATTTACGTAAGCATTCCCCTATGGTTGGACATTTTGTTAGAAAGGGTATTTTTGTTATTGCTAGTAACATGCTAGGGAAATTCCTAATTTTGTTGGCTACTGTGTCATAGCGTCCAGCACACTGACCAGTACATGGTAAATGACCAATAAAAACGTTTTGAATGAATTTGTAATTTTTTTCCTTGAACTTCTTCTTATTTGCTTGGAAATAGTTCTACAAATGGCATTTCAAGGTCAAAGTTAATGAACTTTAATAAGGTTCACTATAAGAAACAGTTTCCCACTGGCATCAGCATGCATGGGAAGGGTGGCTTATTCGTATTGAAGCTTTTTATTAACTGGAAGTGTATGCATTGCGCATTGTAAGCACAGCTTCAGTATCCTTGGTACAACACTGGAAACCCTCTGGATCTTCAAATTCTACCTGCCAGCCCATGACTAAGTTGATTTCACCTCCTTTTAAAATCGTTCTCCTCTTGAACTCCCTAAAACTCTTAGTAATGTTAGTTTTATACTGCTCTTTCTATTGATTGCATAGTTCAGCTAGTTTTTCCTCTATGTGCTTTGATTTTGTTTTTTTGGTGGATTATTATTATTATGATTTTTTTTGCTAGCATTTGACATAGCAATATTGAAAACTGTGATCAACAGCACACCCTTTAGGGTTCTTCACTATGGCTGTGTTACTTAATGGTCCTGGGACTGTGCAATTGACTTAACTGACAGTTTTCTTATCTGTGAGTGGGTTTAGTGATACTTCCCTCTCTTGATGATTCTAAGGATTAAAGGATCTTAGCACAGAGCTAGGTATATATTAAGTGCTCAATAAATTTTATGTTTATGGTTGTCTGGAAGTATACAGACATCATTTTGGAGATGATTGCTAGACTATGGAAATATCATCTGTGGGTCAGTTTTTGCTCATCTGTTGGGAACAAAGGAGTCAGCAAAGAATGCTACGTTTCCCAGGATTTTTATTCTCACCTATATTCTTAATCAATACTGTGGCAGACTAATCTAGGTTTCCTTGAGGTTACACAGTAGTAATCTGTAGTCAGAAACATGGGAAGACAAAACAATGCTGCCAACTGAGTTCTAAAGTATATTTGAATGCATTCCTCAATTCGAAGCCCGTACTTGGAACAAAGCTGACTGTAGACTGAGCCACAATTCTTCTGGTCTCGTTGATTTATCAGTGATATTTGGGAGGTGGAAAAGCTATTTCATAAAATAAAACAAGTGGTAGTTTAAAAGTCTTCAAAATTGTAGATTAATCACAAAAAGAACAATTTTTTCAGAAAAACATATTTGTCACCAAAAATGATTGTAAATAGGGGTAGAAAAATGGGAAAAATGTCTAAAAGTAATTTATTAAAGTTAGGATTCACACAACCACAAAGGGTTAGTGATCAAATCTTGGATTTTACATTTTTATTTTTGCTTTATAGCAAAGATGAAAAACTTGAGCCAGAAAGATATTTATAGTAAAATTGTTTTTCTCACTTTTTTTTTAATTAGTTTTCCTCCAGTGGAAGATTTATGAATGAACAGAAGCCATACATGTGTATCCAATTTGCAAAAACCTCCAAGGATTTTGAGAAATTTAGGGAGAATTGAACATCCATGGAAGGAAAACCCTTGCAAATCTCAGAAGCTGCATCAAGGGAGACTCAACTCCCTGACAATACCTGTACCTTCCCAATTTCATTACATTATTTTTCTTTCTCCTGTTAGAATTAACATAATAAAGGCAAATATAAATATACTAGAAAACAAAGTACATTGTATTAGAAACAGTTTTATCTAAGGGAAGGGATTGTAGTATGGCAAGGAAAGCTTTAAGCTTGTGTGTGTGTGTGCATGTACATATATGTATATACTAATGGATAGATATGTTATTAATGACAAAGGGCTGTTTTCCAGAAGTTAAAATCTTCATTAAAAACAAAACAAAACAAAACAAAAACAAAAACAAAAACAAAACACCAAAGCAACATGACAGTTAAACCAGCCTTGAAACTTGCTAAAATATCAGGTACAACAGGGAACAGTTTAACAGGTAGAACTCAGAACAGGTGGGAGATGTTGAAAAACATGTTTGTGGGCCGGCTAATCCTCCGCCTAGCGGCGCCGGCACACCGGGTTCTAGTCCAGGTCAGGGCGCCGGATTCTGTCCCGGTTGCCCCTCTTCCAGGCCAGCTCTGCTGTGGCCAGGGAGTGCAGTGGAGGATGGCCCAAGTGCTTGGGTCCTGCACCCGCATGGGAGACCAGAAGAAGCACCTGGCTTCTGCCTTCGGATCAGCGCGGTGTGCCGGCCACAGCGCGCCGGCCGCGGCGGCCATTGGAGGGTGAACCAACGGGAAAAGGAAGACCTTTCTCTCTGTCTCTCTCTCTCTCACTGTCCACTCTGCCTGTAAAACAAAACAAAACAAAAACAAACAAACAAAAAAAACCATGTTTGCTGAGTTTATCAGAGACCTTTTTGTATTTGTGAACTTGGTTTTCAGGGGTCTTCTTGAAACAGCAGTGGTTAGACACTGTGCATTATCCTTCATCCAATAGGGTCATTGTTAAAGTGTGCAGGTAATATATAATGTATCATATGGCTTTATTGAGACTTGCATGCATAGACACAGACTATAATCTTTCAATTCATGGCCAAGTTTAAAATTCTAGATGGTGTGGTGTTTTCTAGCACTTGGCAATCATAAGCTCAATTGAATTTTGTGGCTCCTGTGGTCTTACTTGAAGGAGCTTCAGTGTTGGAATTCTTCCCCTTTACCTAGTTCCCAGACGGTAACACTCAAGCCAATACTGACAGCAAAAAACAACTCTCCTTAGTGATGTAGAATTAATTTGAATTCTCCAAGAACTTGTTTTGGAGCTAGATGGGCCCAAAACACAGGTTTGAATATCTTCTATTCCACTTGTTTATGCAATGCTAAGCAAATCATTCAATGCTCCATAGCTGTTCACTTTCTGGTAAAATGAAGATAGGAAAGAAAGCCTCCATAAGAGCTGTTTTAAGGAACAAGTGGTAAGTACTTGAGATGTATGTAAAGCACTTACTTTATTGACAATTTTGTATTGAATACGCAAAAAGATGCTTTCAACTATCACTATCTCCCTAATCTTCATTCCTCAATGTAGACAGGCCCATGAGCTACTAGTCTCCGAAAATACTCTTGTTCCTTCTGTGATATCATTGTTTTAGAAAATAAGATTTTCTCTCTTTTTTTGAGAATATTAAGAAAATCCCATGATGACCGTCAGAATATGCCACCATTTTTCTACGTGTTGCATATAAGGAATGTAAGGGAATTCAAGTTGTAACTTGCTGTTGGCCATTAGGGATGATGAATTAGAGCGGGTATTGTGTGGTAACATCATAGCTGCTGCCATGGCTATTGAACCTCTCTGCAGAGATTTTGTCAAAAGAACTACTGTCAATTAGCACACATGATCAGAGGAGCTGTAGATCACCAAGAGCACATACTACTGCATCAGTTGGCAACTGCTATACAGAGACACTTCATTCTATTAAAAAATAAACTTCACAGGATATTATTTGAAATTACCATGGGCCTTGTCTCACAGATTATCTTCACAGCCTATGATGTACAAGCAGAAGAGAAGAGTCCAGGAGACTGAAGATAATTTCCATCCCACTTTGGCCCAGGTAGGAATATTGACTAAGAGTCTGGCTCTGACTTTTCAATAATGCACTTCCTTTTTAATTTCTTTTCCAAATGTAGTAAAAACTCCAGGCCCTTGTATTCATGGGCTTTGTTATTATTATTATTGTAAATAAAGAGGATTTTTCTTACTTTTTAGAACATTAAATTAACATTCTTTCTATATCATCTTGTATTTACTCTTGCTAATCCTTTTAATTTTGATTACTGTAAGCATTCACAAAATTAACATTTTAAGTGGCCATTTTTTATAAGTATCTGTTTATAACTGCAAATAAAGCTTAGGGAAAAATCTTTCTAATAGCTGCTATTATTATTGATGATGTTTATTATTAATGATGTTGCTTGCACTTGTAGTGACATCAAGTGGGTGGCATTTCTTCATATTTTCTCAGGACCATAGGACAGAGAAAAAGAAATGATCCTTTCTGAGGATGAGATTTACAGTGGCCTATGGGATTAAATTCAAACTCTGCAAACCTTCTCTTTGCTCCATTGAATTGATCAAACTGTACCCTGTGACTTCACCAGATGTTGTAGATATTTATATTGCTTCTGTAGAATTGTATTGCATTTATTTGCATATATATTTGTATTTACATCTTCCATTCTCTCTTCTTCCTGTCTTTCTTCCTGTTAATCCACTCTTAGGACGGAATGTTTCTTAACATCAGGACCTCTGTCCGCAATGTTTTCAGAGAGTTGGAAATAAGTACAACATCTGGTTCTTGATATAGTTAGCCGTGAGTATGTTCTTAGTGAAGGAATTTTCTGACCCTTATAGATAATAAGCCCATTGGGTGCCTATTAGTATCTGATACATTCAGAAATTCATTTGGGGTAAATAAATAAGCAAAACCTCATATACCTCCTCTATCTATCTATCTATCTATCTACCTACCTACCTACCTATCTATATAAGTCACTGAACTTAGTTGTCATAATTACTATGGGAAAATATTTGCCTTCCAAGTTTTGTTACATTGCTTGTTTTTCGTATTCCAACTAGACAGAGATGAATTAATATATTCCTACTTTTTTTTTTTTTGATGGTTATGTGCAGAAGGTTATTCTGGTACGTCTGAGGCAATGGTAGGATTTTTGGATCAATAGGCATCAATACATGTGTGTTGACTTCAGTGATGAAATTTTGTTGTTATTTCGATAAAAGGTCAGGAAGATTTTGTGCTGGGATCTAGAAAGAAGGTACAAATAATAATGTAAGATGGGACACAGTCCTCTCTTATTTTCCTATGCACTCTCTTGTCAATAAATCCACCGTCCACAGATGTATGTTTATTTCTCAACTTTCAATTCTAGTCCATTGATCTAAATATCTGTCGTAATGCCACTAACACACTGTCTTGATCAGTGCAGCTTTGAAGTAAGTTTTGAAACAGGGAAGTTGAATTTGCCAAGTTTGTTCTTTTTTGCTTTGGTTTGCTTTTGCTATGCTGGTCCCTTTATTTCCCATACAGGTTTTAGAATCTAGTCAATTAGTTGCCACACAAAAGACACCTTGGATTTTGACAGGGATTCTGTTGAATGCACAGATAATTTGGGGCATGTTGCATCCTATTATTACATCCTCCAGTTCAAGAACATACATGTTCTTCCATTTATTTAGGTCTTCTTTAATTTCAGCAATATTTGGTAGTTTTCATTATATAACTCCAACACTCTTTTTGGTATATTTATTCCTAAGTATTTTTGATACTATCCTAAGTTAAATTGTTCTCTTAATTTTACTTTCCAATTGTTCATTGCTGGTGTATATAGACATTTAAGTGGTTTTGGAATATGATCTTCCATTTAGCAACACTGCTGATCTCACTTTTTAGCTCTGATAGCTTTGGGGGGAATCCCGAGACTTTTCTCTATACATAATGACATCATCTATGAATAGAGATAGTTTTATTTTCCTTCCTTTTCAATATTCTTGCTTGAATTTCTTTCTATTACTTAATTGCTTGAGACACTTTTGAAAAGTAGGTTGAATATTGAAAAATCTGCAGTTTGTCCTTTGGGAAAATTGAACAACTTGTTTTTAATTATTTTTTGAAGAGTCAGAAATGTTGTCTTAATTTGAACACCTTGCAGTACATTGTCTTATTGGGCATTTGTAACTTTTTTAGTGGAATCTTTTTATGCCATTTCTCTACAGGTGCTATTGTACTTCTTGTATCAATTTGTTGAACTTCTTTATATATTAAGACTAATAACCCTTTAGCTGTGAAAAAAATTACAAATATATGTCCTCAGTTTTTTGTAATTTCATTTATATTGCATTTAAAGATGTAAAGAGACTATATTTCTATGTAGTCATACACAGTTGTCATTTTATCTATGGAATCTGCCTTGGGTATGAGACATAAGAAACCTTTTTTCTTTACTTTGAAAAGTATATAACTACCCACTTAATATTTTATGTTCTCTTATCAATATTCTGTGAGAATATGCAATAAATAACAATAAAATATTCCAGGTATTTGTACGTTTTTAGGAAAGCTCAGTGGACTTTAAGTTTTTTAAGGAAAATGAATTATCAGGTGACTCTAGAGGCTGTATTTCCTAAAGGCCCCTTTCTCTGTGGCAATAGCTGAAGACATTTTCCCAGAGGGAGCCTCAGTAGCTAGCCTTGCAGTCAATTTCTCCTGAGAGAATGCCACCTTTGCTGACTCTAATCACAAATACAATCCAATTAAAAGCTATTATGTTAATGTGAATAGAGCAAGAGATAAAACAAGACATAGAAATGTTTCATTTAGGCCCAAATGAGTTGATTTCTCAGGGCATAAAGAATCCCCATTAGGTCGGTTGCTGCAGTGACATAAGAAACATGCAAACCTAGCTACTGATTAAAATCTGGGGAAGAGAGATAAAAGGTTTATCAGTGTGACAAGGACTGGTGGATAGACTATTAGATGACACGTTTGTATGTTTGCTTTAAAACCTTTTGGCCTCTGTCATGCATTGTCATTGAAAAAACTACTTTTTTTTTCTGTTAAGTTTGCATAGCGCTTATCTAGAAAACAAAATTGATGTACAATGTCACAAAAATGACAGCATCATTTCTCTGTGCCCAAACGTTTTGTATATTTGATGAAGGTGGCCTAAAGTTATAACAATCAAGGAAGTTGACTCCTTTCTCATGATTATTTCACTCAGTGGTGTAGTTTGACTTGTGGAGAGTAAAATTCTGCATTGAAAAATGTAAAAAAAAAATTATTTTAGATGGTTACATTTTCCCCCTCTACATTTTATAACAAACAAGAACTGGTCTGAAAGAAATATTCCAAGTTTTTCATAGCCAAGATCTAAGGGGATACATTAAATAGAATGATGTTACTCCTTAAGCAACATATTTTGAGGTTTATATCTAACCCAAATTCCACACAAGTTTACCCTTTCCATCAGGTTGATGATATACATTCTCCATGTGAATTCTACTCTAAAATGTAACATTAGTTTAAAAACCTTGCTATGCAGGTGTTTGGCAGAGCAGTTTAGATACTGCTTGGGACACCTGCATTCCACGTTGGAGTGCCTGGGGTCTCCTACTGACTGCACTTCCTGTTGGCTTCCTGCTCAAGTACAACCTGGGAGGCAGCAGGAGATGGATCAAGTAGATGGGTTCCTGCAACTGAGTTCTGGGCTCCTGATTTCAGTGTGATCCAGTTCTGTTATTTCAGGAAACAGAACCAGGGAGTAGAAGATCTTTTCTCTTTCACTTTCAAAGAAATGAAAATAAATACAATTTTTTTAAAAAAAAGAACACTTGCTATTTATGCTCATCTTCTTACGTATTTCTTGGGCAAGACACCATATGTACAGTAGCTGACCTTGTGCTGGGGACTTCAGTTGTCTGCCAAAACCCATTTTTTTTTTTATCTTTTATTAAATGAATATAAATTTCCAAAGTACGACTCATGGGTTACAATGGCTTTCCCCCCCATACCGTCCCTCCCACCCACAACCCTCCCCCTTCCCACTCCCTCTCCCCTTCCATTCACATCAAGATTCATTTTCGATTATCTTTATATACAGAAGATCAGCTTAGTATACCTTAAGTAAGGATTTCAACAGTTTGTTCCCACACAGAAACATAAAGTGAAAAATAATAGATGATTTTTTTTTAAATGATGATGAAATCAGATCAGACCTATTGTCATGTTTAATCCCAATGAGAGTCAAGTTGGGAATTGATAATTTCTTTTTTTTTTTTTTTTTTTTACAGAAGATCAGTTTAGTGTACATTAAGTAAAGATTTCAATCGTTTGCACCCCCATAGAAACACAAAGTGAAATATACTGTTTGAGTACTCGTTATAGCATTAAGCCTCAGTGTACAGCACATTAAGGACAGAGATCCTACATGAGGAGTAAGTGCACAGTGACTCCTGTTGTTGACTTTACAAATTGACACTCCTGTTTATGGCATCAGTAATCTCCCTATGCTCCAGTCATGAGTTTCCAAGGCTATGGAAGCCCCTTGAGTTCTCCGACTCTTATCTTGTTTAGACACGGTCATAGTCAAAGTGGAGGTTCTCTCCTCCCTTCAGAGAAAGGCACCTCCCTCTTTGAAGACCTGTTCTTTCCACTGGGATCTCACTCACAGAGATCTTTTTGCCAGAGTGTCTTGGCTTTCCATGCCTGAAATACTCTCATGGGCTTTTCAGCCAGATCCGAGTGCCTTTAGGGCTGATTCTGAGGCCAGAGTGCTATTTAGGACATCCGCCATTCTATGAGTCTGCTGAGTATCTCACTTCCCATGTTGGATCACTCTCCCCTTTATTTATTCTATCGGTTAGTGTTAGCAGATACTAGACTTGTTTATGTGCTCCCTTTGACTCTTAGTCCTTTCATTATGATCAATTGTGAACTGAAATTGATCACTTGGAATAGTGAGATGGCATTGGCACATGCCACCTTGATGGGATTGAATTGGAATCCCCTGGTATGTTTCCAACTCTACCAATTGGGGCAAGTCAGCCCGAGCATGCCCCAAATTATACATCTCTTCCCTCTCTTATTCCCACTTTTATGTTTAACAGGGATCACATTTCAGTTAATTTTCAACACTTAAGAATAACTGTGTGATAATTACAGAATTAAACCAGTCATATTAAGTAGAACAGACAAAAAAAAATACTATGAGGGATAATGTATTAAGTTGTCCATTAGCAGTCAGGGCTATGCTGATCAAGTCACCATTTCTCATAGTGTCCATTTCACTTCAGGAGGTTTCCTTTTTGGTGTTCAGTCAATTGTCACCGATCAGGGAGAACATATGGTATTTGTCCCTTTGGGACTGGCTTACTTCACTCAGCATGATGTGTTCCAGATTCCTCCATTTTGTTGCAAATGACTGGATTTCGTTGTTTCTTACTGCGGTATAGTATTCTAAAGAATACATATCCCATAATTTCTTTATCCAGTCTACCATTGATGGGCATTTAGGTTGGTTCCAGGTCTTGGCTATTGTGAATTGTGCTGCAATAAACATTAGGGTGCAGACCGCTTTTTTCTTTATCAATTTAAACTCCTTTGGGTAAATTCCAAGGAGTGGGATGGCTGGGTCGAACGGTAGGGTTATATTCAGGTTTCTGAGGAATCTCCAGACTGATTTCCATAGTGGCTTGACCAGTTTGCATTCCCACCAACAGTGGGTAAGTGTCCCTTTTTCCCCACATCCTCGCCAGCATCTGTTGTTGGTAGATTTCTGTATGTGAGCCATTCTAACCGGGGTGAGGTGAAACCTCATTGTGCTTTTGATTTGCATTTCCCTGATTGCTAGTGACCTTGAACATTTTTTCATGTGCCTGTTGGCCATTTGGATTTCCTCTTTTGCCAAAACCCATTTTTACACTTCTTCCCTTCGCACTAGAGGTGCCAGGAATGCTCCTGGGAGGCAGGAATATGTCTCCTAGCCTCCCTGGCAACAAGTGAGTGGACATCACTAATCCTTACACAGCCAAATGATAGAGAGAATGCTGTGTGGTTCTAGTTCAAATCCAGCCCAATTTCCTCTGTATCATCATTCACACTCTGTTCCACTCCTGTCTATTAGAGATGTCTCCCTCTAGGATAACTTTGGAAGCCAACTATTAAAGATGGAATAGCTCCTGGACTTGGAGCAGTCCTTTGGAAGAGGGACACTGTGTTGACCTGTTTAACGAGCAAGTGACAGGCTTCTGTTGTTTATGACTGTTTCATGCTTGGGTCTGTGATAATCCCCATGCACATGGCATTAGCTCCAGTTTATAAGTGAGTCAACAGCAACAAAAAGAAGTGATCTTTTGACTCACCTCACATCCTTCACTTTATTCCATTCATTGTTCTAGAGGCTGGGAAGACTAAGATTGAGGGACTGCACCTCACTGCATTGTAACACGGCAGAAAGAATCACTGGGATAAAAGAGATGGAATTTTAACCACAAGGCCTTTTATAACCAGCATTAATCCACATGTGAGGATGGCGCCCTCATGATTTAAATAGCTCCCACTAAGCCTTGTCTCTCAACACTGTTGCATTGGGATTAGGCTTCTAACACATGCTTTTGGTGGGGTACATTAAACCTACAACAAGATGTAAGTGGGAGCTGGTTTATGGTCAGGAGTTTGGATTTTATGGTTATTGTGATGGGTTTTGAAAGTTTTAAATTATCAGAGTAATGTGATTGCTTTTATATTTTGAAAAGGTCATCTAGCTTGTAGTGAACAGAATATTTGCAAAGCAGGAAGGCATGAAGAGTGGTATGATTGAAGGCTGTCAAATTTGGGGTTGAATTTGACTTTGCTTCGTGGTTTCAGTCAGGTGATTAGTGTTTGAAGTCTTCATTTTGATACCTATAAAACAGGTACAAGGCAGTTACCCAGACAGGTAAGTGGAAGAAGGAAGTGAGCCATTTTATGCATAGTGTTTAGCATGATGATTGGCTGATAGCAAATGTTCAGTAAAAGGAGGTCATGAGGCCGGTGTCCTGGCATAGCAGGTAAAGCTGCCCCTTGTGATGCCAGCATCTCATATGGGTGCTGGTTCATGTCTTGGCTGCTCCCTGCTAATGGCCTGAGAAAAGCAGCAGAGGATGCCCAGGTGCTTGGGCACCTGCTGGCCACATAGTGGACCTGGAGGAGGCTCCTGGCTCCTGACTTCTGTCTGGTGGTTGTGGCTATGTGGGGATTGAACCAGCGCATGGAAGATCTGTCTCTGTCTCTTGCTCTCTCTCTGTCTCTCTCCCCATAACTCTGACTTTCAAATAAATAAATAAATAAATCTTGTATTTAAAAAAGAGGCTCAAATTATAGTCTGTTATCATAAAATTCTAAACCATAGTTTTAAAATAAATGTAATAAAGACCTATTTGAAGAATTGTATTATCACCATCTTTTAATTTTTTTCAATGGATTAAATTAGGAGAATATGGTAAGAATTTCAAAATGTCGAGAAAGGGCAATAAATAATGAGAAAAATAATCATTTCAGCTTTTTTTTTTTTTTTGACAGGCAGAGTGGACAGTGAGAGAGAGAGACAGAGAGAAAGGTCTTCCTTTGCCGTTGGTTCACCCTCCAATGGCCACCGCGGCAGGTGCGCTGTGGTCGGCACACCACGCTGATCTGAAGCCAGGAGCCAGGTACTTATCCTGGTCTCCCATGGGGTGCAGGGCCCAAGTACTCGGGCCATCCTCCACTTCACTCCCTGGCCACAGCAGAGAGCTGGCCTGGAAGAGGGGCAACCTGGACAGAATCTGGCGCCCCGACCGGGACTAGAACCCGGTGTGCCGGCGCTGCAAGGTGGAGGATTAGCCTAGTGAGCCGTGGCGCTGGCCCAAGTTTCAGCTCTTTTTTAACAAAAGCAAAGAAGGGATGAGAAAAAAATCAACATGAGAAAATTTACTTTTAATATAATGAAGTGAAGAAGAGAATATAAATGAGAAAGGCTACTATATATTTTGAAATAATCAAAAACTATTAAGTGTTTACTCTGGGTACCAAGTGTGATGCTAAAAACTTTATGTACATCATTTTGGTGAATACTTAAAGTGATACTGGGATATAAGCATTATCATATCATATTGCAGATGGAAAAATTGAGGCTTAGAGTCTGCTTTGCTTCTCCTAACCTATAAAAGTGGCTGGAAATGGATTAAAACTCAGATATTGGTTTGAAATCATTGTGAGCTTAAATACTCTGTTAAAAAGGTGTTTTGTTTGGCTCAGCTTTTAGGATGCCCACTTACCACACCAGAGTGCCTGCTCTTTTTCTCATTTGGCTTCCTGCTAATGCACACCCTGGGAGGCAGCAGTGATGGCTCAAGTACTTGAGTTCCTGCCTCCCATGAAGGAGACCTGAAAAGAGTTAATGCCTTCTGCCTTTGCCTGGACCCAGCCCTAGTTGTAGTGGGAATTTGGGGAGTGAGCCAAGCAGATGGAAGCTCTCTCTCTCTCTTTCTCTCCACCTTCAAAATAAATAAAAAATTACACACACACACATATACATTCTGATAAAATGTTCCCTGCTTCTAATTAGGTATCTTAACAAGGAGCACATGCAAACTGAAAAGTACTTAGCTGATACTTTGGATTTTTGGTGGATCATTTTCACAGTCATTTCTGATATTTCATCCTTATGGAAGAAAGCTTAGGGAGTGTGTCTTCTTGGAAATAAAAATAATTTTGGTCATAAACTGATATGCAGGATAGCAAAAGGAAAGTCAAACATCCAGTATGGTGGGAAAGTTCAAATACATTTACCAGTGTCCCTTCCATCAGGAGAGTCCGTATGACTAAGTTCCAGACAATCAAACATTAGAGGGAATTCTATGTGCCTCTTCCAGTTCAGATCCCGCCGAACTGCCCAGATGTCATTATCCATGATAAGATCTGATGATACTGAAGGAGATTTGCATCAAGAATCAGTTATGATTTCTGATCGGGGTAAAGGAAAAAATAGGGAAAGCGATAAGGAGGAACAGGCATTGATTAAAATAGCAGCAGTAGCAGCAGCAGTGCCAACAATCGCAGTAACTGGAGGAAGAAAAATGAAAATTTCTTAAACATTTGATCTGATAAACCTAACCCATTCAAAAATATTCTGTCCCGAAAGTTATTATATAACATGTTCCTCAATCATAAACTCGGGGAGATGGGGATTTCTTACTGTTGCTTGATAGATGAAATGATAGGACAAAGTTTTTAATAGTCATCTTTAAAGACAGAACTCATGTTGCATGCAAATGTCACATAGTACATTCAACACGAAAAATGTAAGCACGCATTCTTATCTTATAGATTGAGAATCCCACTGCTCTTGACTTCCTTTTTTTCAGCTTTGTGTTAATTAGAACAATTTACTACTTCACATAGCTAACTCTGCTTTGGGGGAGGGAGCAAACTTAAGATCTAATCTCTTAGCAAATTTCAAGTACACAATAAAATATCATGAAGTATACTCTCCATGATGTATGTTAGATCCTCAGAATTCACTCACCTTGGACCTGGGGGTTTGTGCCTGTTGACCCATATTTCCCCATTTCTTCCATTCCTCTGCCTGTGGCTGCCGCCCGTCTACTTCTGCTCCCTGCTTCTGTGAGTCAAACATGTAGACATGCTTGCGTACAGAAAATGTGCCATATATCATACTATCCTGATCCATCCATGGACACGTAAGTTTTTCCTTGCCTTGGCTATTATGGCTATTATTAAGTACTCTTTAAGGTACTTTTAGTTGTATACCTCAAAATGGAGCTGTTGGATCCTATGGCAAGTTTATTTTTTAGTTTTTGAGGGAATTCTGCTTTCTATGATGGCTGTACTAATTTCCATTCCCACCAACAGTGAATACGTGTTCTCTTTTCTGCACTTCCTCACCAATACTTGTTATCTCTCTTTTTGTTGATAATAGTCATATTAGCAGGTTTATCTGATTGAATTTTCAAGAAATTTCCATTTAGCTTCTTCCAGTTCTTGCTATTGTTGCTCTGTTGTTGCTGTTTTAATCTATTCTTGTTCGTCTTTATCACTTCCCCTATTTTTTCCCTTACTGCTTGTCAGAAATCATAACTGGTCCTTTATGTAGACCTGCTAATCATGATCATATCATAATATCTCACTCTACTTTTAATATACATTTCCTTGATAGTTAGGGTTGTTAAGCATTTTTCTGTATATCTGTTGGTTGTTCATATGTCTTGAGAAAAATGTCTTTTTGGGTCCTTCACTCACTCATAATAAGATTTTTTTTATTATTAAGCTATGAGTTTGGTATATAGTTTGCATACTAATCTTTTATCCAATTTTCATATTGCATTGTCTCTTCTTTCATAGGATGCCTTTTGATTTTGTTTCCTTTGCTGTGCAGATTTTTATTTTGAGGGAGTTCCACTTTTTAAAAAGAATTATTTATTTCTTAAAAGGCAGAATGACACAAACACAAGGACACGCACAGACACACACACACACAGAGAGAGAGAGAGAGAGAGAGACAGAGACAGAGACAGAGACATCTTCCATCTGCTGGCTAACTCTCTAAATACACATATCAGCCAGGGCTGGGCCAGACTGAAGCCAAGAGCCGGGAATCCCGTTGGGGTATCTCACATAGGTGGCAAGAACTCAAGTATTTGAGGCATCATCTGCTGCTTCCCCATCATCTGCACATTAGCAGGGAGCTGAACTGAGTTGCCTGAAATAGAACCGGCACTCTGATAGGAGGTGAAGGAGTCCCAGGCAGCGGTTTAACGTGCAGCACCACAACACCCACCTAGAAAGGTCCACGTTTCAACATGTGCTTTGGTTGCCAGTGCTTGTCATATCCAAAGAGCCACAGTGATGACCAATGTCAAGCAGAGTTTCCCCTATATTTTCTTCTAGGAATTTCACAGATTTTACATTTACATCTTTAGACTATTTTGACAATCATTTTACGAGGTGTAGGGTAATGGTTCCATTTTTAATTTTTTTACATGTGGATATCCAGTTCACTCAGCACCCTCTTCCTGTTGTGTGTTCCTGAGGCCTTGTCAAAGATTAGGTAAAGATTTATACATCACTTTATTCCTGGCATCTCTATTCTCTTTCATTGGTGTATGTCTGTGTGTTTTAATGCCTATGCCACACAGTTTTGATTACTATGCCTTTATAATATAGATAGCCCGTCTTATGATGATTTAGCTTACATCTAGTAAAATTCTACTTGGATTCAGTAAAAAACATATTTTAAATACTGGATTTTGATCTTTTCCTAGGTTAGTGATATGTAGCAAGTTATTCTCCAGAGAGGCTGTGCGGAGGCAGTGAGTGGCAGTTCCCAGTCAAAGAAGTGATCATATTTTTTTTTTTACAGTGTACTGTGTTGCCAGAGTTTCTTGGATGTGTGTTTTGTGTTTTCTCACCTTGCCATGTCTCCAAAATGTCCATCTGTGCATGTACATAAATTTCTCTATATGTTTGTATTTTAATTAATTTTGAAAGATAAAACCAAATTTGCAACTCCCATTCCGACCATATGCAGCAAACGCTAGCACCAGAGAACAGTCCTTTTATTTCTCATTTTCACATTCTGCCAAAAACCCCTAAGTCTTCTCTTGGAATGAAGATGTTCTTATTCATCTTTTGGCTCTGAAATGAGTATGCTTTATTTTTAAAAAATATTCCTGGAGTGCTGATTTTCTTTAAGAATTTAAGAGATTTGTAATTTAACCAGGTTTATCTTCAGGGTGTTGATTCAGAAGCAGATCAGTGGGGACTCAAACCACCGCTCAGATAGGGGATGCTGGTGTCCAAAAGTGGTTTTACCTGCAGGCCTCAATGCTGGCCCCTCCCTGGATAGTTTTCTGGGAATGTTTGTCTCTAGCCTTGTTAGTACCCTTGCTGTCAATGCTTGGCAAAAGGCATACTTCTGAAGAGTAGTGCAATGAGAGTAAATGTCATTGAGTACTTCTGGCTTTGATTTAAATGCATTCATTCAAACTATTTATGGAAGACAAAAAATATGAAATGGATTTCACTAGACATTGCATTGTCATTTTAATAAAATCTGTGGGTACTATGTCATTGCCCTCAAGTGAGCTACTATCAGGAAGGGAAACTTCCCTATCCCTGGAGGGAACTCCAGAGGGCCTTCAGAGCTATATAAAAAAGAGTTCAAGAGATTTGGAAAAATGAGAGTTCATATCCACTAGGGCAGGTGGTTGGTAAATATGGAAATAAGTGTTTGATAAGACACACTCTGAGGATGTTCTCAACAAAATATACGCAGGTGAGAGGGGACTCTGAACATACTGCATGCTATCTCCACTGTACTGCACACACTTGAGAAAACATCTCTCTGAAGTTTCTTGCTTGTTAAACACTAACCTCCTCCACGTAGCCTGAAACTGTGGAACATTTCGTTCTATACCAGCAAAGGAAAACACAGCCAGGGAAATATGTAACATTACAGAATTTTTATAATGCCTATTTACACAATATAGAGTTATTATCTGTCATTCATAATATCAACACATATTACAGAATGCTGGTGAGTGCTGTATGTACCACATGCACTTCTTTTTTTAAAAATTATTTTTATTTTATTTGAGTGGCACACATACACACACACACACACACAGTGCGCATCCACTGGTTCACTTCCCAGATTGCAAGGAATGGCTCAGGTAGGCTCAGGGCAGAGAGGAGAGTTAGGAATTCAATCTAGATCTTCCTTGTGAGTGGCTGGAACCCAATTCCTTGGGCCTTCACCACGGCCTCCTGGGGGCTACTTTGGCAGGAAGCTGGAATCAGGAGCTGGAGCCAGGCACTACGATGTGGGATATGAACATCTTAATGTCAAGGCTCTTTATCAGAGCACGGCGGGGTTACTAACTGATAGACTTCCAGGAACAGTTACCATTTCAGAACCACATGAATGCAAAGCCGGCTTTGTAAGTTTGTACAAAAATGCGAGGTAGATAAAAATACAGCTGCCTCTGACTCTCCTAATCATTTAATAACAGTGCGTAGTAAATTTTCAGGGTGGAACTTGATCCTTGCAAATTGTTCACAAAAGGCCAATTGTCTCCCTGGGGATTTGGGCCACTGTTTTAACAAGTTGGAGTCAATGAACACTCCTTGCACCTTGCCACGGAGCTCTAATCCCACTCCACAAGTGAAAGCAGACACAGTTCAATAATTTGTATCAAAAAGGGACAATATAATGGGCCTGCCTACAGGTCTTCTTTCTGTGGCTTGCTGCACTGCCGAAAGAATGGGGAGTTTCCTAGAAGAAAATAGGTGGGGAAGAAAGAAGAGAAGGCCCCACACTGCCAAGAAGTGTTGCAATGCATTTGATGACAGCACAAAGGAAAATAAAACACAAGGCATGCAGAGAAGGAAACCTAAACGGTCTCGAATTTCCACCAGGGGGTTCAGGGCAGGGAATGAACAGCAAAGGATCACAGTGGGATGATGCACACCATGCAATCGACCTTTCATTTCAGTCTTACACTTGTTTAAGGTGTCTGCTATAGAGTATTCTGTATTCTGTATTCATTGTGGAGTTAAAGGATATTATAACTTGAGGAGGCATTGGAGAGCTCCTGGTGATGAGCAGGCAGTCAGGCCTGTGCACATGCGGTCGATCCCCGTCTGTCTTTGTACATGGGTCATTTGGACACTCTCCAGGAACATTCTGGAAATGCAGGCAACTTGAGCACTTCTCCCAGGTCTTCTGCAGCTTCACAGATCCCATGCCTGTGTCTCGCCTACTGCCAGTGATATCAGAGATGACCCCCTAAAATCTACATGAAAAATGTGGCCCTTCAAAGTTCCCCGGAAATGCCATCTGGGTGTCACATACGCTACCGGAATTTGGGGTGCCATCCGATATCACCATACACTTATTAATAAATCTCCAATATTAATAAGCCCAAGAGGGTTCTTGCCTAATATTTCAAGAAGAATTCTAAATACCGGCACAGATAAATGAGGCAGCATGGTACATTTTAAGCCTTTATTTAGTGAGAAAGATGCATAGAAGAGTGCGAGCTTTTTTTTATTAACTTTTATTTAATGAATATAAATTTCCAAAGTACAGCTTATGGATTACAATGGCTTTCCCCCTCCCACCTGCAACCCTCTCATTTCCCGCTCCTTCTCCCCTTCCATTCACATCAAGATTCATTTTCAATTCTCTTTATATACAGATCAGTTTAGTATATATTAAGTAAAGATTTCAATAGTTTGCACCCCCATAGAAACACAAAGTGAAAAATACTGTTTGAGCACTAGTTATAGCATTAAATCACAATGTACAGCACATTAAGGACAGAGATCCTACATGAGGAGTAAGTGCATAGTGACTCCTGTTGTTGACTTAACAAATTGACACTCTTGTTAATGGCATCAGTAATCACCCTAGGCTCTTGTCATGAATTGCCAAGGCTATGGAAGCCTTTTGAGTTCACCAACTCTGATCATATTTAGACAAGGTCATAGTCAAAGTGGAAGTTCTCTCCTCCCTTCAGAGAAAGGTATTTCCTTCTTTGATGACCTGTTCTTTCCACTGGGATCTCACTCATGGAGATCTTTCATTTAGGTCATTTTTTTTTTTTTTTTTTTTTTTTGCCAGAGTATCTTGGCTTTCTATGCCTGAAATACTCTCATGGGCTTTTCAGCCAGATCCGAATGCCTTAAGGGCTGATTCTGAGGCCAGAGTACTTTTAGGACATCTGCCATTCTATGAGTCTGCTGTGTATCCCGCTTCCCATGTTGGGAAGATGCAGGAGACCTCGAATAGCTAAAGCAATCTTGTACAACAAAAACAAAGCCGGAGGCATCACAATACCAGATCTCAGGACATACTACAGGGAAGTTGTAATCAAAACAGCATGGTACTGGTACAGAAACAGATGGATAGACCAATGGAACAGAATAGAAACACCAGAAATCAACCCAAACATCTACAGCCAACTTATATTTGATCAAGGATCTAAAACCAATTCCTGGAGCAAGGACAGTCTATTCAATGAATGGTGCTGAGAAAACTGGATTTCCACGTGCAGAAGCATGAAGCAAGACCACTACCTTACAAAAATCCACTCAACATGGATTAAAGACCTAAATCTACAACCTGACACCATCAAATTATTAGAGAACATTGGAGAAACCCTGCAAGATATTGGCACTGGCAAAGACTTCCTGGAAAAGACCCTGGAGGCTCAGTCTCTCACCAGGTTGCCAAGGTTACCGAGTTTGTGTACTCCGTGAGTTCTCTCACCCACCCTCAGATTTTCACAGCCTCAGTTCGTTAGCTCCACACTTTCACTAGGTTCTAACCTCCTGTTATTTCTCTCCACCAGAGTCAGGTTTTTCTGCTTGGCTGATGGCAGGCGCCGCTTTACATATGTCCAAAATGGTGCCTGCTCTTTGTCTTGCTCGGCTTTGTAAGGTGAGTGGAGAGAGAGGCTCGTGTCCATGCTGGTTCCCCTTATTTATTCATTTTTTTCTCTCCTCCAGTCAGCCTGGTGAACTTTCCCCAGTGGGGTTTCAAGCCTTGTTCTCTCTAGGCTCTTTCTGCCTTTCCTCACCAATGTCTTGGGTTACCGAGGTTTTTGTCTCACCTCCCCTTCCAGCGCTGGTGCGCAGACTCCGCAGCTGGGCTTCCGTGCCGTGGGCGTCCTTTCTCTCCCCGTAGGTCCTCCGTGTCACATCCACTAGATCCGGAAGAGTTTCCTCTGCAACTTTTCCCCAAGCCTTTTCCTGAGACTACAGTAACTCCATTTTTATAAACTATCTTTTCCCGGACTATCAGTGCGCATCCTCACTATTCCACCATCTTGGCTCTGCCCCCGAGTGAGAGCTTTATCTAAGAGAGAGAGGGGAGTAAATCTGGGTTCATACCGAGCACCAGGAACCAGCCACGTGGAGGAGCATCTAGACTAGGAAGCCTAGGGTGGGTGGCCCAAAAGCCACACGCCTTGGGGGTGCAGGGCTATAGCAAGCCCCCTCCTGGCAAGAGGCCAGAGAAGCAGAAAAGGGCTGGGACACACCATGTCCCAGGCTTTTATCCCATTTCCAAAGGGGAGTGGCTAATTAACCTGATTGGCTGGTGGGCACCCAGGTGTGGCCAGGTAGGGTGTGAGGTCACACAGGGGCATGGTGAAGGTATCAGGTAGGCCATGAGGTCACATAGGGGTGTGGCAAAGGCGTGGTCTTCCAGCTCATAAACCTAATCGATTGTAACTTGTATGCCTGCCTACTTCGTTAGCACACTACATAGATGGAGAGAGTCTCTGTGAGACATTTTTCTTCTCTCCCACTCCTTCCCCAAAGATCCTCTTAGAAATCAAGGCACAACCCTCCCCTTTCCCACTCCCTCTCCCCTTCCATTCACATCAAGATTCATTTTCGATTCTCTTTATATACAGAAGATCAGTTTAGCATAAATTAAGTAAAGATTTCAACAGTTTGCTGGTGGGAGGGACGTTATGGGGGGGAAGCCATTGTAATCCATAAGCTGTACTTTGGAAATTTATATTCATTAAATAAAAGTTAAAAAAAAAGAAATCAAGGCACAAGTGACCTCATTGTGTCCTCTTGGGAAACCTTATATCTACTTTTCTTGGGTTGAGATTAAGTAACTCCTCACAGGTATTTTAATTGTAGTAGCAAAAAGCTAACCAATATAGACAGTTTTCTTCTTCAAGCCAGTCTCTGCTGTTTCAGATCTCTGAGACATCTTTTATCTCTGGCTTCTGGAACTTCTTTGGAAGGAATCAATTGACTAGATGGTAATCATTCATCTCCCTTTTAATTACATCTCTAGGGGCCAGTGCTGTGGTGTAGAGGGTAAAGCTGTCACCTGCAGTGCCAGCATCCCATATGGGTGCTGCTTCGAGTCCTGGCTACTCCTTTTCTGATCCAGCTTTCTGCTATGACCTGGGAAAGCAGTAGAAGATGGCCCAAGTCCTTGGTCCCCTGCACGCATGTGAGAGACCCAGAAGAAGCTCCTGGATCCTGCCTTCGGATATGTGCAGTTCCGGCCGTTGTGGCCAATTGGGAAGTGAACTAGAGGGTAGAAGACCTTTCTCTGCCTCTCCTTCTCTCTCTGTATAACTCTGACTTTCAAATATATAAATGAATCTTTAAAAAAATAATTACACCTCAAATCCTCTCACTTACCCCTTGAAACAACTTAATATTGGGAATGATACCCCATTATATTCACAGATCCTGCCACAGTCAAGGTGACATCCTACAATCATTTTTTTAAAGATATATTTATTTATTGGAAAGCAGTATGCCTGAGAGAGAGAGAGAGAGAGAGAGAGAGAGAGATCGTCCATCTGTTGATTCACTTCCTGTTGGGGTATAGGAACAAGAGAAAGAGGAGGCAGATCATGAACTCAACAGTCAGAAAAGTTTCGTTCGGAGACAAACTCCAGAGGAACTGACTACTGGAAAGGGAAGAGAGTGTGTGCTCATGCAGACGAACGCTTTACATAGTCAGAGTTACTTCCTCTTATTAGGCAGCTCTGGGTAGATGGACACTGCTTGAGGTTAAGCTGGTTTGTGGAGGCTCTGGGGCTTTTGTGCATGGTTATACTACTTGCTGCCTAAGATGGCAGTGCAGCTGTAAGACGGCAATACTCTTGCTCATGACCTATCACTTCCCAAATGACCCCAACAGTCAGCCAGGAGCCAGGAACTCCATTTGGGTCTCCCACTTGGGTGGCAAGGACCCAAGCACTTTATCATATTCTGCTGCCTTCTCACGTGCATTAGCAGTGAGCTAGATCAGCAGTGGAGCAGCCAGGACTTGAACTGTCACTCTGATATGAGATGGTGGATCACACTGGGTAGCTTGCTACACTACAACATCAGTGCCAGAGGCATAAATCTTGGAGGCCATCTTAGAATTTTGCTTACCGCCACCTTGCTTGGAAGACGCATATATTTTTTTAAAGATTTATTTATTTATTTGAAAGGCAGAATTACAGAGAGGCAGAGAGAGAGAGAGTTTTCCATCTGCTGGTTCACTTCCCAGATGGCCACAAAGATCGGAGCTGTGCCAATCTGAAGCCAGGAGCCAGGAACTTCTTCTGGGTCTCTCATGTGGATGCAGGGGCCCAAAGACTTGGGCCATCTTCTACTGCTTTCCCAGGCCATACCAGAGAGCTGGATTGGAAGTGGAGTGGCCAGGACTTGAACCAGCGCCAGTATGGGATGCCGCACTGTAGGCAGATGCTTAACCTACATGCCATAGTGCTGGCCCCCACACATAAATTTTGAGTTGATTCTTTTCTTGTTATGCAGCTTCCCCAATTTAGCATAGGACTACAGTGAGAAGAGAGAGTTTCCTTGCCTTAAGGGATATCTGTTCTTGAGAATAGATTATAGATTATATTTATATTTAACCAAATGCTTGGTACAAACTCTAAAAAGGGAAAAAGGAACAAGGCCTTACTTGAATCCAGGCACTGAAAAGGGTAAAATGGTTTTGGATATGGATCTTGTCTTATTCCACTTGGGTGCTGTATTGGGCTAAAATGTCATTACATTTTACCTTTATTTGCTTATTTTCAGTTGCACAGTAAGCAAATGAGAACATTGTCAGATGTCAACCTGGTCCCACATTTGGAGGTCAATCTTTTGACATTATGCAAAGTTCATGACCGACTCTCAGCAAATTTCCCAGTAGAAACCTTCTGAACTCATGAAGCTCATTCTTGAGAAATGTAAATGTTTTGTCAAATAGTTTTGGATTGTGTCACGGTTGTCAATGGCTCATGAAATTCATCCAGCATGGCTATTTTATAACATTCGCTACTTCACCTGTTTCTGACTAACATGATTTGGGATAGTGTCACAGAGAGACCTGATACTTCTTAAAGCTGGGAAAACAATACCTTCTCTTAGAATTGAGTGTATGAATATATGAGGGGCTCTTTGCTTTTCCTCTGGGAGATAAAGCTTTATCTCACATTATGCCATTGCAGATACAGACTTCATTGTATCCTGAAAGAAATTACAGTTGTATCATGCTTCTAAACTATACGGTATAAAAAGATATCAATCAATTGTCTATTTGGATACTCAATTTATTTAGCATCCCATGCCTAAATATTGCAAAATATCTTTGTATATAGATCTATAGCTGCATCTGTCACCGACCTCAGATGTCTTACGAGAAAAGCTCGGGTTGCAGTTTGGATGCAATGAGCAGCTTCTTTAGGGCCAAGAAAGTTTCAAGGAGAAATAATGGCTCCTAACGCTCACATGTGGTCTCCTAAACATATTTTTTCCTTTATCAGCGAAGTACATGATCACTGCCAACAAAAGTGCTCTTCGATGCCAAGGCAAGTTCAGCAAATGTAGCTTCTCTGTTCATTCTTTCCTTCGTGATTACACTGGTGGTGAAATATATGAAGGAAACCTCTATTAATTCTCCAACCTAATGCAGTCAGTTACCTACTTCCGAGATTAATAGGTTTCCTTCTTTCAATGAGAAAGAACTTTGATTTTGTGACTGCGTGTGGTTTACCCAGCAACAAAATAAATTATCAACAAAAATTCCCTGTCCTATGGAAAAGATGTGTTTATCTGTGTTAACTAGAATGGTGGCCTTGACAATAATAACTAAAATCTGGACCAATGTCTACACATTTGTCTCCAGACAGGCATAGCTAGGAAACATTTCACTGTTATCATTGTTCACTCAGATTTAGAAAGGTGTCTAAATTTCCCTCTAATATCTTTGAAGGGTGAAAGAAGAATATTTTTCAAAATATTATATTTATCTATGTCTTTGAGTTAATACCTATTTTTATCATTGTAAAAGCGATGAATGCTCAAGATAAAATTTTCAAGTAGTAAGATGCAAAACAAAAATTATGTTCCATACCAAACATGGACCTCTATCCCATGACCTGTGGCAGCCCTGGTTAATACATTTTGTGTTCTCTTGCAGAAATAGAGGTCTCTCTGTCTCTCTGTCACACACACGTGCACACACATACAGAAAATACACCCACATAAATAGGATCATATACTAACTCAATACTCATCAGGTAAATTATCCCTATTTATAATATTTTTGAATGACTCATCAACATTAAATATTTCAAACTATAGGGACTTCTCAGTTTCATTCTATGTTGGTATAGAACATATTCATTCAGTAAAAAGGATTAGAAATATATAAGAATATATACGTTAAGTTGATATAATCCAAAGCACATTCTAAATTTTTAGAAGTAAATCATTTACACAGTTTATCCTTCAACATTCAGCCTTGTTCTCTTGTTTACAAATATTGTTAACATTAATTTCAGCTTTCCAAAATCTCTGAATGACGCATTATTTTGTTGCTCCATTTGCTTATGGATTTTCAACTGATTTTTAATGAAATGTAAACAACTTAGAGATGATTCATTTACAAAAATTTCAATCTAATGGTAGTCCACTTAGGTTGATGTATAAAATGATTCTTAAGAGACCCAAAAGGTTTAGAGTCCTGTGGTGATGATAGTAATAAAGGTTTTACTGTGATGCTAAACTCTGTGTGTGTGAGTGCACAACCATCATCAGCTTCATCAAAAAAGAATTATTGTATGAGTTTTTGTGAACTTAAAAAATCTTTAAAAATATGGCTCATATCCTATTAATGATATTTTTAATTTAGTAAGGACATAATTTTCTTAATGTATTAAGGACATTATGTTTATTAATATACTATACTTCAACAAAATTTGTATTCATATTATATTAAGAACAATTAACTTGAGTTTTAGTTTTCAAATTTTCAATTTCATTTACAATAGCATGAAAATAATATGAAATATTTTGCCATAAACAAAAACCTTTTATCTCTATGGATTGAACAAAAAAAGAACTGATTTCAGAAATAACACTTTTCTTGGAATATCTGATGACATCGATATAAACTTTTATGATTTAATTAACTTTTTGTTTGTTGGGGTTTTTTGGCAAAGAGACAAAATTATTGTTAGTTATCACTTTGCATGTATCTAAGAAAACTTGGAACTCAAAATGAACACAATTAATTTATAAGCACAGTTATTTGATTTAAATGAAAAGTCAGGGGACATATACACATACTTTCTGCAAGAATTTTTTTTAAAGATTTGTTCATTTATTTTGAAAGTCAGAATTACAGAGAGGGAGAGGGAGGGGGAGGGGTGGGGGAGGGGGGAGGGAGAGGACATGAACCCATGTCCATATAGGATGCTGGCATCGCAGGAGGGGGCTTAACTTGCTGTACCACAATTCAGCCCTTAAGCCTCCATCTTAGTTTTTATTTTATTTTATTTTTTATTTATTTGAGAGGTAGAGTTACAGACAGTGAGAGGGAGAGACAGAGAGGCCTTCCTTCCGTTGGTTCACTCCCCAAATGGCTGCTCCGGCCGGCACTGTGCCAATCCAAAGCCAGGAACCAGGTGCTTCTCCTGGTCTCCCATGCGGGTGCAGGGGCCCAAACACTTGGGCCATCCTCCACCTCTGCCCTCCTGGCCCACAGCAGAGAGCTGGCCTGGAAGAGGAGCAACCGGGACTAGAACCGGTGCCCATATGGGATGCCGGCGCCACAGGCGGAGGATTAACCATGTGAACCACAGTGCTGGCCCCAAGCCTCTGTCTTTTTTGTTTGTTTGTTTGTTTTTGACAGGCAGAGTGGACAGTGAGAGAGAGAGACAGAGAGAAAGGTCTTCCTTTGCCGTTGGTTCACCCTCCAATGGCAGCTGTGGCCGGCGCACCGCGCTGATCCGATGGATGGCAGGAGCCAGGTGCTTCTCCTGGTCTCCCATGGGGTGCAGGGCCCAAGCACTTGGGCCATCCTCCACTGCACTCCCTGGCCACAGCAGAGAACCGGCCTGGAAGAGGGGCAACCGGGACAGAATCTGGCGCCCCGACCGGGACTAGAACCCGGTTGCCGGTGCTGCAAGGCGGAGGATTGGCCTAGTGAGCTGCGGCACCGGCCCCAAGCCTCTGTCTTAAGCACAGTCTTCTCCAAGTAACTATCAACTTTTGAGTAACTGTTGATGGTTCTTCACCAACTATTGTCTTCTGTATTTCATACAGGCATATTATAGTAATATTCTGTCATTCACAGATGATGGTGAATACATTGAACATTTTGTGATAGTTACATATTTATCAATTTTTTTTGAAAAATGAAATCCATTCATTATGTTTCATGAAATATGCCCTTTGTTTTGTGAGTCTGTTACTGCCCAAGGTATTTATTGTGAAATATATAAGAAAACCATAAAGTGAAAAAATATTAATAGATCAATATGTCCTACTACTTGAGATTATGATAGTAGTTGGAAATATAAAACAGAGGTCAAACTAATCTATTATGATTTACTTTATTTTTATTTTTAAAAATTTATGTAAAGAGAATAGATTTCATGTATTTCATACATACCGTATTTAAAGACAAAATTATAAAGACAGAGAGAGTGATCTTTTATCCGCTGCTTCATTCCCCAAATGGCCACAATAGCTGGGTCTAGGCTAGGCTGAAGTCAGAAGCTGGAACTCCATCTGGATCTCCCGTGTGGGTGGCAGGCTATCTTCCATTGCTTTCTCAGGTGTATTAACAGGGAGCTGGATCAGAAGCTGAGTAGCGGACCTGAACCAATACTCCTGTATCAGATGCCAGGATTGCAAGCAGTAGCTTAACCCATCCAAATACATAACAATAGAAACAAAAGCATATGAGACAAATACTAAATCATTCAAGATGCTAGGACTGCAGTCATGCTTGGGATTGTCCCTGGAAAATTGAAGTATATGGTCACTATACCTATAACAGGCACCTGTAGGTATTAGTTGACCTTCTTATTATGTTTTTTTAATCTTCTTTTTCTACCAGGAGCTTAAATTTCTCTCCAGAAAATATTCTTTCACACTAATTTCATGTGGTTTACCTGGTGATCCCTATTGAAGGATGTCAAGCACAAGTGCATGATCTAGAAAATGATCCCTCAGAATCATAGCCCTCATCACTAGAATGAATGGTTCAAACACAAGAATGTGACTAATGTCAGGTCAGTCAATACACTGTGATGGGGAAGTGGTTGTCTGAAACTACCAGAAAGGAAGCATTTCCTACTTCTGGGCATGCAGGTGCTGAAGAACAGGGAGACTTAGCATTTCTGGTGCTTTTATTTGTAACTCAGGGGAAAGAGGCTGTCCAAGAAGAAAGCCAAAGCAGAGAAAAGTCAAGTCTGAGAGATGGAGAAATAAAGGTGAAGCTGATGATGTAGTTGAGTCTCTAAAGCTGCCAGTTGCTGAAAACTGTTTTATTTTTGCATTATCACAGTTACACACGTCAATAAATTACACCTCTCTCACTTCAAAGCTTCTCTGAATAGAAATTGAAGCATTTGACACCAAGTCAACAGAATCTAGTCTGATACTAAGCTAAAGATGGCTCTTTTGACATCATTCCTATAAAACACATCAGGTCATTTAGTTTGTATTTATGGGAAAACTACTCCTTTGTTCTCCTAGGCATGAGAAGATGGGAAGGGAAGACTCTGAGGAGGAGTCAATGAAAAACACAGTAAATTCAATTATTGGATTGTACTGGGTATGTGATAAAACTTACTTTCATTATGGTGTTTTTTTTTGTTCTGAAGTAGTGGTTTAATAACACAGTAGAATTTTAGGTGGGCAGTGTGGTGAAGTTGGTTTAAGCCACCACTTGGGACTCCCTCATGCCATATTGGAGTGCCAGTTCGAGTCCTGACTGCTCCGCCTCCTATTTAGCTTCCTTCTAAAGCAGCCAGGGAGGCAGTGGATAATGAACCAAATGCCTGAATCCCTGCCACCAACATGGGAGACCTGGATGGAGTTCTGGGTTCCTGGCTTGAGCCTGACTCAACTCCACCTGTTGGTACCATTTGGGGAATGAACCAGGGGATGGAAAATATCTGTTTCTACCACTCTGCCTTTCAAGTAGTTGAAAAGATAAAGTAAACAAGTATTTAATAATATAATGTAGTGTCATTTGTTTTGACTGAGAGTGGGTTATTTTGGAAATATGAATTAAAGAAAAGTAAACATATAAAAGCTATCCTTAAGATGAAAAGGAATACAATCAATAATAATCAAAAGAAAAGGAAGAGTTACCAGTGATTTTTCTATCAGGATGTGCCTGGGTTAATACAAGTGGTAAAACAGTTGTAAGCAGTTGTCTTTTTCTGCATAGACAGGTGGTTAAGCAGTGGGTTTGTTTTCCTGAGACTAGTCTTTTAGGGTAGGGAAAATAAAAGTCATAAGACAGCTTCCTTATTGATGAAGAGTATCCCTTCTCATTTAGACTTAGAGAAAGTAAATTGTAACAGTGACAGATACTATAAAAACTATTTCAGTTCTGTAATATTTAAAATAAGTAAATTTTGAAACAACATAATTACTAGATGAAATGAAACTGATATATTTTATTATCCTCCTAAACCAAAATACTAAAGCTCATTTGTTGGAAGGAAAATTAATGACACTGCAAATGTGTATAGTACAATACTAAAGAATTAGCTCATATGTTGGATTCTCATGAAACATGCTAGGATACTTTAAAAAGTTTGGAAAAATGGAATTAAAAGATACTTTAATTTTTGTACTGAAGCTTGAAATCCGTGCATAGTTTTTCCATGATCTATATTTTCCACGTACTTTTTGAAGATTCTTCATATGGAGGGACTGAAATTTTTTCCCCAAATCAATGTATCTTTTGATTCCATTTTCCACAAACTTTTTGAAATATTGTCATTTGTATCAATATGTTGAGTTTATCTCTGAATGGTAAGATTATGGATGATTTTTGCTTTCCGAATTACACATTTTATCATTTGTTTTTGCAATAATAAAAAGTAAACATAGGGGCCAGCGCCGTGGCTCACTTTGTTAATCCTCCACCTGTGGCGCCGGCACCCCATATGGGCGCTGGTTCTAGTCCCGGTTGCTCTTCTTCCAGTCCAGCTCTCTGCTGTGGGCCTGGAGGGCAGTGGAGGATGGCCCAAGTGCTTGGGCCCCTGCACCCTCATGGGAGACCAGGAAGAAGCACCTGGCTCCTGGATTCAGATTGGCACAGTGCCGGCCTTAGCAGCCCTTTGGGGAGTGAACGAACAGAAGGAAGACCTTTCTCTGTCTCTCTGTCTATAACTCTACCTGTCAAATAAAAAAAAAAGTAAACATAAAGATTATCTTAAGAAATTCTCTTTTTAAATGTCTCAAGGAAGACTGTTTTATTATCTTCTTCAGAGTTTATTCCAAATGCCTTATGATATTTCTAATCTGGTAGGAAGAAGGCAACAATAAATTTAGAATATCTTTAAATGCAAAATGAAGTGAGAAATCAAGAGCACAATGTAGATTAATCAAACTAAAAATGGCGACTATTTGACTTATCTATCCCTTGGATACTCAAAGGGTGGTTTAGGGATCAGCTGCGCTAAATTCACCTGTTAAAAATGCTGAAATTCTGGCTCCACCTCAGACCTACCAAATTAGAATTTGCATTTTAACAAGATCCTGCAAATGATTGGGAAACATTACCTTTGCGACCACTGGTGTAGAACTTTGGGTTGTGGGAATTTTAATTGGTTGGTTATATGCTGCCTGTGGGGTTACATTGTTGGGGCCAACTTTGTAAATTAGAACCATTTCCTTCTTCGGTATGCATTACTGAAGATTTTTTAAAAAGAATGTGAGTGGTCATTTCTTGACTCCTTTCTATGTTAATAATTTAATGTTTATAATTTCAGATGTATGACTTGAATCTATATTGGAGAAGAAGCTAGCTTGCCACTTATAGTCTTCATTCCCACAGGTCTTTTTCTCTTTTCAGTTTGATTATTGCTAACAGAGAGCTTCATAGAAGACAAAATAAAGTGATAGAACTGATTCCAATGTGAGCTTGCTTCCAAGCTACTGTACTGCCTAATCTCCCAGGCTGAGATTCCCGCCTTGCTGTCTCTGTGATTTTCTGACTACAGAAGCATGCCTTTGTTTTGTTTTGTTTTGTTTTCCTTTGTCTTTGCCCCCATCTTGAAAACAAGGTCAGGTTATATTGGCAGTTGGCATAATAGCTAATTACACCACTATTTGGCCAAGGATGTGGGTTAAAGAATAAATCAGGGTCTTGATGGTTCAGTTCAAGCCACTCTTGGTTATTAGACGTGTGTCACTGAGCAAAGTTCTGATCAAAGCCGCTGGGGAGGCAGCGAGGGGTCACGGAGCATGCCCAGGCCTAATTGCCGGGCTGCGTACTAAAGGAAGTTTGTAATAAAAGGCCATTAACTACTGGCCTTTCCGATCAGCGAAGCAAGAACGTGGAGAAATTATTTCTATCAACTGACAATTTGAAGGAAAAACCTCAATGGTAATGTTTTTCTCCCCTTCTCTGTAGCCCAAAAAGAAGAGAAAATCAACCAAAACAAAGCTAAAATAAATAAATAAGTAAATAAACCAACCAACCAAAACCAACCATGGGCCGTGAAACTGGTCTGCTCTTCAATGAGCGTAGAAATCCCAAAATTTATTTTTTGTAATTGTTAAAATATTCTTGGCTGAAAAATTTTGAATAACCCATTCAATTTCATTTACATATGAATTTGTGAATGAAAAATTCTTACATTTAAAATTTGTTTTAAGATGTACTTATAGAAGACGTTAATTCTGTAAATCAACTCACCCTGAGCCATTACCAAACATAGAAAACGTTTCCCAAACAGGTCGCCTCTGTTCTTTCTCATCAACATTATTATTTCCGTTGATCCACCCCCAAAAAACTATTGGGAGAAAAAGTAGCATATCTGTTTTTGACAACATTACATGCTTTGTCACAATGATTAACTATGAGTTCACTCAAAATGAGGGTTTTGAGCTCAATTCCATGTTGGTAGCTGTGCCAGGGCTGCCAAAGTGCAGCTTAAGCCATGTCAGCTCCTACAGCGGTCTAATTAAATGCTGGTTGTCACCTTGTCCTTTATTTTAAGTGAGAAATTGCTCAAGTTGTGGTTTACTCTAGGGTTGGCCTTGTTAAAGAAATCACCCGAATTCTGTTTGTTATTTTTTTCTCAGTGTTTATTAGTGCATTATAATGAGATTTGCACATGGATTAAAATGGTCAACTCTTTCTAAAAGCAAAACAATCGAAAGCCAGGTTTTGTTTTCAGTTTCAGGGCTATGTGTTCATGACCTCATGCTCTTCTGTGAACTCTTAAAAGGGTCCATGAAACACAGGTAAACAGTGTTTAGAAGGAAGGGTGACGAGGGTGTGGCACTGGTGGGATGAGTACCCACAAACATGTTTTCCTGCTTATCTGGCTCCATTTTGAGGACTTGGTTTCTAAAATAATCTATCACTTAAAAAACAGGTAATCAGGAGAGGGTGTTTGGTCTGACGTTTAAGATACCAGTTAAGTAATCCATGGTACATATTTGAGTATGTGGGCTGCCAAAGTGAGCGCAGCCCACAAACTGGATCTAATAATGGATTGCATGCTTCCCTTCAGCTCCCTGCTAATGCAGACCCTGGGAGGAAGCCTTGTAATGACTTAAGTGACTGTGTTTCTGTTGTTCATAGGGCTAACAGGCTTGAGTTCTTGGCACCCGATTTTGGTGCCAGTGAGGAGCTGTTATGGACATGCAGGGAGTGAACCAGTGAATGGGAGCATGTTCTCACTCTTTGTCTCTCTGCCTCATAAATAAATAGAATAAACAAAAATTTAAATAACAAATAATTAATTTATATTGATTTTTGAATCTTAGCATTTTGTCCCTTTCACTGCAATTCGTTGACATGGGCACAATTACTAGCATCTAACTAACACGAAAAATATTCTGTGTAAATGAACTCCTACTTTGAAACAATTTAATTTCACAGGAACAATTTAATCCAGGCCAATAAAGCAATACATCCATGCCCCAAAACTGAAAGTCTTTTCCAGGAGTGAAAACAGTGTGATAGAGGTACCTACATAGCCTGCTATGTAACTCAAAATGATTTTTAATTCCTTTATGAATTATTTTTTTATTTTGTTTTGAGCACTTGCATGGCAGCACATACTGATGAACGCACTGGAAGACTTGCTAATTTGGGAGTAAGGATGTATTCTCACCATGGCAGACGCTGTAGAAGATCAAGGACTTCCCATGTAAAGAATGTATTAATAGAATTAACACTAAGCATACATGTAAAGTGTAATGAGAATTGCTTCAAAGTTAGTTCTTATTAGAGACCCATCAAACTCCTCTTGCAAGAACTTCCTCTCCTGCCTTCCTTTTCATTCCCCAAGCTAATGTCTTCCGGATCTCTGTAGCTGGCTTGTCGGCACCCCCAGATGACTGCTCCTGAAGAGAGCAGTTACATCTTCCTTTGGGGACAAAGGTGAGGTCTCCCTGGGCACATGAGCTATGCAGGGGTGAGGAGCAAAGCTGTCTCTAAGTCAGGGAAGTCAGAGGTGCTCTGCCTTACAACTTGGCATGCAGAAATGGCTGGTGGTGCAGTCTATTTGTTTAACAGTTATATATGACTAACCAAGGCTTGTAGCTATGGACAACACTAAGGTACGTGAAAAATAAGGCAGATTTGAATAAACTTAAAATGAGAGTTTGGAAACCATTTTACAAAAAAAAAAAAAAAAGGAAAAGGGTGGTGTAGGAGTATAAAGTGATATCCTTGTTTCAATTGAGAACTAACTGGAGTTTAAATTTTCTTGGTTTCCAGATGGGGGAGGGGATATAACACTGATAGAGTAATTTTTCTTAAAAAAGTACTAAACATTTTGGTTATTCTGTGAAGAAAATTTCTCCTGGAAATATTTCTACATCACAGTTACAAACTTCATTCTGATTGTCTTTCTCTAATGTCAAAAAGCATCCAGCAAGGATGTGTAAAAGGATCCCAGACGAATGGTGTCTAAAGAGCTATGTGAGTTTAAATGGTTTTTCTCCTCTTTTTTGGAGAAGCAACACTATTCTTGTAATGCATAAACGAGAATTATATTTAGATTTTAGCATCTTAAGCTGGAAAAGAGAGTTTTGGATTCAATTAGCACTAAGCTGCTACAATTTAAATTCTACAAAGCACTGGTTTTTTAATTAAGAAATTTGTATTTATAATATATGCAAATTAGGTACTTGATTCATTATTTAGATCCAAATATTCAAGATGGGAGTATCTTAACCCCATACAAACCAACTTACTTGGATGGAATAGAACATATATTGGGGAACATTCTCAAAATCATTGCAAAAATGTGTTTGAAGTTCATTTCTACTGAGTATATCTTTTTAACTGTACCATGTCATTTCTGTTATTTTTTGGGAAGATGAGGAGGGTAGAAACAAAATGTTATAGTGAGAGAGTGATTGGAATAGGGAGCTACTGGAAATCCTGCCAGAGAAATTACTGTGGGAGATTTGTGAAATTACTGTGGCTGATTTCTAGACATGGATTGTTTAGCTAAAGTCGAATAACTTCAGAGAAATATCTGTGTTGTGTAGTGTTTACCTGAAACACCAAAAAAATTGGCAGTTCTCTCATCCCTCCCCTAATTTTCACCAAAGTAAACCTATGAGAGCTATCTTCTTCACTAGGGTTGCAGACTTCTGGTTTGCAATTCTGTGAGTTTTCAAAAAGCATATGTCATGTGATTCTTTGCGACTGAAAGGCAAACATATGCCTTTTAAAATTGATTTATCTAATGTCCAATACCTGATTTGGAGTATATCTGTCCTTCCACTGACTCTCCCTCAGATCACCCACCAGATACCCAAATCCTACATTAAATTCTCTTTTTAGGGGGGAGAGGAGAAAATTTTAAAAGTCTCATTTTTATTTAATTATTGATAAATTATAAATATTTATAGTTCTGGGTACAACATGATGTTATGATACATGTGTTCAGTTTGAAATAATTTAATCAAGACAATTAATACATCCACATTTTAATATTTATCATTTTTTTAAACTTCTCCACTCCCTCCATCCCCAGCCCCTATTAACCACCAACTCATGCTCTTCTTTTACCGTTACAATTGGTTTAGATTCTGTATAACATGAGAACATTGCCCTCTTTTTTTTTTAACTTTTATTTAATGAATATAAATTTCCAAAGTACAGCTTATGGATTACAATGGCTCCCCCCCCCATAACTTCCCTCCCACCCACAACCCTCCCCTTTCCTGCTCCCTCTCCCCTTCCATTCACATCAAGATTCATTTTCAATTCTCTTTATATACAGATCAGTTTAGTATATATTAGGTAAAGATTTCAACAGTTTGCACCCACATAGAAACACAAAGCGAACAATACTGTTTGAGTACAAGTTATAGCATTAAATCACGATGTACAGCACATTAAGGACAAAGATCCTACATGAGGAGTAAGTGCACAGTGACTCCTGTTGTTGACTTAACAAATTGACACTCTTGTTTATGGCATCAGTAATGAGGACAATGCCCTCTATTTTTCTGAGTTTTCTTTGTTTCATTTATCATAATGGATTCCATATAAGTTCATTCATATTGTCACAAATGTCAGCATGCTTCCCTTTTAAAACTGAATAATATCGCATTGAGTATATATACCACCTTTTCTTTATCATTTATCCATTGATGGATACTTAAGTTGATTCCTTAATTTGGCTTATGTGAATAATGTTGCAATGAAATGGGTGCAGATAACTTTACAATACACTGTTTTTAAGTTGTTATGACATATATCCAGAACTGGGATGTCTGGATCTGAATTCTTTCTAATTTACTCTTATCAAACATCCCATTGTTTGTCACTGTCTATGCAGTCCCTTGCTGCATTGAACGATACTGACAATATTGTCTTTGTTTGGGAGTGAAGAATTGGTGGTTTTCCTTACAAGACACACCTAGGAGGTGGTAGTGCTGGGTTTGTCCAGCCTGGGTTCACAGGCTCTTCCTAAAGCACACGTAAGCATTGATTTAATGGGAAACATAGACTTTTTCCAGAGACAAGAGTTACATTATAGGAAGAGGCCATAGAAGGAAAGAGGAGGATATATACAAATTTAAGGAAATCTTACTGCAAGATACACCAACAGCAACAACAAAAATCTGAAGAAGAAAGAGCAGAAGTAGAATAAGGAGAAAATGACACTGAGTAGCCAAACTATGACAGCCAAAGGTTGCAGGGAGAAAAAAATGTCTATCAGATTAACAACTGGGAGTTGTTTGGGAATTCTGGGAGAGAAGTAGGGGAAGAAGTCAACATCTATAGGGACTGAAGAATATGTAGAGGGCAAAGAGGTGGCATAGACCATTAACTGAAGGAAGAGAGAGACTGATGGGCTAGAAACAAAGAGGGTGGAAGCCAAGGCTTTTCTTTCTATGTTGTAAAGGAAGAGAAAACTTCAGCAGGTGCATGGATGATGGAAGAAGAGAAAGGAAAGAGCGAGGCTAAAGACAGAGAGTGGTGGTACAGAAAGGAGTGGGTATCTGAAGAGAGAGGAGGAAAATTATACTAGGACTCGTGTGGAAAGAGGAACCTTCTACAGAGAAAAACCAGCTCTTCACTGGGGGTATAAAGAGGCTATAATTCAGGAATAGATCATTTTGTCTGAGTGCAGATGGGGACTTGTGGGGGCCCGTCACTGTGGCGTAGTAGGCTAAGCCTCTGCTTGTGGTGCCGGCATCCCATATGGGTGCCAGTTCATATCCTGGCTGCTCCTCTTCCTGTCCAGCTCTCTGCTATGGGTTGGGAAAGCAGTGGAAGATGGCCAGGCCACTGCACTTGCATAGGAGACCCAGAGAAAGCTCCTGGCTCCTGGCTTCAGATTGGCCCAGCTCCAGCCATTGAGGCCATCTGGGAAGAGAACTGGTGGATGGATGGCAGACCTTTCTCTCTGTCTTCCTCTCTTTGTAACTCTACCTCTCAAATAAATACATTTTTTTTTTTTAAGAAAAGGACAAGTGGGAAGTTGTATGAATTTCTATCTGATGGTCCCCATTCTTTTTCTGACACTGAAATGAAAGGTATCTATCTACTAGGACTTGGAGGATACAAGAAATAGGGGCTGTTGGAAAACAGTAGAGACTTTTTACTAAAGATTTGATTTTTCCCTTCTTTCCTTATGCAGATATTTTTGCTCACAAGGTAGAAGAATAAGGCTGCTAGAATTACATTTAATGTGTAAATTTAATCTATTTAAAAGCTTCTACCAACAGCACAAACTCTGAGGGTGAAATCACTTGGGCCAGTTACCTGTGTACACTCACTGTCAGGATGTGATTTGGGGTTGCCAAGACTTCTTTGGTGCCATCAGAGCCTCAGAGCCACCCCCACGGTGACTCAGGTAGCCTTGCAGCAGTGAGCACGGAATGTGAGGAAAATAATGCCTCTGTCTCTTCAAGATACACCGGAGTGAAAAATACACTACTACACGCAAGAGTGATAACCAGGGCATCAGTAAATTATCTCATTTAACTCATTTAAACTTGGCATCAAGGGAATTGCCCAGCTTTTCTATAACTTAGCATCACCATCCTGTGATTTGAAAACTATTCAAAAGGATGAAATTAGGTCCCAGGCTATGTTTACACATGCTCGCTTACTCAGCATTTTAATTGCAAGCCTATGGGAATTTGTTGCCATCCATTGTCTTAGGCAACAATATAACATGAAAAAATGTCATAGGAACAAAGTTTTCATCATACTTCAATCAAACCATCACTGAGTATAGGATAAAATGACATACATTTGTGCTGAAACCCACATCGTGCTATTAGATAGGATTTAGGACATATAGTTAAATTTGCATTTCTGATAAATAAAAAGTAACTTTTAGGATGAAGTATACACTAAATATTGCAGAGGATATAATTATGCTAACATTATAGTTGTTCTTTATCTTAAATTCAAATTTAACTGAGCAACCTGTGTTTCTGTTTTGCTTTGCTTTTTGCTGCCTGTGATTGCTGTATATGTGTCATTGTTCACAAACTGGGACTCATGAGTGTAGAACTCGTGTGGTGTTGTGCTTGGCTGATGGACTCTTACTGATACCTGTCTGAATATGCTCCTGAAAGAAACGTATGCTCTGATCAGATCACAAATATGTGGATCCAACACTGTGATTTCTCCTTTTAAAATATTACTATGAGTAAAACATCGAGTTGGAAGATTTTAGATCCCTATTTTGTTTCTGAGATTATTACAAGTATCTCCAACCTGAGGTACCCAAAGTCACAAGGATCTCAAAAGGAGAATTCAGAGCAGCCGCACCAGCACACATGATTGTTTATAAAGATCTACTGCAGCACTAGAAGTGAAGCCACCATAAGTTATTAAGAGGCAGATTCTATCATTCCTTCCCGTTGCTTGGACAGTCTAAACATGCTCATTCTAAAGTGAATTGTTCTGGTTTACTTCACCTCACTGAAACACAAACATACATACACACACAGAGTCATAGAACTCAGGAATTTTAACTCATCATAATATGTGTTTAGATACAGAGCAGAAGCCTTTAAGCAATGTGCCCCAGGAGGCTGCAAATGTAGGAAATCTTATTTACAATCTGTCTTCATGGCCAGGCCATGCAGTAGGCATGAAACATAGTTTTGCTAGTGTCATACAGGTTTCCTTTTTCCTAAATGGTGACACAACTGAAGCCTATTCTGCATTTTCTCCTCATCTTTTGAATTCTTGACCTTTCTTCTAGTTTGATGAAAGTCATGTCCTTTTCTTTAACACTCACCCATTCTGAAACCAAAGCTTTTGCCTTCCTGCCCACATCAACAGCTGCTCTCAGAATTTTATGTGAAATCTGTTCACTCAGAAGTGTGAGTGTTTTATAAAATGAAAAATGGCAGCTTATTTTCATACATTCCCCCAAACATACTGACAAAAGAAAGAATCTCAAATTCTGAAGAAGGCATCTATTAGTCACCTGGAGGTGGGGATGAGCTACAGGGAAGAAGTCTTCCAAGGTTTCAGTAGATCTTACTCAGGTGGTTTAATATTGCTTCTCCAACACTGGCTCCAATCAAGGTCTTTGGTAAAGACATATTTGGTACAAACATATGCTCAGCTGCTTTTGTTTCTGACTTGTTCTATTGCTGTTTCATTGGCCATGCCGCATGACCAGGTATTTGCTTCTGATGTTCAAGTTCTGCATGCACCTGCTGGTTAGAGGAAGTGGTGTTAGGACGTTAGTTACTCAGCCAGACCTGTGAGCCCAGCATGCCGAGATGCAAACAACTATTAGGTTCACAGGGTTGAAAGAGAATAAAATGCATAAACAACTCATGACTGATCCAGAGTCACTACCAGTGACAGAAATGAAAATAAAATATAGATCTGCTAATTATCTAGTTTAGTTCTCACTTTAAAGACTAACAACTTACATGTACCTGGACATTTATCAAAACATACAGCAAGCTAAAAAGTGATTTCTCAAAGAGTAAGGCATGGCAGAATGAGAATATTTTAAGCAAATAAAATGAAACCATTTAGAGTAATATTTTAGGTTAGTCAGAAATGCAACTATTTTAACCAGTGCATTTAATTACAGATAATTTTACAATTAAAACTTATCTTTGTTCTGAATAAATAATAGCCAAACTTTGCTAATATAGATTAGGGCCCAGGCAATTGGACTCGCATTTAAAGAAATGTCCAGATTTGTCATTAATTAAGTTGAAATTATTACAAACAGTCTTTTTTCCTTTAGTAATGATTAAGAATGGCACGTTGCTCAGAGTGAACGAACGAAGAGCAGGTATGCTGTCTTATGATTAGAGAGCAAGACTGGGAGCCAGAACTTGTGAGCCTAATTAGAGAATTTCGTATAGTGCTTTGAAGATGAAAAGAACTATAAAATCCCAAAGAATACTGATATTGCCAGTCTCATTCTTAGTTCATCCACTTGCTGTGTGGTCTTGAGAGAGAGAGAAAAAATAAAAGAGCAATCACTTTCGAACATAAGGACACAAGGATATATTTTACTCCCATCTGTTTTATTTTTTTGTTTTAAATATAAGCCTAACTAGGAACTAAACAGACATAGAATAATTTTGACACCTTATAAGTGTATTATAAGGGAAGGCACTTGGTGCAGCAGTAAGAAAGCTGCTTGGAATGCCAGAACCCAATATCTAAGTGCCCGGTTCAATCCCCAGCTACTCTGTTTCTGATTCAACGTCCTGGTAATGTGCTCCACTGGAGACAGCAGGTGATGATTCAAGTGCTTGAGTCCCTGCCACCGATGTCAGAGATGGGGATAGAGTTCCTGGTTCTTGGCCTCAGCCTGGCTCTGTCCTGGCTGTTGTGAGCATTTGGGGAAGTGAACCAGTCAATGGAAGATCTCTTTCTGTCTTTCTATCTGTGTCTCTCTGCCTTTGAAATAAAGTGAAAATTAAAGAAGAAAACAAAAGAGTTATAAAGCACAGAACTACGAAATTTTTAAAAACATGTATTTTACGGTGTTTTTATCCATATAGACATTTACCTGGAAAATTATAACTACGTTTCACTTATTTCCACTTTTTAAATATTTGAAAAATGCAGGCAGGCCTCAGTTGTTGCCATAAGATCTTCCTTGTGCTGACCCCAAAAGTTTGATGTTTCATAAAAATTACCTGGTCATTTATGAAAAATACGGACATCAGAGCTGTTAGTCTGAAGAACGCCAGTTTGAGAACAAGGTACTAGAGACTCCTCTGAAACCAATCGTGAGAGTAGCCATGTGGCCTGAACTGCAATCCAGATATGCAAGTTTGTTGTCTTCATTTGCTTGCAGGGTGCTTAAGGTTTCAATATTTGAACAAAAGCATTATGCTGCCTGACTGTTGATTTCTACAAAAACAGTGAAATAAGAGGTATTAAAAGTGGGAAAATTTGCAGAAAAAGGCATGTTTCCTCAAAACTTCCAGCCATCTCAGACATACCAATGCCTTTAGATATTTACTTACATTTCACACTCACTTTTGATAGTTTTTAATAGCCCTGAGTCAGCAGACCTGCTGTCCCTTAGCAATAGAAAACTCGCCTTCCCACTCTGGTCAACTGTCTGGCAGATGACTCTAATTTTTCAAAGAGGCAAACTGGAATATAACTTGGATGAAATGATCTAAGTAGGTGCTTTCTTTTGAGATAAATATTCCCAAGATCATATCCTACTGGTGGTGAGTCAGAAGCATCAATGTCTGGAGATGGTAACTACTCAGCACATTGCAACACATGTGCATTATGGGTATCCTCATAGAATGCAAATGGGCTTTGAAACTACGCGTGAAGCTCTGCATGTCCAAGACCACATGCTCCTGGCTTTAGTGAGCACCTACCGTGGCAATTGAGAGTGACGGCATTCACAAGCTGCACAGGAGGCAAGTTTGCTTTCAAGCATGGTGTTCGTGTGTGTCCTGACCAGAGGAATCAAGGTTCACATGTTGTAATGCTTCCAAGAGCAGTAGGCTGATATCAAAGACACATCACCGACTCAGGGAATTGTGGCAGTCCTTCAAGGAGCAGGATTGTAACAAACTCCTCAACACAGCATGAGGAGATGCTTGCTTGGTTGCTATCGGCTTTGTTTGTGCTTCAGAGAGGAGTATGCGGAGCTGGTAAACAGCCAGGCTGGAGAGCAGTCAGGGAGAGGAGTTTCAGAGTTGATAAGAACATGCATACATCATAATGGTTTTTAAAGCACAGTAAGAGAAAATGCTTTATACTATATGGTAAACTATGCTTTATACTGAATAGTAAACCAAGTTCCTTGTTTTCAGAGCTATTAAACAAGAGCAACAAAAATATTCAAAAACCTCTTGCAGCTATTTTCTATGTGTACGTGTGTGTGTGTGTGTGTGTGTGTGTAGTGTACGTGTGTCTGATGGTTGTGGAGTGACACAGAGAGAGAGGAGAATGTTCTAGTAGTAAGATGTCAATCAACATAACTCAGTACAGAACACTATTTCTGATTTGCTTTAGTGCACAGTAGGAATAGTGGCAATAGATTTGGTGGACTGAAAGAATTAAGATAGAAGTGAAATCAAGCTAAAGAAAATACTGTCTAACAGCGCCACGGCTCACTAGGCTAATCTTCCGCCTTGCGGGGCCGGCACACCAGGTTCTAGTCCCAGTCGGGGCGCCGGATTCTGTCCCGGTTGCCCCTCTTCCAGGCCAGCTCTCTGCTGTGACCAGGGAGTGCAGTGGAGGATGGCCCAGGTGCTTGGGCCCTGCACCCCATGGGAGAGCAGGAGAAGCACCTGGCTCCTGCCTTCGGATCAACGTGGTGCACCGGCCGCAGCATGCCGGCTGCGGCGGCCATTGGAGGGTGAACCAACGGCAAAGGAAGACCTTTCTCTCTGTCTCTCTCTGTCTCTCTCTCTCACTGTCCACTCTACCTGTCAAAAAAAAAAAAAAAAGAAAAAAAGAAAATGCATTCCCTCATCTCTCCGCTTCTTGGAACTGATGATAACAACAGCATTAGTGAAATACTAGAGTTATTCTTTCATGAAGAGATTTCACTTTGAGAAAGAGGGCTTTTCTAAACTGTGGCAGGAGCTGAACATTTCCAAAACGCAAACTCAATTGCATATAATCAACTCGATTTACAGTGTTACCTAGCAACTTATTAGAAAAGCAACCCAGTAGATATAAACGGCCTTCTATGTAATTTTTTCTTTCCTTGTTTGTAGGTTTAAAAACTTTTCATTTTTATTTTGCTTTATTTTTTTAAAGATCTATTTATTTGAAAGGCAGAAAGAGATTGAGGGAGAGGGAGAGGAAGACACACACACACACAGAGTGATTCACATCTCAATGCGGGGGATAGGCCAATCTGAAGGCAGAACCAGGAACTCCATCGAGGTCTCCCATGCAGGTGTCAGGAACACAGGTACTTGAGCTGTCATTCACTGCTCCCTGAGGGCATTAGTAGAAAGCTGGACTGGATGTGTGGAGTAGCCAGGACTTGAACCAAGCACTCTGATATGGGATACAGGTGGTCTACCCCTAAAATTTTAATTTCGACTGAAACATAAATATTTGTGGGGTACCATGTGATGTCACTATGCGGTATACACTGCATACATTCCAATCAGTGCAATCCATATCTATCTCCCAATACATCCTCATTGTCTACGGTCACTGTATTTTGCAATAGAACACCAATACTTCATATAATCATAACTTAGTACCCATTAATCAACAATCCCTACCCCTTCCTTCCCCTTATATTCCCCAGTCTGGTGGAGACAGTCCCTTAGCCAGCTGGCTAAGGAGACTCCAAAATCTCAGACTGTGGGTGTGGACCCGGGTGCAGAATCTACGGGGTCCCGTCACATACTGATTTGTACTGTGTTGCGGCTGGTACTGGATTTCAAGTCTAGGACCTGAACTTAACTACTCTCCCTTTTCACAGTGGGAACTGCGGTATCTCTCTCCATGCTGTATCACTTGGAGCTCAGGGAGGGATGATATAGGCTGTTTCTTTTTGCTTTCTTTTGTTACATGCTTTCTTTGTATTATACCAAACCCTGGCACAGTGGTCACTCCCCTGGCTTTGCCCTTGTGGAGGTAGCTTGGTACATGAATAGATCCTTTTACTGGAGGATGATCGCCTGAGTGTCTTAGCTGCCATCTTGGCAGAACTTGGAGGTGGTTTTCAGCTGTGACATCACTCAGTCGTTGTGAATTGCCTTATCCTCTGGAATCCAGCTGGATGTGTAATGTGATTAGGGTAAAAGCTTCAGTTGTGGGTGCTCTATTTGGTGCTAGAGATGTAGACCCAGTTAATGGTGTTTTGTTAGTTTGTTTTTTAATGAACTTCTGTGTCCAGGCTTCAATTTCTGACCTTAGCTGAGGATCCCAGGTAAGGATATTGTGTCTCTGAATATATATGAGTTGCACTTTAAAAGTTCACAGAAATTAAGAAATATTATGAAATCATTATTAGAAAATTAAATTTAAATAGTCAGGATTATTATGCAAAACTCCGTGTAGATTTTGAAATATTTTGCCTTAAAGCATCTTATCTTTTAATTCTCTTTTTTCCATGAACTTTTTGAAGCGTTCTGGTATGTGTGTTTCTACATATGTAGCTGTAATCAAGTCACTCTGTGTAGTCATTCCACTGAAGCACCTGTCTTCTCCCAGAAACACTCTGCCTGTTACTAGAAGTTGATCATAAGATCAAAGTTCCATTCTCTAAGGAGGGGATTCCAATCCTAACTATCAATTAAGATTGGGCATTGTTCCACAGTAACAGAGACTCAAATATAGTGAACTAAGTAACACCAAATATATTTATTTCTAAAGCAATTCCAGAGGGAATAATGATATAAATTTGAAGAGCATAATTAGCCTTTATATAACTATTTGAAAGTCCTAAAATATTTGAAAGAATAAAAATGAACTATTTCAAGGAAGGAGACCAAAAGCATGCTGAAACTGGTGAAAAGTGAATGACTGGGAGAAGGAAACCATATTGGGATATAATCATGTTTATATAGCTTGTCCCTTGAGGGTAGTCTCCAGTTCTCAAGCTACAACATGTAGAAGTCACACAGAAAGTTCAATCTTATTGGTTTGGGATATCTAGAGGATAGAGTTCAGGATATCTACAATATTTAGTAATGAAGGAGGGAAATATTAAATTGAAGGAAAAATGAGAGGACAGAAACTTCACAAATCTGCATTAAAATGATTATAAATTTTGACTGGCACTGTGGATTCATAGGAGAATATAGGGAGGCCCACAGGAAAACTAAAAGAACTAGGTGTGTGTTTCAGCTATTGCACAACCATAGGGAAGCTTGAGTTTGCAGTTTGAGTCCTGCCAATTCAGAATGACTTGGTGAGCATCCAGGAAGTCATTCAAATTCCAGCCAGGTTATTCTTAAGGAATAAGGTCTTTGTACTAGGGTTAAGGAATTTACTTTGGAACAAGAACAAAACTAATACAGAGTCCCATGAGCAAAGTTAGAATCACCATTCTACTATATATAGTTATTGATTATTCAAAAATTTAATTACCTACTGGAGCAAAAATTAACACTTTTCTGAGGAATCCATAAAGTTTCTATAATTCAGAATTTCTAATGAGTATCATCCACAATTTCAAGAACAAAATGAAAATAATTAGACATATGAATACACACAAAAATGTGGTCAACATTCAAAAGAAAAATACTCAATAGAAAGAGACTTAAGATCAAGATGTTGGAAATAGCAGATAGGAATAAAAAAGAAACCAAAAACAGTGAACAGATGGGAAATTCCAATAGAAATGCTAAAAGCAGTAAAGAAAAAAAATGAAGGGAAAATTCTAAGAGTGAGAAGTACAGAATTGGATATGAATAATTTCTTGCAATAGGTTTAATAACCTTAGGAAACTAATCTACTCTCCTCTCTGCCAACCCTTGCACAGCTGCTTCTAGCACCAGGATTCTAGGATCAAATAAGGATCTTTGGCCTAGGACTCCATTTGTATCATTCAAATGCTTTCATATTTTAACTCTAGCCAATCTGATCTGATATCCATTGATTGTAAATTGTATCATATAACTTTCCTTAAAAGACATGTTTCTGAAAGATTGAGTGAAATATGAAATTACATATTAAATATGGAAGAAAATTAACAACTATGGTTATAAGAATGTGATCACTTCATTTGCCAAGGTACATTCAAATTCTGCTAGTTTTTTTAATCATCACTCATTAGGAAATCTGGGAATATTTATCGGACATAGTAGCTCAATGTAACCAAAAAATAGTGTGTGGAATCAGGCAATATACTAGTGCTATGTTTTGGTGGGTCAGTTAAAACTTTAGCACAATATGAATCAAAGGGACTGACACTGTGGCGTGGAGTAGTAGGTTAAGCCTCCCCCTGCAGTGCCAGCATTCCATATGGGCACTGGTTCTTGTTCTGGCTGTTCCACTTCCGATCCAGCTCTCTGCTATGGCCTGGGAAAGCAGCAGAAGATGGCCCAAGTGCATGGCTCCCTGAAACCACATGAGAGACCCCACAGAAGCTCATGGCTCCTGGCTTTGGATCAGCTTAGTTCCTGCCATTGAGACCATTATGGGAGTGAGCCAGTGGATGGAAGACCTCTCTCGCTGTCTCTGTCTCTCCCTCTCTCTGTCTGTAACTTGTCCTCTCAAGTAAATAAATAAATCTTTAAAAAAAATAAAAATGAATCACAGATTTAGAATCAGCAATAGAGGCTAGGCATTTGGTGCATCAGCTAAGAAACTGCTTGGGATGAGCACATCCCACGCACATCAGAATGCGTATGTTCAAGCCCTGACTCTGCTCCTAATTCCAGCTTCTGTCAATCACTAGAGAAAGCAGTTGGGTCCTTGCCACCTAGTCAGGACTCAGTTTCTGGCTGCAGTCTTCTACCTGGCTTAGCCTTAGTCGTTGAAGGCATTTGGGGATAACCACTGGATAGGAGGTTTCATTTCTCTGCCTGGTCTCTCTCTGTGTCTCTTAGCTTTTCAGGTAAAGGAAACAGATAATTTAATAATTTAACAAGACAAGAACATCACTGTGTTAGCTTTTCATTACTGAAAAGTGCTTCCTGGGAAATAAAAGTTTTATTTTGGATTATAGTTTGGAGGGTCATGGTTCAGGATGAGGCAGCCCCATTCATCCAGGATCTGGTGGAATCTGGCTATGGTGGAGTGGGTGTAGAGGAGGGTGGGTGTGTGAGCCAGGAAGCCAAGAGAGAAGCTAGGCCCAGCTTGGCTTAAATAACCAAAGCTCCCACAAGAACTGCCATCCAAAGGCAAGTCTCCAATGACCTTTCAGACCTCCCACTGGCTCCGCCTCCAGCCACTACAACTAGATTAAATCTCCACTCTTATTTCATCAACTCTTAACAGAAGACTTGTGGGTTTAAGTGTTTGCATGAGTTTAGGGAACCAAGTCCTGTTTAATCCATAACGATCAGGTAGGGCAGATATGGAAGAAATGGGAGAGCATTTGCAAGCATGCTGTAGGTATTAAAATCAAGGAAATTTCTAGTGTTGAGTTTTGCTTTTAAGAGTTAGTAATGCTTGTTTCCTTTTTTTTTTTTTTTAGTGATGTGCAAATTGATGTGTGATCTTTAAGCAGCAGAATACTAGCCAGATTTTAAAATGGTATGCAACTCTTTACTTGTAGGTATTAGAAAAGAACAAGATAAAAATAAAAATGAGAGGAAACAGTTTGATGCCTTAATCATAACCTGATGTAATCTGGACCTTGGAATGAAAAGCCATGACAATCATCTCGTCATTTGAACTGGAAACTCAGCACAGCATCCCAAAGAACATTGGGGAGGACATAAAACTAACCCAATTTGTTGTCTTCATTGTCTCTGAAATCAGGAGGATTCATAACAAATGGCCGGGTAGGTAGACAATTTCATTGTAATTCCAGTACTGGTAAAAACTAACTCCGTGCCCCAGGCACGAACCTTAATGAGACAAGATCCAGTAAATAAATTCCTTCTAACCTTCAGCAGTTGTGTAAATTTCCACAAGAATAGTGATGTTCCAAAGATGATTTTGGGCTTAGAGTTAGTGCACTATTTCCATTTGATTTATACTAAAATATTATACAAAAGATCAAGGAAGAGGTTCTAGTCACCAAGCAAAGATCTGAGGGTAGATTACGTTGATTTCCCCTGCCGTTTGCTTTGTTTAGGTTCACAAATCCTGTAATGATTTGTTTCAGGACAAATACCGGGTGTATATTTGACCTGAAAGCTAAAAGTCCTAGGGTTGCAGAGTATTCATGTTAAGCTCAATGGGAAGTCCTCTGTTTTTATGCCTCACTTTTATGCTTATGCTGTCTGAGTCTTTGTGAAAAAAACTTCTAGTAATAACCACAAGTGAAAGTGACCCGTGGTAGGTTTAAATGATGTACTTCTGGATTTTGGATGTTATGGAATGATTTGCAAAGGAATGAGCTCTCAGTAAAAAAAGTAAAAAAGGTTTAATTTCAGCCTTTACTAGTTTTTCAACCTCTGACCTCTATATTCATATCTGTAAAATAAGGGACCTGAATCAACCCATCTGTAAATCCTTTTAGTCTTGATATTATGAGGATTGTATTCCATTTTTATTTAAGGCATCAGTTTGACAACATTTTCTGCTTTGCAATTTAAAATAGAAACCTAGTTCAAACATAAATATTTTGTGTGTACCAAATAAAAATACTCAATCATAAAGATGACAAAAGGGAAACACACTGAAGGGGCTGGCATTTTTCTCCCCAGTTATAAATTTAGTAAACAAAGTTGAGCTTGGTGGAGATTTTATATTCTAATCAACAGCATAACTAAGATATTAATATTAATATTAATGTCTCATGGAAAATTCTTGATTTCTACTACTCTGAGCTGATTTTTAGTATGTTCATGAAATTTCTTTCTAAGGTATGTTCATTTTAACAAAATAGCCTGATTAATTTGGAAAACTAGAATAGTCACTGAGATATGGTACAGTGACATAAACATTATATTTAAGTTACATTTGTAACAATATTGGAGCTATTGCAATTACATTTCAAACATTAAATTTTTAGGAGGTTTACATTTTCAGAGTGTTATACAGAGAGCTTATTAGAAGCTAATAGGTTACATTTGCATAATTAATTGGGATATTTGTTATATCTTCCTTGCTAACCATTGGTTATAAACTGCCATCTCTAATAAGATTCTAAGTGTGGAGATGAGATAGAAAGGAAACTTTATTTACCTTAAAGATATTGGGGAATGATCTCTAGGGTGAAAAATTAGATTCTTGTAATTAAATCCGTTTTGAGTTGTTGTTGGTCATGGTGTGTTCCTTTCAAATCTTTTGCCTACCGAATGCAGGAATGACTCACTTGGATGCAATGCAGAAATCAATTGTACTATTGCAAAATTAGGTTGTGGCTGTTCGTTCAGGAGAAATCATTATGCAGGCAGAGAAAGTGTAATTTGCAGATGAACAATTGTTTCTCCTTAGGTGGATATGAGTGTGTCTGGGAGGTTACATTGGGATTTTCCATTTTGTTACTTTGGCTTTTTCCAGCATGTTCTTTTTATTCACAATTCAAAAAGACCTTGCACTTTTCAAACTATATCACCTTTTTCTGAGTTCTGAAAAAAAATTTTTTCCCAACTATGAGGATGATCTAGGCTAGGAATTCATTTCAAAGAATCTGAAAGATGTCCTAACTCCAATACATAAAGTAGTATAACCTCAACTAAATATAAACAGTAGGCACAATATTTATTTATTAGTTCATGGCTTCCATGATAGCACACATGCTGTTGAAAAGTGAGGTAGATTTCAATCCCTGGAATGAAGTACTCTAGGAACCCAGACCTATTTTTTGTCTTGCCAGAACCAGTAAAACATGCCGAAGAAATAGGAAGAGTATGCTCTTAGATACATCAATCATTTGGCAACGATGGGCATTAGATTCAAAAGGTAAACATTGAGGATGTTCTTGAGGGCATCAGTAAACTTAAACTTTCATTTTTGAAGCCCTTCGGGATTTAAAGGATATCAGACAAATCCCAGAATTGTCTCATTAAGGAAAAGTTAAAAAGAGCCCTTCCAAATTTGGTAATCAAAGTATACCCTTTGAGTTTAATGAAGTAAACTTATCACTCCTCCCATGAAAAGATATGGAACAAAAAGTGTAAGTTTAAAAACTTGTACTGGGGAAAATAACATTCCTTAAGGGTTTAGGAAATAGGAACATTTAGCCTAGCAATTATACATCCTCTCCCATCCTGCCCATTGGAGTGCCTGAGTTAGATTCTTAAGTTTGGTTCCTGCCTCGAGCTTTTTGACACTGCAGATCCTTGATAGCAATCATGATTTCTCAACTGATTGAGTTTCTGCCACCCACATAGGAGACCTAGATTGAGTTTCTAGATCCTAGCTTTGGTCCCAGTCCAGCCCTATCTATTGGGAATGAATCAGTGACTGGGAGCATGGCCTCATCAATCAATCAGTAAATACAAGAATTCATTACTATAAACTATCCCTCACATGGGTTTGCAACACAAACACCTAGGTCATTGATCCAAAAAGGGGGAAAATGCACCTTAAATTGTCCTGGGATTACACTTACTCAGGTTTCTTGCAAAAGTTAAGTGCAAATTCTCTCTGCAGAAATATACAATCAAGTCACAAAGAATTTTCATGGGTAAGTTACAAGAAACATGGGCTCTCAGGGAAAAACTATGAAAGACACACATACACACACAATTAAGGCACCATGAGGAGAGGTTACAGCTAAACAGAGATAGAAATAATTACTAGAAATGCTTTATAAGTTTTAATTATATAATTCCATATTTTTATAATATAACCTACGTATGTATAACATAATTGAAAAATCCAAGAGGGATTGGCTCCATTAGTGGCAATTAGCATTAATAAGTAGGGAGTACAGAATGATCAAATGGATATTTTTAAAGATTTTTTTATTTACTTGAAAGAGTTACATAGAGAGAGAAGGAGAGGCAGAGAGTGAGAGAGAGGTCTTCCTTCCTTTGGTTCATTCCCCAAATGGCCACAACGGCAAGAGCTGTGCTGATCCGAAGCCAGGAGTCAGGAGTTTCTTCCGAGTCTCCCATGTGGATACAGGGACCCAAGGACTTGGGCCATCTTCTAGTGCTTTCTCAGGCTATAGCAGAGAGCTGGATCAGAAGTGGAGCAGCCGGGACTCAAACTGGTGCCCAAATGGGATGCTAGCACTGCAGGCGGTGGCTTTACCTGCCATGCCACAGTGCTGACCCCAACCAAATGGATTTTTAAAGTACTAAGTAAGACTTCAAGAAATTAAAACTAGTAATCAATATAAAAATGTCAGTGAAAATATTTGACAAAAATTATTTCAGTAAAGAGAAAATTAGTGAAGAGGAAGTCAGAATTGAGGAAGTTATCCTGAATGCAGCACCAAGAAAAGGTAGAAAATATCGAAGAGACATGATAAGGCAATTTTTAATTGATATTTTAGAAGGAGAGGAGAGAAAATGCATGATACGAGCAATGTTTGAAATAACAATGGTTGAAACATTTTCAGAATGACTGGATGACATCACCTATAGATCTATATTGATAAAAATAACATCTTAATGTATTTCCCTAGACACTCTTAGTTTTCCCTGCATCTTTAACATTTAGCCTTTTGTTCTGCTTCAACCTTTGCTACAGCTGAGGGACATTGTGTGATGCTGAATCAGAAGACAGGTTGAAAAAAGACAAAAACAAGATGCATCCAGAATCCTCAGAGTGAAACTCCAGCCACCAAAGGCAAATAAAACATCTTCACAATAACCAAGGAGAATGGATAGATTAACTTTAGAAGAGTGACATTGAAATAAGAACAGAACTCTCAAAATGAAACAAATAAACAGAATACTTAGAAAGACAGAAGAAAACAAATTCAATATCCAATGTTATGAGAACTGAAAATCTAGAATGGATCCCAAGAAAAAGGACAAACTAAAAATTTAAAAGCAAACCTCACTAAAGAAAATTCCTTTTGATTTATAACAGAAGGAAAGCAATCCCAAATGAAAACCCTGTGTGGCATGGAAGGATAAAGAACTAAATTGGGAAATAATATGGGCAAATCTAGACAAATATTGCCTTTCTAAAACAATGTTAATGGCATGAAGAGTAAAAAAAATATGTTAAAGCACCAAACTAAATCACAGGTATACCACATACAAAAGAAAGAAAATTGGAGCTGTTGCGAGTATTAACATTTTTAAAAGATGTTGATTCAATGCTCCGCCTAGCGGCGCCGGAGCACCGGGTTCTAGTCCCGGTCGGGGCGCCGGATTCTGTCCTGGTTGCCCCTCTTCCAGGCCAGCTCTCTGCTGTGGCCTGGGAGTGCAGTGGAGGATGGCCCGGGTGCTTGGGCCCTGCACCCCATGGGAGAGCAGGAGAAGCACCTGGCTCCTGCCTTTGGATCAACGTGGTGCACCGGCCGCAGCATGCCGGCTGCGGCGGCCATTGGAGGGTGAACCAAGGGCAAAGGAAGACCTTTCTCTCTGTCTCTCTCTCTGTCAAAAAAAAAAAAAAAAAAAAAAAAAAAAAAAAAGATGTTGATTCAAATATATGTGAACATATTACATACAGAAGAACATAATTAAAAATGGCCGTAGCTTTATTGTCTGGAATCCATAAACAAGGGAATCTAGAACAATTGCTTTCAAATGCTGTAACAAGTTAAAAGAAGCCACCTGGCCGGTGCCTTGGCTCACTAGGCTAATCCTCCGCCTGCGGCGCCAGCACCCCAGGTTCTAGTTCTGACTGGGGCGCCGGATTCTGTCCTGGTTGCTCCTCTTCCAGTCCAGCTCTCTGCTGTGGCCCGGGAGGGCAGTGGAGGATGGCCCAAGTGCTTGTGCCCTGCACCTGCATGGGAGACCAGGAGGAAGCATCTGGCTCCTGGCTTCGAATCGGCACAGCGTGCCGGCCATAGCAGCCATTTGGGGGGTGAACCAACGGAAGGAGGACCTTTCTCTATGTCTCTCTCTCTCACTGTCTAACTCTGCCTGTCAAAAAAATTAAAAAAAAAAACCACCTAAGATTGTGTACATAGAAAATATATTTTGAAAATAAAAATACAATAAAACACGTTCAGAAAAAAAAATCGGAGAGAATTTGACACTAACAGCTCTGTACTATAAGAAATGTTAAATAAGTTCTTCAGGCACAAGAACAATAATACTAGATGAAAATAAATAATGCGGTGAATGATATATATATATGTATATATATGTAAAAACACATGTAGTACATTTTTCTTAAAAAAATTCTTTAAAAGGTAATTGCTTAAAATGAAAAAAAAATGTAGCAGTTATTATAGGTTTTATAACATTGGAAAGCAAAATGTTTACTACCATAGTCCCAAAAATTGCTGGGGAAGAAGGGATGTATGTGGTTTTATCTTGCATTTGAAGTGAAGCAATATATAATTTTTAGAGATGCATATTGTAAACCTGATAGCAATCACTAAAAAAAGTAAAACAAAGATTTCAGGTAGTAACCCAATAGGGTAGAAACGCGAATTTACTATTTTATTTTATTTTATTTTATTTATTATTCAACCCACCACATTTTGCGCTGTGATCCTCTCTAATTCATAGCCATCCTAGGAGCAAACTACATTCACCTATTGCCATGTCCTTTGCCATTGTCAACCCATCCAAACATTAAGTCACTGCTTGCCTCCGCGAAACTTACCTAGGTCTCATCAACTCCAAAGATCCAAATATCATCATTAAATCTTCCAAATTAGGGATAGTGAGACTGGATAATTCACTCCGGGGCAACATTCCTTCCTACTCGTGCATCTATCACACTAGAAAACCAGTGGTTTGCTTCCATAATGTAAAGACAGGCCAGAAGCATGGCAAGAATTGCAGACATTCCCATTGTAAAAGAGAGAAAATAGAAAGGAGAAAGGAATAATTGGGGAACTATTAGATTTCAAAACTGAAACAATTTTCTGTGGTCTGAGGCTTTGTCCTGTAGATCAACAGCTCTACTTTCAGTTTTCCTTCCTTAAGACCGGTACCAAGTGCTTGGAACTGAGGACTTTTGCTAGACTGTTACATGTCTATAGAATTTTGGGTGTCTGACACTGCCCCTCCCTCAGCTTTTTTTTTTTTTTTTGTCTTTTTTTTTCTTCTTTTCCTCTCAGTTCAACTTGTCAGACTATCTTCTGACATGCATTTTAAAATACCTTGAGGGTCTCCTGTGTATATCATAAGGATTCACTCCATTAGATAAGAGGCTCCTCCACAGATGTTTCTTAGTTAATCCCATTTTCTGCTGAGATGGCTGAAAGAACCCAAGAAAAAGGGATAACCCTGTGAGTGATTAAATAACTTGACCTTTTGATTTTTCCAAGGCATGGTGCAGCCACACACCCAGATTTCTCTCCAGCGCATGCCTTTTTAAGTACATATTCTAATGTGGGTTTCAGGCCACACCTTCATCACTGTGTTTCCAAGTGAGGAGCTAAATGTTGGAGTTCTTGCTTAGTACTGCTTTGCTTTCTATGTAACTGTAGGACTGTAGGATGCTACTCAGCTTTCTAACACTATGTATGAGAATTCTGGTCCCTCCAGTTCACATGGCTATCTTACTCATTTTTTGCCTGAACCCTCATCATCAGTGTTTAAAATCCTACCAGAAATTTGTTTATGATGTATTTAGATATAGTCTGAAATAATACAGATTTTTCTCTACCATGCTTGTCACTTTCTTATGTGCCTTTATCAAAAGAGGCTTTAGCATCCCTTACTTCTACTAGCAGTTTTAATTTTTGGGTATAAACCAGACTTTCTATTATGAATCTCAAAATTCTTCCAGCATTTACCCATTATACCATTCCAAAGATACTTTAATATTTTCAAGTATTTGTTAGCAGTAACCTACTTCCAGTTATCAAAATACGTACTACTTTCATATTTTCTCAATAAGAATTTTTTTAAAGATTTATTTATTTATTTGAAAGTCAGAGTTACACAGAGAGAGGAGAGGCAGAGAGGCAGAGAGGCAGAGAGAAAGAGAGAGAAGTATTCTATCTGATGGTTCACTCCTCAGTTGGCCACAATGGCTAGAGCTGCGTCCATCTGAAGCCAGGAGTCAGGAGTTTCTTCCAGGTCTCCCACGTGGGTGCAGGGGCCCAAGGACTTGGGCCATCTACTACTGCTTTCCTAGGCCATAGCAGAGAGCTGGATCAGAAGTGGAGCAGCTGGGTCTTGAACCAGCGCCCATATGGGATGCCAGTGCTTCAAGCCAGGGCATTAACCTTCTGCACCATAGCATCAGCCCCTCTCAATGAGAAATTAACACACACTAGTTATCTTCCACTCCTGGGGCAGAAGTTCATATCATTGGATGAAGTCAAAGTTCTGGAAGGGCTATGTCTGTTGAGAACATCTCGGGTAGAATCTGTCTCCTTGCCTTTTTCAGTGTCTGAAGGCTGACTGCCTTCCTTGGATCATGGTGTCTTCACTTAACTACAGCATCTTGATTCCATAATCGCAGCTCCTCCTGCCTAGGATCCTCTTGCCTCTCTCTTTCAAGAGACCTTGTTGGAGCCATCTGAATAATCTACCGATATCTTCTCAATTTCACCCACTTAATCATACTTTAAAACTCCCTTTTATTATATCTGTTTTCATGGGTTCTGGGGATTAAGATGTGAACATCTTTATGCTTCTATTTTTCAGCCTACCCAGAGTAGGTGAATTACTGAAAGTATTTGATTTTTAAAAAGGCAGGGAATTAGGCAGAATAGAAGGAATGACTAGAAAACAAATAGAAAATTGTAATTAGTCTTTATCCCAGACCTATCCATGATTACATTAACAGAAAGTGGTCTATATTTCACCAATGAAGTGCTGAGAACATTGGCCAGAATACAAAGCAGGAGTCCACTATGTACCAGCTATAGGAAACAAACTTGAAATAAAAAGCAATGATAAACTATAAGTAAAAGGATGGAAAATGTATTCTGAAAAGCAAATGATAAGAAATCAGGAATTACTCTACTAATAGTAGTCAATGTAGTCTCCTGAATCAAAAAGACATAATGATCCTAAATATTTGTATTCTTGATAACAGACCTTTGAAGTGCATGATATATTGAAACACACACAGAAACACACACACTAATCAAAAGCAGAAATAAGAAAAGGAGCTATTATTTTCGGAGGAGGAATATATAAACTGACAGCTAACATCTGAACTTAAATGATGGAAGAGAGAAGTAAATGGAATGAATACTTGTGAGGGAATAAAAAACTTCCTGTCTAGGATTCCACTGTTTTCAGTGCCAATATGCCTCAAAAATGAGCAAAATAATAAAAATCTAATTTAAAATAAGTTGGCACTGTGTGTGTGTGATTCTTCAAATAAAAAAAAATCTCAGACTTGCTCATGAAAATCCATGAGGGTAAGAGCAAACATATGAACAAAAAAAGCTAAACATTGATTATAGTGACAGTATTTATAATTTCTTTTTTAGCTTAGACAAATTTGATCTCAATCTTATAAAAGGCTGCAGAAATCCAGTAAAATTCTTGGCCTATCCAGGTTACTATTTAAAATATATCTAGTTGGGTACAATCATGAAAATTACAAAAATCAGCTATGTTGATCTATTTCTACAGCATGATGGCTAGTTTCCCACCACATTTATACTTTCTTCTTCCTAGGAACCAAACTATATAATATTTCCTACATGACTGAACCCTATCTGAAAGAATGTGAGAGAGTTTGGGAGACATAAATTCGAAACCTGACCTACAAAATCTTCTACATACTGAGTTACTGGCTCCTGTTTTCCCACGTTCTGAGAATTGACATGGTAGTACCTAGTGCCAAATTGATCTTGGAATTCAAATGTCAAGGATTAAAAGGTGACTTTCTGATGCTCTCTAAATACCTCTCTGGAAAAAAGAAGAGCCTCCAGCAACCCTAATTACCCACCCTGACTGTAACTTCTATGGTGTTTGAACTACTACATATTTGGTTAATTAGGAGTTAACAGACGCCAATTCTTCAGATTGGAAGCTCCAAGGAGAAAAATCAAACAGAAAGATGAAAGTTCATGAAATTCAGTGTGCAATAGTGATTAAAAAAACTGACAAACTAAGAATAAAAAGGTATCTTCCTACTTTTATAAATGTTATTACTCCCCACGAAGAACTACAGTAAACACCACAGCTCATAAAAATAATATTGATCTTGGGAATGTAGTAAGAAAAGGAAGTAAATGATATAAAGCCTGAAAAGAATGAAATAAAAATGATAGGACTTTCCAACTATAAAATGGATAGATTATTGAAACTTCTAAAAACTTCTATTGACTAGATGAAAAGCAACAGTTCAAACTCAGCTAGAATTCTATGCACACAAAACAAATAACAATGTATTTACCATGTTTATATTTAAATAATATAGGAATAAATATTGCATAAACTATTTTAACCTATTTTATAAGCTAATTTACGAAAAGTTATTGTGAAAAAGACAGTTTTAGAGCCATGAGTTTCCACCAAAATTAGGGTAAACGTACAGTGCAGACTTAGCACAGGTTTGTGCATGTCTGTGAGGATGACCTTGACAAATTGAATTAATTGACATGGAAGAACACAACCAACAGATCATCCTGGAGAAGAACTAAAAGGTGGGAGATAACTTGCCCCCAGACATTAAGACCAATTTTATAGTTATAGAAATTCAGTCTGTATGATATTAATTAATGGGCAGATAAATTGATCAACAGGACAAAGTATCTCATGTGGGAATTTGACTCACAGCATAGCTGCTGTCATGGATCAGTGCAAACTGAAGCCTGCTCATTAAATGAGGCTGGGAGCATTGGTAATTAATCAAAACAAAATTGGACCCCTGCCTTACATTTCACAAAAATTAATTTCAGGAGAATAAAAGATCAGTGAGTGAAAGATTAAACTCTAAAACTTTTATAAAATTAGTATTTTATAAAATATGAGAAAATATATTCAGATATATTTATGACCTTAAAGTAGGAAATTATTTATTAGACAAAATGCAGACAGTACAATCAATAGAGAAATAGTGACAGGTTTTCACACACAGAAAGTAATATCTGTATATAAAATGTACCATAAGTACAGTGAAGGCATTTTAATGAAGATAATAAATACTAATACATATTGTATAAGTACTATTATAAATTATCTTAATTTATAATATTAATAAGTTTAAATACTAATACATAATATACTATAATTTCTATATTATAAAAATTATCATGTATATGTAATATTATCTAGATATTATGTAATTCATATAATATGTGCTAAATACTAATATATATGTATCAACCAAGAATGAAATACAATCATTTGAAAACTGGACTTCACAAAAAATCATCAAGAATGGCTAATTGGAGACAATGCTGTGCTGTCACAGGTTGAGCTATTGCTTTCAACACTGGCATCCCAGATGGGAGCGCTGATTGGAGACCCAGATCCTCTTCTCATCCAGCTTCCTGATAATGTACCTGCGGAAAGCTGTGGAAGATGGTCCAGTGCCTGGGCCTCTGCTACAGATGTGGGAGAACAGGATGGAGTTAGTGGCTCCTGGCTTTAGCACGGCTCAACCCTGGATGTTGTGGCCATTTGAGGGGTGAACCATTGGATGGAATATCTTTCTTTGTCTTTCATACTGTCTGTATTAGGTTGCTTTTCAGATACATAAATAAATCTTTAAAAAATGGCTAATTAATACAGAGGGACTCAACCTAATTAACAATGAAAATTAAAAGACAGTGAGTTGATAGTTTGCATCTTACAGATATGCAAAAATTGAAAAATCTGATAATATTGGATTCTAAAAAATATGTAGTTTATTAGAATATTTTGGTCTTTTTGTAGATATAGAAATCAACACAATTGTTTTAGAAAAGCTTTATTTATTGATAAACACGGATATAATTATACTCTAAGAACTTGCAACTATACAATAAAAAATTATTTTGCAATTGCACCAAAATACACAGAGAAAATGTTTATAAGAGAACTACTTACATAGTGGAAAACTGTAAGTAACTCAAATATCCACAGCAGTGGAATACAAAAATAAACTGAAGTGTTCTTGTATTAATGCAGTGGTATACTATATATGAATGAAACTGAAGAAGTATAGCTACACAAAATAATGTGAATGAATTCAGAATCATAAAAAAATGTCAAAGAAGAATGTTCAAATGTCTTTTAAAATGAAAATATTGAATTTAAATACACTTTGAAAATGTAATACACTTCTGACTTCTGTGGGATGCTGCTTTATTCAACTCCAAGGTGATTGACAAGATCAGTACCCAAATCATCTGGACCAATGACATGTTGCCTCCATGCTTGGTCTTGAACGTCCTATTTTCTGCCTGGAAAGCAGACATATTTCACATTATTCTGCCTCATCTGGTTCCATCTAGAATCCATGGTAATATTTGCATAAACTTTTACAAGTTCAGTGTGAAGATCAGACATGGGGGGAATATAGGAATTATGTGAAGTATCCAAGCAATGACTTCAGTATTCAGGTTCAGTCCTGCACCATTAGATTCCTGTTTCGCAACCTTGGCACCATTGACATCTGTGACGGAGAGTTCCCTCTGGGGAGTGAAGGATGACTGATATGCACAATGCATGATATTGAACAGTCTCTCTTCTGGCCTGTACCCATTAGATATCAATCTGCAGATACTGTCAAATAATCTCTGTGGGCGGGAGGGTATGACAAAGTTGCCCATGGTGGACAATCATTGTTTTAGATAGTACTTTTCATTGCTATCCCTTCTGGAATATTACAGAAAAGTAATCATTTTGGGGGGTTTCTGTAAGCCAGAAACACAGGTGTGGGAAAGACTTGTTGTGTTAGTAGAATTTTAAGTTGTGTGTTATACATGATCTCGAAGGACTTCTGATAAACTAGTCTTCAGAACACTTCATAGGCTTTTCCTTTTAACCAAAAGAACACCCAGCCAACTGCGGAGAGAAAGCTTATTTGTTATACCTTTAAGACATGAAGAAATCACATTTATTCCTAAGATATCAGACAAGTTATGACAACTGCATGGGAGAAGATCCAATGTTATTATGAACCCTTTCATCTTGTCTCTGACTCAGTGTCTCTCTTCTCAGGAAGACCTACAACGAATGTCTCCTAATTCCAAATTCAATTTTCTTAGTAGTAGCAATTTATAGTCTAGGATAGTGCTAATTCACTTCTTTCTCTCCCTTCTACCTTCCTTCCCTCCTTTCCTATCAATTCTTTTAAAAGAAGAATTATTAAATCATATTACTGATGTAATATGATTATGTATAAATCTCAATGTATTCAAGACAGATAAGAGTGTCCAAAGACTCTAAAGACTTTAGTTGGCTCCTTGCTACGAATCTTTCAAGTGGTCCCTAATGTACTAGAGCTCTGTGGTATGCTCCTCAAAAACACAGATGTAGGAGGAGCAATACCTTAGAAGAAATGAATCTACTCATAAGCCACATATTGAGAAATCTAAAGAATATTAAAAATGAATGGGAGATACAGGGTTTTGCTCAGTCAGGAAAATGGAGAACAGCTGTAGAGAAGGAAAATTATTTATATTCGGATCAATCAGTGAATCAATGGAAACAGAATTTTCAATATTATAGCATTTAATTTAATAAGAGTCACAGGACTCTTATTCTTAGAATTACTTGGAGTGAGCATACAGAAAGGCAATGGTTTCTTGTGGAAATGCTTAGTACCAAAATACGTGTCTTGGCTTGTGTTAACTTCTGTTCTATGACCTTAGAAGAATCAACCACTTGTTTCAGTTTCCTTGTCTCCAAGTTGGGGCTAAGAGCCATGCTAACCTCAGAAAGCAGTTCAGCAATTTGCATGAGATGACATATGTGAAAGACCTTTGTAAAAAGGCTGTGTTGGAGAGTGTGGATGGAATAAATCTTGTCTAACGCTCGCTTTACCAACTCTAGCAACTTTCAAGCAACATAATGGTTGACTCTTACCTTTTCTTGACTAATGACCAAAAATTAAGATTCAAAGTTATGATTTTTAAAAATCTATAAATTCATTGAACAAAGAACACCCAACAGAAGGCAGACAGTGCCCAGAATTTGAATCAAGCTCCTTTTTTTTTTTTTTTTGTGCACTGGTGCTAATCTGCAGCATTGTGACACGCCTGGAGTTCCTCTTTAGGTGGTAGAAACCAGCAGGGTTTCTGAAAATGATTTATATACAAATTGTAGCTGTTCTGAAACTAGGGCAACTGATATCTTGGGCTCCATCAGCTTAGTACTTTAGACCTGGTCCTGATGTTAGCATTCATGTATTAAAGATTGGATTTGGGCCTTTTGAATGTCAATGTATGCGGATGGATGGCCTTAGGTCCTTAACCACAAATGTTAATGCTAAAAATTATGATTTTTTTTGCAACTAGATACACTGAAATTGAAAACAGCGGGAAGTTATAAACAAGTTATGTTTACTTTTTTTTTTCCTTTTGAGATTGAGAAGTTTTGAAATGCAAATGAAAAAGATTAAGGAAATGTTACAGGTTGAAATGGTGGAAATTTGCTCTCCTGAGTCTTGGAACAGTTCTTCTTTGGTAAGATGCACCTGATCTTCTGATCTTTTTATTTTTTTTAAATAAGACTCAAGAAGGAATTTACAAATATATAAATGTGCTCTAAAGAAAATGATTTCTCAGATAGCAATTTTGATTTTTTAAATGGTTTCAGATGAAATTGTTGAAAAATCTTATTTTCTTTTTTTAACATATAAAAATGAACGCGTACTTTATTAAAGATTAGTAAACAGAATGCTATTTTTTTCTATTGAATTCCAATATCATTTATATTGTCATTCTAAATGTGTGGGAATGTTGCTTAGTGACTTACAAGCATACAGATCAATAGGTGTTAAATGCATAATATTTTTTCTTTTCTATGTATTAAACAAAACCAATAATATCTGTTTTTGTGTTATCGCTACACAAAACTCTGACAAACTATTGATGGTTAATAATTACCTTACTGTGGCAGTTCTTATAAAGGCAAAAGAAAAAAGAAACACCATCTATTTTCTATTTTCACTTGATTTTTTTTCTAATTTGACATAAGTTTTTACCTTATGGGCCAACAATAAGAATTCTTTGATGTTTAATTGGTGACTTTCCACTGAATTTAGGAAAAAGTCAGTTTGTGATATTTTTGATCTGTAGCTCTATCTTTCTAAGTTAATACTGTCACAGTTTAAATGGATACAAATAGCATGTAAACAAAGTGAAACCTGAAAAAAAAATCTCATTTCTTTCCTAATGTAACAGTACAATTGCACCTCAGTATAATCCCTGGTTCTTATTATATTAATCCAAGCTAACAAAAATAAATAGGAATGGCACCATAAACAAGATTTAAGCTTCTTTTAACCATTTAACTGTAAGGTCATCTAGGGGCTAGCATCAGGAAATTCCTAGTTAAATGCCTGCACAACATGCCTTCTTCATTTGATGCAATTGGGAAGGTATTTTTGTCAACATTCACTGAGTTTGGATTAGCTTGCTTTTAAAATGAGTATAATTAACATCCATTTTCCCCATTTGTTATAACATTTCCGTGATTAGTTTTGTTTTCTCTATTATATTATTGACTCTTTCATATTTCTGTTCACAATAAGTTGTTTATTTGACAGGTAAGTTTAAATGTTTGTTTAGTTTTACTTAGATAAAAGGGAGAGAGTGAGAGCAAGGCACATACACACACATACACACAGAGAGACAGAGACAGAGAGAGAGAGAGAGAGAGAGGAGAGAGAGAGAACATCCATCTGCTGGTTCACTCCCCAAATGACCAGAATGGTCTAAGCTGGGCCAAGCCAAAGTTAGGTGCTAAGAACTCCACCGAGGTCTCCCAGATGGCAGGGACTAAATACCTGCGCCATCACTTGCCGCCTCCCAGGATGCGTGTTTGTAGGAAGCTGAATTAGAAGTCGAGTCATCAGGGCTCACACCAGACACCCAGATATGGGATACAGGTTTCTGAAGTGGCAGCTTAACCTGCTGTATCACAAGGCCTGCCCCTAAAAAAGATTTCTTTTTTGTTTTGCTATGAGATTGGATGTAAATTCAATTATTTGATTATTTAATTTATTTTCTTTGGAGATTCGAATCAGTCATCATTACAATTTTTCTGTCTTTGGCAACATTCTTTCTGGGCTAAGCTTAAAGTTCAGGTTTGTTTTTCCTTAAAGCTAAAGTTTGTAAATATTTTCTGTGTTTCATATTAATGTATAGATTCACTGCCATAGAAAGACTACTTCTCAGAAGAAGTAATCTTTTTTTTCCTCATTTATATAGTTTCCACTGCCCAACTAAACATAAAATTTCTCATATTGAGAACAAATCTTTTAAGTGTCACAAGACTATGTTCATGTCTTCCAAGAAGCTGTTTCTCAGTTAGTTTTATAGGATAAGGCTTGAGCTTGGAAATTAGCTACAGGTTTTTAAATTTTTTTTTTTTTGACAGGCAGAGTGGACAGTGAGAGAGAGAGACAGAGAGAAAGGTCTTCCTTTGCCGATGGTTCACCCTCCAATGGCCGCCGTGGCCGGCACTCTGCCACCAGCACACCGCGCTGATCTGAAGGCAGGAGCCAGGTACTTCTCCTGATCTCCCATGGGGTGCAGGGCCCAAGTACTTGGGCCATCCTCCACTGCACAGAGAGCTGGCCTGGAAGAGGGGCAACCGGGACAGAATCCGGTGCCCCGACCGGGACTAGAACCTGGTGTGCCAGCGCCGCAGGCGGAGGATTAGCCTATTGAACCATAGCGCCTGCGGATAGCTACAGGTTTTAAAGATGGCAGAGTGTTGGGGATTGGAACTCAATGCCAGACTAGGCAAGAACTGTATGTGTGTAAAGGCCATCTAAGAAATGGTAGGAATGAGAGGCAGAGCCCAGTGGGCATCCAGGCCCAGGGAACACTATTCAAATTCAGACAACTAAAGCATCTTTGTTGGCTGATTCAGGAACCAGAGGAGAAAAATGCCGTGCTCCAAGTTTCACTCTTTCTTAGTGTCAAAACTCATTCTTTGCGCTCATAATGGATCTTGGGAGGCACAGTCAGACATTCTAAGTCTGGTGCCATGTGCACTCATTGCCTGCTCATGGAATGTTCTGGTATTGTGTGAGCATAGGAAGAGGTGGACTATCTCATGGTTTTAAATATAAATGAACCAGGTGGCATGTATTGAATAGACTAGTGAAATAGCCTTTAAGGGCTGGAAGGATTTCTGCTTTGAGGAGTAGAGATAGAGTCTTAGCTTTCTTATTTGCAAATATAGCCATGAAATTAAACGAAATGCAGCCAAAGCAATAACTGATAAAACACAACATAGTTCCAAAATGGTTTTGGAGTAAATGAGCCTATGCTCTTAATTATAATTACACTTGATCTTTGCCAAAAGGCCGAAATGATACTTTATATAATTACATTGCAAAAATATAACATTTAGGAAAGTTGATACATTACTTCAAGCACAAAAATTTCATGCTCTTTTATAAGTATCACAGAATTATATAAGGCATATGGTGGGTATGGAGCCTAACAGTTAAGAGCCCTGCCTCCCACACTGGGGTGCCTGGCTTCCACTCCTTACTCCAATTACCTACCAATGCAGACCCTGGGAGGCAGCAGTGATGATTCAAGGAATTGAGTTCTGCCATTCATGTGGGAAACCAGGATGATGCTCCTAGCTCCTGTCCCCAGCCCTGATCCAGCTCCTAAGTTTTGGGGAAATTTGAGGAGTGAACTTGTAGATGAGAGTTTGTCTGTCTCTATGTGTGATTCTAAGTCAATCAAAAAAGGAAAAAAAAAAGAATAATGACAATATGCAAAGCATGCCATAGCATGTCTACCATTTTTATTTATTGCAGTAAAGATAACTGACCATTTGAGGGCATTAGATTTTACAGAGACCATGCCTCAAGGAATTAGCAAAAATCTGAAGTGTTAACAAAATAGCACTTTCATATAATTTCATAGTATGAAATTTGCCTGCAGTGTGCATATTCATGTAATTCATTTGGCTGGAGGTACTGCTTTGCTTGTGGGAAAAAAACAACTTCCCAAATTCTCAATTAAAAAGGAAAATTAAAGGAAATGTCTTGACTGTTAAATTTCTACACAAATTAGAAAGAAAAGAAAAAGCTGTGATCACCTGGCAAGAAACTCCATAGAGTCTGACTTTGAAGAAGGTTTATGAACCTGAAACACTGCCTTCCTTTCCTCAGTTTGGTCTTAAGGTCTCTGGAAGTAAGAAGAGAGATGTAAATGATCCAAGGCTCTGAGACGTCAGGAAACACAGTCCTTCATCCACATACATTCCAATGACACACACAGAGTAAAAGAGAACACCCTGCTGTAGGTGGCTTGTCCTTCGTCTATCTGTGTAAGCCACCTTCCGATTTCCAGCATGTACACTGCAAAATCCACATAGAGGATGTGCTAGAGAAACTCAACTTGTTCTGGATACAATTCTACTTCTTATGTCGCCATGTAATCGCGTATCCTAAAATGGGTTCCAGAACAAACAGATAACACAACAAATGCCAAACGAACTCATTTCAGTAAGGGAAGCACGTTAGAGTGCAGTTGTAAATGGAAGAGGACTCACTTAGGCAAACAGAAGAGTCTTGAACTAAACGATGACCTCTTCAGGAAGGGTCCTGTACTGAGAGAGCTGGATGTTAGCAAATCCATATAATTATGGGCGAAATGTCACTGGCCAACTGCTACTGTCAGTTGCTGTTTTACATTTCTAGACATTCTAAGTTCATTCAATCAGGTGGATTTTTCTTAGCAATGTGACTAACCTTGGACAAGCCATTTCTTGTAGGTATTTCTTGTTATTCCTCACAGTTTTGAAACAGACTCTAGGGATGAGAGCCAATGGTTTTGCTTTTGGAATAGGACAGAAGTTTAAAGCATTTAGCATAGTTCCTATCTTATAGCTAGGGTTTGATATTTAATAGTCAATATTATCAATGCTAACATTGCAAGATAGTCTTAGTTGCAATGTATGGATGGGGAGAAAAGAGACACACAGACAGAGCTTCTAGTTAAGGCCAAACTTCTGGAAATGCTTTTTTTTTTATATAGTTCCACTTTGATAAAACATTTCAAAAAGACAATTTTGTCCTCATCTATTAAATTACTTTGCATATATAATGCAATAGCTGATGTTCATAAGCCTACAACTTCTTAAATTAATTTTACAAGATGTCAAAATTTCAGAGCTGAAATAAGTTTTAGTAAATAGAAATGAAATTATTCTGTACACAAGTACAAGATTGTGTTCAATAATCTAGCTTACCTGTATTTTTCTAATTCTCAAGCTGCTGGGAGAGTTGATAAACATGGTGCAAACTAGCAGGCACATTACAATTGTGCCAATTATGTAAATATAAATATATATGTATATATAATTAAACTCTCAGTAAATGGCACTTACCTAATAGCAGATATACTGTTCTTAAAAACAAAACATAATAATGTAGTTATTTCAAATATTAATGTTGATATACATTAGATAAATAGTTTAAATAGCTAAATTTTTGTTTCACATGTGGGTGCTTTAGTATTCTACCACATTTCTTTGTTAAAACACATTTTTCAACACTATTTCTTCCAATAACCAAAACTCTTTAAAGATATTTTTATTTAAAAAATTAACTTGTAATTTAAGGACAAATTTACATTGTTTTATCATTTATGGCTTGACCCAAATATAGTTTCAGAGTTAAATCCAAGATTGGGAAAATAAATTTATTTGTTAGAAATAGAAAATTGGACCTTGCAAAATAATAAATGCACCACATAAAAAAGGATAAGATTTGATTTAACTCTAGAATGTCCAGAATGTATTCAATACTTTTCCTTCTTCCAGACAATGTGCTAAGTGAGTATGTGACCCGAAATATCTGTCGATGTGTGGCTATAAATAAGCATGTTTTAAAATCAGAGTATTTACAAAGTTGCTTATCTGTCATAAATCAAGTTTAATGTTCTTGGTCCACTGAGTTAACACCAAAGTAACAAAACCATTGGAAGGGATTTCACTTCCTTTGCTGGTGGAAGATGATAGTGGCCTCAATGACTCTAACAGGGGAAACTATATTGCTGTGTAACCAGCTGTTTTCAGGAGGGAAAAAAATTAATTTTAAGTTACTACATAGTACTTTCCTTTTTTCTCCTTTTTTTAGCATTTGTAGTTTTGAAAATTATAGTTCTGAAAGGGGTATGGAATTTTGTAGTCAGAAGCATGCCTATCTCTCAAGAAAGCACAAGTCAGAGGAAAACATAATGATTAATATTTATGAATAAGTATTGTGTTTACCTTTTCCAGTTTTTACATTGCAACAGAAAGGTATAGGCTGCTGAAAGCAAGGTTTCCATGAATGTCTTTATGTCTGTCGTAAATACATTCAGAACTTCTCGTAATCTGAATCAAAATAGACTGTATCTGTTCGAAGGAAGAGAATTTGTGATTTTTGCATATATCCACCATCTACACAATTGTGCCCTTATATTAAAAGAATGGGGAAGAAGCAGAGGAAAAAATACACAATGCACAGTTTAGGGACAGGAGAGGCAATAGCAGAAACAAAAAGAATCACGTCTATTTCATTAAAAAGAAATGTTCTTTTTTCCCAACTACCTTCCACAATGATCATTTAGGAGATATTCTTTCAAATCATTAATTTAAATATCTCAGAAAAAAAAAACCAGCATTGCCTGGAATTTGCTTAATTTATGTTATAGAATGGAAATTAAACTATATCCTGATAAATTGCTGATTAATGAGTTGAACAAAGGATTTTTAACACTTTCATTATCTGATCAGTTTAGGGCCCAATTGTTGAAGCTGCTATGAATGAAACTTGAATTTTGTACAACATGTGTCTTTTTCAGCATAGAGAGAGAGAGAGCTACTAAAGTGGCAATACTGAATTTCATTTTTCTGCTAACGGTAAGTAAATAAAGTGTTGATTCCTACAGCTTGAAAGTGGAAAAAAATGTTTCTAAATCTTTAGCTATCCTCACACTGTCAATCATTTTAGCCAACTAAAGCACTCTTTTTCCCAGGTATTTGGGCTTGAAAAATATTCCAGACCCACTTAGGCTTTGGCAATCACTCTGTAACCTGGCTCCACTTTACACCCATCTCATCATACGGGAGATTTCTGTAAACTTTTCCTTTGGTCAAATGAATTTTTTCCCTAAGATGATACACTTTACACAACAAGCAATCAGCTTAGTGATGACAAAAGGCAGCCTCTATATAGTAAAGGCTCATCACAGCCATCTGAACCTACCTAAAATTGAAGTTGAGGACCGGCAAATGGTGGATGATAACTTCCAAATGACTCTGGATCCCTTCCTATAAAATGTTATATGAATTCAATTTTCAGATGATCTGAAATATACGAAAATAGCTATGTTTATGCCTTGGGTAAAACAGGAGTTAACATTTCTGTGTTCTCTGGGCAGCTTGATAAAGCATGAAACTTAGGGGAAGTAACTTCTGTTTATTTGTGTGTGTGTGTGTGTGTAGGCATCATTAAATATGCGTGTGAAGCAGACATAATAGCCTCTGTTTGAAAATCACTTTGAAAACTTCTATGTATGAATGAAGCAGAATTGCATTAGCATGAAGTAGGTGTTGGCTAATGTGCTGTAAGATGTTGTAAATAAGCGGTCCTTTGAAGGTTCACAAATAAATCTGCTTCCATAGAAAACTTCTATATACATTTATTAAAATGCAATTCCCTTTAGTATGAAATTTTATGTTGGACACCTTTTCTTTTAACTCTGGGAGTTTGTTAAATCTATTGACCTTTGCTTTTGAAATGGCTATTCTTATTTATTCACATGTGTTGGCAATGAAAACATCATAGATATAAAAAATCAATTCTACATGCAGTGTATATATTGCAATAATTATGATTTTAAATAAAAAATGAGGCACTGAAAGAGTTTGTCTTTAAGTTATATTTTTTTGAAAAAAGAAATGGTTTCCATTTATTAGACTAATTCTGTAATCTCTAAGAATTTTTGTAAACAGAAACTAAATAAGTTTCCATACAGTAGCATATGCTTAAAGGAATTCTATCCATTTACATGATAAAAATATAGGAGAAAGCTATTTTGTATCAGCTGTATTATAATTTCAATGATTTATATTGATTGTTCATTGAATATAAATTAAAATATCACATGGGATCTTTAAAATGTTTATGGAAAATGTGTTTTATTAAAAATCAATGCATTGACTTAAAAAATATTTTGCACCCAAATAAACTTATGTTCCCATTACATTTCCACAGACTTAGACATATCTTCAAAGGACATATATTTTACTTATATTGATATCTTGGAAGGCTAAATTTAAGTGTAGGTTTAAATTTTAAGTGATATATATAAAATATCTCAAACTTAAAACTAGAGAATTAGTTCTATATTACTTTTTTGTCTGTCTTAGATTGAATTGATTCATTTTTAGTATTTTACAGATATTGAGAAAGATAATTTTATTCCTTGATTAAAAGTTATAGCTTTATATTTCATGAATAATATAAAGCCACATATTTCTATCTTTAAGGATATGATTTTTGCCTATAATGGGGTCATTTCTTCAAAGGAAAAACATGTATATAGCTAGTTTCAGGTAAGAGCCACGATTTTTCTCTAAGGCAACATTTCTCAATAAGCACAAATGGTTGCTCAATTTCTTATTGTGGCAACACAGTTTTTTTTTTCACTTTCAAATGAATTTTTTTCTAGGGAAAATATCGTTCTCCAAAGTTAATAAAAGCAAAGATTCATTTGTTGGGTACTTTCTAAGTGATGGGTACTATGTTACAGTATCTTACATAGGTTGTCTTGATGAACTCTAACATAAACTCTGTTAGGATTTGATCAAATTCATTTTAGAAGAAACTAAGCCATCAAGAGTTTAAGTAATTTGACCATGGTGTACATTCAATACATGGAAAACCATTTTAGCTCTTTTGTTTGGCTCTGTATTACAATTTGAAAGAGACTTATAGAGAATTACATTAGAGATGGTGACATTTCTCTAAGGGATCCACCTAACTGCCTTAAGTAATCTAGCAGCACTTTTAAAATAAATCTGATGTTAGTGGACCATCTAAAGGTAAAAAATGGGTATACCCACACAAGGAAGAACAATTTAAAAATTCATCTCACCAGAATGAACTTGTTATTTGAATGAAGATGAAATATTTTTTGTCTGGGTATTACTTCCTGAAGATAAGGTTATTATTTAAATTTCCAAATATCTTGTTTATAATAATTGACTTAAAGAAGAAAAGGCAATTAAATGAAGGCATTTTGCATCTCAGAACATTAACATGAGGATCATCAATGCTTTGGGTTAGTTGCATGTGTAATCTATACAAATACACTCAAGCTAGTGAATGACTTCTAAATAGCTGAATTTAAACTCTGGCTCATAAATTTGCTAATCTTTCTATCAGGTATTACACAAGTCTAAAAATAAATAAATAAATGGTAAAAAGTAAAAAAAAAAAATATTCTGAGGATGACAGGGTGATTCTTTCTATTAAGCCTCTTTGTCCTAGGTTTAGTTCCCCTTCAATTTGTTCTCCAAACTGTTTACAGCCAAAATTTCTAGCCAACTTTTTGTTTTTATTTTAAAATTTTTATTTGCTCCTAATCAATAATTTGCTCCTAATAAAGCTTAGACTTCAAGGAATCCTTAGTATTCTGGTTTTAACCTTATTTTCTAATCAGATTTCTTATCATATCTCTACACCCAGTCTCTAAACTGTTCCTTTGCCTGGAATAATCTTCTCTCTCATCGTAGTTCTTGTAAGATATTTCAAGACTCACCTTCTTTCAGAAGTTCTTTGACAAAGTTAAGTATCATCTTCAGAGCATCTCTTCTAAATTTTCTTAACATTTTGGGCATATTTTAAAATATAAATGCATCTATCTTTTAGGTGTATTTTTTAATACAAATGAATCACACACAATACTCTGACTGTTGTCTTATTTCTTTATCACCTTTCAGCTACTGTGATAATTTTGAGAGCAAAGGCTCTGTTCTGATATTGATTGAATGACGGGAAATGTCCTTAATTCTATGATTTGTTAAATACTTTACATAGACCATAAATATCCAGTACCTACACATTGCTGAATTCATCTCATCCTTTAAAGCAGTTCTTACCATCTAATTCTTGGTCTGCCTTGTCATGTATCAGTTGTTCAGTAGGTTCTTGGTGATTGTGTAATGAATGTGCTCACAAGAATAGACAAAAATATAAAAAACAAGTTAATCTTGTGCAGAAATGCATAAAGTCTGTAAATCATATTGCAGTTGTTCCTTTAAAAACATTTTTACCATTCCCAAGTATAAAGGACTATATGATTTTATATTATGTTTAGAAACAATAAAAATACATAACAGGACTGATACTATCTGATCTGGGCTTTTCCTATGGTGAATTATTCTCTTCTCTTTTTACGGGAAATGATTCAAGTTTAATTGAAAGGTGCAACCTACTTATTTACTAGATGTCTACTCCATATAAACATTGCTTCAGAACCTGCTGCAAATGACCTTTAACAAAATGAAGAATTTCATTGTTTTACTATGAAATTAAAGAATGTTCTTCACTTTCCGTAGATGCTGCATTTTGGAGGATACCTCAAAAAATCTTAGGGGTTAATGTCTAACCTATTAGTTCCCACAGCGTGCCAGCAGCAAGCACATTTTCAAGGGTTTCCTGAGTATAGAATCTGAACCCCAATCTCTAGCTCTATAATTTCATCAGCAGGAAGTGCCTTTTTGCAGACCTTACCGCTGGTCTGATAAAGCCCCCGATTCTGCTGCTGTTGATAAACTCCCTACATTAAAGTCTTCAACCTTCAACAATTTTCAATTCCAAGCAAAACCTAACAATTTTCTTTTCTGTGTGCTTCTCATTTACCCAGAGTAATATGCTGGCCTTTCCCATGGCATATCAGGTTAGCTCAGCTCATGATGGTTAGAAAAGTTTCCCAGGTTCATTTTCCAGGACACTTCACATCGACTGGATTGAAACTCTTCTTTCCCCAAACTAATAATGAAGGCACCTTCACGTTTTCATCCCCATTGGTGAGGATGGATGGCGAACTTGTGGTTGAATTTTATAGTCTGTGGCTCTTCTGAAAAAGTTACCCTGGAAAGCTCTCTAGGAGTACGAAAGGCTGAAAAACAATAGTAGAAACACTCCAAGCTTCCTGTGTTAGTTAACATTATTTGGTGAAAGGAGATTGAGAAGGCAGAGTCAGAGTTTGGGTGAAAACGACTGATGTTTTCTGTGTTCTCTACGTTGTTTATTTCAGAGTAGAAGCTGTGGTCGATGTGCTTTTTGCAAGCAAAAGCATAAGTTCATTGATATTTTCCAGTGCATTTCTGCAAACAGGCTCTGCTAGAACCCATAGTGAATCTGTAGTCAATTCAAATGGCTCTGTTAGCTATCACAGGAGGAATGTAGAAAGGCAGATATTACCATCAGTGTGATCTGAACTGGGATGCAACAGAAATTTTGTCCTCTGAAATCAGACTCAGTTCCAAGGCACCCAAGTGTCCAATAAGTTGAAGTCAGGGTGTCATGTCAGAAACACTGAAAACCTAGTACAATTGTTAATGGGGGCATAAGTGGAGAAGATATTTATGTAGATCTTCTTCCATTTACTAATAGGTGTTTCTGCAGAGTAAAACAGTAGATCCAACATTGGTAGACAAATTAGGCCTGAAGTTCATGTATCCTATCTACATCAGAGCGAACTATGAGTGAAAACCTTGACAGGAATGGCATTTTGAGAGTAGCAAGAATATTCAAGCCTTTCATCTGAGACTCAATGTCACAGGTTAATAATTATCCCATATCCCATGAGGCTGAACTCTTCCATAGAGGATAAAATGGGTTCTGGAGTGAGTTCATGTGTACAGTGGTGGTGACTAGCCATTTGTCTCTACCCCAAACCAAAGCCTTGTGTTAGAGTGGAGCATGTGGGAGAGAGAAAGCATTCTGGGCAGGTGCTCCCATGGCTTCCTATGTGTCAAGCTGCACGCTTTACAAACCAAAAGCATTTCAGGTCTCTGTGCCACTTCAGATTGGAAAGTGCTAATCAGCTTAGTCATTGGCTTGGAAACACGTGTCAGAGGCATTTTGACTAGACTTTCTGACATTATCTTTGTCAGAAGTCCCTGTCAGAGTTGGTTTGATTCTTTCAGTGAAAACTGAGTGGGGTCAGCAGTCACTCTGGTCGTGTTGTCAATAGACACCACTCTATCTTCACCAGCCCCAGTCTACATGGTACACACACACACACACACACACACACTGCTTTGGCTCAAGCTGAAAGAATTTACCATTTCTTTCTTCAGACCATAACATTTTTTTTAACTTTTATTTAATGAATATAAATTTCCAAAGTACAGCTTATGGATTACAATGGCTTCCCACCCATAACGTCCCTCCCACCCACAACCCTCCCCTTTCCCACTCCCTCTCCCCTTCCATTCACATCAAGATTCATTTTCGATTCTCTTTATATACAGAAGATCAGTTTGGCATACATTAAGTAAAGATTTCAACATTTTTCATTTCATTTTAAAGCGGGGGGAGGGGGAATGAGCTGGAGAGAGGATCCAACTGCTGGTTCACTCCCTAAATGTCCACAACAGCAAGAGCTGGGCTGGGTTGACTCCAGGAACTTCATCCACATTTCCCACATGGCAGGTAGTGACCCAAGTACCGGAGTCATCATCTATTGCTTCCCAGGGCACTCATTAACAGGAAGTTGGATCCAAAGCAGAGTAATCAAGAATTGAATCAGGCACTCTGACATGGGATCTACCAAACGTCCACCTGTAATTTTATTTTTTCTGTTCTATGGGAACAGAAGAAGGTCTATGGGAGGATGAAAACAAGATTTTAATAAACTGTGTAGTGAAAATTGCTATAAAATGATCAATGCTGAAGAACAAAGATTTAAAAATAAAGCTGTAATATAGTATTGTTTACAAAAAGAAATGCATATGAATCATTTAAATTTAGGAAACAGTGTTGGATGCCAAACAGTGAAAGCTTTACATGTGTAGCTCTGGAGAAAAAGGGAATCATCTGTGAATGTGAATCCACAGGACTCTGTAGTATTTATTCACTCTAAGAACTCTGAGCGTTTTTTCTGATTTAATGTCTTCACTTAGGAAGCAGGGCTAATAATAGCTGACCTATTCAACAGTTCTAAGACTAGTAAGAGGGAATAATATGCATACATTTATGTCTTCAGAAGAAATCTTTAAGCAAATTTAAGAAGTTAGTCTATTTCTGCTGATTTATTGTATATTTATCACAATAAGGAAAATATAGAAGAAATGTAAGTTGTAATTATTTTACTACTCCAGTATACAAAATATTTTTTCATTTTGAATTTCCCTTCCAGTTCTTTGCCAATGTGCAAAATTCACTGCAACGATTTTTACAAGGTGCATCACGCACTTCCTATGGAGTGCTTTGCCATCCGTTTCCTGGCTGATATTTGCCTTTGCAGAGTCAGCTGAAATTTCATAATTTTTTTTAAACTCCTCCTCTTATGAGGGGCCTCTCTTCCACCTGAACTCTTGCAGCTCCCCTAGCCTGCACTGAATGAGTTACCTCTTCTTCCACAATTTAACACCTCTTTCCTTGATTGGTTTTTAATTGCTCACAGCTTCCATCACTACCAAATAGTAGGCAAAGACCAGAAACCTGAGCAAATTGTGTATGGTCCCTTAGGGGAAAGTAAGTCATAATTGTATTTTGTTTTTCATGATAGAATGGAAAAGAAACCATGTCCAGAGTATAATGCTGTATTAAAAAAAAAAAAAAACTATAGGCAGAATGTACCATAAATTTCCATTGTAGGGATTATCTCTGAATTTCTTGAAGAATATTTGTTGCTTATGAAAACTTTAGCATTATTATCTGAATACAAAGTATATTCCATGCCTCACGAAAAATCAAAGTATTTCATAGGCTTGGTTAGATTCTGAGGAAAAATTATCACACCGAAATCTGTCAGATCTAAAAATAGAGTGCAGTTTTCTTGAGGCAACCCAGCAACATTACTAAGGACGGCTCTTCTAGACAAAGGGAATCTAAGTGAGTGGGCCCAACAAGGCTTTGCTTTTTTCTTTTCAGATCAATAAACAAGTAAGCAGAGAAGCAAATTCCTCATTCTACCAATGAAAAATTGAGGCCACAGACTGGTTGGGTGACTTGATTGGAGCAATATCCCCAGGGTGGGGTTACGTTTATCACAGTTTGTTTTTTGTTTAATACTCTATTTGAGATAGGTACACATAGATTTCTTTAAAACTGGACCTCTAAAAACAGTAGATTCACATGTAAATACAAATGCATTTATTATCTGGTAACAATAACTTTGAAAAGCAGATGAATAGATTTAAAACATTGATTTCTGTCTTCTACTTTAAAAGAAATGAGTTATGAAGACAAGAGGAAGGATCAAATTAGACATAGGGTAGATTACTTCCTTACCATCTTTGAAGGGAGGAACTGGGCTACTGCTAAGGGAAGTGGCTAGGTACTTTAAACAAAGACAAAATTTTTAAAAATCTTTCTGAATTAAATGATTGTGAATTAAATGATTGACAAATGGAGATGAGTTTCCAAAGCCTTTTGTAGGCACATTATTTTAACAGTGAATATTCAAAATTAACTTATCTCATTCAAACATTATAATAGCATTAATGTCTACTTCTCTAACAAGGAACTCTTGTGACACTGATGCAATCATGAGTGAATAATTTTTCAGGCATACTTGTAGAGAAGAAATGAATTCTTAAATTCTATACACTACAGAATGAAAATAGAAATGATGCATTTTTCTTAAGACTTTAGTAAAACAAACAATTCATAGCAATTATTTCAACATATAAGAAATTTGAGTTCAAGAGGCCTTAATAGCACCATCAAAGTGTTTTATAATTCATCGAATGAAAATCATAATTTGACTTTTAGACAGTCAGTTGCCCTTGCATTTTTCAAGTTCAGTTATTGTTGAGCTTACTCCAGTTATCTCCTTTTGCCAAGTACAGACAGCAAAATTTAAAGCCACAGCATATAGAAAAATAGATTTGAAGCTTAGCCAGGCCCACTTTGGATATTTCCAGAAAAATAAATAGAAACTTTATTTTAGTTGATGGGGTAGGAGAGGCATGCATAAAAGATAAGTAAATACATTCATGACAAGTATAATGGGCTGGCATAGCAGTAGTCTTTTGGATTTTAGAAGTTAGTAAAGAGTTGTAACTATGTCCCTTTCCTTTTACCTACCATCTTTTCTTTTAAAAATAGGTGAAAATGGAGGGAAAATAATTTCCTCAGAGTACAAAAATAGTTAGCATCTAGAAAAATAATGTGGCCATGAAGATTCCCCTAAGAATCACTGTGAGGCTAGAATGACAGTTTTGACAAAGTTGGCTGCATTTTAGAATGTTCTCTGTCTAGTTAGGACCTTCTTAACCTTCGACACATTTGTCTACACTACCTTCATTTTCACTTAGGTTTTTGAGAAAGAACAGAAGAGCAGACAAACAAACTCAGAACACCTTCCCAATTTTTGGATAAGATTTCACTTAATGCAATTGTGGCGCCAGTACTATGGATAGGATGGTACAGTTCAAAATATGTTTATATAACATGGCTGCATGCCTCTGAGATCTTTTAAATTCTTCCCTGAGAGCTTCAATCACTCAATGTTCACTCATCCAAAACCCTTTATATTCTCAAATATCTCAGTAAGTTTCACTATAAAAGCCAAGCATTGAATAGAAGGAGAAAATAAAATAGATGTAAATATTTCAAAGTTCTTACTTTTTTGTTCCTTGACTCTTAAAGACTATAATGGGAGATTTAATACAATAGTTATGACACTGAAAAATATATAACTTGTGATTTCACTGTATCACACATAATCATAGAGTTTGACTAGTGCCTCTGAAATAATACAGACACACACACACACACAAATTTTAGCATTAGAAAAGGCTTTGACCTCATCTGTATTTTGCCATTGAGGAAATTAAGACTCATAGCCTTAGGTTATTTAATTTATCCACAATCAGGTAGAACAAGAATCCAGTCATTGTTATTTCAAGTTGAATGCTCTTTGCACTACATAATGCTACCTCTCTGTTTACTAGAAGTTCAAATCTGGCCCAGAGTCATAAGTATGAACGTTTCTTGTCTCCTAGCTGTTCAACAAGCAATGTAAATGAGTTATATTGTTCCTAGGTATTGATTTCATCCTGAAAATCATTCAAATGATAACAATTAGCGGTTTTAGATGAGTGGATGAGTATCATAGAGTGAGGATTGAAGCTAATTAATGAGGAATTCTGGGAAGCCGTGTTCTTCCTTTCCTGTTGGGTGGTTAGACATTAAACGTTGGGGTTGTCAAATGAGCAACACCTTTGCATCAGTATTAAATTCACACACAAAGAAAATTAATTACAGGAAAGCTGTTTCAAACCGACTTTGTCAACTCTCTCGACAGGAAATTCTCAGTTGGGCAGGAAAAGTCAAGAATCGCTGTCTTAAAATATCTTTGCTTTCATAAACCTCCTCTCATTTTTGATTTTTTTTTCTGATGGAGGCATGATGGCATGAAATTTTATTTTATTTTATTTTATTTGTATAACAGGGAGACAAACCTAATTGTCTGAAAGAATAAGATTTAGCCAAATGAACCACCAGAACTTGAACTAGTTCCCATTAGATGGTCGCCTATTACTGCCCCTACTAATAGACTGTAAAAACTTAAATGTTCTGTTCAGCATTGAATAAACACTTTTATGAATACTGAACCCTGGAAATAGTGATGTGTTTTGTTATTTTAGAAAATGGCTATGAAGGTGGCACCTAAATTCCAACTAAGAATGAGAAATTTTAATGATTAGTTAAAAGTCACCCTGGTTCATCAAATTTCATTTGGAAACTTCAAACTATCAAATATCAATTCCATTTAACTTTCCTTCTAGGAAAAGTACATACATGCTTTCATTCTTATGCTCTGTTTATTGAAAATCAAGTTATCTATTTTCATTAAATGTAGATTTTGAATGTGGACTAAGATATCCTGAAATTATGTTTTGATAACCTTCTAAAAGGTATCAATGGCAGTAAATCCTGAGTATTTTGCTTAGGATTCTTACAATTTCTTTTATTTTTATTTTATTTTTTTCTTTTGTTGTGGAAAATTGAATTTATTTTATTTTTTAAACTTTTATTTAATAAATATAAATTTCAAAAGTACAACTTTTGGATTAAAGCGGCTTTTCCCCCTGTAACCTCCTTCCCACCCACAACCATCCCATCTCCCACTCCCTCTCTCATTCCATTCTTCATCAAGATTCATTTTCAATCATCTATATATACAGAAGATCAACTTGCTATATACTAAGTAAAGATTTCAACAGTTTGCACCCACACAGATACACGAAGTATAATGTACTGTTTGAGTACTAGTTTTACCATTAATTCGCATAGTACAACACATTAAGGACAGAGCTCCTACATGGGGAGCAAGAGTACAATGACTCCCATTGTTGATTTAACAATTGATACTCTTATTTATGACATCAGTAATCACCCGAGGCTCTTGTCATGAGCTGCCAAAGCTATGGAAGCCTCTTGAGTTCACAAACTCCGACCATATTTGGACCCCCATCTTTTTTTTTTTTTTTTTTTTAGAATCATGTCTTCAGGAGTATCTGCGGTGATTCCAAGAGTGTTCTCTGTATTAGTTTACTCAATATTCCAATGTAGGCATTCTATTGTTACTCTTGGGTTTCTGAGTGAAGTGAATATGATTTGTCATTGTAAATGCCTCTCTCACATTTCAAAACCTACCAGTACTTGTCATGCATAGACTTGACTGAGCATAAATTACATTTCTTAATAGTTGAAAATTATGTTATAAAACATTTTGGTTTTGACATGAGATTAATAAAGTAGTGGATCACTCCGAGTTTTCATCTTTTCACTTCCATAAAACCTATTTAGGTTTTGAAATCTGTTCTTGCTTAAATCCACAATATCATGCAGTAACTCTGTTGATAAAGGGAAAACTAGAAAAAAATGCATTAAGAAAGCATAGGTGTGTTTATGACATTTGTCAGTTAACTTTTAAGGTCAGATGTGAATTTGTGCTATAGCACACAATAGTTAGAGATATTGTATAACTCTTTTTTTTTTTTTTGAAAGAGTTATAGACAGTGAAGAGAGAGAGACAGAGAGAAAGGTCTTCCTTCCCTTGGCTCACTCCCCAAATGGCCACTGCGGCTGGCGCTGTGCTGATCTGAAGCCAGGAGCCAGGTACTTCTTCTTGGTCTCCCATGCAGGTGCAGGGGCCCAAGCACTTGCGCCATCCTCCACTGACCTCCTGGCCACAGCAGAGAGCTGGACTGGGAAAAGGAGCATCTGGGACTAGAACCGGCACCCATATGGGATGCCGGCGCCTCAGGCGGTAGATCAACCAAGTGAGACATGGCGCCGGCCAGAGATATTGTATAACTCTCAAAAACAATTGGCTTGGTTGTTAGTATTGCAAATAAAAAGTCTGAATGAAGATAAAACTTTTAAACTGGTTGAATAAGCTACTTTTAATATACTAAACTTTTGCTGATAAACAATTATCTAGATGGAAAACAAACTCACATATTTTCTGTTAAAATTCAGCAATAATTTACCAAACCATTTCTAAGTATAGATGTTATATAAGTGTGATGAACAGGGCATAAAAATGAGCATCAAGGAAGTTTAAGCAGGAAGATTTGAAAGTGTACAATGAGTTCCACTCTACAAATATATGGTTCATTGATATGTAGAGAAATTCCTTCCAGCAGAGAGTATAAAGAAATGGAATATCAGATAGTGAAATGTCTTTTTTTTTTTTTTTTGAAATGTCTTTTTTAATAGCATGGATGAGGGAGAAGGGAAAGCATGATTCTTCAAAGACAAGGCAGGGCTGGAGATGGATTTAGACTTGAATGATATGTTGATTTTTGGTGGACTGGGGCTGAATTTTAATGGATTATTAGAAGAGGACAGGAGAGAAAGCAAAATGAATCCAAGCAATGACCTATCCATTAAGTAAGGATCTGAACAGTCCTGAGAGTAAACAATCTGAGAACTACATATGTCAATCTCTGCCTTGGCAAAAGTAGAAAAATTCACTGACTATAAGCTCATTTATAGCTATGGATGGAATTCACACCGTTTCTATGACCTGCAAAACACTAAGTGGAATAGTTAATTTATAGTCATGCTAGGTTGGAAGCTCCCTAAAAGGCCAGGTAGAAGCAAATACAAAGGCTTTCCAGTGAAATAGATGTTAAACTGGACATCAAATTGTTCTTAATTGATACAATTTAAAGGAAATTATATCTCAATTAGAAAAATTATTAAGTGCATGAGATAATTTTTGAAAAGTATCAGCAAAGTCTTCTCAGATTTTGAAAATACTTCAGATACTGAAATTACAAATACATAATATAAAATAATTTTTCTTAACTTAATGAATAAATTTTTTCAAACATCATAAACAAAAGAGCTATCTGTTTTACGAACAAATTTGAAAAGGTATCAAAGCAGATATTTGAACATGAAAATCAGAGTAAGTAGAAATTTCAAAACTGATAAACAGATTTCTACATCCAATGTCTATGGCAGACTAGAGTATTAGGACTTAATATGTCACTTAAAATAATAAAAATATTGAATAAAAATATCTTTAAAATCTTAAAATCCAAATAGTAAGACATTATGAGGTCAAAATTTAGAGAAATCCAAAGAGGTAAACAGAAAAACTTCCTTATCACTTAGATGATTTTGTAATGCTAGAAAGGAGGAACTTCATTTTAGATACATCTTACAGATGAAGACGGAGCTAAACCTCAACCCTACATTCTTCCCATATTAACCTGGGACCCGATATAGCTACAAATTAATAGAAAGAATGAATCAGAAGTATCAGCAATAACTGCTTTTTCTGTTATCAATCTCAAAGATTTTCAAGAAAAGTTGCTTTTGCAGTAAATCTAAAATAAGAAAAATAATATTTCCTCTTCCTTGTGTACATTTTCATTTCAAATTTGCATCTTCCAAATGTTAGAAAAATTACCAATTTTGAATTGATTACACTGTTCCCTGACTGACATTCAGGATTCTCTGGAGCAAGCAATGAAAGAAGTAGCTATGGAGGATGGGATATCCAGTGGTCTTTCTGTCTTCAAGCTAAGACCTAGGGGATTGGTGATGTAGTTAAGAGACCTGAGAGCCAAATATCTGATTGTGGAGAGTTCACTGTACTCTCAAGGCCTGAGAATAAATGCCGAAGATATGATGATATTGGTGTTCCAGTTCAAGAAGTCATGTAGGACTAATTCAACATTCCTCCACCTCTGTGTTATATTGAGGTCCTTAATGAATTTCATGATGCCCACCACATTGTACTTTATCAATTTGCTTTACTCAGTCCATCAACTGAAGTGATCATCTCTTACAGAAAGACCTTTATAGATATACTTTGAAATAATGCTTAATCAAACATGTGAGTATCCCATGGCCTAGTGAAAATGACACACAATATTAACCTTTACACTATATCTAAAAGACTGAAAGAAAGCATTAAAAATATACTATGTATCAGGGAAATAGAAAGAGACTTAGCATGAAAGTCAACCAAATAGACCTTCTAGAAATAAAAATGTAATAACAAATTTAAAAAATGAACAGATGAGAGTAATTGTAGATTAAACACAGCCAAATACAAAATCAATAAATTTGAATATACATAAGAAGACACTATTTGGATATAGAGATGAAAAGATTAAGAAAACACAGTTAGTAGTATATGAAGGGTAAGAGAAAAGTTTCAGAATATATTTAATAAGAATTTTAGAAGGCATACAGTGAGAATTAGAAAGATTATTTTTTTCTCAAAGATAGTGGTTAAGAATTTACCATAAATCATGACAGGAATAATAAAGAAGTTAAATAAATCCTAATACATACATGCGTGTGTGCATACATATTACATATATACATTTTACATAAGTAAAATATACTTAAATATGGAATATTAAAGTAATAGAAGAAATGCTTCCTAAGACATAGCACAGTGAAACTGCATCCAGGAGTGAGGGCAGCAAAGGCAGTGCCTTCCAGATGTGGCAATTGAAGGAATAGCATATTCTTCAACAGTGGCAGTAAAGCCAAAAGATAGTGAAATTGTATCTTCCAAGTCCTGACATTTATCATTTATTTCTATACCCAGCCAAACTATCTTTCAGGAATGAGCGGGAAACAAAGTTAACAAGGAAAGTAGAAGTTGTCAGTCATCATAAAAGCTGGACGCGAGACTAATACAATGTCACACCTACTTCATGCTATTGATCAAGGCAAGTAACAAGGGCAACTCATATTCTAGCAGAAGCAAGACAGACTTCACTGCCTGATGAAAATAACAGCATTTAATAATAGGTAAGGAGAGAATTAGTTATGATGATCTTCAGAGTCTAGTTACCAAATCATAAAAACGCTCTCTGCATCATTATGACAAGAACAATGAACACAAAAAGCATCTGAGAAAAACCCATAAATTGAGGGATGGGCATTTGATACAGCAATGAGATATTTCCTGAGATGCCCTTGTGCCATACTGGAGTGCCTGATTCAAATCTGGGCAACTTTGCTTACCATCCAGCATCCTAATGTCTACTTTGGAAGGCGATAGATGATAGTTCAGGTATCTGGGTCTCTGTGGCCCAAATGGGAGCCTCAGATCGACTTCTGAGCTTTCGGCTTTGGCTTTGCCCCCACTGCTTGTTACGGTCACTTTGGGAGTGAATCAGTGGATGGAAGATATATCTCTGTCCATCTCTCTGCCTTTCAAATAAAATCATAATTAAAAAACCCACAAATATAAAAAATTGGATATAAGCCAAATATCAATTAACAGAAGAATGGATAATTAAGCATTGTTTCATTGTATAAGTGAACTGCTTATTTTGCTTTCAACAACCCAAATAAATTTAAAATTCATATTGAAGAAAATATAACAGATACAAAAGAATGCAAATGGTTACAAACTATTCATATGCTTTTCAAAAGCAATCTAAAAAACAATATATTCTTTATTTATATAGAAATAGATAAAAAAATAACTGTGAACAAAGCAACAGAATAATGAAACCAAACTGTAGAATAGTGGGCAGAGACAGAGAAGTATGATTGCTCTATTTCTTAATTTGTGTTATTGGCACAGATTTTCTTCCTCCTCTTCCTCTTCTACAAAATTGTATGCTTGCTTGTTCACCAATTTATAGATAGCACATATTTCACAATAAAAGGAAATATAAAAACAAGTTATGAAACTACCAGATTTTAGGTGGACATAGGAAACTGACTGTGGTGAGAGTAAAAGTTGGTATCATCACATTCTAGAACATTGTGTCAGCATTTAGAATAGCTGACTCTACAGATTATCTCTGACTGTGTAACCAGGAGAACCTCTCATTCAGTTGCAATGAGGACACATACAAGGATGCTTATTGCATCATTTTCTGTAATGTAGTAAAATACCATTTTCAAGGCAAATGGATAAAAAATCTGTACAGTAATGTGATTGTGTACTATAGTTAGAATTACATAATGAGTATGTGTATCAATATAAGTAGACAAAGGAAAATAAAATCTAATTTAAAAAAATCCATAATATATGGAGTATCTATAAATTAAGTAATTTTGAAAAGCATGCAGAATGATCCAACATGGGAAGTGGGATACACAGCAGACTCATAGAATGGCAGGTGTCCTAAACAGCACTCTGGCCTCAGAATCAGCCCTTAAGGCATTCGGATCTGGCTGAAGAGCCCATGAGAGTATTTTTGACATGGAAAGCCATCTGGCAAAAAAAAAAAAAAAGAGGACCTAAATGAAAGATCTCTGCGAGTGAGATCCCAGTAGAAAGAACAGGGCCATCAAAGAAGGAGGTACCTTTCTCTAAAGGGAGGAGAGAACTTCTACTTTGACTATGACCTTGTCCAAATAAGATCGGAGTCAGCGAACTCAAAAGGCTTCCATAGCCTTGGCAACTCATGACTAGAGCCTAGGGAGATTACTGATGCCATAAACAAGAGTGTCAAATTGTTAAGTCAACAACAGGGGTCATTGTGTAATTACTCCTCATGTAGGATCTCTGTCCTTAATGTGTTGTCCAATGTGAATTAATGTTATAACTAGTACTGAAACAGTATTTTACACTTTATGTTCTGTGTGGGTACAAAGTGATGAAATCTTTACTTAATATATACTAAATCAATTTTCTGTATATAAAGATAATTGAAAATGAATCTTGATGTGATGGCAAGGGGAGAGGGAGCGGGAGATGGGAGGGGTGTGGGTGGGAGGGAAGTTATGGGGGGGAAAGCCATTGCAATTCATAAACTGTACTTTGGAAATTTATATTTACTAAATAAAAGTCTAAAAAAATAAAGAAAACATGCAAAACAGTACTACATTTTGTCCGCAGATAGAAACAAATATGTGGAAGAATATACAGCAACTTCAGAACAATAGATGATTGTTTAATAACCCCTTTTTGGGCTAGCATTGTGGTACAGTAGATTAAGCCTCTGCCTAAGATGCCAGCACTTCATATGGGATTGCATGTAAAGTCTTGGCTGCTCTGCTTCCCATCCACCTCCCTGCCAATCGACTAGGAAAGCAGAAGAGAATGACCCAGGTACTTGGAGCCCTGACACCTATTTCCACCTACTTGGGAGACCCAGTTTCAGGCTCCTGGCTTCAGTGTGGCCTAGCCCCAGCTATTGAGCTATTTGGGGAATGAACCAACAGATGAAAAATCTCTTTCTCCTTCTATCTCTCCCCCAACCCTCACTGTGATTTTGTCTTTCAATTAAATAACATATAAATCTTAAAAAACCTTATGATTTACATTATAAAGACAGAGGGAGAAATGGAGAGAGACTGACAGAAAGAGATAGAGATCCATCTGCTGGTTCATTCCCCAAATGCCCACAAGTACTAGGAGAGGGAGGGGTGTGCTGGAATGTTAGTCTCGTTCTCTCAAGTGGATATTAGGGACCCAAATACTTGAGCTATTATCTGCTGCCTCTCAGGGTGCAGATTAACAAGAAGCTGTAATGAGGAACAAAGCCAGGACTCAAGCCCAGGTACTCTAATATGGATGAAATGCAGGTGTCTCAAGTAGCATCCTAACCACTGGGTTAAATGCCTGCCCCTATATTATGTTTGATTTCTTCTAAAGCACTTAACATATCAAGGGGCTTGAAAATTCATGGAAAAATTGAATATTTTTAAATCCATTTTCCATGAACTTTTTCAGGCTCCCTTAAATATTATTTACTACATGCAAAAAAAAGTTAGGGCAGGAGTAGTTTTCTACTTTTACCATTAGGAAACTGAAGTCCTCAAAAGTTAAATGACTTCCCCAAGGCAATACAACTGGTTACTGATATAGTTCAGGGTAAAATCATTTCCTCCCTTAGAATTGAAGTCTGTTTCATTTGACATCCTTCTCTCCTCCTTCACATTGGCCTACGTTCTTCTTCTTTTTAAGATTTTATTTATTTTTTTGAGAGTTAGAGTTACAGACAGTGAGAGGGAGAGACAGAGAGATAAAGGTCTGTCTTCCATTGGTTAACTTTCCAAATGGCTACAACAGCCAGAGCTGCGCTAATCTGAAGCCAAGAGCCAGGAGCTTCTTCCTGGTCTCCCACATGGGTGCAGGGGCCAAAGGACTTGGGTCATCTTCTGCTGCTTTCTCAGGCCATAACAGAGAGCTGGACTGGAAGTGGAATAGCTGGGACTCGAACCAGTTCCCATATGGGACGCTGACGCCACAGGCGGAGGATTAACCTACTGTGCCACGGTGCCAGTCTCCTGACCTATGTCTTAATTCAAAGACAGTATCACATACGTTTTAATCTACCACATTTTACTTTTATGCTCAGGTAAACTTTGAATTGAAAGAAAGGAACAGGGTCATGCATGCTATTGATATTGGAAACCAACAAAGGAAGTTCATAAATCAAGCTGGCAGTAAATCTTCAGCAGTATATATGTATGGGAATGAGTAGAATACAGCTTACTTTATTGGATGATGATATTTATAAAGAATGGTGCTGAGTTGTGTGGGCAATGTGATGGCACACCTGCAAACTGCCAGATAAAAACAAGGACCTGCTTAATCATTATCCCAGGAAAAAAAAAAAAAAAAACTCATTCCATACAACCTTGCTTAGAGCCTAAGTGTCCTGAGAACATAAGCACCTCTTACTTGAAATGCATTCCATGACAATCCATCTTTCAGAGATGAGGTGCTTGGCCTCATGTGGTTGAATTTTTGTAGTATAATTATATTCATTGTTGTTTAATTAACACTGTCTTTTTTTAATGTAGGAACTAAAATTTATTTTTTCAACTTCTATTTAATAAATATAAATTTCCAAAGTACAACTTTTGGATTATAGTGGCTTTTCTCCCCATAATCTCCCTCTCACCCACAACCATCCCATCCCCCACTCCCTCTCCCATCCCATTCTTCATCAAGATTCATTTTCAATTATCTTTACATACAGAAGATCAACAGTATATACTACGTAAAGATTTCAACAGACTGTACCCACTCAGACACATGAAGTATAGAGTAATGCTTGAGTAGTAATTTTACTGTTAATTAACACTGTCTTAGTGCATGCGTTCATGGACAGACAAGTTTTTTGACAAACAAATTGAGCTTCAGGATAGACTGGGAAGTGCTCAGGCTGTGTGAGTTTTTAACTTTGAGAGATAACATGTACCTCACTCAGTTACACAGTTGAAATTGCTAAAGAAACTGTTTTTCACAAGTCTTCACAGGGAAGATTCTGGCCTAAAAGTAATCAGAAGAGCACAGATAATGACTCTAGTCTCAATGATCTTAGAGTATTCTCGTTCATGGGGGTGTGTTGTGGTAGAGGAAGTTAAGCTGCTACTTGGAATGCCCGCATCCATATTGGAGCACCTGGGATTGAGTTCTGCCTCTTCTCCCAATCCAACTTCCTGCTAACGAGCAATCCGGGAGACAGCAGAAGATGGCTCAAGCACGTCAAGCCATCAGATGATGGCTCAAGCACGTCAAGCCATCAGATGATGGCTCAAGGTTCTGTCTCCTATGTGGGAAACCCAGATGGGGCTCTTGGCTTCAGCTTGTCCTAGCCTGGCCTATTGCAGGCATTTGGGAAGTGAGCTAGCTAATGGCACCTCTCTCTCTCTCTCTCTCTCTCTCTTTCTCTCTCTCTCTCTCCAACCTCCTACCCCATGGCATTCTGCCTTTCAAGTAAATAAACAGACTTAAAAGAATTCTAGTTCTGCACACATTATTTTCATGTCCTGCTATCAGAAGTCTTTTACTGGTGAAAGGAAAAAAATGAAGAACTGTATGGATATGGTGAGAAATATTTCAGAGAAGTTTGAGAACTCAGTTGATCTAAGGCAAGCAACAACCTCCCAGTTAGAAGTGCAACTTGAAAATTCTCTATAATCCATTCAGATACCAGCCTGTCTGAGTCCATGTGATGCTGCTATAACACATTACTGAAGACTGGGTAAATCATGATAGCAGCAATTCATTTGGCTCAGTCTAAGAGCAATGGGGCTACATCTGGTGTGGCCCTTTCTGCTGCTTCATAACACTGAGTTGAGAAAGAGCGAGAGAGAATAAGAGATTGAACTCAAAGTTTCAAGCCCCTTATATGGGCATTAATTTATTTATGACCCAAACATCTCCCATTAGGCTCCCCCTCCCAACACTATTGGATTGAAGATGAAGTTCCCAATACATGCTTTTCAGGGCATGCATTCAAGCCATAGCACAACTGTTCTTTATATGAATATATGTTCTGTGACATTTCACAAATTGATTATATTAATTCATTTGTAAAATGGGAATAGACTTTTACCTTACAGAGCTGCTGTAGGATTTTATGAGCTTGATACACATAGCAAACCAAAAAGCTCCTAGTACATAGAAAGAATGCAATAAACATTTGCTCTTCATTCCTTTTTTCTGCAAGCTATGTTATTGTGAACTTGGTTTTATGGAGGTTCCCACTAAACTCATTGGAAAATAACTACTTTCTTGCCTTGTCTCCTCATGGATTTCTTTTTCAACAGTAAGCTGTAGAGAGACACTGCCTAGTTCTTCAAACAGATTCTGTCAAGGGTTAGAGTCATTCCAATCTTCCCCAACATTGTGAAACATTCTATAATGTTGAAATGTCTTTAGGAAACACCTAATCATTGCTTTGCCTCCTACTGTCGTCTAAGAAAATGTTTTATGATCAAGTGAAGAGAGGGGCGTGCATCGGCAACAACCCTCTAACTCTGAAGCTCAGTCCTTTTGATTCCCAGCTTTTTCCCTCCCAGTGCCTGACCACACCCTGTACACCCTTGAAAGCACCACACCTTTGCTTCCGAAATGCAGTGTTCTATTATGAAATGGGTGAGTTGCTTAAACTTAAGAGCTTCCTCCTTGAATAACTCATATATAATTATATCTTGTTCACCATCAATTTTGAAAGATAATCAAGACTTTTTTTCCTCCTTTACTTTAGTTTTTCCTTATGATGCATGAGGTGACTTCAAAAAGTTTGTGTAAAAATGGAATTAAGAATAATTTATTTTGGTGCAAAATTTTTCAGAATCCTTGCAGTTTTTTTTCACAACACGTACTTCCTAAGAACCTTTTGAAGATCTTCTATAATATGATTTCAAAGTTATTTTGCACCAAGAAAATCTTTTTATTTTACTTTTCCACATTTTCAAAAGATTTACTTATTTATTTGAAAGGCAGAGTTACAGAGAGGGAGGGACACAGACACACACACACCCACACCCACACACACCCACACCAGAGATCTTTCATCTGCTGGTTCACTCTCCAAATGGCCACAAGGGCTGGGGCTGTGCCAAGCTGAAGCCAGGTGGCAGAAACTCCATGTGGATCAGGAGAAGGGACCCAAGTATCGGGTGCATCTTCAGTTGCTTTCCTAAGTGCACTGGCATGGAGTTGGATCAGAAATAAAGCAGCTGGGACTTGAACAAGCACCTGTATGAGATGTTGGCATCACAGGCAGCGGATTAGGCTGCTGCACTGCCACACTTGCTCCTCCACAATTTTTTAAAGTGTCGTCACACTCATTGCAGGATAGATCATATTTGGTTAAGAAAGCTCAATAAGATCACCTAAGTAACAAAGGGTTTTTTTGTTTGAAGAAAAGACGTGATGAAGACATAAACGAATTGTAACTGTTGACCAATTTGGCCAAGCAATCAGTGATTCTTCTAAAATATTGAAAGATTCACTAAAGAGAAACTTCAAGTGAGTTATTCTGTTTGAGCTACAGGTGTGCCTTTTAAAAATCAACATGAAGTTTACTATTTCTTCAATATGAACTAGTACAAAGGAACTTCTAAGTAGTCTGTTCTTTTATATTGCTGAATAGTTTTCTATTGCATGGATTTATCAAATTTGTTTATCCATTCACAAATTCATGGGGTTTTGGATTGCTTCCAGGTTTGGGCTGTTATGAATAATGCTGCGATGAACACTCACATCCAAGACTACTTTGTGTGTCATAAGTTTCCATTTCTCTTGGCTAGATAGTACACGTGGAATTGCTGAGTCCTATGGTAAGTTTATATTTAACTTTTAAAGCTGCCAAAGTGTTCTTAACACAAACTATAAATGTTTGAGGTAATGGATGTAAAACTGATTTGATCATTACTCATCACATTCGTTTATCAAAATATCACACTTTACCACTCAAGTATATTAAATTATTATGTGTTAATTAAAAATAAGAAAAGAAACTGCCAAATGCTATTTGAAAGTACGTTTACCATTTTGCATTCCCATCAACTATGTTCTGGTGATCCAGTTTCTCCGTGTGTCCTAGCTAATTTGTGTTATTGTCTATTTTGCTTATAGCTGTCCTAGTGTGTAAGAAGTTGTATCTCTCTGTGGCTTAATTTGCATTATTCTAAAGATGAATGGTGTTGACTCTTTTCCCCATGTGTTTGTTTTTAATCTGTATATTTTCTTCAGTGAAATGTCTGTTGAAATCTTTAGCTCACTTTAAAACTGGATTGCTTTTTTTCATTTGGTAGTTCTCTATATAAGACCTTTATTAAGTTCAATATGTAAATACCTTCTCCCATTATTTCCTCCTCTCCCCTTAATAAGTGAATATATAGTAACCTCTCCAGTCCCATTTTTATGCATACTTTTGAAATCCCAGACTACCCAGCGTATTACTCAGTACTTAGTAGTAGTAGTAGTAGTAACATTTTATTTCTCAGTCTTCACTATCAGATTTCTAGGTGGCCCGCTGACCTGTTCTGATATTTTCTTTGACCAAATCTCGACTTGAGACTTGCTGAGACTCTGGGCTTCATTCCTTTGTCATCTTTAATCTCAAGCAATTCCCTGGGGCATTGAATTTGTTCCAGTTCTGCACCAAATCATGTCAGCCTCTTCCAGCAGGTTGCAGGTTTTCATGGCCTGATTCACTCTGAACTGAACTGGGAGAGGAGATGGAAGTAGTCTTAGAGTGAGATCCTCTCTAGCTTCATCCAGTTTGCTGTGGTGTGCCTTTTGTTAATTGCCTGAAGTCCGAAATAGCACTTTTGACAATTTTGTCAAGTTGCGTCATAGTTTTGTGGACAGAATTTTATAATTTCTTAGCTGGAAGTCAAGATTGTTGTCTTAAGTCAATAGATTGTGGGTTAATTTGTTACTCAGCAATAGAAATCTGAAGTAGCATGCTCTCACTATATACTATATATGAACATGTTCATTTGCAATCCCTTTTCTCAAGGATAAGGAAAAATATGAAGTCAGAGGGGACAAAACAAAACTAATGCTCTTAATAATATAATCTTTTGTTTCCCAGATAAGAAAATTATATTACCAAAGCAGGATCACTTATACATTTGAGTTACTATTGCAATTCACTTGCATGAGTCTGCATATATATTATTCTACACAAAGATATAGGAATAGTCTATGTTCTCTAAAGTGTGGCAATTGTAAATGCTTATATGCTAAACATGATTTATAACAAAGATATGTATGCTAATTTATAATATAAATATAAAATGTTGTGGTTAATAACTATATAAATTACTTTTCTTTATATTACTTTAATGTTACAGATAGCATATCATAAAAATATTTTGGAATTGGCTATTTGGGTATATTATGTTGTATGTAAATTTTATTTAGTATAATAGAGAATTTTAAGACATTTGTTCTAAGTGAGGTACTGTATTAAAATGATACAGTTGAAAATCATTGGACTAGATTATCTCTGATTAATCTTTCTATGTTTAGACGATATTAAATTTTTTGAAATCCTCTAAACTAATTTCTCTTAAATGCTGGATAAATTTAACCATGTAGCATAATAAGAACTTTAATAATATATCCTATTCTATCTGTACCATGTAGATATTCCATCTGATACAGTTCACAAGGTACAGTACTTTAAATATTCAATGCAATTTTCTATTTGATAAGTAAGCTTTTTCCTGCCCCCAATTTCCTCACTATTATGGAGCAGCAAAAGGATGAGAAAAAGTAAATGTATCTCTTTGGGTAACATTTGATACTTAAAGCCCAAGGAACCAAGATGTACTAGACTTAGTATAACACTTTGTGTCTGTGCCCACAACGATTGACATGAAGTGTCATGGATTCATACAATAGATAGACAGTATGTTGAAGAAATCGTAAACATTAAAGGATGTGTAAAGATGTAATCATTCTGTTAGAGGACAAAGTTTCCAGGTTCTTGTCACTGATATAGGAAAGAATTCAAGGATGGGATACAGACAAAGGCCAGTAGGAAGATAGGATCTATTGGCAAAGCAAAAATACACACTTACGGCATTCTCCAGAATGAGTTGTGCAGCCAGGAGCTCCTTCCTGGTCTCCCACATGGATGCAGGGTCCCAAGCACTTGGGCCATCTTCTACTGCTTTCCCAGGCCATAACAGAAAGCTGGATTGTTAAAGGAGCAACCGGTACTCTACCAAATGGTATGCCTGCGCCACTGGCGGAGGCTTAGGCTAATACACCATGGTGAAGATTTTTGTATGCGGTTTTCTAGGTCAGAACAGCAACCTTTATCAATGGGTATGTCCTTTGCTGTGTTTGGGATGGATCCTTGCCCACACAGGCGCAATTGATGTAACAGGCTCTAACCTTCACTGTATATTTCGTTAGCATCTTAAGTCTCCTCCCAGGGGTGTGCATTTGGCTATTACAAACAAAGAGAAGTCTGGTCAACAGTTAAGATGGCTGGTTGATCTGGTAAATGTTGGTGTTTCTTTGCCTACTCAATATGATGATGTAGTTGGGATCTGACTGCTTGATCATTGTTGGTCAGGGTTTGTTTCCTTTATCAAGAGTTGGTTCTGACATCGCTTGCCACATACTGGGTTACCTGCCCTAGGCCAGTTATACAGGTATCCTGCCTCAATAGCTATACTATAGATATCAAAATCTATGTTTTTATGTAACATTACGAGACAAGAATGCCCCCGTATTAATGAGCTCGGGGAAATAATTTTGGATCTTATACTTGGCCCTATCAGTAACTTACTACCCCATTTTTTTTTTTTTTGGAGTCAATGTCTTCGTACTAAAAATAAGTAAATGGAATAATTAATCTTCATGGAGGAAGACTAATTTTCTTTAGATAGATTTTCAGAAGACCAATTACTTAGTGATTATAAACTGCTTTAAAAATGGCACGTGCTTCTCCATAGATGTGCATCTTCATTCATTTTTATGTAAAATAGACCACATCAAAAGGGACAATTACTACTTGAGATAAATGTTGCTTTCTTGATCACCCCTAAATTGAAATCCTTGTGAGTAGATAATAGATATTGGAGGGAAGATTAAAGGATCACACTTCTATCAGAGACACTAATTCAATCAGAAGCAGTATCATCACTGAATTTGCTGCTTCAAAACCATCCCAGAAGATCAAAAAGCCTAGCCAATGAAATGGATAAAATAATGACTCTACATTTCAGTCACACGCCTATGACACAGGTTAATTTTGTCAGCTACTGATTGGTGTGAATAGCTCTGATGAAGTAGGTGATTAGCACATCACTGAAAGTGAGATCTGCAGAAAATCTCAAAAGAGGGAAATTTCTCAATGATCCTGGGTCTTTATCAATGCACAAATTTCACTAACAAAATAAAATGACCTTTAATAAAGGAAGCGTAAGATAGAATTGTAGTTTCTTTGATTTACATTTTTCTGTTGTTTTGTGAAGCATGTCAGCCAGCCACATGAGTAAAAGTTGAGTCAGTGAAGCTTTTGGCAATGATTTTCATTCACCTCTAGATGATGATCTAATTATTAAGGTCCAAAGATCCTGTATCATTTTATGAACTGAGACACCTAAACCAGAACCCTAAATTGTTCCAGATGAAATATGTGAAATCTCAGGTAGAACAGTTCTTTAGTACAGTTTCAAACTGATGACATGAAAGGTAGATATTCTATATTCCTTATGATTAATTCTACTTTAATTCCTACTTTGTCAATGTGCTGATAACTTGGAGGAGAAATTTATTCTAGTTTGTGTGTTTTGCATCTTTGGAACCTTTGAAAAGTTTTGTTTTCAAAATGTATCATGAAGTGTGACATACCTACAAAAAAGTAGACAAGTCCTAAGGTGCCCCTAGTGAATTTTAAAGACATGCCCATGTGACTTGCACCTAGATGAAGGCATAGAACATTCCAATGGTCCCAGAAGGCTTGAACTTTCTCCCTCGTTATGTTTCCTTCAAAAGATAATAATATTAAAACATGAATTGTATATAAATAAACTTTGTAGTATACATTTTTGCACCTGATTCATTGCCTTCATAGGTGATTAATCTATCTTGGTGCATTATTTTTCACTGAGTATAATATTCCATTGCATGGACATACCACAATTGATTTATTCATTCTAGTGATGGTGGACATTGAGTTGTTTCTAGTTTGCGGTTATTATTAATAATATTACTACAAATATTCTCCTATGTCTTTTGCACCTTATTTAAGTACATACTTAGGATTGGAATTGCTGGGATGTAGGTTCTGTGTTAGTAGATATTGACATATAATAGGATGATTATTCCTTCTGGGATTTTAGAGTTGAAAGGCATATATAACATTTATTCAGATGCAAAAAATAAGTACAGATGTAAAGTGAAGACTGCATTTTGCTTTATAACAGGCTTGTGAATTTAAGCTTCCAGCGTGGCCAATCTGGGCAGCACAGAACTGTCCTCCAACATGATATGCCAAGGTTCCACACACTATTGCAAAAAATGGATTGCTTTGATGGAGTCTCTGTGTGTTCTGAAATACATCACAATGTTGGCAACCCCACTGCTGTCATGCATAAATATTTTTTGACTGTTAAAGGTTAACTTTGACAAATACGAAGGAATCTCTAACTGGAAGACTTTACTGAGTTTGGAAGAGAGTGACCCTCATGGTGCTCCATCTTGTGACCTTGTTCCAAAAGAATTGTCATTGTTATAATCTTATCAACTCTACATTGACATAAAAGTCTACTGTGCGTTGATCTCCTAGTTAACTGAATAGCAAAAAAAACCAAAACAAAACAAAACAAAAAAAAACAGGATTCCAATTTATATGAGAAAAGTGATGTGCTAAGGGATACATTTCTCTTATCAAATAAATAAACATGTGAGGAAGTGTAGGGCTTGTTCAGAAAGAATACAAAAGGTTTCAATATACTGGCTCATTACAAAATGGAAGTTGGTGCTGTTGGAGAACAGTTTTTTAATATACCTAAATTTGCTTCAATCTAAAACTTACCTATTTGGATGCAAATTAAATTGCTGGATTATGTAAAGTTTTATAATCACCTGGAAGGATGTCAAAACATATCAAGAAATTAAACCAGTTTTTCTGCATGAGAGTATAGCATATACAGGGTTTCTTTACAAAGTCAGTGCCTGTAAGTTATACCCTGCATAATTTATTGTATACTATTTATGAAATGTAAAGCTCTGAGGCACAATTTCAGGAAATGAATAATTTATCCACCTTTGAAAGACATTGTGGAGAATTTCTAAAGGCAGATGGTAGAATTTGCAATGTACTAGACATAATTTTTCAATGATAGTAGCATAAAATTAAATGATCATTGAGAAAAAGAAAGACATGAGATTTTAAGAGTTTACACTATGGTGGAAGGATTCCCCTCTATATTTGAGAAAATGGATTTTTATTGGTTCTAATAATATCCTCTGCACTAAGATGTCCTTAACAGATGGACAAAGTAGTCATAATTATACTTCCCTTTTTAATAATTTTGAATTTAACTGACTTAAAATTATTTTATTTGTATTCCTACCTAAATCTTCCAAGGGCATATGTAGTAATTTGCCTTACATTGATTTCTAAATGTATTGCCTTGTTTAAATGGCCTGGAAAAAATGAAAAAAATCATTTTGTATTTCACAACTTTAGAGAAGAAAATGTGATGAATGGATATGTCAAATATGGGTGCTACTGAGACCAGGTAAGACATAAAGTTGGTTTGGTTTAGAGAGGTTAATCTTGAAAAAAGTGGGAAGTCATTAAATTCTGGTTTGCATTCAAGGCTTAACAGCAAACAGATTCTATACTCTAATCAGGATCATCCAAAGAGAATCTATTTATAAGGGCACCATAGGTAGAGCATTTCTAATCTGAAATCTAAAATCTGAAATGTTCCAAAACCCAAAACTTTTTGACTGAAAATGTCACATTTTACCTCATGGGATGGGTCACAATCCAAAACAGGCACATAAAAATACTGTAAAAAATTATCTTTAAGCTGTATATACAAGGCATATATGAAATAAATGGATTTGGTGTGTAGATTCAGTTCCCATTTCAATATATTTTACTATGTATGTAAAAATATTCCAAAATATGAAGGATCTGATACCTGATATACATCTTTTTTTTTTCTTTCTTTCTTTCTTTCTTTTTTTTTTTTTTTTTTTTGACAGGCAGAGTTAGACAGTGAGAGAGAGAGAGAGAGAGAGACAGAGAGAAATGTCTTCCTTCCGTTGGTTCATCTCCCCAAGTGACCGCTACAGGCAGCGCACTGTGCCAATCCGAAGCCAGGAGCCAGGTGCTTCTCCTGGTCTCCCATGTGGGTGCAGGGCCCAAGGACCTGGGCCATCCTCCACTGCCCTCCCGGGCCACAGCAGGGAGCTGGACTGGAAGAGGAGCAACCGGGACAGAACCGGCACCCCCAACCGGGACTAGAACCCAGAGTGCCGGTGCCACAGGCAAAGGATTAGCCTATTGAGCCGCAGCGCCGGCCCCTGATATACTTCTAGTACCAAGAGTTTTGGTTAAGGGATACTCTACCTGTCTTTATAGAGGTATGGATAAAGGAAACCACATTTTCCTTTGTGTTTTAACTTTAGATCATTCATACTTGTTAAATAGACCTATTTGCTAAAATTATTCTAAATTACTCAATCTTGATTTACCTTGTTTGTTGACAGGCCCTGACAGATGTTACTGCATCCTGAGCAAAAATCTGGTACACAATAGGTTCTCAATAATTATTTGATGAATGAGTGTATGAAAGAATGAATGAATTGGTAAAAAGGCTTGGGTTAGGGTAACACATATAAAGGATCTTCTAAAAATTCGCAGTATTATGAGAAAGCCATGCATGGATTTTAATTTTTTGTACCCAAATAAACATTTTTAAATTCCATTTTTCCATCAACTTTGTGAATTTGTTACCCTCATAGCTTGCTACTGTACTTGGCACATAATAGTCTAGTAGTAGAATACTACTTTTTCTCCAAATATTTTTATTTATCTATTCAAAAAATTAATGTAGTGAGCACAATGTGAGTCACTGAGAAAGATAAGTGGAATACATCATCCCTGCCTTCAAATAGCTTCTACTGCCTGATGGTTCCATTGTGAGACCTGATTATTATGTTATCATGATAGAATTATGTGCTGAAGGATGTTGAGTGTAGGGGAAGATCCTTTCACGCAATGTTTGGTGTCATAGGGTATTGTCAGAGAAGGAATCAAAGAACAGATGACGTCAATATTGGGTTCTGAAAGAGAAATAGTAGTTTTCTAGGTCTAAAGAGTTAGTGAGCAGAATGAAGTAGAAATGTGAAGAGCCCTAGAGGTAACTTTGTGTGGAACATAGCATGTGTAAAAGTACAGAGGTAGATAAAGGGAGTGCTATGGGGATTATAATTAGTTGGGTTTTTGTTGAAGAGTTTGGCTAGAAGTGATGTAGGATGAGTTGAGAAAGGCCAATCAGTGACCTGAATATTAAAAGCTTCCTAGTCTTAATTAAACATCTGTGCTTTATATGTTAGTATCTGGCAGTCCTTAAGAGATTTTAAGCAGAGAAACATTATTAGATTCAAATTGCAATAGACAAATAGGACAAAACTGAATTGGGATGGATTAAGGCAATTTTTGTAATCCAGATAAGAAATAATGAGGAGGACCAAATGGCAGACTTTTTGTAATAGGGATTATCTTTGCCCATTTTCTGTTGCTGTAACTGAATACCACAGGTTTTTTTTTTATAAACAAAAAGAGGGTTATTTGGGTCATAGTTCTGAAGACTGAAATGTTTGAGATCAAGCAGCTGCATTGGGTCAGGTCTTTTCTAGGAGCAGGAAATCTCTGCAGGAGTCCCAGGGTGGGGCACACAGAGCATCACACAGGGAAGCAGAGCATCCTAACTCAGGTTTCTTCTTCTCCTTCCCCTCCTCCTCTCCCTTCTCCTTTCCCTCCTCCTCCTCCTCCTCCCCCTCCTCCCCCTCCTCCTCCTCCTCCTTTCTAAAAAGCCACAGTGCCTCTGGAGTTTGTACTTGCCCTTATGGCCTCATTTAACCTTCAATACCCCTCAAGGTTCATGGTTAGACTAAGTTTCTACCCTATTACTACCTCAAAGTGGAGATAAAATTTCAACATGATTTTGGTTGGAGCCATTCAAACCATAACAGGAATGAAGAAGATCATCAACAGAATTTCCTCATTAAATAGATGAGGGCAATGGGGATACCTCTGAAATCCGATTAAAATAATTCATAACAAGCTCTGACTAATCCCACAGTCCTTAACACTTTCAATAAATACCTCACCTATGAAATATATTGCTAATTAATATGATTTTCTTAATTGGTGGATTGTAGGAAATTATATGAGTTGTGGGTTAAGAAACTGCTAAAAACGGTTGTTTCTATTTGATTGCCCTTAAATCACACCAAGTACTATTAACTTCTCTCAAGATTAGCTCTGGGGAAGGTCTGAGCTAGGGTTAAGAAAGAACTGCTGGTATACAATTAAATTTGTTTTAAATCAAAGAAGGTCCAGGCTCCATTTTCATTTTGTGGTTTTAAAAAATAACTTGCAAAGAGCTATTGAAATGAATAAATTTTGGGGGGGAGACATAACCCCCAAGTAGTTTTTGTGTGGAACCAAGGGGATGGATAGTATATATCACACAAGTAGATACTCATAGTGAGAATTCGGTGGTTACTGATCATTCATCTGTTGATTCCCTCGGGTATTCTTACTTGAAAGCTGATTTTCTCCCATGAGTTTACTCTTTCCAGTTGAAGTAAGCAAAACATTCATTGTTCATTTTCTGGGGTATTGGCAAGGTGTCAGGACATCATGATTACTTTTTCAAAATTGCCCCAAAGTTCCAGAGAGGTAAAATACCTTTCAGATTCGCAGAATGTGGTTGATCTAATCTATCATTCTAGATGTGATTCACAGGTTATTTTACTGGGTGATTTCTGTGAATGACCTCACTACCTCGCTTTTGTTGTTTTTATAGAATTTTTATTAGCTCAGACTAGAAAGTCAGATTGCCATTCATTGGTTTTGTCATATGTATGTGAAATAGAGGCTTAAAAATTTAGGCTGAAATTTAAGTATGTTTATAAACAGTAACTCTGTATTTTCTTCTGCCATTTTTACAAGTTACTGTTTTCTTCAAGATATAGGTTGAGGGGACGGTGCTATGGGATAGTGGGTAAAGCTGCTGCCTGCAGTTCCAGAATCCCATATGGGTGCCAGTTTAAGTCCTGGATACTCCACTTCCAGTCCAGCTCTCTGCTATGGTCTGGAAAAGCAGTAGAAGAGGGCCCACATGCTTGAGCCCATGCATCCACGTGAGAGACCCAGAAGAACCTCCTGGCTTCTGGCTTTGGATTGACACAACTTTGGCCATTGCAGCTAATTGGGGAGTGAACCAGCAGATGGAAGACTTCTCTCTATCTCTCTCTCTGCCACTGCCTTTCTGTAACTCAGCCTTTCAAACAAATAAATCTTTAAAAACAAAGATTCAGATTGTTTACATTGTAATTCTGAAATATTATTGAAAGTACCCTATAGTCAAATGAATTATGACTAATTATATATGTAATCATAACTTATGAATGAATGTTTCTTTACATTTTAACCTTTCAGAATTAACTAGATCCATCAGTTAGCTGAAGTATTGCAATCTTTTTTGAGAAATAGTTAATTATAGATACTTATGTTTTAATATTTAACTTTGAGTTACTGTACTTCCAATTCTATTGGTCAGGATAAAGCAGGTGTGATTTTCAGAGTCCTTATTTAAGTTTTCCACTCTTCAGCTCTGCTCTGTCACCTCCCAACATATTCCTCTCTAAAATTTGGGCTGAAATCCTATATTTTTCTAAGGACAAAGACTACATAAGTATGCTTGAGGCAAAATATAAAGGCATACTTAAAATTTATGCGTTAAATAAACAGTAAGTGTACATCATCCTATCAGAAATTTGAAAAAGAGGACTTTCTAATGGTTTTGGTTTGCAATTGAGAAAGTGCGGAACTGAATGCTGAACATAAAAAAAAAGATGGCCTGTTAATCTAAAGATATGACATTTTTTGTCTTTTAATTTTAAAATACAAATTATTTACCAAAGTCTTGTTCATTAACACTGACGTAATTTAACTCATATGTGTTACCTGCCTGACTTAAGTTTTTAGTCCATAGTTCTTGAATTTATGGATACTCAGTGATGAAGACTTCCACAATGTACCATGAGGAGGTAACAAAGACTGAACTTACTCTCATGTATGAAATAACTACGAAACCACACAAAATATGGAAAACATAGGTCTCAGTTAATGGAAAATACTCTGCACAGAATACTTACTCCCAGAAGGAGGCAAATAAGCAAGCTGAGTCCTACCAGTGCAGCAGCTGATGGTAGGAAGAGCTTTTCCAAACATAGATCAAGGAAAGGAAACCCACATATCATTAGTTGTCTCACTGAGTTGAAAGGTAAGGGTTAAGAGTTCTGGGGAGAATTTGCAATGCTGGATACCAAAGAAAAGTTTTGTGTGCAAAGAGACACAGAGTGTGAGTTAGAAATCTTTAGAGATCTTCCCTGAGTCTTTGTCTATGTACTCCTCTATACAGGTGTGTAAAAATACAGACGGTAGAGAATTGTTGAAGAGAAATGAGTAAGACAATCACCAGGGCACATATGGTCTGGTAGTATTTGGTCAGAATGGGTGAGGTCTCTTAATACTTGAGGGGAATTTTGTGGTGTCTTCAAACTCATTGCTTTAATGGGGGTGCCAAATTATCTCCAGACCACAGAGCATTTTGGACCCCTCTTAGCAAATATTAAAAGCAATCCTAGAAAGAATCAAATTCAGTTACATAACTACATTACAGCAAAAGTCAAAAAAGCTAATAATAATAAAAAAAACTCCAGCATTTAGCAACATAAAATTTAGGGCTTGCCAACACCGTGGCTCACTAGGCTAATCCTCTGCCTGCGGCACCGGCACCCCAGGTTCCAGTCCCAGTTGGGGTGCTGGTTCTGTCCTGGTTGCTCCTCTTCCAGTCCAGCTCTCTGCTGTCGCCCGGGAAGGCAGTTGAGGATGGCCCAGGTACTTGGGCCCTGCACCTTCATGGGAGACCAGGAGGAAGCACCTGGCTCCTGGCTTCGGATTGGTGTAGTTCCGGCCATGGCGGCCATTTTGGGGGTGAACCAACGGAAGGAAGACCTTTCTTTCTGTCTCTCTCTCTTACTATCTAAATCTGCCTGTCAAAAAAAAAAATAAATAAATTAAAAAAAAAAAAACCTCTAATGAGGAAAAGATGCACATTCAACATCTTTACATTAAAAATCAAATATCTGATCAAATATGTGAAATGAAAATAAAACAAATTGGTATTTAACAGGTTAGAAATTGTAGAAGAAATTAGTCAATGGAAGAACTAATAATATGTGCTATCTAAAAGGGAGTCTGAAAAGATCAATCAGAATATCAGAAGTATTGGGAGAGCATCAAACAGATGTATAATAGGAGTCTCAAAGGGGGAAAAAGAGTTTAAGGAATTAAAAATATATGAAGACATATGAGGGAAAATTTTAATGTTTGATAAAACCCATGCATCCACATGCAGAATAAGCTGAGAGAGCTCCAAGCAGAAAGAATATGAAGAAAAAGTACCAAGAATTTGATAATCAAATTGGTAAAACCAGAAATAAAGGCAATATTTTAAGTTATAAAGGTTAGAAATACTTCCATGCCAGTTTTTTGTCGCTGTGTACAAATCATGACTCAATTAACAGTTTAAAATGACCTTACCTATTATATCATGGTTCTGTGGTTCAGAAGTCCAGTTACGTTCAATGAGATCCCTGAGTATGGTCACCCAGGAAAGAAATCAAGGTCTTAACCACTTGTCTGGAGGCCACAAGGAGGAGCCTTCTTTCAAGCTTATTCTATTACTGATGTGATTTTATTCCATAGGACTTAGATCTGCACTTTCTTGGTGCTTATTACCCAAGAACTGCTCTCTGCATTCATTCCAGTACTTAAAATGTCTCTGATTGTCTTTTCTATTACTAGAGCAAGAAAATTATTTTTACAGGGCTCTTATGATTACATTACACCCATACAGATACTTTCCCTTTAAACAAATTCGAAGTCAGTTTACAGTAAAATGTGCAAAATTCCTTTGTCATGTATAATTATGGGAACGGCATGACATTTCATCTTATTCACATTAGAGGAGGAATTGTTGGGCATCATTTTATAACTAGATTGACCTCAATTTTTCACTACATTCTACAAAGCCAATCTAATTGCTAATCTAATTGCACTAGAGGATTTCTAGGATGCAAGAGAAAGGGAGTGATCATTGAGTCTGTATCATGTTATAAATATTTGTATATATTGGTATTGTAGGCATTGTAGGTGTTATAGAAATTTTACAAAGAGGAGGCTTATCATTTTTAAGAGTCTTGAAATAGAATAGTGGTTTTGTTGGTGTGTTGGACTGAGGTCATTAGAGGGAAGAGCTTAGAGTAGAGAATGGTTCCATTGCTGCATAAAGAACAATTTCAGGGTTGTGCATTTGATTCAGTTGTTAAGACACTGCTTTGAACTCCTGCCATCCCATATCAGAGTGTGTGGTTTGATTCCTGGCTCTGCTTCCAAACCGGCTTCTGCTACTTCACATTGTAGAAGGCAGCAGGCAATTACTCCAGTACTTGGTTCCTTGCTTCTCACATGGGGAGCTATAGACCTGGGTTTTGTGGGCATTTGGAAAGTAACTAGTGGATGGAAAATTTCTGTCTGTCTCTCTCTTGGTTTCTCTGCCTTTTAAATAAAATGAAAATAAATAAAAAAATTTTAAATAATATCTTTTGTAAAACATTATATGAGCTATGAGAGATCCTTCAAAATGTAGTCCCTTATTGGCACTTTTTTGTGAACATTTTCCCTGTGGTTAGAAACTCTTTCAAAAATATGAGAACATGTTTTAGATGTTGGATCTAAGCACATTGTTATTGTTATCAAGAATTTGTATCTCACATATATTCATCCATGTTCATAGAAAAAAGGAATAAACATGCAAAAAATATGAAAGATCATGGATAAGTCAATTTACCTACTAAGCATTTATTGAAATTAGGCACCAACTTCACCTTTGGCTTTCAATCTGGTCGGGCCATATATTAGTCTGACATTTGTGGGACTGTTTGTGCATTCCTCTCTAAATTAGACAATCTCTAATGTAATATAGTAGCAAAAGTACAAGGGCATCAACTAACACAAAATAAATAAAACTGATGAGGAGCCATTCTGGTCAGAACTGACTTAAGGTATAGAATATCCTTTTAGCTGTTCTTACTGTCGACTCATATGATGGATGGTAACACACTGATAGGGTTTTGGACCAGACAAGTAGTTGGAGCCTGCATCTGTCATATGTGCATTAATTGATTCATTAATATGAGTTACAGTTTTTTTCTTTCTACTTGTCTTGTTTAGACTTGTCACTTACAGAAACAAAAATACTGTGGTATAAAAAGCTGAGTAAAAATTGCCGTAAGCACAATCAAGCATTCTGGAACAATTTAAGCAAGTATTTTCCTGACTTTTTCATTTTTTAAATAAACTCCAATATTTCTTCTAATTTTCCTTGTGTGTATTATAAAACACAAGATACAAAACCAGATATGGGTTTTCTTCAGCATTCTTTTTCAATAAAGCAAGATATTATTATGCTTAAAAACTTTGAAAGTAATAAATGTGATATTGCCTTGTTGAATCCTCTCCAATAAATATTCTATTTTACATGTTAAGCTTGTAATATTATCTGACTGATAAGGAGAAAAGGACAGTCTTTACCTTCACTTATGACGTAGTCCTAAAGACAAGGGAAACACATGAAGCAATTACAGGAACAATAAAATAATAGACAAATTGGATTTGTGTGCTGAGGGATGGGTTGGGGGAGGTAAGAGCATGACTTTCGCAAATAGGAGAAGGCATCTGCTTTAGTGATTCAACACACCAGCAGACAGAGAAACAAGTGTGAGCCAATTATATTACGAGAACCGCTGATTTGAGTTAAATATGTATATTCCTTTCTATCAAACTAAGTGAGCTATGGAGACATTAAATGCAAGCAGAAAAACCTGCTGTGATCTGCAAGTTGATGTCCTCCAAATTCATATGTATATAAGATATAATCCAATATAATCTCATTAGAAGGTGATTTCTTTTGGGAAGTGATTAAGTCATGAGACCTTTGCCTTCACTATTGGGGTCAGAACTGTTGTCAAAGAGGTTGAGGGGAGGTGTGTTGACTTTCTGCCCTACAAAAACCACCAAGAGGCATCAGAACAGAGAGAAATAGAAGAGAGAACAGAGGGCAAGCCTTCACCAGGTACTGGATCTTCCAGCGCTTGGGTCTTGGATTTCTAGCCTCAGGAACTGTGGGAAATGAACTTCTGTTGCTTACACATTACTTTAGTCTAAGATACTTTGTTACTTACGTCTGAGTGGACTAAGACACCTATACTTTGTGAAAAAGACTGTCATTTGACCTCTTAAGAATACAAAGGAATAAAAGAGAGGGAAAAAAAGTAAATTATCATAATCTGTGGAAAATAAAATCCCTTCACCTATCAGTGTAGTGTTACCCTGGCATTACCAATTATTTGATAAAGTCTAGCTATTTAAAGGAAATTTTCAATTTTGTATGACTTTTGTGCATTTTATAAATAAGCTTAAGATTTTTAGTGAATATATATAAGATCCTAAGACAGCATTAAATTCCTGATTATTTAAAAGGACCACAACTTAGCAGCATTTTACTTTTCTCCATTAAGAGTGAGATTTTGCTACAAAACCATGGTTTCATAGCTATGAACTATGAAACTATGATAGGATTTGTTTTTTGTGTTCATGGTTGCAAGTTCTTTAACAATATGAATTAATCATCTCACAACTCGGTGATGAGGATATAATCAGACAAACTGAATTCTCCTAAGTTGGCTAAATGCTTCCATTTTAGTTGTAACTAGGGCAGTTGACCATGGTTAAAGTTCGATTGCTTTTCTCCAACAATTTGAGAAGTTCACTGTGAATAAAAAGAGGAACTGATTTCAGGTATATCTCTATTACGTATACCAGATAATAAGTGTACTTTAATGTGAATGGCTATTAGATGTTTTCTGTTCCATTAGAACTGAAAAATAAACATATTTTCTAGCATTCATATCAATGTGGCTGCTTATGTTCTACTAATCTATAGAAGAGGCTCGTTACAAAAACATTGAAGGGATTGTTATGTCGAAAGTTAAAATGTGATTTATATATTAGGAAAATAAAATTTATAATAAAACAAGAGTCTCAGTCTGATTCCTGCCTCCTAAAAAACTAGCAAACATGCATACTTCTTCACTTTGAAATTAAGTTCAGTCTAGATACACATGCTATGTTTTAATTTAAGAAAATTCTTTAAGCTACAAACCATTATAGGGTGATAAACAGGATGTAAATATATTTGTTGAAATTCAATCAGAAAAATAAATTGGAGTAATTATATCGGATGCCAAATAGCATCTGGCTTGTAAAAATATACTAGCTTAAGGTTATTTTAATAATTATCTTCATGTTTTTTTAGTAATTATATGGATAAGACTAATTAACTGTTCTGGATATTTAAGCAGAACATGGATTGGGGCAAACACAAAATACAAATCTTTATTAGGCCCAAGAAAATACTACTTAGTTTCATTGTTAAAGTGGCCTGCATAGTTAGGAAAAATTGTGAGAAGACATTACATAATCTCCTCTACAGTTGTATGTAAATGGTTTATATATGGACAAAAGACTATTAAACTCTTTTAGCACCTATTTATGTGAAACATTTAAAGTATAAGTCCTATTAATGAATTATTTTTGGAACCAATGGCTGTTATCATTGCTGTAATCAAATCTGCAATATTAAGAGTTTAATAAGATTCTTAGCCTAACCATCATGCTTAGGGTTAAAAAGTCTCTAAGCTTAAGGTTTATCAAGACTGTGTGAGCATTTCTTTACAGAGACAATTATTTATCTCGTTTTGTGTCAATTACTATGAAAAGATGCATCCTTTCCTGAGGGTGGGCACCCTATGTACTGTAGAGTCAGAACCATAATTTATAGTGCTAATTACTACAATTTTATGTCCTTGGCAATATCTAGTGGACAATTTATGCTATAACTTGGCTAGACCATCATTCTCATTGAAAAAATTAAAAAAATGTACTTCAAAATCCAATTTTGAGTTCTTTAGAAGTAGAAATAAATGTATCAAAAGGAAAGTATCACAATAATACTGAGCATTCTTGTTACATTCATAACTCTGTTTCTTTGTCCCTGAGAAACTTACTGTATATTTAGGTGAAATGACTCTCTTTCATGCTGTCCATCTACACATTTATCCATCTGATAAATAGCATCTGTCTGTCTACTTATCAACTCATTTATCATTTACAATATATGCGATCAAAAGTTCCAAATCGGGTTTATAGTTAGGATTACTGGAGTTAAAAGGAAGGAGAGGTTGCCATTTTCTGGAGAGTAACTCTCTTAGAGAGTAACTCAGCTAGAAGTAAACAGAAAGGGTGAAATTCTTGGGCTGTGCAGAACTCGGCATGGTGCTTAAGATGCCACAAGTTGGGATGTCTGCATCCCATATCAATGTGTCTGGGACCAAGTCCTGGCTCTGCTGTATTCCGGTTTCCTGCTAATGAAGACCTTGGGAAATAGTAGGTGATGGCTCTTGTAAATGGGTCTTTGTAACTCACATGGTACACAGGGATTGAGTTCCCAGCTCCTGTCTTCAGCCTGGCCCAGTCCTAGATGTTTCAGGCATTTAGGAAGTAAATTAGGGGATAAAAGATCTCCCTCTCTCCTTTCAAATTAAGTAAATACGTAAAAATTTTAAAAGATGAAATTATAAAGTTCTTGATTTCTTATTATGGTTCTGCTATATAGTTATATGATTCTGTCACTATCACAGTTTCATTTTCTACTAGTTGTTTCATTTCATTTTGATTCCTCCTTAATATTTCATTTTCACGAGAGAGATTTTCTATCTTGTCCATTAAGGATTTCTGTAGTTCGAAAATTTGTTTTTGAGAACTTCTTAATGTTCTTATCAATTTTTTGAGATCTGCTTCTTGCATTTCTTCTATCTCATCATCTTCATAATCTTGAATTGGGGTGTCTATTTCATTTGGGGGCGTCATAGTGTCTTCCTTGTTTTTGTTACCTCGGCTTTTGCGTTTGTTTGTCATATTGGAGATATTCTTTGTTTTTTTCTCGTTATACTGTGACTCTAGATTAAGAGGACTGTCTGCTTTTGATGGATCCTTAGAGGCTGTGATGGGTGTGGCCAGAGAGCTCTGATTCTACAGGGTTAAGGGTGTGCCAAAGGTGATTCACCCTGATTGTTCTCTAGCTCTCTCTCGCTCTCTCAATCTCTCTCTCTCTCTCTTTTTTTTTTTTTTTTTTTTTGACTCAGTTGGGAAGTAATTCCACACAGCTGAGTGGAATTGAGAGTAGTTGATGTATGAAATCTGGCCCCTGTGGGTATTTGTTTGCTTACCAGAGTCAGGTTTTTCTGCTTGGCTAATGAGAGACACCCGTTTTACATATGCAAAATGGCACGCACCGCTGTAAGTAAAATGGCCCCTGCCCTTTGTCTTGCTCGGCTTTGTAAGGTGAGTGGAGAGAGAGGCTAAATGTCCCTGCAGGTTCCCCTTATGTATTCGATTTTTTCTCTCCTCCAGCCAGCCTGGTGAACTTTCCCCAATGGGGTTTCAGGCCTCGTTCTCTGCAGGCTTTTTCTGCCTTTCCCCGCTAATGTCTCAGGTTACCGAGAGGTTTTTAGCACACCTCCCCTTCCAGCGCTGGTGCGCAGACTCTGCGGCTCCGGCGGGTCCGCCGGGTCTGGCGGGTCCGGCTGCCCTGGCGGCTCCCGGGGCTCAGCTTCCACGCGGTGGGCAACCTTGCTCTCCTCTTAGGTCCTCCAAGTCACAGCCACTAGATCCGGAAGTTTCCTCTGCAGTTTTTCCCTGATCCTTTTCCTGAGGCTACCGTAACTCCACTTCTATTACACTATCTTTTCCCGACTGTCGGTGCGCGCCCTCACTATTCTGCCATCTTGGCTCCGCCCCCAACACTGTATAAGTCGTCTAGATTTGATAATTGTAAATTTATCCGCCGGCCGTGGCGGCCATTGGGGGGTGAACCAACGGCAAAAGGAAGACCTTTCTCTTTGTCCCTCTCTCTCACTGTCCACTCTGCCTGTCAAAAAAAAAAATTATAAATTTATCAATCCATAAAATGTGAGCAATTTCAATTTCAAGCTTTTTAAAAATATTTATTTATTTGAAAGTCCGAGTTACAAAGAGAGGGGAAGAGACAGAGGTAGGGGAAGAGATAAGCCCAGTGCAGGTCCAGGCTGAAGCCAGGAGCCAGGAACTTCATACGGGTCTCCCCCTTGAATGGCAGGAGCCCAAGTGCTTGGGCCATCTTGTGCTTTCACAGGCCTTGAGCAGGGAGATGGATCAAAAGTGGAGCAGCCAGGAGAGGAACTGGTGCTGATATGGGATGCCAGCTTCACAGATGGTGGCTTTACTTGCCATGCCACAATGCTGCTTCCCAACTTCAAGCTTTAAAAGATTTATTTATTTGTTTGCATGGTTATTTGAAAGCCTGAGTGAGGCTTCTGGTTTACTACCCAAAAGTCAACAGTAGCCAGGGTGGGGCTAGGCTAAAGCCAAGAGTCAGGAGCTCCACCTATTCTCCCATGTGGGGGGGCAGGATCTTAAGTACTTGGGCCATCATCTGCCACCTTTCAGGTATGTTAGCTGGAAGCTGGATAGAAAATGTTGATGGCATTCAATCCCAGGTACCCTAATAGGGGACGTGGACACCCCAAACAACACCCTAACCCACTGTGCCCCAATTTCTTTCATGAATGAGAACACCCATAGCAACTTTACAAGGTGAATATTGTTTAGCTACATGAATATTATGGCATGGGGGCTTACGAAAGTTACATAATTTTCTAAATTTACAACAATAATTCATGGATTCCAACTCAGACCCTATGGGTTTCAATTATACCTTATTTATTTTTCTACTGTACTTTGCTAATGTTTCCCAAGGCGATTCTGAATAGTAAACAACAGAAGGCACAAAATGCTGTAGACATTTGGTATGTATATGCATTGGCATGAAGATGATTATGATGATTATTTGTCATGTTTCAATGAGTATAAATCAAATTGTAGAGACAATTTCACTCATCATATGGTTTTTGTAATCATAGAATTCTACTAGAAAAGCAATTATATAAGAAAATTTTCTTTCTTTACAGATTTTATTATTTAATGACTTGTTGATTGTAAACTTATTACACATGTTTACAAGGAATTTCTAGAGATATTTCTTGATCAATAATGTTAAAAAATCTTCTTACAAGCCTTTAGTGCGCAAAACCTGATTATCACTACATAATGCTTCAGAGTTGGTTATTTCTTCGGCTAATGAGATTCCCAGTTAACTTTTAAAGATGCCACATCCAAAGAGCTGTGCAGAGGCTGGTGTATGTCTGAATGCAGAGCAGGCCCGCTAATAGCACAGTGTTTACCTACTGTTGAATCTCAAATCAATCACTAAAGAGTCCAAAAAGGACGCCAATTGTAAACATCTCTAAAAGGTACTGGTTTCTACCATTTGTTTTGGATAAAGGTATTCGAATTTTTTATTTTGTTTTTAATAGCATTTGGTTGAAAAACATGCATTTATTATTCTGAGGTATTGTGTATGTTATTCTTAAATATATGAGTGTCTTTCTGAGTTGTACAATTTCAGAAACATCAGAAATGCAATTTTTATTTTTCAATAACTTTTCAAGGGTTTGTTTGGATTTATTCTAAATGGCCCATTGGAAATGAGTAAAATAATTGCTAATTATAGCTCCTCAATCAGTGACCTAAATATGGTCTTTTGTACTTAGAGATTGTGCAGCTACAAAAGAAAAAAAAATCTTCATTTTGTAACGTCTGCTTAAGATGAAGAGGGCTTTTGTACTTTAAAGTGAGCTCCGTTTATGTTGTCACGGTGAGCTGGTTAAAGGCAGAAATGATGTTCACAGGCACGGTCAGCTCTCCTCAATCAACTGCAGATACAGGAATGATGAGGCAAAGTCCGGAATCATCAAATCAGAGAACTGAATGATAACTTCTCTATTCTTGAAATTCACACATGTAGAGTTGGCCTCCACTTGAATTGTAATGAACTGGGTTCTTAGGAATGAACTCAATTCCCTATTCAAATATAATTACCTAAAGACAATTTTATCTAAACATTGCCTTTAACATTTACTCTTCAATTAGTTTACCTGTTGGTAGAAACACATAGACCACCTAGGGAGCTCTTTTTCTAGGCCCTGACTCAGGAGGCAAATTAATGTGCACCTTGTGTATTTTTCAGTGGTACAAATAGTGTATATTATTTTTACAGCAAAATTATATTTCTGTTACCTAATTCAGAAAAGCATTCTTTTCAAATAATGAAATATTACTATCTCCTTGAAACAACTTAAAAAATTCTATCCAGGTCATTTTTGTTCTTGTTATCTCTATGGGCTTGGGTAGTAGTATGATAGAAGATGGCTATGTAAGGAGGATAGGTCATAAAAATTGTCTTTTTTTAAAGAGATTCTGATTTTCCCCACATGTTTCTCACAGATTATGTTTTAAAAAAATCCATCCCTAAAGAGAGAACATGAGAATATCCTTGATCATCCAGTATATAAAATTGGGATAATTGAGGAGGCTCAGCATTATAAATTATATTCTCTCAAAGGATCTATTTTTCTCTGTCCCTCACTTTTTTTTTTTAAACAGATTTATTTTATTTAATGAAAGACAGAGTTACAGAGATATGGAGAGAGAGAGAGAGAGAGAGAGAGAGAGAGAGAGAGAGGTGTCTTCTATCTGCTGGTTCACTCCTCAAATAGCTGCAACTGTCAGAGTTGAGCCAGGAGCAAGGAGCTTCTTCTGGGCCTCCCACATGGGTGCAGGAGCCCAAGAATTTGGGCCATCCTCTGCTGCTTTCCCAGGTGCATTAGCAGGGAGCTGGATTGGAAGTGGAGCAGCTGAAACTTGAACCTGCACCCATATGAGATGCAGGTGCTGCAGGCCAGGGCTTTAACCTGCTGCACCACAGTGCCAGCCCCCAATTTTTTTTTTATGATTTATTTATTTAAAAGTCAAAGTTACACAGAGAGAGGAGAGATGGGGTGGGGGGAAAGAGATGAGAGAGAGATGAGAGAGAGAGAGAGAGAAAGAGAGAGAGAATCTTCCATCTATTGGTTCACTCCCCAAGTGACCTCAATGGTAAAATTGAGCCAGGATAAAGCCAGGAGCCAAGGTTTCATCTGTGTCTCACCTGTGGATGGCTGAGGTGCAAGGACTTGGGCCATCCTCTGTTGCTTTTCCCAAGCTGTTAGTAGGGAGCTGATTGGAAGTGGAGCAGCTGGGTCACGATCCAGTGGCCATATGGGATGCTGGCCTAGCAGGCAGTGGTTTTACCCATTAAGCCACAGTGCTAGCCCTGTATGTGCCTCATTTTAAGGATCATGGTATATAAATATTATTAAGGCCAAATACAGAGTAAATTAGATTGTTTGCAATGTTTTACAATGGAAAGCATATTGGATACTATCATGGTTTGTTGTAAAGGTAAACAAAATATTTAATGAATAATTTGCTTATTCTGAATTTTTCAAAAAGTAGTTTGATTATTCATAGACAGATATTTTTACACTTATTTATGTTTTTATTTGAAAGAGAGGAAGAGAGAGAGAGAAATTCCATCTGTTGATTCACTCACCAAATATCTATAGCCAAGAGCCAGGACCCCAAACCAGGTCTCCTAACTGGGTGGCAGGAACACAATTACCCGAGCCATACTTGTGGTATCCAAGGTTGTGCATTAGCAAGAAGCTAGAATTAGAATCAGAGCCTAGACTCAAACCCAGGTAGTTTAATATGAGATGTGAGCTTCCCAAGCAGCATCTAAAATAATGTGCCAAATACCTACCCCAGTATTTGATATTATCTACTAACCCACTCTGACAGTATGTACATTCATAACCTTAATGATTTAAGGGTATTAGAGACCATCTAGCCCAGCTCCTAAATTTTCTGAATGAAAAAGACAGACTCTATAGAGGTCACTTCCCAAATGTGACCTAGCCACCTATGATAGAGGAACTATGGAAGTTAATTACTTCTTATGACAATTTGTAAGTTTTTGGTGTGTTTTGAACCACCTACCTCTATACTGAAAAAAATTATAAAACTTTGCTTTAATGAAAATTTAGCACAGATCCTAAGAGTACATTTTAAAATCATCACAGATCATTAAAACTACAGTAGAATATCATTCTTAACAATTTGCTTGACTTGCAATGGCACTGACACACAGAGGCATTGCCCCTTCCTCTTTGATTATTCTCTCAATTAAACAAGTTCGTCACTTAGTGACTTTGATGCAGCTCTTGTTCACAAATGCTTGGGTATTTATATGGTTCGACTGCTCACCTAAGGAATGGTTAGCTGACCCTCTGCCATATTTTGGATAATCTTCTCTATCCTTTAATATTAACATTGAATTATTGAGCCTGTAGAGGAAAATTCACTCAAGTAAAAACTCTAACCTTTGTAAAGATCTCATAGAAATTTTCTCTTTTCCACCTGCTCTTCAAGCACAAAGATATTTTTTATTAAGTTTCTTAATTTTTAGTCAATAAATTCATTATTGAGCAATTTACAACATTGCTACTTTTTCAGGTGACTGAACTTTAGGTCACAGCTGTACTATTGTTCTGGCCAGCTTAATTGTTTGAAAAGCTACAGAAAACATTTGCAGACAAGTACATTTTGGGAAACTCTGTGTAACGTGCAAGTATAAATAAGCTTTCTATGCATGACTCACTGCCATATCTTTGCAGACAGACAGGGAAGACGAAATAAAAACTCTGCTTTTGGGTAATTCTTTTCTTGCAGAACAACTTGTTAATACATAGAGAGGCATTTCAGGTCTTGATTTAAAGTGGAATGGGTTAAATCAAATGAATAATTGGAATGCCATGTGCAGATATTAATGGCTATAGACTTTTTGATACTTTTCAAAAACGGTTCCTAACATTTGAATTGGTGTAGCCAAAGCTACTAATCTGTGAGGCAGATAAGTGCTATTAAGTTGAATTGACTAGTGCATAAACTGAGATTCAGGTTTAAGACTTGATTGATAGACACATTGATCATGATGTCGGTCAAAGATAAGGAATCAATCAACTCTTTTTGATGAAATCACATCAATGTCTTGGTTATTGTACAAGTGAAAGAGCACTTTCTCTATAATTATCCTTCCATTCTCAATATGCATGTTTATGCACGCCACTCACAAGTTTAGCATGAAAATTTTTGTATATTTCTTTTTCTGTATACCTTGCAAGTGTTTTCAAGTACTGAAGAGCTGAGTGAGACATGTCCTATACTCAATATTTAATTCCTAGAAGATTCTGTAGGCTATGAACTACATATTCAGTGCCTTTAACTTTAGTTGTGTTCCTAGTAGGTTTAAAGTCATATATAGCTCAGATAAACTGACACACAAAAGGTATGAAAACATTTTCAAGACAAGACTCATTTGTTTAGGGCAATATTTAATGCATGCTATTTACCAACTTGCATAATATATTCTAATTATAAAGTAATCTACATAATTAACACAGGGCAATTATAAAAGAAGAGCAAACATACATGCATTTCATACCAGAACTCTGCAAAATGTGTTAAAGCTCATTCACTGGAGAGGCAGTACTTCTGCATCTTTTGAACACTATTAGGGGAAAATGAGCTTTCCTTTTCCTTTAAACTGGAGAACTAGACTTAAAGAGATCCCATCCAGATCACATTCCCTCTCTGCAAAAAAGGGAGATGAGACTCTTGCTAACTTCTGCAGTTCGAAGAACTGAATGTATAGAAAAGGGTTGAGAAGGAGGTTGCAAACCTAGAAGGTTCACAAACTTCATCTAGGAAAGTAGGTAGCTCTTAAAATGTCTAATATCTACATAATTTTCAAATATTTTCTTCACAAAACTGCTTCACTCAGCATTGCAAAAGGTCTTTAAGGTATTACTGTGGATTCTGTTCCTTGGCTCAGCTGAAACTTGTAGGTGTATAGCTCGGCAAAGATCATACTCATTCCTCTTTTTTCTTCCATTCTTGTTACTTGAGTCACCAATTTGAAATGCACCATTACCACCAAATAACTGTTTAGCAGTACACAATCACACAATTGTGTTAAGAGACAAGCATAATGAAGGACACTGGGGAAACTGGATCCTTTATTCGGAGCACCTATCCCTCACTAGTGTGATGGAGAGTTCTGCAGCTTTTGTAACAGAGTATCCTCTCAACAATTACCTTCAACTAATGGCATGCTAAACTGGACAGCAAATCAAGTCTTGCAATGAATAGATCCATTGGTCTGAGTGACAGAGAACCCAGCACAGTTTTAACATGGCCTCAATAGAGCCAATGTTCTCATTAGATAATTATAGCTTGGCTAATTTAAAGAATATTAATGCCCCTTTGGATTTTACATTATTACTTTCCCAATTCAGTATTGGTTAATGATGTATCCTATTACTTGTATGTGTGAATTTAAATAACTAGTATTTCCTTTTTCTACTATAACACGCTTTTTTTTTTTTTTGTTTCGTGACTCATGAGGTGCTTGTGAGCTAACAAAGAACTTAAGGTGACCATTTATAAAATATTGTCATTGCCATATAATTTTTTTCACAAATCTGAAATACTCTCTGTGTATGCTTCTAGAAAAAAACAATTAAGGTGACTCTTACAAAGGCTTTTGATAAAATGATAATATCCACTAACAAAAGTCAAGAAGTAGAATTTATATTTATGATATTATGTATCAGTTAATCAGAGTGTAACCCCCGTTAGCAGTCTGAAAGATATTCTTTATGATAGTCATGTCATTTCTCTTTCTTTCTACAGCAGTAGTTGGAATCTTCTGACTTCCTTGCCTCCAGAGCACAAATTGTCATGTATTATGAAATTTTATGAGAAAGTTGAACTGCATAGTTCAAAGACTTCTGGTAACATTTCTCTAGTAAATTTGAGATGGTTAAATTTGACAGGTCAAGACAAATAATCATTCTTAGAACACCCCTCCGTCTTGAAGCACATTTATTTCACAACTGAAAAACACTCATTCCAGAAATCAGAATTCAGAAAGCTCCTTTAACTCTAGATAGAAATGTTTGGAGGAAAATTCATCAATTATTTGAAAAATGTTGCTTTTTTTTTTTTCAAAGGCACATGTGTGAATTGAGATATGCACCTAAATTGAAGGGTAGAAATGGCATGAAACCTGAAAAGAGAGTAAGTAGCAATTAAGCTACTAGGCAATGAAAAGGAAACATAGATTTTAATGGGAAGAATTCAATACACTAACAACAGTTTCTTAGATGTTACAAAATTGACACCTATTCTTTAACAAGATACATAACAATATTTTACATATTCATTTATACAATATCAAATAGCTGTTAAGAAGAGGTGAGTGAGATCTGTCACGTATTACACAGAAAAAGCTTTTAATAGACAATATAAATGATGATTGATTTAAATATAAATACCAAATATGCATTTTTGTTTATATTTACACAAATCTAGAAAAAGAGAGAGGGAGAGACTTTTAATTTTGGTATTTCAGTCATGTCACTGTGCTGAGCCAGAGTTTCAACACTTTAAAAATTCTATTTTTGTAGAATTTAAAAAAAAAACTCAAAATTGAAATTTTCTTTCAAATAATCATGTGCAATTATTTTTCTGAGTGACTACATCCTCTTGGGATTTTAATTGTTTGATGGGCAAGTTTTTTAACTTCAAGACTATTTCTTCATCCTTCTAATAAAATAACAACATCTAACCTTGATAGTTGATGCAGCAGTTGGTACTATTACAGGATTTCTAGCAAATATGCTAGACCACATTGATTATTGATAAATCTATTGATACTTTAAACACTTGGTGATTATAATTAAAATATTGTTAAAAATAAATAAATTAATGTCTTTCCAGGTTCCTCAAGAGTTTAATCTTTCCCAGGTGTAGAAAGTGTTCCTATGTACAAAGCAGTGAGTAAGACTAAAGGCAAGAAGTTCCCAAATAGGTTTCTTTTAATTTTAATTTTTTATTTACTTTTTTTTTGACAGGCAGAGTTAGGCAGTAAGAGAGAGAGACAGAGAGAAAGGTCTTCTTTCCGTTGGTTCACCCCCCAAATGGCCGCTACGGCTGGCACTCTGTGCCCATCCGAAGCCAGGAGCTGGGTGCTTCCTCCTGGTCTCCCATGGGGTGCAGGGCCCAAGCACTTGGGCCATCCTCCACTGCCTTCCTGGGCCACAGCAGAGAGCCGAACTGGAAGAGGAGCAACTGGGACAGAATCCAGCGCCCCGACCCGGACTAGAACCTGGAGTGCCGGCTCCGCAGGCGGAGGATTAGCCTAGTGAGCCACGTCACTGGCCCCCAAATAGGTTTTTAGTACTCCAGTGTGCAGTGCCACCTTCAGGTACTGCTTACATGAGGTGCTGTGAACTAAGAGGACTCAATAGAAAAAAGAGGACTGGAGTTAGTTTTTGGTGTAAAGGTAGATGCTGAAGTTGAGTTCCTTGCTTCAAGGAAGATGAAAAACATTGCTGTTGAAATGTGCAGATTATGTGAAATAGTGGACCCAGAAAGACAGAAAAATTTAAAGTATTCCTATATTGTTAACAAACTAGAAAGAAAACTAAACTTGAAATTAACCAAAGAAGAAGAAAAGGACTGTATACCGTATTACTATTCAAGTAGAACTCATGAGTTCAAAAGAAATATTTATGGAATTTATAAGGTCTTTTTAAACTAAATGACTAAGAAACTATACAGAAACACTACTTTCTGAATGAAACACAAGCTATGCTTAGAGGTAAGTAGGTAACCTCCAACAGATTTTTTTTTAAAAAAATGAAAAAAGTATGTTCAACTAGAAACATTTACAATTTTTACTATTACAAACATTTACAATTTATTGATTGTAAATATATGAAATTATTGAAGCAGAAAATAAAGATTAGATCACACCAAATTAAACCACTTTTGAATTAAATATGTTATGAATAGACATACATTTCTATGTATCCAGTTGTGTTCAAGAATGAGAAAGCTCAACTTCCAAAATTGAACATTTCAATTCAAATAATATAAAATGTTAATAAAATTCTAACAATGATTCATGACATTTAATGCACAGGGAGAATTCTTATTATGGATGTCTGGGCAATCTTAAAGGTGATGAAAGAGAATAAAAATTAAGAAATACTGAATCTCCTTAGTGTCAAGACTTGGTATATTGCAAATCAAGTCAGATGGTGCTGAATTCAGAGAAGCAAACAAATATGAGACCTTGAAACGAACTCAAATGTGCATTAAAAATACACATCCAATAGAGTCACCAGTGGATTTCTAAGGCTCTATTTATGTTTTTGTTTGTTTGGAGGGCCTCTTAATGAGATAGGGAAATGTATGAAATATTACCCATGCAACCTTAGCACGTTTTGAAAGGATCTTTTATCTAAAGTTCATTGGACAAACAAGTTTATAGGAGTGGATTTTATTGCTCATGTTTCAACAGCCTAGTTCTTATTTAGAAACAGCACTAGGTGCAAGAAAGACAAATGAGACAGGGCATACTCTTCCACTTTTCCTCTGCATTGAGCTCAATGGTTCAACATATTACTGCAAAATTAGAAAAATTGGGTAGAAAGAACTATAGCAATGAATGAAAACTTCCTCTGTATGTATATGCTTTCTTTTACACTGGAAATTCAGGAACATGTTGGCAGTGATGCCACTGAGAAAAGCATGGGATACTGGTAGCTAATATTTCCAACTTGCTTCTCATACATTAGCCCACTCGATTGATAATTGACAGCAAGTTTAGAATGATTAGAAATTAACCTAAAATTTATTTAGGTATTAAAATATAAGAAAATTTTCTTTTGAAATTAAATCATGTTTGGGGGCAGGCAAATGGCTTGGTGGTTAAGTCACTGCTTGAGATGCCCATGGCCCATATTGGATGGAGTGCTTGGCTTGAGTCTTGGTTTTGCTGCTTCCAACCAAGCTCCTGGTGAATATACCTGCGATGCAGAAGATGGTGCTGAAGCACTTAGGCCCTGGTCACCCATGTGTGAGACCAGATGGAGTTCCAGGCTTCTGACTTTAGCCTGGTTTAGCCCTGGTCATTGCAAGTACTTGGGAAATGAACCAACAGATGGAAGACACCTCCCTCCCTCTCTCTCTCTCTCTCTCTCTCTCTCTCTCTCTCTCTCTCTCCTGCACTCCCTCTCTAGCTCTCTCTCTCTGTTTTTCAAATAAGATAAAAATTAAGCTCACTGCATGGGCCTACTTTTCCTAAAATTTTATATATCCCTGCTGTTATAGGCTTCCCATGTTTAAAACAGCTCTTAAAACTGTAGCATGGTAGCTAAGTTTTCACTTAGTGCCGTTATGAAAAGAATGGAGATACTTCAGTACTGAGTCTCAAAACTGTTTAGCCTGAGAACTGATGGATTAGATCATTAGGTAAAATGCCTCTATAAGTAAGATTTGCCAAGTTTCTAATGTAACTAATCTTTAGTGTACCGTAAAAATTGCTGTGGATTTACATGGAGCAATTATTTTGAGTACAAGGAAGAAAACCTCATTACTCAGAGTTATTACTAATAATCACCACCATTAACATTACTGGCAAGAGGGCAGTTATATGGCAAGTTATACTGGGTTAGTACCCGAGACAGAAACAGAAAAACCATTCCCTGAGGGCCTACAGTCAGTGAACAATTTGCATAGATAGTCTGTAATAATGAGCTGTCTGTTAAGAAGGGTGGGGAGCTCCCTGACCAGTCTCTTCAAAGAGGTGAATTTCTTATGAATTTAACAGTTGCTGTCTTTAAGCACCTCTGAAGTCTGAGCTCTGTGTGCCTGCGATTGTTGCCTTTATCATTATGGTTTTTAAGTTAAGCGAAATTGCATCCTCAAATTCATATGGGATAACTTTGTGAACTCCTCAAAGGGAATAGGTTGTGAAGAGAAGAAGCATAATAGGAGAGTTAGTTTTGCCCACAAATACATGGACCAGACCATTTTCCATAAAATTGCCTTCTTGGTAAATTTTGCAGTTCTTAGATTTGGTAGTCCGAAATCTGAGAAAGTCAAATAACCAAGAAAGATTTTACTTGGGTTGTGCTTAAATTGAAGGACAAATTTTAACATGAATTAATGGGAATGCCTGTCTTTTTTCTTGCTTGCTTCTCAGTAAATAATACATTCAATTCAAATTATATTTAACAGTATGTTTGCTTGGGACCCGATTATGGGTTGTACTCATTAAGACCGGTTTTGAGAATTTATCACTGTGATGAATTTCCTAATTTTTATGGCTTAACGTGAATTTTAAAGTTTGACGCGTTTTATTCTTTGTTGACGACCTGAGACTGACATGGTGCAAGACTTTAGTTTTGACATCTTAGCCTATACATGACCAGATGAAAGAAAAGAGATGTACTAAACACAAAGATGTTCAATTGAGATTAAAACCACCGAAGGCAAGCATGTACTGTGTGCATGATAGCTATCTTTGTAAGAATCCCTAGAAAAGAAATGCCTATGTCAGAAAGATGGGTTTGATAAAATATAAATATGAGGTAAAACCAATTTGTGGGTTAATTTCAAAGAATTGTACTATGAACTGAAAATTATCTCAAATCTCTTACTTATTTGGTAATACATTTAGAAATACTGATGACCTAGAGTTTCTCAATAATGTCATATGTAAGCAAGGCTTTAAAATATATATGTAGTTAATTTTTAAGGTGTGGGATGCTTATTGTTTCTTCTATTTAGATTGAGATTCTCTGACAACTAGCTAGATAACTATACTAACAAAAAATTTCTGCTATGTAAGATCTTTTTGCATGAAAAACTTTTAAATAACGATTCTAGTACCAGAAAATTTGAGATGAGACATATCTAAGACATGTTTCTCCCTCTGATAAAATACCCATTGATTTCCCCTGACCTCTTTTTATATCTATGGATTTTCATTGATATATTACTCAGAGTTTAGAATATTGGTTTCACTATCAGATTGTGTATTGACTTTACACTTATTTATCTTATTTTACAATGGTTCAGACTTTTAGCTCAAACGCAGTGTTTTAGAAAGTATGTTCCTAAAGACTTAATGGTTTTATTCCAGTTTTGTAATTACCCAAAAAGTTAGTTTCATAACTACTTTCATGAGTTTGGCGAAAGGGTGGGCTGAGATAACTCATGCCTATAGAGTACCTGACAGATGATAAGCCCCATTATTTCTAGTAATCATTATTCTCAGTAAGACAATGATTTTTTTCCTTTTTTTTTTTTAAACTGAAATACTCTAGCAGGGGTGGGGAAATTTTTTTCTCCTAACAACCATTTGGATACTTACAACATCATTTTCAGGCCATACAAAACTATCAGCATAAAAGTTAGCCTGCTATCGTTATTGAATTTTGAGTGCCACCTGGGGGGCCAGACCAAATGATTTTGTGGGCCTTATACAGCAGGGCTTTATCCGTCCCTGGGTATAAAGGCCGGAGGCTTTCCAAGTGTGTTAGATTTGCCACAGGATTAATCCCTTCAGCTTCTCTGCACACAGCTGGGACATTGGGAGTTCCTGGATGACCTCTTGATCATGCTGCCTTATAATATATCCTAAATATCATGATTTTTAAATGTGTGTCTTTGTATGAAAGAGATCAGAAATCACTGACTAAGCAAATGCAGAGGATAAAAATGTAGGTTGAAGTACAAAATGATCAGAGAAATTTCTACTACCTACCTGACAATTATTAATATATGGAGAACAAAGATTATTATGATCTTTAGATGTCTTAATTTCCCCTCCTTTATTGGTCACCATCTAGGTTTCTATTTTAATACTCACCTCTTCATAATTTTTAAAAGATTTATTTACTTACTTGAAAGGCAGAATAAAAAGACAGGACTTTGGGGACAGGAGAATGAAATATTGACATAATTATGCAAAGATAACTGGATGTATAACTCACATTAAGTGAGATTCTTTGACTAAAGTTTCTATAGGTTGCCAAAAATTGAAGCAAAAATTATGAGAAAAAAGTTTGATGATCTGAAAATTTTATGCATTATCTTTTATTTTTATTTTTTTACTGCTAGTTGGGAGATTCTGTAGGTTGCTGCAGTAAAATGAGTTATACACAAATGTTCACTTGAAGCAGAATATGAGAACTCTTGAAATAGAAAATTTATTAGGTGATACGGTTCATAAAGCTGATTGGCTGCCATTATAGTATTTTATGAAAATGATGTCAGAGAGTTTGAAAGATGAGTCATTTACATAATTTCTTCAGTTAATATTGATGGTTTCATATGGTAGATTACTCCACACTATCACTATAGTCCATTTTTTCTACACCCATGTACTATTTTGGCTTGATTTTGGGTTCTTTTGAGTTTTGTAGTCATATATAAAAATAGGCTATCTAACTTTTCTATGGGAGCAATATTTAGGACATAACTGTTAGTATCTAGGGTGCTCTGAAATAGTAAGTTCCTATGGGCTGATGGATCTCTTGATCTCTCTCAGGATGCTATCCTCATTTTAGGTCTTTATCAGGTATAAAGTCTATTGGTGCTAAAAATGCAAATTATATAACAAATGTAATATTGTAAGTTGTAATAACAAAAGTGTGGTCAATTTCAATTAAGCAGAAATATAATTCTATTAAATCTCAACTAGACAGTAAAGGAATTTGCCTTGTTTTATCTCCTGTCATCATCCCCAAACTTCATAAGTTCCCAGCATGGATAAGAATATATTGCTTGTTTCCTTTACTAATACTTGAACCTATATTCTCATTAAGAATTTTAGGGGGGCCAGCACTGTAGTGCAGTGGGTTAACGCCCTGGCCTGAAGCACCAGCATCCCATATGGGCATCGGTCCGAGACCCAACTGCTCCACTTCTGATCCAACTCTGCTATGGCATGGGAAATCAGTAGAAGACAGCCCAAGTCCTTGGGCCCCTGCACCTGTATGGGAGATCCAGATGAAGCTCCTGGCTTCAGATCGGCACAGCTCTGGCTGTTGTGGCCATCTGGGGAGTGAAGCAGTGGATGGAAGACCCCTTTCTTTGTCTCTACCTCTCTCTGTAACTCTTTCAAATAAATAAAATAAATCTTAAAAAAAAAGAATTTTAGGGGTAGATTCTTCTCCCTTCATGAGATCTGTGTTCATATTTAGGCTACTGACTTATTTTAACATTCTTTTTATTCAATGTATGATAACATTATTTCAAGACAATTAAAGCATTTTTAATGTGGGAATGGGAAATTGGCAGGTTCTTCCCTATAATGCACAAGAATTGATAAGAAGACTTTTTGTAGCTGTCCTTTGTTTTCCCAAACAGCACTGTTATCCTTCCCTTGTGATTCTTGTGCTCTAACCCTTCATTTTTCACTTCCATGGCTCTTCAGATCTTTTCAAGTTCCACTACTTCTAGACAATCCTCCAATCCCTGAAAAATGGCCGAATGCACCATATTGGTGTAGTAACCCACAGAATTATTATTTCTTCTTATTTTTTATTTGCTTACTTTTAAAATGTATTTACATTGGCTGGCGCCATGGCTCAATAGGCTAATCCTCCGCCTTGCGGCGCCGGCACACCGGGTTCTAGTCCCGGTCGGGGCACCGGATTCTGTCCCGGTTGCCCCTCTTCCAGGCCAGCTCTCTGCTGTGGCCCGGGATGGCCCAAGTGCTTGGGCCCTGCACCCGCATGGGAGACCAGGAGAAGCACCTGGCTCCCGGCTTCGGATAAGCATGGTGCGCTGGCCGCAGCGGCCATTGCAGGGTGAACCAACAGTAAAGGAAGACCTTTCTCTCTCTCTCACTGTCCACTCTGCCTGTCAAAAAAAATGTATTTACAGATTCAGAAAAGTGTAGACCCTGAAGGAGGGCATTTGACATACCTGTCAAGACACCAGCTGGGACACTTGCATCTTACATTGAAGTGACTGATTGGGTTTGAGTCCTAGCTGCACTCCGGATTCCAGGTTCCGTCTGATGCAGACTGGAAGACAGTGGGTGATGACTCAAGTAGTAGAGTTTCTGACACCCACATGGGAGACTTGGATTGAGTTCCTTGCTCCTGGCTTCAGCCTGGCATAGCCACAGCTGTTGTAGGCAGTTGGAGAGTGAACTGGCTATGAATTTTCCTCTTGCTCTTCTATCTCCCTTCTTTTGTCTCTCTACCTCCCCATAGCTTTCAAATCAAATCAAATCAAATTTTAAAAAGAAAATTATAGGAAGACTGTTGAATATTATGGTCTATGGTGCATTAAACCTGTGGTTAGAGAGTGTATTCAAATGAAGTTTTTGCAAAAATCGAAAAAAAAAAAAGAAAAAGTGGGATTGAGGGAAGGCGAGAGAGGAGGAAAGTATGTTTATCTACTTAGAATTGTACCTAAGAAATACATGAAATCTGCTTCTTATATTAATAAAAAATTTAAAAAGAAAAAATTTAAACATGAAAAAAGCATAGGCCCCTGTGCTCTTGCTTTAATATTCTTCAAGTGCCTTAATATACCTTTAATTACCATCTCTAGTTCTTAATGTTTTTGTTGCTGATATTTTCAATTGTTAAGATATTCATTGGCATCTCACAAAGCGAAAGGCAAGAACAATGGAGAGTAGTATAACTGGGCATGCTTTTCTATAATGTTTCTTCTAAGGATGAGTAAAGTAAAGTTTAAGAACAGGTGTGTTATGTTTGGCATAAATGTTATTAATTCCAATTTTTCTGAGAGACTTGAAATAGATACATGCTTTATTTTCTTATTAGGAGATTACTTCAGATTACTTACCTTGTACCTAGGGTTGTTAAAATAATGTTACTCAATGATTAAATTGTACAGCAGCACAAGCATTAAGGGTTTAATAGCTTTTTAAAGTAATGATGGATACTTTATTATTGTTTAGTTGCTTAATGTATGCTAGTCTATAATACTTTATCTAGACGGCTCATGCTCTTGAACTGTACATTATGTAATGGACTTCTGAACCATTCCTGTTTGTTCATTAACATCCCAAGGTAACAGTTTCCCACAGCATTCTGCATATTTCATCACAGGAAAGGTGTTTAACCTTCTGGGGACTCAATTTCCACATCTAGAAAATGAACATAATGATGCAGACCTCACACTTACGAAAGCCAATGACATTTGTAAAATTCCTGGCAGGAAAAAAAGGCGGTCATAAGAAACAGAAATTTACAATACTGGTTTTCACTTATGTTGCTAAAGAAGATGAAAGAAGACAACATGATGGCAAAAAAGAGAAAAAAGGTGCACATGGTTAATCGTCTTTTTTATCTTTGGTCTTTCTTTAGCAGATTTTTTTTTTTTTATCTTTTATTTAATGAATATAAATTTCCAAAGTACGTCTCATGGGTTACAATGGCTTTCCCCCCCATACCGTCCCTCCCACCCACCACCCTCCCCTTTCCCACTCCCTCTCCCCTTCCATTCACATCAAGATTCATTTTCGATTATCTTAGTATACAGAAGATCAGCTTAGTATACCTTAAGTAAGGATTTCAACAGTTTGTTCCCACACAGAAACATAAAGTGAAAAATAATAGATGATTTTTTTTTAAATGATGATGAAATCAGATCAGACCTATTGTCATGTTTAATCCCAGTGAGAGTCAAGTTGGGAATTGATAGTTTCTTTTCTTTTTTTTTTTTTTTTTTAACAGAAGATCAGTTTAGTGTACATTAAGTAAAGATTTCAACAGTTTGCACCCCCATAGAAACACAAAGTGAAATATACTGTTTGAGTACTCGTTATAGCATTAAGCCTCAGTGTACAGCACATTAAGGACAGAGATCCTACATGAGGAGTAAGTGCACAGTGACTCCTGTTGTTGACTTTACAAATTGACACTCCTGTTTATGGCATCAGTAATCTCCCTATGCACCAGTCATGAGTTTCCAAGGCTATGGAAGCCCCTTGAGTTCTCCGACTCTTATCTTGTTTAGACAAGGTCATAGTCAAAGTGGAGGTTCTCTCCTCCCTTCAGAGAAAGGCACCTCCCTCTTTGAAGACCTGTTCTTTCCACTGGGATCTCACTCGCAGAGATCTTTTTGCCAGAGTGTCTCGGCTTTCCATGCCTGAAATACTCCTCCTCACACCATGTTCTCTAAAACTTCCTTGTCTATCTTTGGGTGAGAGGATATTTTCTCAGGTTAGGGAAGGATATAGATTAGATATAACTTTGAAAAATTTAGTAAGAGAGAGAATTGAGTGCACATCTATGGCAAGGTGACAGAGATGTCTGCGGTGAATGAGATATGTAACAAAGAGATGTGACCTGTGACCTTGGTCATTAACAGTCTTTTTTTGGCTTTACTCCCATATTACCAAGACATAAAATCAATTTAGTGGGTTATATCTAGTTTCTTTCCAATAAACTACAATAAGAGCCATAAAAATAATTTTTTAGTGGCAAATATATGCATATGTTATTCTACTGTTTCACTTACTACAGGTTATGGTGGAAAAAAAAAAGGCTATTTACCTCAATGCAAAAGGAGGGATCAGGAAAGTTGCTAGGTAGGCCTGGGAAGCTAAAAGCCACAGTGTGAGAAGAGTACCTTGGGTAGCTCCAAAATACACTTTGACCAGTTGAAACTAAGGCCATCTTATCTGATGTTAGCCCAAGACTATAAAGTGCCATGTATTTTTAAATGAGACCTGTGTTCATCTTAACATGATAAATTTACCTTGTGTCAGAGTTTGTGCTCATCCATAGCAATCTCTTAAACATTTGTCTTCTTTGGGTAATATTTCTTTTCTGTGAATGTAATTTAAATATCCCCTTAAATGTCTACACCATTGGATAAACAGATCTGTTGATGTTGTTCATTGAGTTTCACAAGATTTTCATTGAAAAGAATCTTTGTCTTCTGGAATACATCCAAGAATCAAAGTCTATGCCTACAGACCTCTCTGCCTTCAAAATACTCCTGGACCATTTCCAGTCATGCACATTTTAGTTGGTCAGTGGAGAGTTGTAAAGTTCTAGACTTAAGGTATGTGGGTAAGGTGTTTGGGTACAACTTTTCTAGTTTCTTAGCTTTGTAACCTTGAGACACTTACTTAAACAGTCCAAAATAGCAGCTTTCTTATTTATAAAATGGATGAGTTATTCTATGCCCTGTTTAATTTGCAGATCATTGGGAAAAAATGAGATAAGACATGCAAAATAGCATTTAGTAGAAGATAAAGATACTAAAAAATATAAAATACTATCATCTCATCCCATACACATAAAGTTCTAGTTTTAATATCTTGTTACAGAATTTAAGTATTTTCCACAGGATAAATTAAGCTTAAAATGATTCAATGAGATGGAAAAACTTTAGAAGCTGAATTTTCTTCACTTTTTAATTTTCCATGGGATCACCTTCCTAGAAACCCAATTATATTCTCCAACAGAAAATAAGCCATCAGTGATCATATTTACATCTGAAAAATTATTTCTACAAGATTCTAGGAAAAAGGTAATGGAGACTGTATCTAGGCATGTGTAGCTCTTGTCACGTTTCTGGTTTTGGCATTCTCTCTTTTCTGTTCCTCAGTTCTTCCTTTGGACTGCTCACTTGGATTTTGCATTCCTCTTCCTCCCTACATTCACATCCCATCTTTTCTTAACTTCACTCCCTCTTTACAAAGGACAATAAATCTGAGATCCAGGTTCATTTTGTTTTTCCATTTCCTATCGCTCTCTACTGCCTTTGGGCAATCTTGGAAACTACCTTAACTCTGATGATGTCTGTGTTCTGACTTCATGGTTTCAGTCTGTGCTGTCTGTATTAGTTATGGAGTCTAGAGAAACAGAAACAATAGGATCTATATCTATACCTGCATCTATAACTATGCCTGAAACAACATTTATTTAAAAGAAGAAGCAGCAGCAGCAGCAGTTTGTGTGAGTGTGGAGGCTGAGAAGCCCCATGATCATCTGCCTATAAGCTGAGAACCAGGTGGTGTAAATTTTAGTCTGAATCTGAGAGCGTGGGAACCAAGAATGCTGATGGTGAAAGTCTTAGTCCAAGCTCAAGAGTGAGAGAAGACTGATGTATCGGCTCTCAAACCTACAGACTTAACTCAACATTTCTCAGTCATTATGATGTACTTAGCTCCCCCAAATTGGATGGTACCCATTCATTTTTGTGTGGGTAATTTGTTTTCAGTCAACCCATTCAAGTGCTAATCTCTTCAGAAAAAAACCTTCACACTGGGGCCACACTGTGGCATAGTGAGTAAAGCCACTGCTTGTAGTGCTGGCGTCCCACAGGGGCCCTGTTTCTAGTCGTGGCTGCTCCACTTCCCATCCAGCTCTCTGTTATGGCCTGAGAAAGCAGTAGACGATGGCTCAAGTGCTTGGGCCCCTGCACCTGCATGGGATAACAAGAAGCTCCTGTCTCCTGGCTTCGGATAGGCCCAGCTCTGGCCATTGTGGCCATCTGGAGAGTGAACCAGTGGGTGGGAGATATCTCTCTCTCTCTCTCTCTCTCTCTCTCTCTCTTCTTTCTGCCTCTACCTCTTTGTAACTCTGCCTTTCAAATAAATATATAAATATTAAAAAAAAAATTCATGGGATATGGCCAGAAATCATGCTTAACCAGATATCTGTACTTCCCGTGGTCCAGTCAATTTAATACATAAAACTAACCCACACACAATCTTATGCAATTTACAGACTAAAAACTCAAGTTTACTTCTTTCAGATCTAAAGTATTTTCATTAGTCACTAGAACTTTGAGGTAGTTGGGCAGGTGTTATTGCCATACACGTTTATATCTATTTCTCCTTTTGATTAGTAGACCATTTACCTATTAATGTGGCTGGGTTTTTTCCTGTGACAAGACTGTTATTCTCAGTGCTATCTGGGTTCTACATTTTTGTGCTCTTTTAGTATTTTTGGTTTACAATGTTCTTGAGTCAGGCAATATTTGTACGTATAATATTGGACATACCCAGGCCTTCCTAGAGCTAACCAGCTGAGGTTTGTACCAAGCTATTTTTTTTTTTTTTGACAGGCAAAGTTAGAGAGAGAGAGAGAGAGAGACAGAGACAGAGAGAAAGGTCTTCCTTTTCTGTTGGTTCACCCCCTACTGGCTGCTATAGCTGGCGCGCTGATCCGAAGCCAGGAACCAGGAGCCTCTTCCAGGTCTCCCATGCGGGTGCAGGGCCCAAGCACTTGGGCCATCCTCCACTGCCTTCCCGGGCGACGCAGAGAGCTGGCCTGGAAGAGGGGCAACCGGGACAGAATCCGGCGCTCCAACTGGGACTAGAACCCCGGGTGCCAGTGCCGCAGGCAGAGGATTAGCCAAATGAGCCTTGGTGCTGGCCTGCACCAAGCTATTAAGATGTCCATATACATCCTAAACATCATTGTTTTTGCAGAAAGATATTTTATGCTATTTCAATGCTGAGCCCTATCTATAATCAGAAAGGACAGATTTTAAACATCATTTTTTTAAAAAAAATATTTCTTCATTTGAAAGGTAGAGTTTCGGAGAGAGTGGGACAGAGAGAGAGAGAAATCTTTCATCTACTGGTTCAGTCTCCTGATGACAACAGCCAGGGCTGGGCCATGCAGAAGCCAGCAGCCTAGAATTCGATCCAGGTCTCACGAATGGCAGGTTCCCAGGTATTTTGGTCATCTTCTACTCGCTTTCTAGGAGCATTAGCAGGGAGCTAGACTGGAAGTGGAGAAGCCAGGACTCGAAGCTGACATTGCAGAGAACTGCCACAATGCCAGTCCCTGACAGCATTTTTAATAGATTCATATCTATTCTGTATATTGTTTCTGCAAATTCTTGACCATTTTTTTTGTTTTTAGATTTATTTATTTATTTGAAAGGCAGAGCGAGAGAGAGAGAGAGAGAGAGAGAGAGATCTTCCATCTGCTAGTTCACTCTCCAAATTGCTGCAACAGCCAGAGCTGGGTTGGTCTGAAGCCAGGATCCAGGAGCTTCTTCCAGGTCTCCCACATGATTGTAGAGACCCAAGCACCAGGGCCACCTCCTCTGCTTTCCCAGGCACATGAATGGAGGTGGATTGGAAGTAGAGCAGCTGGGACTCGAAATGATGCCCACAGAGGATGCTGACGCAGCAGGCAGCAGCTTTATCCACTATGTCATAATGCTGGCCTCTTTGGCCAGGTTTTTACAGAAGCCTTTTAGGGTATTATTTCCCATCTTTTTACTATATAAGGAAGAAGAAGCTGAATAACTTTTCAAAAACTGTCAGAATCCCATGCTACAGGGGGAATTTGGGATCTGTGTTCAGATTGTCTATAACAATAGACTAGAGAGAATAGCAAATAGGTAATTTCTAATACCTGCAAATGCTAATTTATGGTGGATTAGAGTGATACCATGGGAGATAGATTAGCACCAGGAGATCTGATGTTGCAAATAAAACTGAAGCAGAGAAAACGTGAGAGAAAACTGTAAGAATTTTGATATGCAGGTGAGAGATAAAACTAGAGGAGCCATTTTTTAAAATTAGCAAATATGTATTCAGGCCACACAAGTTCTCTCTTACAGAAACTCATTTTCACTAAGAAACAGAAAAACACAATCTTGGTGCTGTTAATCAACTTCCTCCTACTTAAACATTTATCACCATGAATTTTTACTCAAATGAGGATTCCTCACCCAGCTTCCTGCATCCTCTTTGAAGTCTGTTTCTCCTTGATTACTTCTGCATCCTCTTTAATTTCTGTTCTTCTTGGAAGGGGCAACGAAGGGCATCTCCCTGGGTGACAGCTCCGCTTGATATCCAGGACTTGGATTTTCACATCTGCACTTGCAACACTCACCTCATTGATAATTAAACTACTCTCAAGTAATGGTGAATATAAGTACCTCTGTAAAACATTCTGTTTTTATCACATTTAGTATTTTGGGGACTTTGAGCTCAACATGATTCATATACTTCATGTCACAGGTATGGCTTAGTTACAATAGTTCTTGATTAGCTACTGTTGTATTCTGAAAAATAGGTAAACATTTTTTTCCTAGATGACTCAGTTAAGTAAGATCATGATAGAAGAACTAAAAGAAAATATTTGCATTATTACATAGTTAATTGGCAACAAAAAATATATGAATATCCTTGTACATAATGCTTAAAATAATTTTTTAATTTTATTTAATGAGCTTAATTTCCAAAGTACAGCTTATGGATTACAATAGCTTCCCCCCCCCATAACTTCCCTCCCACTCACAACACTCCCCTCTCCCACTCCCTCTCCCCTTCCATTCACATCAAGATTCATTTTCAATTATCTTTATATACAGAAGATCAATTTAGCATTTATTAAATAAAGATTTCAACAGTTTGCACCCACAGAGAAACACAAAGTGTAAAATACTATTTGAGTACTAGTTATAGCATTAATTAAACACCTAAGAGTAATTGTGTATTAATTACAGAGTTCAACCAATAGTTTTAAGTAGAACATAAAAAATACTAAAAGGGTAAAGTATTAAGTTCTTTTTGTTTGTTTGTTATATAGTTTTTTTTTTATTTAATAAATGTGAATTTACAAAGTGCAACTTTTGAATTGTTGTGGCCCCCCCCACCTCCCTCCCTCCCGTGGCCCTCCCCTCTCCCACTCCCTCTCCCATCCTGCCCTTCATCGAGTTTCATTTTCAATTACCTTCATATACTGAAGATCAACATAGTATATACTAAGCAAGGATTTCAACAGGCTGTACTCACACAACCGCACAAGGTATAGGGTATTGTTCGACTAGTAGTGTTGTTTTTAAGTTTCATAGTAAAACACATTAAGGATAGAGATCCTACGTGGGGAGCATGTACCCAGTGACTCCGGTTGTTGATTTAACGATTGGCACTCTTATTTATGACGTCAGCAATCACCCGAGACTCTTGCTATGAGCTGTCTAGGCTATGGAAGCCTAGATATATTTGTATTATTTGCATTATTATAGAGTTAATTGGCAACAGAAAATATATGAATATCCTTGTACATGATACTTAAAATAATTTAAAAGAAATTATCATCATATTAGCATATTTGATAAGAGTTCTCCTTGATTATCATTAATTTAATTATTGCTTATTGCTCTTGATGGTGTTTTAAATATAATATATTCATGATGTAAGGTGGATTCTAAGCTCCCAAAGTTTGTTTCTATTATCTTCATATCCACTGTATTTTTGCTAATTAAACTTTTTATTATTTTTCCTTACATAGATATAAAAATAATTTCAGATTATTATGTGATTCAATTATAATATAATGACTCTGAATTATAATATATTTAAAACACCTTTGCATCTGTCTTTCTAATCCCTAACTACTTAATCCTGTCTCTAACTAAAGGGCCGATTCAGATACATAAACCATAAATGATAATTGCTTTGTATTCCAGAATCTAATTTTCCTTCTACTCCATGCAATTAAATCAAGGGAAGAGATATTATTTATATTATTGATTTTAGTCACAAAAAAATGGTTGATATTTTAACAGAACTAAGTTGGCATGATTCCAGAGGGAATAATTAAATTGTTCTTCTTTTTAAAAAAATATATTTGAGTTATACAAGTTTCATATATTTCAAATATGCACATTTAGGGACATAGTGGCATTGTCCCTCACTTTTCCACCTGCCCATGCTCCAAACCTTCCTCCCCTGCTTTTCAGATTCCTATTTTTAATTTTAACACTGATCTACTTTCAGTATTCTTAATGATTACACAGTTAACTTTAAGCAAAAGAGTTCAACAAATAGTATGAAGAGGAAAAATAAAACAAAACAAAACACTGTTCCTCAATAGAAAAGATGAGGGTTATAAACAATCATTGATTCTGAAAATGTCTATTTCACACCCACACATTACATTTCAGGTACTCTATTAATTACCTCAGATCAGGGGAAACATATGACATCTGCCATTTTGGGACTGGCTTTTGGAAACTGTTTAATCAATTGGGATTATGGAATTTTTCCCAGCCTGCTTTGTTTAGGGGCTATGGTCCTTTGACCATCTTACTTGAATCGCAGTTGTAAAACATTAGATTGAGAAATATGTAATAATATATAATGACACATAATGTATGTATAGAAGTTTTGTAAAACAAACTTACATAGGCATCATCTACATTAGAATTAGGATATTCTTAGTACTTCTTAAGAATTAATTAACTGATTTGTCAAAGTATGCAGCAGTTCGAGAACTTTGGCTTCCTTGTTTGGTACCTTAACAACCAGCACTCACAAAGCATCATCGTTTAGGCTATGAACACATGTTTTCTGTACCTGAATTTCTTCCCTCTTCTAACATGGTAATAATGGCTTTTAGAAGGCAAATAGAATACAAGGTGATCTTTATACTTATATTGCATCAAAACGCAATTCAAGGGAATTCTGGTCTTCCCTTCCCACCCACCCCAACTCATGGATCTAATCAATACCCTGATATCCACAGCTTCCAGTCACCCCCCTGGGTGTTCTTTGTTAAGTCCAGGAATATTCAAGTTGGATTTGGAATTGGAATGGTAGAAGATCCAGTCACAGACCCAAAATGTCCTTTGATTTTTGTCTTCTGGATTCCTCTTTCCTCCAGATTATCTGCTCACAAGCTGACTCGCGGGGAACTTGACCATGACTGTAGTGCTTTCCGGCTGTGCAGTTTGTGTCAAATGTGCAATAATTTGTACAATGATTTTATTCTGAAGGATGCCTTAAGCAGAACAAAATTTTTTTCTATATAGTTCCTTGCCTTAATAAATATGTAATATAAATTTAAGCAAACTTCTATTTTGTATATTTGTAAACTACAAAGTAAAATGAACATTTTGTGGAGTTTGTATTTTGCATACTCAAGGTGAGAATTAAGTTTTAAATAAACCTATAATATTTTATCTGAAAAAAAAAAAGAATTAATTAACTGATTTGAAAAGCAAAGTGATAGAGTGGGAGAGATAGATAGATAGTTAAGTAGATAGGGAGAGATCTTCCATTCACTGGTTCACTTCCCAAATGGCCACCATAGCTGGGGCTAGTCCTGGCTGAAGCCAGGAGTTGGGACTGTATTTGGGTCTCTCACATGGGTAGCAAGGCCCAGGTCCCTGAATCATCTTCTGTTGCTTTCCTAGGTGCATTAGCAGGGATCTGGTTTGAAAGTGAAGCAGCTGGGATTCAAACAAGTACTCCAATATGGGATGCCAAGGTTGCAAGTGGTGACTTAACTTGCACCAAAACGCTGGATCTTAGTACTTTAGAAATCTCTACATATGTACTTCTTCCAATCTCAAGAGGATCATTTGCTTGGGCAATGTGCTAACCCCCTGGTTCTCTTTTAACATTTGTCCATTTGTGTATGTAGGCCTGAATGATATATGTTTAATTTTTGAAAAAAAAAAAAAAATAGTATCAAGCACCAATCAAAGTGTACAAAGGAATAACAATATCAACATTGTTAGATAAGACTTGCAGAAAAAAGCTTCAAATACTCTGGTGAAGGCCGCTTTGAAGCTATAAGAGAGACTGTGTGCTAGGCAAGGTTAAGTAGGAGTCTTGCGTAGAGGAGTGGGCAAATTTTATAAGGGCTGTGGATTTTGATATTAGAACAAGTGCTGGAAGCCCTGTGAACACATAGTCTATACCCTTCTCATCTTTCTCTGAGCTTTCTACCTTCAATTTTCAAGAGTAGGTTAAAGTAAATTGCTTTTGGAATGCTATGGAAAAGAATTTGTATTCTCAGCTAATCCAGATAGTAAAGTATGAAGACAGAGACAAATTCATCAGTACAGGGTTAAGAGAGACTGCAAAAGATAAAGACCTGGGCAGACTCACTCAGACATTTCATTATGAGATTCTGATGGTAATAGCCATGAAATTCTTAGTAATGAGGTCACAGTTGCATAATTTTTCTAATGTTGGTTGTTCCTTCAACATCATCCAAGGTCCTAACATTTTGCCTAACTCTTGTGTTCTCTTGTTTCTGTATTCCACATCTCCCTATTTTTGATTTACCTTCTCATTTTGAACAGGTATATTCTGTTTCTAGAAGAAGGGTTGATAGAAAAACTCTCACTAGAATTATTAGTCTAACCTGATACTAAAATGACAGTATGGCTGGGAATACAGTTCAAAATTGGAAATAATTTTTTTTTTTTTTTTAGAATTCTGCAGACATTGCGCCATTGATTGTTTTTCCTGGTATTTTTATTAAAATGGCTGAAAGCAGGCTGATTTCTTCTTTGCTTCTTTGGAATTTTGAAGAATGTTCTCTCTGTCAACTGTCTTCTGGAATTTTATCTCTTGGTGCTAGTTTAATTTCATTCATTTTGCTGGCACTCAGCTCTTTCACTCTGGTAATACAAATTCATCAATTTTCTCCAATTACTTCAGTGAATTTCTGCTTGTCTCCATTCTCTGTTTTCTCTTTCGGGAATCTCTATTATTTGAATGTTGGAATGATCCACTAATTTTCTTCTCCCTTTCCCTATATTAGTCTTCTTTTTCTTCAAACTCTGAGAACTTTTCTTTTTCTTTTCAATTTCATCACCCAAATTTCTTTATAGTTTTTAAATTCTGTTCACATGCATTTAATTTCTGAATTTCTCTTTCAATATAATTTTCTTATTGTGGTTCTGAACCTTAACTTTTTTTGTTATTATTTTTCTCTATTTTATTCATTTGAAATTTCTGAGAAGATAACAGAGTTGTCTAGTTTTACACTTTCCTGGACAGTAGTATAATTGAGCTCTTAAAAAAGAGAAACCTTGGTGTTATATTTACTGTATTCCTTTTGGGGTACTAAAATTACTCAGAAAAATATCCTCCACTTTTCTGCTGAATGGAATGAGGATTTGCTGGCATAATTCTAGATATCACCAGGGAGAACAGGTTTTAGAGTCTGCAGTCAGCATTCGGTACACAGAATGTTGCTTAAATCTCTTGTGTTCAGGATCATATACAAATTCTTAATTGTGTACGATGTCACTCATTTCAGAGAGCATTCTACCTGACTGACATCAACAATGATGGATAAAATGGAATAGAAAAATCTGTAAAGACAAAATACACATGAATAGTTGCCAGGGGCTGGAGGGAGTAGGAAGAAATTGTTTAAAATCTAAGAAGTTTATTTTGAACTGATAGAAATGAAATGGTTGGTTACACAGCATTGTAAATATCTGAAATAACACTTGATTATTGACTTAAAATAGAAATTATTAAGTATTGTTGACTTAAAATAGTTAGAAATTATTGATAGTGAATTACACTTTTTAAAACACTTATTTTTATTTTTGAAATACAGAATGAGAGAGAGGGAGAGAGAGAAAGCACCTACCTGCTGGGTCATTGCACTAGCTGGCTGAGCCAGGTTGAAGCCAAGTTCCAAGAATGCCATCTGGGTCTACATCTGGTGCCTCCTGGTATGTATTAACAGTAGGTTGATTTAAAGCAGAGTGAAGATTCAATCCCACACAATGCAAAGTGCAGACATCCCAAGGCATTCCAAGAAGTGGCTTAACCCATTTCCCCACTAAGCCTGGCCCTGAATTTCATTTTTTTTATTACTAAATCCTGAACATACTACTATTCTCATTAGAGTTCACTGATTCCATGCCCTTTCCTTGGTATCCTTTTGAGGGTTCAGTCTGTTCCGGAGACAATTCTAATTAAATATACTGCCTTTTGCAACCCATCGACCTCAGCTGATCCTTACAAACCAGCTGAATTTCCTAGACAGATTTATCAAATATGTAGACAAGTGCTCTTGAGTTGTATGTCCTTCAGCCTGTTGACTCTGTCCAGTTTCTGGAACACTATAGAGCATTTTAGTAAGGACCACATGCCCTTGCTAGTACTCAGTATCTTTCTTCCATGGTCAGGGTGTGCAGAGGGGGCTCCATCTTTTTTTTGCAAAGCTGGGACTGGCAGGGTTCAGTTGTAAAAACACCAGTGATCTAGACAGAGAATGTTGTTGCCGATGTGAAAACACTGCCTCTGGATAAGAAATTCCTATACTTTGATGTCTATAAATTCTGTGTTTTGACATTTAGTTGTTTCTCTAAGACATGATTCTGCTAGTCCCAGGGCTGCACTGGCTCAGTTTCTGTATGCTTCGCTGCTATGCCTTCTGGAATTGGGTCTCTGAGTAAATTTTTTTAAACAAAACTGAACTGAAACAATGAAAGTGTCAGTGGTATTAAGGATGGTTTGAAACTGTACAAGTAAATTCTAATGTTTAACTGGACTGTTTATTTGCAAAAATGCAACTTCTTAACATAAAATTAGCTTATGAAAATGAATGCTCATTTCACAAATAGAATGATATGAACTCTAAACATAAATACTAAAAACATTTTTTCTAAAGTTAGTCATTCATTCACTCATTCTTTAATTTATTCTGTCTCATTATCCAAAATGGCTGAAAACAACTAAATGAATACATTCCTTATGACCTTTAGAGTTTTTAATTTGTAATGTATATTAGTGTTCACTGAACAATATCTTTAACTCTGTATACTTCAGAATATCCCTAAGGCTGAGGGTCCTATCTAGAGGAGCCCAGCAATTCTGACAACTAAATGCCTCTAATTATGAAAAAATACTGTAAATGAGAGCATATTCAATTTTTGAACATGAGCATTTGCTAGAAAGTCCTTCTTATTAATAACCTAGAATTGACTACTTCTTCCAGTTCTATTTTCTGGAACCACTGTATTAATTACTTGTAAACATGATAATTATAATTTACCAGGAAGAAATAAAAAAATCTACATAGCATTAAATCAATTCACTGTAAAAAGAAAAGCTATCACATGAAATCACTGAGCTTGGAGTTATTTAAAGCTATTTTTAATATTTTCTAATATATGTCTTATACCTATCTTATTTCATAAGTAAAAAGAGGAAAGATGCTAATGAGAGGGAAATATTATAAAGCTATCCCATACATAAAATATACATGTACCATTACAAATAAAAATTGGAAAATGGAATTAAAGAATGTATAAAAATATATTGTAATTAAATAGAATTTAACTGCAGAATACAAGTAAGTTTTGTATTGGAAAATCTATAGGAACTTAACATTAACAAATGAAAGCAGAAAGGTCATACAATTTTCACCATATTGAAGAAAAACCACTGAATTTCCAAACTAAGCAAGCTAGGAATAAAAAGAAATATCTTTAAAATATACAGCATAAATACTGGAAACATATAATAATCTACTGATAGTAAAATATTTAAATACTCCCTTTAAAGTTTGGAACAAAATTAGTATGTCCATTTTCAATGTTTTCTCTTTTCCTAAGATTTTACTTGTTTCTTTTTTTTAAATTTTTTTTTTTTTTTGACAGGCAAAGTGGACAGTGAGAGAGACAGAGAGAAAGGTCTTCCTTTTTCCGTTGGTTCAGCCCCCCAATTGCTGCTGCGGCTGTCGCCCTTCAGCCGGTGCACCGCGCTGATCCGAAGCCAGGAGCCAGGTGCTTCTCCTGGTCTCCCATGAGGGTGCAGGGCCCAAGCACTTGGGCCATCCTCCACTGCCTTCCTGGGCCACAGCAGAGAGCTAGACTGGAAGAGGGGCAACCGGGACAGAATCTGGCGCCCCGACCGGGGCTAGAACCTGGTGTGCCGGCGCAACAGGTGGAGGATTAGCCTATTGAGCCGCAGCGCTGGCCACTTATTTCCTTTTATCAGCTTGATCTTGCTTTATAAATTGTTCCAGATTGATGAGTGTTTTTCCTTCCTCTATATTTCTGAAGATTTAAAAATACTTATTTTAAGGCTCTCTTAGGGTATTGATATTATCTTCAGTTCCTTGCATGAGATTTCCTTTATTTGCTGGGTTGAGTACTTACAATCCAAATGCTAGAATTTCTCTTGTTTTCTAATGGTGCATTGCAAGCTCACCTTTTGTGGGAATTATTTTCCATTGGACATTACTTGTATAGTCTTGCTTTGGGAGTATTTTATAGTTTTCCTTATCGAGGAAATACAAAATGCACAACATCAAGCCAGGTTTTGATGTTGTATTTTACCATAGATTCATTATACTTAACAATAAGGAGCTGCCAGATTGAATACAATGAATCTGAGCTCTCTTTGCTGTAATAACATTGATCCTTGGGGCCAGCGCCGTGGCTCACTTGGTTAATCCTCCACCTGCGATGCCAGCATCCCATATAGGCGCTGGTTTACTAGTCCCGATTGTTCCTCTTCCAGTCCAGCTCTCTGCTGCTGTGGCCCAGGAAGGCAGTGGAGGATGGCCCAAGTGCTTGGGACCCTGCACATGCATGAGAGACCAGGAAGAAGCACCTGGCTCCTGGCTTCCAATCGGCATAGTTCCTGCCGTAGCAGCCTTTTGGGGGATGAACCAAAGGAAGGAAGATCTTTCTCTTTGTCTCTCTCTCTCTCACTGTCTGTAATTCTACCTGTCAAATAAATAAACAAAATCTTTAAAAAAAAATTGATCCTTGTGTTTATGGGCACTATTTCTACTCATGGCCAGTAGCAGGAATTTTGATGTAGGATCCTGGTTGTAAAACAAAATAAAGCAGTAGTTACTAGATCCCAGACTTATGCATAGAGTTTGATTCTTATTTCTTTTCACACATTGAACCTATGGCTTTAGTTCCAGGAACTTCTATCCCACGGTCTCAGCCCCACTGTTGGTCCTAAGACATGAACTCCTACTTAAAAATAATATTTTTAGACCCAAGTTTCTCACTTCTTTCTTAACTTTTAAACTTCATTAATTTTGAGTTGTGTTCATTTTTAATATAAATTCATAAAACTATAATGTGTACTTCCAAGTATGTGGAATGAGGCAAGTTTCCGTAAGTGCTTATCATACCACTTTGTCCAAGTATTGATGGCGTAACTTTTTTAAGTTGAATAGTCTGTCTGCGGAAGAACTCAAACTAGAGTACTGTTTACCTAATTCTACTTTTACTACATCTAGTTATCTCCCAACTCTGAAACAGACGCTGAAAAAAATTTTGTAAAACTAAGATTCAAGAAGATTTTGGGCTCATCAGTTAAGTTGCTGGTGGAGACACCTGCATCCCATATTGTACTGCCTTGGTTCCAAACCCTCACTCTGCTCTTTGTTTCAGTTCCCTGCTAATGCACACCTTGGGAAACAGTAGGTGACAGTTCAAGTATTTGAATCCCTGAAATCCAAGTGAGAGACCTGGATTGACTTCATAGATCTTATCTTTGGCCTTACCTAGCTGCTGCCAAGTATTTGTGGACATTTGGGGACTAGTTCAGTGGATGGAAGAGTTTGCTCTCTTTACCTTTCAAAAAATAAAAATAAATAAAGAATACATAAAATAAAACTAAGGTTCAAGAGGGTTGTGGCTGTTGATTACATCTTGGATGAGCCTGGAAAATACCATCTAAGTGAAAGAAGTCTGGTCTTAGAAGGATAATTACTGTATAGTTTTGCTTATATGTAGAATCCAAAAAAGTTGAAATCGTAAAGTCAGAAAGTAGAGCGGTGGTTACTAGGGAGTGGGGTGGTGAAAGGAATGAGGACATATTTGTCAAATGGTATAAAATTTATTTTAGACAGGAGGAATAAATTCTGGAGCACTACTGTAGAGTATGAAGTTCTCTAATAATAATGTGCTGTATACTTGAAATTTATTGATAGAATAGATATTAAATATCCTTACCACAAAAAAAGCATGTAGGCTAATTAGTATGATTCATCATATCAGATCATACACCATGACTATTTATAATTTTATTTGTAAATTATACTTCAATAAAATTAGGAAAAAAGTATACAAAATGTTCTTAATTTTAAATCATAAAAAAGAGAAATTTATGTCATTCCCTTTATAAAGCATTGTAGTAATGTCCTCTGAAATGAAATGTGCGTTATTTGTTAATGACTTTATATAGTTGCCTAATGGTCACAGATTTGTACTGGGCTGTAGGTTTTAGTTCTTCCTTGATAAATTTGAGATGAACTAGGATCATGTCTACATCAGCAAGCCAGAGTTATCTAATAAATTAGGTACAAATTGTGGCTGCTGGGTTGTCTAAATTGACTTCCTAGACTGTCCAGATGATTGCTCAAGCCTCTGAATTATTGACAGTTTAGATTTGAGTTTATGATAATAGATATTTTATTACCTATTTCTGAGAGATTAGAGTCTTAACTTTATTTCCTAGATATGCATCAGATATTATCTTACTCAATGGCCTTAGTCAAATTCTGACCAACTTGAACTGATCACAAGTTAAAGAAATGATGAAAATATTAGGAAAAGGGACTATTTTTATTATCTCCTAAAGTAGTACAGAAATATGAACACAGTTTTCTCATGGATGCTTTTCAAAGTATTCAGCCAATGTAGTATCGACCTCTTTTATACTGTGAACTATTGGGAAACTACTATTTACATTATACATCAATAAAAATACCTTCTCATATTGATGAGTCATTCTCATTCAATAATCATTGTTTCTAGGCTCAATATCTCATTACACTAAATTTTAAAAAATCTGGGAGAAACAGAGTACTCAAAAAAACTGGAAAGGCATTGTGTTTTATTCATGTGTATAATATTTAATTCACATTAACACTCTTTACATTTGTCTAGATACAGCCTTGTAACTTTCACAAGTGCAGAAATGTATGAGCTTTTCCTTTCTCCTCCATCTTTCTACAAGTCTTTCTGTGCTTTAGACTTCTAGGTGACCAATTAATACTAGTCACCATATCAGTCATTTGCTGCCAAAATTTAGTATTGCAAGTTGCTGCAAAATGACTCCCACCCATCTCTCTTAATATAAGGCTAAAGCATGATGTTTAAATGCTCCAAGGTTTTGATTGCTAAAAGACTTTTTGCCAAAATAAAATCTGTTTTGATCTTCAATCAATTAGTGGAGGAGCCAGCCTCCACCTACAGTTCATCACCTTCAGTTGGAAGCCAGCTCTCACCAGAAGTCCCCATGGAGGCTCTGGAAGAAAATCTGCCTCTTCCTGTTTGTATACCAGATGCAGAATGCCAAGTAAAAAGACAGGAATTGCCATCTGAGCCTTCCTCCCAAAGAAATCAATGAGCTTTATTTCTGATTTAAAAGTTGCTTCCCTGAAGACTGTTCAGAATGTGTAGTTAATTATCACAATTCTCAAGGCAGTTCTTTCTTGACTGATTTCTAACAGACAGGTTTGGTTGAACTTAGGCAAGGTAAAGAAAATAATATAAACAAATGCTCCTTTCTTTTATTTCCAAACACCATAAGAAACCCATTCTGCTAATTTTAGCTATGCAAATGCTTCAGCTTGTTTTCTGAGAAGCTGAAGTAAATATTCTTCCTGTAAGATTTTTCTTTCTTCATTTGATTTTGGGAAGCAATCATTTATATTTTGGCTAATTACACATGGAACATCCAAACATCATGCTTTAGAATTCCTTGCATAGTTCAAAAGGATTTCTTTTACCAGACAGTTCCAGAAGAAGCTAATTGTTTCTCTTAAGTCTTAGGGGTTTTGTAAGAATTGAGGATACTTTATATTTTTTCCTGTTTTTGAGATATTCACTATTTTATTGGTGTGCTTATTATCCACTGTGATTCTATTCCCTGGAGAGACCAGCACCAAACTGGTTTGGTTTGGGAATATTATCAGTTGTTAATAATGTGTTTAAGTTTTCTCACATGATTTAAGAAGGTAATTATAACATATCATTTCAGGGTAATAAAAACGTACAATACACATTAAGTCGGGTTTTATTCAAGCCTTTAGCAGCCTTGAATTTCTTCCAGGTCTTTTTAGGGGAAATTTTCACCCCCAGGGATTGGAGAACTTGGCATAGAACACCCATTAAGTGTGACGAGGGCTTGATTCCCAGTACACAGCCCTTCAAATGAGACCTTGCCCTTCAAAAATTCTCTTTGATTTTACTTTAGTTGATTGAAAAAAAAAGTCTTAGCTTTTCATCTTTGTCCTTAATTTATGGTTGGAAAAGACATGGAAAATTTGTGCCTCATAGATATTTGATATTAATCAATTATGTTAGCCTTATACCATGTTACTAAGTTTTCCTACAACTTGTGTTGAGATACAGCAAAACTTATTGGTGTATAAAGATCCATTATGAGTTAAACAGTATTATGATGCACTTTTGTTTTAGCAACTTAACAAATTATCCTGGGTCTTCCACTTAGGAATTCTCCCAGGTCTTCCATGTCTCCTGCCTCATGAGAGGTGAAGTTCATTTCCCTTCTCAGAGGTTAAAGGTGATACAACGTGCTAAAATTCTCTGAAACATGAGAACTAAAGTTTGTTGGGACTAAAAAGGAAAAATGACAAACCTAAGGGCCGGAATTATTACTCTGGCCTGAGAGAGAAACCTGAGTAGCCAGAGGCATTTTAATTTGTCACCTAAAAAAGAACCGTAAAGGAAGGTCAGCATATAGGAGATTAGGATCCCGGTGACAAAATGGACTTAATCCACAATTTTGCCTATAGTTGGCTTTAGGAATTATTTTACATTCTGATTCAAGAATGTGTTTTGTGCCTGCTACCATGCTAGGTACCTTAACTTATTATATACTTTGTATACACACACACACACACACACACACACCCCAATAATAATATTGGCATGGGTATTCTCATTTTAGAGTTTAGAAATCAATCACTGTTGTGTGCTGTTGGACACCCACATGTTAAGCTACTTGGCCTAGTATTCCACCTGACTTTCAACTGTCAGAAGTCTCTTACTTTTTATCTGTCCTGTGGTTTACCAGATTTGAAGGTAGTTCAAGGACTGGCTAGTTCATCTGAGTAAGGAACTACTCAAGCCCAGGATTCATGGCAAGCTGCTCTCCCAGGTTTATGGAAACTTTCAAGGGTGGATAAAGTCTTATCCGAGCATGCTCCATATTGCATCACCATTAATGGACCTCTGAAACACGTTCCACCTTGGATTTTGCTCCTGAGGGCAATCAGACTCACTGGGCTAAAGGATTGCAGGGTATCCAGTTCGAGGAAGAATGAGAACAGAGCCAGAGTTGTTCTGACCAGTTTCTTCCTATTTGGGGATGTTGCATTCTTAGCACATTTACAGTTATACTGAGAACTACAAGGAGAATGGGATTAAGGGGCTGGATTGCCAGTCATCCAAGGTCTTGCACTGCATTTACCAGTCCAGGAATTGAGCCTCTGGCCCTAAAACAGTCCTTTAAAATCTGGGTACCATCTCTGAGGTGGCTGACATGAGCTCTCAGCTTGCAGTGCCATACTTCTATATATGACAGAGTAACTGGTTTTTTGAGCAGATATAAACAGAAAGGTAATGAAGAAATGAGGCATAGATCCAATCTGATATAATGATTGTCATATCTTGAAAAATGGTCATATATCCACGAAGCCTAGGTACAAACCCCTGTACAGTTGCCTTGTACCTCCCTGTCTCCCTGAATGTTCCAAAATATTGTGGGATCTGTTGACCAAAGTGCTACTAGGAGCCAGTGCAACCAATACAGGTTTCTGTTGTAAATTCAGAAAGCACTTTTCAAACAGAGGTCTCTCTAGGGTCCCTCAATATTTTCCCTGAAGATCTCTACTTATTTTTTCCAGTTTTATTGGGGGATCATAGACAAATAAAAATTATATGTATTTATGATATTCAATGTGATGTTCTGATATATACGTGTATTATATTATCTAGCAAATTCAGATATCCGTTACCTCACTCAGTTATTTTTGTGTGTATATTAGAGGGGGTACATTTAAGATCCACTCTCAGAAAATTGCAGGTATATGGTAGAATCTTAATTAACTGTGTTCACTGTGCAGTATATTAGATTTTCAGAACACACTCATTCTGAATAACTGAAATTTGTATTCTTTGGCCAATATCTCCCCACTTCCTCTATGCCCCATAACTGCCCATTCTATTTCTTATAAAGCTGTCTGTGAAAGGAATGTAAAAAACAATGGTGCACTTAATATCTTTTATAGGAGACCCTGGAAGCAACATCATCATTGGAATATCTACTCTTCTCTATGTTGTGAGAACAAAACAAATCTGCTTTTGTTTAAGTTGCTTAAAAAATATGTGCATTTATGTTATTTGTTTCCGTCTAGTTTGGGAGAATTTCATTCAACATACGCATCATTTATGGTGACTGATGGATCTACGGCAAAGGCCCGTATTGGAGAGATTAGAAGCAAAGAAGCACTGAATATCCCTGTAGGTCTGTAAATGCCCCCAAGTCATACTTACTGGCCCTGAAAATCAGTTACCTAAACATTCTGAAGCTGTTTCCTCATTTCCAAAGTGGAAAATTGTACTCAGGTTCTTAACAGAGCCATCACAAGGGACAAAGAAGGTGATAATGAAAGTGTCTTGTAAAGGGTAAAACTGAACACAAAAGTAGGGGAAAGTGTTCATTGGCTGTGCAGCACAGAGTCCATAAATCACTAAAATTTTTAATTCACTTACATTTTTAAAGATTTATTTATTTATTTGAAAGGCAGAGTTAAAGAGAGGCAGAGAGAGAGAGAGAGAGAGAGAGAGAGAGAGAGAGAGATATCCTCCATCCGATGATTCACTCCCCAGATGCCTGCAATGCTGGAGCTGAGCCAATGCAAAGCCAGGAGCCAGGAGCCTCCTTTGGTTCTCCCACAATGGTACAGGGGCCCAAGCACTTGGGCTACCTTCCACTGCTTTCCCAGGCCATAACAGAGAGCTGGGTTGGAAGTGGAGTAGCTTGGACTCAAACCAGAGCTATATGGGATGCCAGAATTGCAGGCGGCGGCTTTATCCCCTATGCCACAGCACTGGCCCCACTGCAATTAAATTAGACATGACAACAGAGGCACCATAGATGAATGTGTTGCCCTGATTCATACAACTATATAGAGATATGTAAACCCTATTCTATAATTCAGTCATGTCATGTTTATTTCTATGACATGCTGAGGTAAATTACGTAACCCCCTGCAAAATTTTTTAGAGAGTGAAGATTTTTCTCATTAGAACATTAGAACTTTGGATAATCTGGATCCAAACTACTTCCTATTCCTTTAACAATGTCCCTATTCCAGTCCCTGTTAGTGGCTAAATAGGAAATATCAGAAGGGTGCGAGGTCCAAAGAGCATCACAGGTGGAAGAAATAACTCAAATGAAGAAATGCGAGTGAAGTTTATGCAATGTGCTCAGTTATTTGTGTGTCATGTGAAAGGGATTGTCATCCCATTAAGCCAGAGAGGAAGGCAAGGTTGAATGGCGTGCTGAAGGGACTAGGAGGCTTGAGAAGATTTTAAGCCTGGAGTCACGCAGTGCATCGGGTTCCCTTGGCAACACCAAGGTGAAGGATTTTGAGAGTGACCAAAGATAGGAAGATCAGTGAGGAATCCCTCATCAGAATTCAGACAGGAGTTTGAGGCCCTGAGTGGTGTCCTCAGTTGCCTGAGTGGAAGATGAGATGGAGTCGAGGACTATTTATCAAGTCGGCGAAGATAGAAATGTGACTGATGTGATGTAGGTGGTAAGGGAAAAAGACGCCGAGATTTTTGGATTTTTGGATGTCATAAAAAGGAATACAGGAGGAAGAAAAGATTCGGGAGGACTCTTTACTTTGGAATTGTGTTCTGTGGAGTTCTGGTAGGCTATCTCAGTGAAGTTCCACGCGTATATGATTCTGGTATTGAGAAAGAGGTCAAGAGGTTGAGAATGGAAAATCAATTTGGAAATCACTGATTCATGGATGAGCATCTAAAGAATGACAGCGGGTGGCACTGTCCCTTGAGAACCTAGAAGGTTGGAACTCTGAAAACTGATGCTGGTTTTAAAAGAAGTCTGAGAGAGACAATCAGGAGAGGTCCAAGGCAAAGTCTGGGGTCTTTGCTAGCCTATCAAAGAGCCTAAATTGGGCGAATACTGTTTTGAAAGGCAAACTTGAAACCCAGACTCAGGTTTAGTAAGTCAAAGTCTCTTAGAAAATGGCTTAGTTCGCTGAATTTCAAGCAGTTATAAACCAAGGTTTCATTTGTTCTTACAACATTCCAGCTGGTTGCAGGCAAGAACTTCTAGCTTTTGATACGAGAAGAGATTTCTAAAAAGTTGCAAACGTGGAGAGATTCTTTTGGACGATTTCATGGTCCCAGCCGACTCAAGGATAGCTGCAGGAGTAAGCTTGCTCTTTGCTTCCCCCACATGCCAAGGGCTGCCACCCTTACTCTGAGCTCATTCGAGGTGACAGATTTCTCCTCCCGTCAGCAGAAGATGGGAATCATTTGGACAAAGCATGCAAAAGTATGGAGCCTGTAGCTCTGCCAATAAAAGGCATAAAGAGACAGAGTACCCATGAGTGTGTTGTAGAGTCAGCGTCACTTACTTGCACTGTGATCTGGGGCAGTCATGTAATCTCTCTGAGCCTCAATTTCCACATCCATAAAAGGGGAGAATAGTAATTCTCTCATTGTTTTCTTGAGAGGACTGAATGACATCAAATATGTACAGTGTCTAGCTTCTGGAAAGCCCGTAATAATATGATTAACTACTAATAATGCTTGTACTAAGAAACTTAGAGGAACCAGAGACTCATAAATGCCCAACAAGTAGCTCACTGAGATAGCTGAAGGCTCTGAAATCTTTTTACATCCTCAGATTCCCAGTGGAGGGTCTGATCTGGGCTAAAATGATTACGATATTTTTCATCCTGAAACTTATTTTCCTGCAAAATATTTCTCTAGGAAGATGAGAGCCTTTGTAATGTTCAACCTCTAAAAATCAATTATTCCTGAGTTATTTTTTTTCATTCATGAAAAGCATCAAATTAATTCCTGCTGAATTTTCTTTTCTATGATCAACAAGGAGGGCAGCTGGTAGAGGAAACGATATTCTAACAACACTGTGAATTGCCGTCTGAGTTCTAATTGTCTTAATTCTCTATAATTCCATTCTGAGAACCAGCATCTTTTTCTACATTCTTAAAGATCTCAGCTTCTTAATATATGCATGAATGATAATACACTAATATGCAATTCAAGTTGCAGCATTTACATGTTATAATTCTACATGGGAAAAAGCCTTAAAATCCAGAAGCCCTGGTCCCAAGTATTTTTCATTTCTACAATACATAAAGATACAAAACCTCCTAACAGAGCTGGGATCATGACAGCCTGCTTCATTCATTATATGCAATATCTCCACCCTAGCCTTTAGATTTCCTGTGCACCTTAGGAAATTGTGTGGAGATAGATGTGAACCAGCGTCTGGAAGTAAATACTGCCATAGTCCATTACCTGAGTTGCTATCTCCCCAGTAGCTTCCCCTACCTTCTTTCTTTCTTTCCTTCTTTTTATTTTTTTTTCTAAAACAGTACATCTTTGGAAATTGAGAATATGCAGTGAACAGAACTCATAAATCAAATCATTATCATTAATAATCAAAGTGAGACGTTGTAAGAAATAGCAAATTAATCACCAATGGCAGGTGAAGCTACTTCCAGTTTGTGCTTCTGCATACTAAAGAGAGCAGAATTTTCTCCAGTGGGTTTTGGGTTTTTTTATTTATATTTTTAGTAATCACTGCGTGTTTTGGTTTACTGAGAACTACACACAAATTCAACTTTTCATACCACTAATAGGCTGACATTACTTTATGAATATTAATTTTCAGAACCACTTTTTTCCACAAACAAGATATATTATGATTTAATGTACTTCAGTAATACTAATTTTGTATATGTTAAATTGAAGGTGTTTTTTTCTAGAGTTAAAAATAATAGAGTATTATAAATTTAGATTTATTTATTTATGTCTTGGTTCTTGCTTATTTGAAAGTCTATAACCTTAGTTTTAAATGCCCTTTTGTGTGTGAAAATAGGAGGAAAGCCTAAATACAATGTCTTCTACTATTATCGATTTCATAAACATAATAATTCATGAATTTTGAGAACTCATTATTTTTCTGGGAAAAAAATTATCCCCCAGTGTCATGTTTGCCTTCATAGCTTTCCTGTGAAGTAAGAACTGCTTTAATACAGAGAAAGTACATCAAAAACAATTCAATTTCTGCCCGTGTCACATAGGAATTCTGAGTTCAAAATTAATATAGACTAATATTTCCTGACCCTGAATTAGACATATTGTTGGAATTTTCAATTCTTACTCACTTTTAGAAGACCATGTAATGAATACAAAATTAGAGAAAACAAATACTAACTTTGGAATTATATTATCATTTCTGTATTAAAATAAAATTCACTGCATGATATAAAAGGTGCAGAAATATTCAGGGTAAGCTCCATATTTAAAGGGAAAGGCAAGTAAAATATGTGTGGATTAGGAAGAAATAAAAAGCAAAGTGTACTTAAGAATTGGAAAGTACAATGTGGTAGTAAACTCTGTATTTTCTTGGTCTGGGTTTTCTTTGGCATAACTAGGGGATTGAGGTTGTCATGGTCTTGTAATGGAATCATTTTTCCTTTCTATGACCATTATCAATTACCTTAAACTCAATTCAGTAATTCCCATTGATATTCTAGGAGTTTAAATAGAAAGAAAGCAGCATTAAGGTCCAAAGGGGATTTTTGACATGTAGAATTCTCAAAATCTTTTCAGTAGATTTCTGAATTATTCAGGAGTGTCAATGTCTATTTATTTCATATCCTTTCTATATGGCAGCATCTCTGCTATAAAAGCAAAATTAAAGTGAGTCTATGATGTCTATTACATTGAAGACAGACTAGGAAAGTGGTTTAAAAATAGGTAAATGCATTTTCTTTCTTTAATATTACACATGTTGGCTACTCTTTCTTGTCTGTTATTTGATTTTTTTTTTCCGTTTCTGTCTGTTGTATGAGTTGTCATTCTCCTCGAATTTCTTTCTCTACTCATCTTCCGGAGGGAGAGCTGTAATTTGACGTGATGAGATGGTTTCCTGGGCCTGATGAGCTATCCCCTGGGGCACCCAGTCCAGCTTTTGAGCACACTGACACCCTTAAAGTCTGAAGGGAGGAAATCCCAAACCTCTGAGGAGGTAGAGAACAGGTATGTCAGATGATGTGAAAGCTTTCTATTTGAATGGCTTATCATATAGCTTCACTGTGAGAACGTCGTTTACTCCTTTTGGGAAGTGCAAGTAAATAACTATGAACTTTAGAAAAAAGAAAGTAAAGTAGAAAGCATGGCATGAATTTATCTTTTGTTTTGATTTTGAAATATTTGAAACAACATATTAGAAGGTGCAATATACCCCTTTTTTATTGTGTCCAGAATGTTCCATAGGTGAGACAGGGCTACCCTCTGTTCCATAATGTCTCTCTTATTGATACTCAAAGCGTCACATTTATACTGACTTAAACATGAAGAGTTTGTCATACAACTTGAAATCCAAAGAAAATCATGTTCTCATTGTTGATACAGGATCCAAAAAGTTCTAACACCTAAGAATCACATAGGTGTTTTTTTTTTTTTTTTTGTAATTCCTGATTTGTGAACAAGTAAACAAGTCACTAAGAAATTACTAAATAACATTGCAAACCACAGGGAAGCAAGAAACCAAACAGATTTCCCAGCACAATCCTTTGACTAAGACAAATTTTCTTTTCCTTTTCTATTCCTTTCTTTTTTTCTCTGCTCCTTTTCCTGTTCCTGTTTCATGCATTTCCTTGAGTTTTGTTTTCTGTAACTCGCACAGTGCCGCTGGAGAAAGTTAGCCTTTTGTGGTTTAATTCTTGTAATTTAACTGCATGAATGTAAAAAGTGCCTGAGTAATAATGCACGTAGGGTTATTCAATAACACCAGGAATGTAAAGCGATTTCATATCTCCTTGAATCAGGAACATTAATTAATCATATGATGAGAATGCAACGTTTTATTTACCAGTGCAAGAGGCTGCCAAGATCTTTCTGACTTTAATAATTGCACATGCTGTTGAGGGAGGAAAAATTAATTTAGTTATTAAATTGGAGGGTGCTTTTTTTCTATCATGGTGAAGCTGGAAAGTAGCCAACCCATAATGTTAATGTTACGAGTTAGGATGTGGATTACTTTTGTTAAAAGCTTTTCTCACCTTTATTTAAAGGAAAGAAAGAGGAAAAGTGTTGGGAATGGTACTCCAAGCTTGTTTCTCATGAATGCAGATATTGAAATCAAGTTTCTGTTGTTTTTCTGTCCTGAGATACCAACAGATGACCATGGAATAGCCCATGCAAGGATGGAGGATGGCACATGCTCAAGGTGCAAGCACTGAGTTGAGGAAGTACCTTTTGCTGTGCATTAGCTGCACCAGTTGGAAAGGAACAGAACAAGTGCAACGTTGCAGGGACTGAAGTTCTCATTGTGGGGAGGGGCACGTGGCAAAGGGAAATGGGGGTGATTCTCTGTGAGTTTCTTGACTCGTCTTTGACTCAGTTGGATTTGTAGCACTTTTCTAAACATAAACACTACACCATGTATGCTCTCTGTATCATCTTTTATCTCCTGCTCCACTTCTTGAGGGTGGACATAGGTCCTTACCAATCTTTGCATTCGGAGTGTTAAATAATGTCACCTGACACATTGGTTATCAATTACGCATTGTCTTTATTCAGCAGGGAAACAACATAGATGCAGAGGTGTGGCTACCAGTCCCAAGAATTTATTGACTGCAGTTTATCCTTTATCAAGCCAAAGCCAATCAATGCTTTCATGTGTCAAGTGTATTATGTCTCTGATATTGCATGTTCCAATATTATATGCTTATTTTCTGTGGTCCATTTAAAGTACAAGGTCTTTCCAGGTACTTAAAAGTTTGAAGAATTTTATAGAAAGAGAAGATTAGAGATGACATTGGAACAGAAGGGAGAACTATGTATCCCTCGGTATATAATTTCTTATAAAAATTTTGAATTTTACTATTACATGCAATTTCCAAATTTTCTTTATATTTAGCAATTGCTGAATTAGCCAAATTTGAGGTGACTGTTAAACGTATATGCTAATAATCCATATTGAGCTAATAGATATGTGATGAGTTGAATAAATATTCTTAATAATTTGTAAACATTTTGCATGGAGTCTTGCATGTCTTCAGAGCATCTGTGGGGATGATTTTCCGAAGTCAACACATCTTATTTTGCGAGATCTCTGCATTTAGCCATGTTGCCTTATTTTGCTACATGTGTAACACCATGTCATTCCAGATTTCTTTCCAGCTCCCCAATCCATCAGAATCTCTATCTTCACCTCCTGATGAACTATGAAAGAATTAAAAGAACATAAGCATCTACCAGCAGTCGAAATACTTACAGGTTCCATCTCTAGGCATGTACTTGTGTTTTAAGAGAGAGAGAAAATGAAGCTCATTGTCTTTTTGAAGGGGAGCCCTGGGTGTTGGCAATATTAAGCACTTAATATATAAATAACTTTTAAAATTTCAGTCCCTGGGGGCAATAATTAAAGGCAGTGCTTCAAAACAAGTTTATTGGACTTACTTGTGTGAGAAAAGAATAACTGCTTTGAGCTTGCTGGGTACTATTATATTCATTAAAAAACTGACGGCCACAGTTCTGCTATACTGACCAACTGCTAGATCCTGAAATAGAAAAGAAAACCCAAAAATCCTTTAGGGGCAACTGATTATTGCAATTGTGTGAGTCTCTCAATAAGTGACACTAGAACCATTGGATATTTATATGCAAAAAAGTAAATTTCATTCTATCCCTTATACCATTTATGAAAAGTGGTTCAAAAATTTTGTGGAAAATGTAAAAGATAAGCTTATTCTAATGCAAAAAATGTAGAAATCCATGCATAGTTTTCATAACATGTATTTCCATGAATGTTTGAGGACCTCTCAGGTATTTCCTATGAATTTATAAACTCTATAGAAAAAGAGGCTCAAAAAAGGCCATATTTCATTAGCCCTTTATCAACCAATGGTATTATGGTGGAGTTAAAGAAATATTTAAGTGTATAGCAGCAGCAGCATCGATTTTTGGCAAAACCAGAAGATAGGGATTATTGTGTGAAGGATATCTGGAAGTTGGAGAGTTTAGGAGGGGTGAACAAAAGTGTTAACTGAAATTTAACAGCACTGATGAACCATTTTGCAAATGTGGTAACTATTTTGGTTGTTGTGGTGGCATCATTATTTGCTGTCGGTCAAGACCCAAAAGGACATAATCACGCTTGGGAAGGGGGCAGATCAATATTAGGCATTTTAAGTAATTTAGCAACATCAGAATATATCACACAAAATGACCTTTATAATATTTGAAACAAATACTTTATCAAGCAAGTTGAATTTGCTCAAGCTAAATACTTGGAATCAAATAGTTTTAAACTTCAGTTATTCCCAAAGTTGACTGTATCTGGAACATTGGGAATAATGATCAATTTGCTATGATTAATCACCCAGAAGCCAAGCCAATTACAAGGTACAGGAACTGAAGCTTCCTCTACTACTTAAATGGAAGACTTCAGTCTTTGGAGGTTATTTATGTGTAGGTTACACACCATTCTGGCAAATTAAGTGCATCTTAGAAGCGAGAAATTAGGGAGGAAATCTGTTGCTCAGGTTAGTTGTACTGACAGCAGTAACAAGTGATTCAAGGAAAAAGAAATAATTACTAAAGCAAACAACCACTAAAAAATGAAGTCTTCCGGACCTTATAAAAAATGCTAAATTCTGTGCAATATGTGTGTTGTTAGAAGATCAAAAGGGAGTGTAGCTGGCACTGTGGCATAGCCAGTTAAGTCACTGCCTGGGATGACAACATCTCAGAGGAAGAAGAGGAAGTTTTCATAATTGGCTTGGCTCCTGGGCGATCAGCTATAACTAATTTATCTTTATTACCAATGTTCCAGATATCAATGAGATGCCAGCATTTGGGTGCTGTTTGAGTCCCCACTTGGGAAGATGACATGGGAGACTCCAACAGAGTTCCTGGCTCCTGGCTTCAGCCTGGTCAGCACCTGGCTGTTGTGGTCGTTTGGGGAGTGAACCAACTGATGGAAGATCTCTCGTTCTGAGTCTATCCCCCTCTCTCTGGGTTTATCCCTCTCTCTCTCTCTCTCTCTCTCTCTCTCTCTCTGTAAGTCTGATTTTTAAATAAATAAATAAATAAATAAAAGATGAAGGGGCCAGAGCTATGGTGTAGCAGGTAAAGCCCCTGCTGGCATTCCATATGGGAGCTGGTTAAAGTCCCCGCTTCTCTACTTCTGTTCTAACTCCTGCTAATGTGACTGGGAAGGCAGCGGATGATGGTCTGAATGCTTGGGCCCCTGCCACCCACGTGGGAGACCTGGAAGAAGCTCCTGGCTCCTAGTTTCCATCTGATTCAGCTGCAGCAGTTGTGGCTATTTGAGGAGTGAGCCAGCAGACAGAAAAATCTTTCTCTCTGTCTCTCCTCTCTGTGTAACTCTGTCTTTCAAGTAAAGTAAATAAACTTATTTTTTTTTCTTTTTCTTTTATTTAATGAATATAAATTTCCAAAGTACGATTTATGGGTTACAATGGCTTCCCCCCCATACCGTCCCTCCCACCCACAGCCCTCCCCTTTCCCACTCCCTCTCCCCTTCCATTCACATCAAGATTCATTTTCGATTATCTTAATATACAGAAGATCAGCTTAGTATACATTAAGTAAGGATTTCAACAGAATAAACTTATTTTTTAACAAAAAAAGATCAAACAATGTATAATATATTTTTAAATATATAATTTAAATGCTTTTCTTAAATATTGTCTAAAGGAAAAAACTATCGATTAAAAATTGTTGTCCTGTAAGATTATTTTCTGATAGTTTTAGATAGCCAGTATTTTTTACTTAATACCATTTAAGTTTTCATACAGTCCATTGTTTCCTAAGGTAAAGATATATTCTATTTAAAAATACTTAGTTATTTACTTAGGTAAATAACTTCAAATATAATGTGAATTCTTTTGCAAGTAACTTTGTTAAAATCACTTTTGATTTTATATTTTTATAATTATTTTAGTATTTTTATGGAATGTTTAAATTCTGAAAGCATTGAGTCAATTATTCTAAATTTAATATATGTAATGACTTAATCAATGTAATCAATAAACCTATTAAGTGTCTTTTCAAAAGTTTTTTTTTTTAATTTATTTGAAAGGCAGAGACAGAAACAGAGAAAAACAGAGACAGAATTAGACAGATGGACAGAGATCTTCCATTTGCTGGATCACTCTTGAAATGCTTACAACATCTGGGACTAGACCAGGCTGAAGCCTGGAGCTCGAAATTCTATCCACGTCTCCCATATGAGGGACAGGAACCCTAGGACTTGAGCCATCACTCCTGCCTTCCAAAGTACAGAAAAAGCTGAAATCAGTCAGGACTCTAACCCAGCCATTTTAACATGGGAATGCAGGTGCTCCAAGCCTGTCTCTATCATTGAACCAATTGCTACTCCTTAAACAACTTAAAGGTACAAAGCAATATATCAGGCACTGGGACTAAGTTGAGTTGATGTAATATCCCATCTTCTGATAAAATATTCATTATCCTGATTTAAATTCAGGACTCATACATGAAATGAAATTGAGGAGAAATGAGTGGTTCAAGCATGTAGCAGGTAGTATCTGATGGAGTCCCCAATAGACTCAGTGATGAGCTCAACACGGAACCTCTCACTTCAGTCCATGTTGCTGCCATTTCTGTGTAAGTTCCATTTAAAATTTATGAATAAAGAGAAAAGCACACAACTGGAAATCAAGAGACTTCATAGGTTTTTTGACCTGCAATCTGAAATACAGGAATCTAAGTCGACATTGTGGTGGTGTGGCAAGTAAAGCAGCTGCCTGTTACACTGACACTGGCATCCCACAGGGGGAGCCGGTTGGTACCCTGGCTGCTCCACTTCCAATCCAGCTGCCTGCTAATAGCTAGGAAAAGCAACAGAAAATGGCCCAAATGTATGGACTCCTGCTGCCCACATGGGAGACTTGATGAAGCTCCTGGTTCCTGGCTTTGGCCTGGCCTCAGGCTGGCTGTTGTGGCCATCTGGGGAGTGAACCAGCAGACAGAAGGTCTCCCTCCCTCTCTCTCTCTCTTTCTCTCTCTATCTCCCTCTCTCTCTGTTAACTCTGACTTTCAAATAAATAAGTAAATCTTTGAAAATAAAATACAAGAATCTGATTTTGTACATCAAGAGATTTAAGTCAGATGAGCCCTTGTATGCTGAATATGTATATTCTATTGACTTTGTTTCAAACACATTTATAAACCAAGTCCAAGTTGGAAGAGAGTATTTGGAGACCTTCTTTCCTAGCTTATGCATACTATCTTTAACAAGGATATGCTACTACTTTGTATGACTAAAGTCAGGAGCTCTGAGTGCATTCAGAGTTTTCCTTTTGGTCAGGACCTGTGGACATGGAAGTCATTATATTTATCATCATGCACAAGATCTTTGTTCCAATATATGACATGGATAAATGCGTACTCTAAAAATGTTTGCAAAGTTGCTACTCCTATGCTTGTAATACCTGCTTCTTTAAGATGGAAATGAAGCACTTAAAATAATGGCAAATTTCTTGAAAGAAATTTAGCATATAACCTATACTACTATACTTGAAGGCAAAGCCTCATGATCTCAACATTTTCCCCTTCCTTCCCCTCCTGGCCTTTTTTCCTCTTCCCTTCTCCTCCTTTCTCCTTTCTTTTTGTGTTTCTTCTTTCACTGTAGGTGTTCAATAAATATCTCCTCAATTGCAAGAAAAGGATCTAGGTGTCAATAGAGAGAATGTAATGGAATATCAACCTATATGTGTAGTCATAGACAAAGAAAAAATTTTTAAAAATTAAATTGATTTTTGTCAAGAAAGTTATACACAAAATGAATAGTGATCAAATTCCATTTCATAATTGCTAGTGATCTGGCAAAATAAATAAGTCCTGTTGGAAGCACCTTTTATAAATTGCTAAGCATTAAGAAATTGCTTCCCAGATATTGGGGTGCAGATCAAAATTACTAACCCATTAGAAGTGTCTTCTGATAGGCAGATTACTATCTCTGGCTCTGCTGCCAGTATTAGTCTGGCCCAGTATCCAATCAATGCCAGGCTATCCTCTGAGGAGAGCACCGGGGTGCGGCTAGAACAGTGTAGGTTCACTCATAACCCCTTTGTGCTATTTTCCCAAGATCCAACTGTGCAGTTTCTCACCAGTGATTCCAGGTTCTGAATACTTTATGAGAGTTCAGTTTCTACACTATGTCATGTGTGAGAATTTAAATATCACATTCTCTGTTCAGCTGTTAATGCTGGGGTTCATATTTAGATTTATATAATAGTGGAATGCTTAGTTCTGCAATGTCAAGAATTTAAGAATTTTAAAAATAGATTGTTGAAAATTGGATTGGTTAATAAAAATTGGTTTAAAATATCTACCTGCTTCATATTTCAGGAAAATTTGGATATGAAGAATTTCCAAAATTATATCCAGTTATTTCTTCCAAATATCAAATCTCAAAATTCTGGAAACTTTGGTTTAGTAAACAGGCCTCAAGCAAAATATCAGAACTGGAAAAAGTTCTAAACTACACACAATTTATGTGAACATAGGACTATAGGGTTGCCTTCCTCTGACTGGATATTCTAATATAAATTCATAGGATAAATGCTATTCAAATGATGTGAGAGACAAAGGGAAATAAGAAGTTTCCAAGCAGCATTTTATCACCGGTCAGAGTAGTATTATAAATTTCTAAATTTATTACAGAAATATAGTTAATACAAAATTATTCAAAATAATATATTTGTAAAACAAACTCAAAAGATACTGTCAGAGGGGGATCTTATGTGGATAAATACTGATTTAGTAAGTAGGATGAACTATTTTGCAATTAGACAAGAAGCACTCCCTGCAGTTAGCTACCCTGTACATGTCACTTAAACTTTCTGATTCACCTCCCTCATCTGTAAAACAGGATGAGTGTATTACACAGGATTCTTGGGAGTATTAGTTTTTATGGGCCATGAAAAACAGATCTTCCTTGAACTCTCTTTGCAACTTGACCAAAACACTTCCACTTCTGTGAAGTCATCGAGTCTTTGTCTAAATTGTTTAATCTTAGAAATAGTGACGGGAAAAGTGTCCTTTGTAATTCTCTGAATAAATTTTACTTCTGTCTCTTCTAAAATGGTTTATTTTGTTTATTTGAAGGGCAAAGTGACAGAGAAAGAGAGAGGAAGAGTTACAGATACAGAGATCTTCCATCCCCTTGTTCACTCCACAAATGACCATAGTTGTTGAGGCTAGGCCATGCAGAAGCCAGAACCATGGACTCCATTTAGGTCTTCCACATGGGCGGCAGGGGCCCAGAGATTTGAACCATTCTCTGCTGGCACGCCTGGCACATTAACAGAGAATTGGATTGGTGGTGGAGCAACTGGGACTTGAACCGGCATAGCCATAAGGGTTCTTAACCAGCTGCACTACAATGACATTCCTCTAAATTTTATTTTTCTGTTCATAACTGGTGGATTGTGGAAAGTTTCAATACACTCTGTCTCTCAATGTTTTACTTGGTTTCTATTTTTTATATTAATCATTAAATTTATTTTTAAAATCCTGATTTTACTCTAGAATGATTTGCTTAAATATTTTTTTCTACAAGACAATATTAACCTTCTTCGGGGGCTTTTATTCCTGGCTTTGTGGCTTTTTCTCATTGGCCTTTTTAAACAATTTTTTTAATATATAGGTAACAGATTTCATGTGTTTCATAGACACAATGCTAAGAACGTAGCCATACTTGTCTCCCTACCTCCTTCCCTCAAATCCCACACTTTCTATTTTCTTTTTTCTTGGTGATTCAGTGTCTGGAGGGACTATTCAAGTCTTAACATTGCAGATAGAAATTTGTATTCTAGTGATAGCTTTTTTTGTTGTTTTTATTTATTTTGTAATAGTTACTTGACTAGTCATTACATTTTTCTGGGTTCTATGAACATATTACATCAACAGGATGGCTTGACAAACAACCTTAAGTTTATAACTTAGAAATATGTGTCAAATTACTAAGTAATAAAGCCATTTTATTGGGAATGAGAGAGTTTGGTTCTTTCTCACTTCTGTCACTAACATCTGTAAGATCCTGGGCGCATATATATATATATATATATATATAGTGATTCTGGCTATCATTTCCTTAGCATAAAATTTTACTTGTTCTGGTAACTGAACAGTTTTTAAAAAATGATCTCTAGTTTTAAAAGTCTCACATTATATAAGAAATAACATAGGGAGGAACTTCTTTAGAAAATTCAAACAACCTAAAAATGAAGTTTATGGGGTATAATAGCTTGTAAATTACTTGCATGAATTCTGAACTTTCCATTTTGCTTCTAAACAGATAAATTATGATTAGAACTATGATTTCCTCACGTTCATCTTTGTTTATGGTAACACACAGTAAATGGATCCCTTTTGGAATTTCAATACTTTTCAGATGTGTTGAAGTTAACATTATCATTAATTTCTCTGTGTCCCTATAATTCTTGTGTTAGCACTCAATCAGACAATGTTAAAGTAGGTCAGTTGAATCAAGTGAAATATTATTTTCTTTTTTTTTTTTTAATTTTATTTGACAGGTAGAGTTATAGACAGTGAGAGAGAAAGAGAGAGAAAGTTTTCCTTCCGTTGGTTCAGTCCCCAAATGGCTGCCACAGCCGGCGCTGCGCCGATCCAAAGCCAGAAGCCAGGTGCTTCTCCTGGTCTCCCACGCAGGTGCAGGGCCCAAGGACTTGGGCCATCCTCCACTGCCCTCCCGGGCCACAGCAGAGAGCTGGACTGGAAGAGGAGCAACCGGGACTAGAACCTTGCGCCCATACAGGATGCCAGCGCTGCAGGTGGAGGATTAACCAAGTGAGCCATGGCGCCGGCCCCAGTAAAATATTATTTGCTATTAGGAAATAATCATTCAAGTAATCATAGCTTTTTGCTTGTAGCCAACTAGGTACTGTGTGCCACTTTCCCCAGCTTTTAATCCATTGGTTATTTTGAAGGTAAGAGAATGGCATCCCTTCTCTTTCAGGCTGAAATATCGGAAATGGTCACTTCTCAACTACATTTAGAGATCCTGAGCAGTTACCGCAGGACCCACTGGATTGGCTTGATGTTTTTGTATCAATTCAATGAGATTGACACTAGGATTGACAGAAAGATGGAGATTTCCATGCGGTTAATATTTCTATGGTAACAAACAAATATGCTTGCAGAGAACAACTCTGCATGTTATTATTGCTCTTGACTGGTCTCACATAATAAACTTTGTAGATTCTTAAGAGGGTGAATAAGAACATTGTCACAGTCCAAGAGGGACACTGAAGGCATATCTATTCTCTCTCTTTTTTTTTTTTTTTTTTTTTGACAGGCAGATTAGACAGTGAGAGAGAGAGAGACAGAGAGAAAGGTCTTCCTTTTGCCGTTGGTTCACCCTCCAATGGCCACTGCAGCCGGCGTGCTGCGGCCGGCACACCGCGCTGATCCGATGGCAGGAGCCAGGTGCTTCTCCTGGTCTCCCATGGGGTGCAGGGCCCAAGCACTTGGGCCATCCTCCACTGCACTCCCGGGCATATCTATTCTTAAAGAAAGGCTCTTGGCATCCATGTTCTTCCGTTGGGTCATCCTGAAATGGCATTGCTGTAAGGACATTGATTATGAGTTACTCCTCGCCCTCACTATGAGGTTCATTGAACATAAACTCAGCCAAATGTTTCTTTAAAAGAAAACCAAGTGTTTAGAAATATTATTATCTAGAATCATGATTTTCTTCTCTTTTCATGATCCATTAGAAATAGGAATAAGAATTCCATTCAGTTCCTGCCCTTTCTAATAACTCTATAATCCTATGCAAGAGTTAACTTCTAATTTTCAGTTATAAAATTTGTAAAATGTAAGTAATAGCTAGAACATAATATCCATTTGAGAATTAAATGTCATAATGGAAATAGGAAGATATTGTAGCCACTCTGAAGGCAATATAAGCTATTATTATCATCTTGGGCTAGTTTCATCTCTTAGTTAAGTGAAGACACTAGTGTAAATCATTGCCTGGCTTCTGTTTGCTCATTTAATATTTTGTGAATATCATACATAGGTAGATAAGTTATAACATGCACATTACTCTGAAATAATCTGAGCTTTGTATCATAGAGATACAAAGCTTCATGCCGTTAACACAAGATAGGAGAAATGATCACATTTCGACATAAGAATCTAAGAAGGATATAGGGCTAATGATAAGGTAAGTGTATTTCTTTATCTTACCATCATTTTTCATTGAAAAAAAAAGACAGACAAAAATGAGTTGAGAGCGAGGGAAGGCACAGAAGGAGGCACTGTTTCATAAACCGAAGAGGAGAACTCGGCAATATAGCCTGTGGTTTTAAATTTTCACCACGAGATAGGAGAGCTCAGTATTTTACAAGGCTGACAGAATCATTGGATAAGTTGTACCTAGAAGTTCAGTTTAGGGGTGAGAAGTCCAATGTTTTTCTGTTTGACTGGCCAAGAGCCACACTGCCAAGTCTCAATGATTCTCAGGAAAAAGGACCTCAGACCTTTCCCATGGGGTGCGTTAACAGGGCTTGTTTACCGTCATTAACAATAATCAACAGTCAACACATATCACTGATGCTGGGGAAATGGGGGCTGAAAGACCCCACTGAAGTGTGACTTGGAAAGACACTTTTCATAATGTCAACACTATTCAAAATAACTTTTGGAAGGTGGTTTTGGCTTTTTTTATTTTTTTTTCTCCCGAGGCTGTTTGTTTTTCACACAGGAAAACACGTTGCTCCTTTTGGTTTGTCCTGAGAACAAATTACTCTAAAATAGCTTAGAGAATATGGGAGATTGCTTATCTTGCTATATTTAATAGAATAATATAAACCTGAAGCTTTGACTACTTAATAAGGAAAAGATATTCTGCCATCATGTGGAATGTTGGAGAATCTTCCCTTGTTTGATGTTTTTGTTCCTTTGCTGGCTTCTATATGAAGTAAATTGAATTTCCCAACAGAGGAATAATTATTATTACCACACACAAAATGCTTATAATTATGAAGTAAACAAAGTCCTGGCATGTAAAAAAGTTAAATCTGGATAATTTAGAGTTTACCTTTTTATGAGAGAGATTTAAGGGAAAAGAGAGGAAAGAAGATAACCACCCAGTTCAGAAAAAATAAGCCACACAATTAGAGACTGAAAATATTTTTCATCAAGTCTGTTCTGTTTTTCCTGTGGAATTTTTAATGGGGAAATACTTTCAAGTATGTCTCAAATTGATTCAACGACTACACTTATTTATTTTTGCTACATTCTTTGGATATTATATGAATTTTTTTATTCAATGTTACCATGACTCATTTTTCTCTAAACATTCCTCAGCATAATTATTTCTATTTTCCTGGCCCTCCTAAATCTCTTTTCATCTCATTAATATATTTAAAGGGGTGTCAAAATGATTCACTTTCTCTGAAGGTTGGAGACATCGGCCAGGTTGGAAACAAGCAACTTCTGCCGATAAAGTGAGAATGCCCGATTCTACCTGTTTCAATGGAAATTTGTGACCCAGCTGTCATTCATGCTGAATTTAAATATTAGAAAGAATGTTAACCAGACGCCTTGTATTTTGTTGTTGTTGAAGTGATTTATCAAATTCTGCAAGCAATACAATGATCTCTCATATGGGGAGAAAAGTGGGAGAAATGCTATAAGAAATGGACAGTATTAAATTAAGAGAAGAATGGGTCCAAATTATCCCTTTATTATTGGGGTTAAAAAATATGATGTCAGTGGCAGGAAAGACATTGTTAAGAATGGCTGCTGAGTGTGCAAGAGCCATTTTTTAAATGAAGCTTCTATTTCTTCATGGAGGCATATAACTGCATGTAGTCAGACTCAGGGGAAGATGCGATTTTCCACTCCTTCACCTAATTTTCCACATAGATTCATCTCCCTTTCCCCCTTTAACTACTTTATGGAAAACCCGCTTTTCCCCCTGAGTTATAGAATTCTAGGAACGAAGGGGTTAAATCTATTTCTTTTGGTGAGGGAAAGTTGTTTCCTGTAAATACATCTCAGTAGCCTAGGAGAAATGTTCTGCTAGATTAGGTTGATTGAAAAACTCTACTGATAAGGAAGGAAATGAAGAAGAAGTACCTGGAACGGTGTCTCTCATCCTATCTAGGAGACTGTGGTCACTCCATCATTTTAAACTATTGCTCACAACTCACAGGTTTACCGAGCCCTCCTCTAACAGTTACATATGATCCACATTAAACACTCAATTGCTTCCCTTTCTTTAAATATAGATAATTTATTTTAAATATATTTGTGGACATAGTAGGGATGTGTGTGTGTGTGTGTGTCTGTGTGTGTGTGTGAGTGTGTGTGTGTGTTTTGCATGGATGATTGTGCCAAATTTACAGCAAGTGGGAAGGCTGGAATAGGGCACAATGATTCCACTTTTATTTAGGATAGCAAATTCTCTCCTGCTGTCTCCTTTAGTATGCATCTCCTCTGGGCCCATCTACGATTAGCCACCGGCCCATAGGAAGACTTGCCATGAGACCTAATCACCCAGGATTTCTCAGGCAGCAGGCAATTTAGGACAAACAGACGTGAAATGCGTGGTTGGAAAGTTTGTGAAGGGCTTTTCTCTTGGCATACTTTGCAGAATCTAGGTTGCTGTTGTATAATGAAGGCAGGAGGCTAACTATGTATGAAGTGGTAGGAGGACTTTGTCTTCCCACCACAGAGTCCCTACAATTATTTGTCTGTCACGGTGCTTTGAACACCAGGCTGCTGCTAGCATGAAGCTGATCTGGGTTTGGGATATATCCTGTTTCTTCAGCTTTTATTAATGATTTTTATCTGGAATCTTTAGTTATAAGCTAAGTTCCTAGGAGTCAAGGGTGAAATCTGCTCTATTTTGAGTTATGTATTTGTAGCCTTCAGTGAAGTATTACGTCCACTGGAGATACTCGGTATGTGTTTATCACAATGACTGTGTGATAGAGCTAAGAAAAAGTGCACATGCATTGCAGAATTGCTTGGGCAAAGGGGAAAAAGACCAAAGCAGCAAAATAGAAAAAAGAAAAAAGAAATGATATAGGAATGGGGAAACTGTTGATATTTGTTGTCATTGCTATCACAGTGGGACCTATTTAAATAGAAGGTTACAGATAGGAATTCAGTATCTAGTCAATTTAGTCTGTACTCCAAAGTCATTCTTTGATAGTGAAATACTTAAAGGCACCCTGGCCTTTTGATAGAGAGCATTCTGGCTTGAACTTCTAAAGGCAGAGGACAGAGGTTTTGCCGTGCTTTCTTTAGTTCATTGATGAACGGAATGCTCTTCTTTCACTAATAATCAGTGCTCATTAAAACAATCGTCACTTGCCCTAGATAATTGGCTAGCTGGTTGTCTCGTACCTGGATAGACTTCAGTTTACTCAATTTAACCATTAATAAGGAGTCAATTTACATCTTTCAAAATAAAAAGAGATTTTTACATTTCTGCTTCATGATTGAAATGATACATGTGGGGATCCTTGGGATGCACAATTATCCTACTGGATAAGTATCAGGCAGTACACAGGAGGACTGGGATTTGATCTTTCATAACATCATCAAACATTAAACTGTAGATTTCTCTGAATCATGTCCTCATGTCAACAAACATAAAACCCCACTGTTATAAAATTAATCTGAGTTATTTGTAGACTTTCATAGATGAAAAGTAAATAAAGCTTAGAAAGCAGATGAGTCTCTATAGAAAAACTGTCATTACTCTGGCAGGAATAAGTGAAAAAGATGGCATTTGCTAACTGTGTGTTAGGCCATCTTTTAAAGACCAGTAAAATATTTTGAGAGACCCCAGAGCAAAACGTTATTATAAAATGTAACACATTGGTGTGGAAGTGTTTTTGAAATACTCAGTACTTGCTGGTCTTGGGATATTTTTACTCTTAAGAGCTGTTAAGGCAATTACAGTAATGTAGAGATTGTGATATGTGACACTGATGACAAAGAGAGATTCGACCAACTTTTCATAGATAAGCCCTGTAAAAAATAACTCTGCTGGATTTTTACTTTTCGATAGACAACGTAGAAAATTCCTATTGATTTTCATGTGGCTATCTCCTTACCTCAGAGAATTTGTGAAAGTGTCTAAATCCAGTAACTACAGCAAAAACACACACGGAGGAAGACTTGAATCCGAGTAAAAGATAAGTGCAAATAAAACGTTTACATTGATACTGCTTTGTTTTTCCATATCGTGTAGATCATGCAGTGAGAACGTGGAGTTTTCTCGTACAGACGCACAGAAACACAAATTCCTTCCAAGTAAAATTTCCCTCCAAGTATTCTCTAAATTTAATTGACAAGGGGATTCTATGCCTTGTGTCAAAGGTATTCTAGTGTAAATCAATAAGCAAACTGGAATATTTCAACTGTGATTAGACAGAAGGGCACAAACATTCACTGATTAACAGTCACAGTGCCAGCAGCTGAAGGGGTTTTATAGCTCATATGTTGTATTCTGCTGTGTCTTATTTGACATCTACAGAAGGTTAAATAGAAAGTCCAATAAGAAGCATGTTTACTTGGTGGTACAAAATGCCTCTGGGCTATTCCCAGTTTTCACAACTGCTGTTTAAATGTTTTTGAAAATTTCAGATGCGTTGCTGTGGCAAAGTTCAAAGGCAAAGTTTACCAGTAGCAAGGTAGAAATTGCATAGTGACCTGGAATCAGTACAGGAATGTTCCAGAATTTATGTTGCAGCAAGTCCTTGGCAATGTGTTGCGTTGTGTGAGTTTTTGGACTGAATATTAGTCCAGGTGTTTTGAGACTGCTGTGTACTTTAATTCTGAATCATAAAGTAACTGTAGCCTGGTAGTGTATGTACTTTGAATTTTGAGTGGTCTTTTAAATTTTATATTATGATATTCACAAGTAGAAAAGAATAATAGTCTTGGAGCTTCCACCCAAAGATAATTGTTGACATAATAGTAAAAGCCAAATCCCATAAAAGAGAGAAGGTGTTGGACAAATGTGTTGAGTTGATTCTTTAATACATACATTGGTGTTAACTTACCAATATATTTTCAGCAAGGAATTATTAGGTGCTGGGAGGACAAGGACAAATGATATTTAAAAGTTCACAATCAGGAGTGGGTTTTTGGTGTAGCTGTTAATGCGCACCTTAGGACATCCACATCTCATATCGGAGTACCTGGCTTGAGTCCTAGCCCTTCTGCTTCTGATCCAGCTTCCTGCTAATGCGCATCCTGGGATGCAGCAGGTGATGGTTCAGGTAATTGGGTCCCTGTCATCCAGACTGAGATCTGATAACCTGGCTTTGGCCTGGACAAGCCCATGCTGTTGGGGCATTTGAGTAGTGAACCAGCAGATGGAAGATTTCTCTTTTTCTCCCCACCCTCTATGTCTTCCCCTCTTTCTCTGGTTCTGTATGAAGTAAGTAAACATAAACAAAGAAGGGATTTTTGAAAGTTCACAATCCAATAGGGAAGAGAAATGTACAAACCAACACCCGCTGTAATGTTCCAGCTGTTTAGGGAACATGAAGAAACATAGAAGAGGGTTTCTGATTCTGCTTAGAGAGAGTGGTATGAATTGATAAGTAAGGGAAAATTGTGCATTGGATAAATTAGTTTATCCATGGGTGTTTGATATATAACAGCTAGGGTTCAAAGAGATAAGCAGAACAAGTAGGTGATACTTATTAAAGAGATTTGTTGCAAGTCGGTGGCTTGTCCAATTGTGGGTATGGTGGCAAGTTCAAAACCAGTAGGGCAGGCTGTCCAGACACACAGGTCGGAACTCCCAATATGGTCAAAACCACTGTCCATAGGTGGAATCTATACATCTGAGAAGCCTCAGTGCAGCTGGTATACCTTCAACAAGTGCAATTGGTTCCATGCAAATTATCTAGGATAATCTTCTTCACTTAAAGTAAATTTATCATGGGATTTAATTGCATTTTTAAGTTTTATAGCAACAACCAGATTAGTGTTTGACTCAGTAACTAAAGTGCAGTAGAATTAAGTTGAAAAATCAAAACATCACACCTACTTCTAAGAATATATAAATGTCACCTAGGGGAAAGGGTATATAGAGGCGTAAGCTAGTGCTCTTTTTATCCTTGTCTCTTCATTGGAGATGTACAGCACTCAAAATAAAGAAAAAAATTATACGTTTTGTCCAAATCATGCTAAACATGTTTTCATATGGCCATCTGATCTGGTTGATAGCATCTTCCTCTAAGCTGTGCTTGTCTCTGTGTATGTATGTTATCTTTCTCTTAATTATGGAATCATTGAAACCTCTGGTCGCTATTTTTTTTATAAACATATTCACTGTATGAAAATAGTCTTCATGTGGTATTTATAAAAAAATTCAGTGATAGCATAATTTTCCCTCAACAAAATTCCTAAGAGAATTAATTATTCTCAATGCAGTATCAAGCTTAGATATACTTTTCCTTAAAAAATCGTATAGTTGTTATTTCTTTTTTTTTATTTTAAGGTTTACCTATTTTTCTGAGAGGCAGAGCCACAGGCAGAGAGAGGGAGAGACAGAGAGAGAGGCCTTCTATCTGTTGGTTGACTCTCCAGACAGTTGCAATGGCCAGAGCTGGACTGATCTAAAGCCAGGAGCCAGGAGATTTCTCTGGGTCTCTCACATGGGTGCAGGGGCCCAAGAAGTTGGGCCTTCCTCTGCTGCTTTCCCAGGCTACAGCAGAGAGCTAGATCAAATGTGGAGCAGCCGGGACTTGACCCAGCACCCATAATGGGATGCCAGCACCACAAGTGGAGACTTAACCTACTACTCCACAGTTCAATCCCAAATTTGTTATTTCTTAACACATTCCAGAAAATTAGCAGATTTGTCTATAGATACTTAGCATAAAATAATCTTCATGTCTTTAAAATTCAGTTCACTAAGTTTTATCATACAAATGTCCCTGACCCTACAGAAAATGCTCATCCTTTGTAAGTCCCACTCATCCCTTTCTTCTTATCATATGGCAACTACTATTCTAATCTCTGTCATAACAGATCAATATGCATTTTCTAAAACATTGTATAAATGGAATAATATACTCTGTATGCATTTTTGTATGATTTCCTTTAATCAGTAAATTTATTTAATAGTTATCTATGCTGTTTGTTGTGTGCATCAGTAGGTTATTCTTAATTATTTATCTCTTTGGTTTTATATGATTTATTTTATTTATTTGAAAATAGAGTGATAAGGAGAGAAGGCCAGACACAGAGAATAAGAGATCTTCCAATCTGTTGTTCAGTCCCCAAATGGCCACTGTAGCAGTTTGACCAAATTGTAGCCACTATACATAAGCCAGGAGTTAGGAACTTCATCTCTTCCCCGACGTGAGTGGCAGGGGTCCAAATACTGGTGTGACCTTCCACTGCTTTCCCAAGCACATTAGCAAGGAGGTGGACTGGAGGCAGAGCAGTGTTACTGTGTGGGATGGCAGCCTCACAAGTGGAAGCCTAATCCATTGCACCAGAACACTGATCCCTATTCTTTACTGCTTCACATTTTTCTATTACACTGAAAAGCACAGTAGTCATTCATTTCCTAGTTGATATACATTGAGTTGCTTCCTGTTTAGGAATTTTATAAAAAGAAAAAAACAGAAAAAACAAAAACTGTTATGAATGTTTTCATACAAGTATTTGTATGGGTTGCTTGTTGTGGGCATCTTAGGAGAACGATGTCTGGATTATATGATATGTATGATTTTTTAAAGAAAAATTCAAACTGTTTCCCATAGTATGTGAACCATATATTTTCCTCCCTTAGAGAGTTCCAATGATCCATGAGATTGCTCAACTTTACTATGTTCAGGTAGTTAATAGTATGTGGAAGTAATATTATATATATACTTTACTTTAAACTTTAACTTTCCTAAAGGCTGATAACATTGAACGTATTTTCATATACTATCTGGACATTGATACATTTTCTTTGGAGAATTGTCCATTCAAGTTTTTGGCTTATTATTTACTAGGATGTTTGTATTCTATCTTTGACAATCCTTTACATATACTGCATGCAAGTCCTTTATTAAATATAAGATTTTCAAATATAATCTCCTAGTTGTTTCTGTATGTATGGGTCTATATCTGGATTCTGTTCTGTGATCTCTCAGTCTGTCTTGAAACTAATGCCCCAATATGCACCCTACTGTAGCTTTAAAAAATTTTTAGACAGTTTATTACTTTATTTGTACATTGATTGCAATTTTTTATATTATAAACAAAGCTGTGGCAAATAGACTTATACATAGAATTTTGGATTCATATTGTCTCCTTAAAATACTCTTAGAAATTAAATTACTGAATCAAAGTATTTACATAGTAGCTTTAAATAATTCTTAGAATTAAGCAGTGTTATTCTTCTGACTTCTTTAATTTCAAAGTTGTTTGGACAGATCTATATCATTTGCATTTTCCTATGATTTTAGGATTAGCTTATCAATTTCTATCACAAAAAAAGAAAGAAAACATCTACTGGAGTTGCATTGAATTTATAGGCAGTTTGTGAAGAGGTGAAATCTAAACAACATTGAGTCTCCTGGCAAGTGAATATGGTATATCTCTGAATATTTGTGCATTTAATTTTTAATAGCAACGTTCTGACATTTTCGGTGTAAAGGTGTTATACTTCTTTGGCCAAATTTAACTGCAAGAATTTCACATTTTTGGATTGTTTTGTAAAGTGTATTATTATAAGGTCAATTTCTTATTTCAGCTCAGATAATTAACGAGCTTGGATGCTGTCACTCCATCCTTGCAACAAAGACAAACCAAAAAAAAAAAAAAAAAACTGAAAGTCCAGAACCTTTCTTGGACCCATAAGAAAACTGAGGTCTCAGAGAACTCAGATTATGAATTCTGGGATGACAGGTGAATCCAGGGGATCACTGCCAAAATCTCAAACGAAGCAGCTGCAGGGGTGCACTGTAGGAACAGCCAAATGATGCATTTTACAAATTGCTAGATTGCATGTGAATGGCCTTGAGAAGGAGAAACTGCTTAGAGCTGCAATGTGTGTCTTTTACCTGTAGGAACCCAGGAACTTCACCAGATTTTCATGGAGATGATGCATGATCCATGCTAGGATACTGAAAGGAGATAAAAGGTTCCCACAGTGAATGTACTGTACGTATTCTCTATAGTTTAAGGAGAGTACCAGGCTCCACCAGGGTCTCCTGATCAGTGAGGAAACCAAATCAGGACCATACCAGGGCAACCATTGCGCTTTAGTTGACATGTTTCCAGTCTCATCTGGGTCAGTATCATCACCTGAGGTCATTGTCTTGGAAGCCATTCATATATTTGTCCCACTTTTGGGTTGTTTAGGGTAAAGGATAAATCTAATTCTAGTTATTCCACGTTAGTCAAATGCAGAAATCCCAAATGTGCGTTTGAGGACAGTAACATTTGAGGACAGGAATTATCTTCAATTACAATCTTATACTAGAGTACTTTTTAAAATTCATAAAAATGCATATATGGAAAAATTACATACATTTCAATTTTGTTTTGCCCCCAAATAAACTTATCCTTCATTTCACTTCCATGAATTTTTTGAAATACCATCATATGTGTCTAGCAATTTATAAGAGTTTGTCCTAACATAAGAGAAAACAACGGATGAGATTTGTTATGTATTCCTTTTTAAAGTTGTGTCAATGGTTAGTAATTGGTTAAATTTAATTTGTGGGTTTTTTGTTTGTATTTTCTTTTTTCTTTAAAGATTTATTGATTTGAAAGTCTGAGTTACACACAGAGAGAATGAGAGGCAGAGAGAGAGAGGTCTTCGTCCACTGGTTCAGTCCCAATTGGCCGCAATGGCCAGAGTTGTGCCACAAAGATTTGTTGAAAGAAAATACAGGGGGCCAGTGTTGTGGCATAGCAGGTAAAACCTGCCGCCTGCAGTGCCAGCATTCCATATGGGAGCCAGTTCAAGTCTCGGCTGCTCCACTTCTGATCAGCTCTCTGCTGTGGCCTGGGAAAGCAGTGGAGGCCCCTGCACCCACGTGGGAGACCTGGAGGAAGCTCCTGGCTCCTGGCTTCAGATCAGCACACCTGAAAATGTTAAGGAGTTGTATTTGATCCAGCTGAGTCAACCTTACTTTTGTCACCACTGTTTGCCCTTCTTTATACCCTCTTCTGCACTCTGATGTTGCTTTCATGTGTAATTTACATAATACAATAATGTATTGAGATTATCTGTTAGTTTCCTTCAATAGACTATAAAGTCATCAGGGATAGTGGCCACATTTTATTCATCTTTTACGCCTCTCCTCCTGCCCCCATAAGCCCTTAAAGTATGTGTAATGAATTAAGTTGAATCATTATGGTTTGAGTGAGTATATAAAGTTATTGCTCTCCCCTTTCAACTAGGGATGTTTCACTTTTTACGTCAAGTATAAAATCTGTTTCCAAATTTGTCTATTGTGTTATACATAAGTAGTGAAATTTATCCAAAATATGAGTCTTTAGTTACATTCTTTGACAAAGAAAAATTCTACTTTTCTGTGGTTCTTGCTTTCTATTTTGGCGTCTAATTGGTATTCACTTGATTTATAAATCCCCTTGGCATTATTCTTCTTATAAAGGCACTTTGTCTATCTAAATTAAATCTCATTCACTTGATTTTCTTTTACATCTTAAACTCTCAAGATCCATCTGCAATTTCACTGTTTTTAACTTTCTGGTCTTGAGTATGTAATCTCCTCATTTGCAATCATCTCTAGGGCTTACTCAAGTTATTTTTTTTTTGCTTCTTTTAGAGTTAGCATATTAGAAGGATATTGACCATAGGATTAGTTACTTTTAGAAATATCTCAGTTTTGGAGTTATTCTTGACTGTTATCATCAGTGTTCACTATTTTCAACTCTGAAGCATCACTGATATGTGTCACGGTTGTTAACATAGTAAAAACTCTCGTTTGTATTTCAGAATGAAAGTGATTAGTTCAGCTTGAACTCAGCTGGATCAAGGATATACCCAAGACGATCCTGTCATCCAGATAACCACAATCTTCAACCTGGAGCTTGGGATTTACAATTACCACTGTGTTGCTAAATTTAAAAACCAAGTTCACAAGTGTCTTTAGAACAGACTGCTGACTTTGAGAATATAACTTTACATTTTTAAAAGATTGATTTATTTGTCTGAAAGGCAGAGTTACACACAGAGAGAAAGAAAAAGAGGGAGAGAGAGAGAGAGAGAGAGAGAGAGAGAGAGATCTTCCATCCAATGGGTCACTTCCCAAATGGCCATAATGACTGGGAGTAGGCCAGGCTGAAGCCAGGAAACTGGGACTCCATCCAGGTCTCCTATGTGTGTGATAGGGCACCAAGTATTTGACCATCATATTCTGCTCTCCCAGATTTATTAGCAGAGTTAGATCAGAAGTGGATTGGCTGGAGTATGCCATAATACTGGCTCCATATGACATGACTTCTTGAATAACCAAAGGGAGCTTATTATTTCAGGTAGTTATGTATAAATTGCCAAAAATATACCTGAATACTACCTTTGGAGACATCTATTTGTCATGTATCATTCATTAAACGTGCTCTTTTATTCCCAAGGGAACCAAGATACATACATACATACATACATACACACACACACACACATATATATACCCCTTATATATATACACACACACACATATATATACCCCTTATATATATACACACACACACACATATATATACCCCTTATATATATACCCCTTATATATGTGTGTATATATATATACACACACATATATATACATATATATACATGTATATATGTATATATATGTATATATATGTGTATATGTGTATATATGTATATATATACATATATATGTATATATATGTATATATATACATATATATACCCCTTATATATATACCCCTTATATATGTGTGTGTGTGTGTATATATATATATATGTATATATTCCCAACAGGGAATATCAAATTCCACATAAAAATTCCACTGAAAAGAACACAATTTTTAATCAAAATTCTGTAATTTGCTTGTGATGCTGCATTGAAATACATTAAAATTATATAGCAATTATGCACATCATCTCTAACGACTGGAATGATAGTTTACATAGAAATATGTAAACAATATAATATTCCTATACAGATTTTTAGCAAAACTGGCATTTTGGTGGCATTCAATAATTATTTTCCGTTGTAACAAGAATTCCTTGGTTACTTTGAAATTGCAAGACCCTATGCAGGCTTAATTTGCTTTATTCCTTCTTATTCATGTAGCAATAGAGGCCACAACATGCAGAGGAAATGAAGTGTATCAGCTAATAAAATGTGCTTACGATAGAAAATGGCTCCCGTGGCTCCTTAGTGGGATAACGTGTATCAAACTATTGACAAATTGCTATGAAAATGTAGGAAGTTATTGTGAGCCATACTCACTTCTGGTTCTTACTCCAAGCTCTAGGCATACTGTGTCTTTATTCCCATGAGAACAACTCTGCAATTTATAAAAATAATAATAATATGTTATAATAATAAGGCTTTAAGTAGTACAGGCTATAAAGAAAGCTGTTTGAAATGTACAGCTGATAATATTTCTATTATAACATCAATCAGTTCAACAGATATTTAAAAAATTGTATCAGACACTACTGATATTGCGACTCAATCATGTCTGACATTGTGCTTGACAATGTAAATATATATAGCCTTCATATTTGTGGAGATTATAGTCTCCACATAAAGATAGTTGAAATGGATAACAACATGGTATAGCAATGTGGTTTTTTTTTCATTTAACGAATTCACTTATGAAACAGAAAATAATTATTGAATGCCACCAAAATGCCAGTTTTGCTAAAAATCTGTATAGGAATATTATATTGATTACAAAGCTTGAGATCTCTTATCTCAGAGAATTTTGTGTTGAAGGCAATCACAGCAATGCAATTAGTTTTAGTATTTCAGGAAACTATTTAAGGATATTAGGCAGGTAGATGCCAATATTTTATAGGCATCACCTGAAGAAGGAGATAAGAGAAACACAGTACAAGAACATATGGATCAACTTGATTCAATAGAGGTGATTTTATTAATTAGGGTTCTCCAGAAGAAAAAAAGCAATAACACACACACACGTAAGGGTCTTCAAAAGTTCATGGGAAAGGTACATTATGAAATGCATGCATGGGGCCGACGCTGTGGCTCACTAGGCTAATCCTCCACCTGAGGCACCGGCACCCCAGGTTCTAGTCCCGGTTGGGGCGCTGGATTCTGTCCCAGTTGCTCCTCTTCAAGTCCAGCTCTCTGCTGTGGCCTGGGAAGGCAGTGGAGGATGGCCCAAGTGCTTGGGCCCTGCACCCCATGGGAGACCAGGAGAAGCACCTGGCTCGTGGCTTCAGATCGTCGCAGAGCAGCGGCCGTAGCAGCCATTTGAGAGGGGAACCAACTGAAGGAAGACCTTTCTCTCTGTCTGTTTCTCTCTCTCTCTAACTCTGCCTGTCAAAAAATAATAAAATAAATAAATAAAAAGAAAAGCATGCATGGGTTTCAAAGTCATTTTGCCCTAAAATAAACTTAACTTTCAATCCCATTTTTCACAAACTTTTTGAAGCATTTTTAAATGTTAGAGGAATTGGCTCATGCACTTTGGATGCTGAGAAGTCCTATGATCTGACATGGGCAAGTTGGAAAACCAAGAAATCTGGTAGTTTAATTCAGGCAAACAAGGAGCAATTGATACCCAATAACAAGAGAAGAGTGTCTCTGATTAAGAAGAGGGGAAATTTGCCTTTCCTTTGCCTTTTTGATCTATCAGGCCCTCAATAGATTGAAGGATGCCTACCTATATAAGTAAGGGTGATCTTCTCTATTCAGTTTACTAATAGAAGTGCTTATCACTTCTGGAAACTCACCTACGTAGATACCAAGAAATAATATTTTGTCAGTTATCTCAGCATCCCTTTGCACAGTCAAGATGACATATAAAGTAACCTACCATGGTGATCAAAGCATGAACCGTTGCATTAAGAAAAAAAAAATAATAACTGAGAAGACGATTAAGGACTTCCCACTTGTAACTTCTCTCTAAGTGTTTTAGATTTCTCTCATTTACACTTCACAACTACTTCAATATTTATCTTTACATTCAAAGAAGAAAACCAGTAAGGCCAAAAGGCAAAGAAGTTTTACAGTTAACATTTAAACTTTTGCTCATAAAACACAATCTGGTGATTGATAAAATACACATATTCATTTAATAAATATGCATTTGAATTAGTAAAAAGGAAGATGCACCAGGTATACACAGTGAAAAATGCAGGTTTGTGAATTTAGGAGAGAAAAAAATGCTTATGATTACTTTTAAGGGTCTTGCTTTAAGAAGCAAATTGAGATGGAGATAATAAGAAGCAAGCAAAAACAGGAAGGTAGAAAGTAGTGTTGCACATGAAAATTGCGATAAGCCACTGAAACATTCAGGAGGTATGTCTAACACTGAGTTAGAAATGAATTTGAGGTGAGAAAAACCATGTTAAAAATAAAGACTTGCTAATTACTGCTTAATTCAAGTAATGGAGGCATATAAAATTTCTGAGTTGTTAACATAGTATGAAAGGAGAAAACAACAAGCAAAAATAAAATGGAACAAAAAATCTGGACAGTTCAAAGTTTAAAGAGCAAGGCTCTCAGGGCAGCGCTGTGGCATAGCGGGTGGAGCTGCCGCTTGCAGTGCCGGCATCTCATCTGGGTGCTGGTTCGGGTCCTGGCTGCTCCACTTCCAATCTGGCTCTCTGCTGTGGCCTGGGAAAACAGTGGAAGATGGCCCAGGTCCTTGGGTCCCTGCACCTGCATGGGAGACCAGGAAGAAACTCCTGGCTCCTGGCTTTGGATCAGCACAGCTCCGGCAGTTGCGGCCATCTGAGGAGTGAACCAGCAGATGGAAGACCTTTCTCTCCCTCTCCCTCTCTCTGTCTCTCCTTCTCACTCTGTGTAACTCTGTCTTTCAAATAAATAAATAAATCTTAAAAGAAAAAGAGCAAGGCTCAGAAACTATCACAGAAGTAGGAAAAGAATAGCAGAATAAAATACCAATGAAATCAAGCAAGGGGGGGAGTCAATGATTAAACATCACTTATGAAAGAGATTATCAGGAAGATAATAATGCAAAATACAACCTGTATTTGACAAAACAGAGGTTATCGATGGCTTAACTAGAAGCATTTATAGTAAGGTGATGGAGAGTAAATCTTGCAGAGTAAATGGAGGATTAACTCAAAGCAAGATGAGACAAATCTTTTAGAAATTTGAGAGAAGGAAGAGAAACATAATACTTGTGAAAGATTGAGGGTCTTTGGAGTTGCAAAATTTCATATGCTACGATAAAGGATCAAGAAGTAATACTTAGGAAGAGACTTTTGGTATTAGTTCTGATAAGAAAAAAACTTAAAAGTAATCATTCTCATTCTATAAGAAAAAAAATAGGACAATCTAAAAGCAATGTATTTTCTTGTACCTACTAGAAAATCCAGGTTTCAGGGCACATCATCACTCAGAAATCTGGAGAGGCAGACTAGTAAAGAGAAATGAGGCTGAGACCTGCTTACCTGGGGAAAGTTTCCAGAGCTCTACAGTGCTAGAAATCCTTAGACAGTCATTTTGACAAATTGTTGGAGGCTGAGTATGGATTAGTGTGACAGTGAGACTTAACAGATGTAGGTGATTATCTCTAGTTATCATGCTGGAAACTAAGGAAGATTCCCTCATGGCTGTCAAGAGGACAGTAATTTTTGGGGTTCTCCCAAAGCCTCATCTGAAGCATAGAAGTCTTTTCCAGAACTTTACTGAAGTAGTGAGAAGGGTCTACTTCTGAATCCACATACTTCCAGCCCTCCTGGTCCACCCCAGGGAACATAAAAGTAGTCAGTAGGGGGTTGACTTCATGAAAATAGTTTGGGATGTTGCAACCAGGGAATTGGCAGAGGGAAAGAAAATGTCTGTCCCATTGAAAATGCACTTAGGAAGGCTACAGTACTAAGCACAGGTCCAGGAACACACTGAGATATAATCAGAAGGATTATGAAACTCCTCTTTCTCTTCATCTACCCCTAGATCCAGAGGGCTCCAAAATAATGACAATGAACTGCAGTTGAAAAATCTGCAAGACACATGGTGTCTGAGGAAGAATCCTTCAAGAAGCCAAAGTCGTGAGAGGAACAGAAATAAGAATACTACATGATTCTGAGGCATCTGGCATTGATAGCTACAATGAGTATTAAATGCAACTCCCAGTCACATTACCACAAATCTTCACAATAATGGGCAATTTACCTTTGTTTTTTACTACTCAGTCAAGATTTCTGGCTGTCGATCAAAAATTGTAAGCCACCCAAAAAGACAACAAGCCAACCATTAAAACAAACAAATCTAGTCTGAAGTAACAAAGTAATCATCAGAAACAGACTCACATATGACTCAAATGTTGGAATCAGGCTGTGGAATTAAAATACTTATGATTAATATATTAAAGCCTCTAATGAAAAATGTAAACAAAATGCAATAACACTTGGGTAATGTAAGCAGAAATATGGAAATGCTAAAAAATAATAAAAAGGAATTGGTAGAAATAAAGAAGTATTAAACAGAAGTAAAGAGAATTTGTGATAGGTTCTCAGTAGATAGGATACAGCCAAGAAAAGAGTCAGTGATTTTTTGAAGATATATGAATCGAAACTTGGCATGCTGAAATGTAAAGGGAAAAGAAAAAAGAATGAAAAAAGCAAATTACTTAAATAACAGCCGCAAGGTATTGTACAATTAAAGCATATAAACAAATTAAATGAATGGGAATTCATGTATGAAATAATCAGATACAAGAGGCCTGACCTACTTATGAAACAGTATAGGGTTATTTGAGGGTGAATTTCACATAAAAAAAAATTGTAAAATAACAACCAATAAACATTATAAAGTATGTGAGTATTTGATATCATAAGCTATCTCTCTCTCTCCCTTTAATATACAAATAAAAATAAATAAATTTAAAAATCAATAACCTTAACTTCCACTTAGGAAACTGATGAAAGAAGAGCAATTTAGATTTAAAGCAATCAGAAGGAAAGATACAATAAAATTAGAGCAGAAATAAATTATGTTGAAAAGCAATAGAGAACATTAATTAAATCAGAAGTTAGTTCCTTGAAAGGGTTTTTTTCTTTCTTTCTTTTTTTTTTTTTGGACAGGCAGAGTGGACAGTGAGAGAGAGAGACAGAGAAAAAGGTCTTCCTTTGCTGTTGGTTCACCCTCCAATGGCCGCCTCGGCCGGTGCACTGCGGCCGGCGCACCGCGCTGATCTGATGGCAGGAGCCAGGTACTTATCCTGGTCTCCCATGGGGTGCAGGGCCCAAGTACTTGGGCCATCCTCCACTGCACTCCCGGGCCACAGCAGAGAGCTGGCCTGGAAGAGGGGCAACCGGGACAGAATCCGGCGCCCTGACCGGGACTAGAACCTGGTGTGCTGGCGCCGCTAGGCAGAGGACTAGCCTAGTGAGCCACGGCACCGGCCCCTTGAAAGGGTTTTAAAACAACTTTAATAATTATTCAGCCAATTTAATGAAGAAAATTGAGCAATAGTTCTCATAAGCATAAACAAAAAATATTCAACAAACTATTAGTAAACTGAATGTAATACTGTAAAAGAAGAATTATATACTATGCCCAATTAAAATTTATTCCAGTAAACTAGATTGGTTCAACATTTGAAAATCAATGTAGTAAAACCTATCAGAAAAGACATCGCATGCTTATATCAAATACTGCTGAAAAACATTTGACAAAACCCAACACACATTAATGGGAAAAAAATGTCAGTGAAATCAAAATTGAGTAGAATGTTCTCATCTTGAAAAAGTTTTCTAGGATAACCTACAGCTAACACCATACTCAAGTTGACATTCTTTTTGATAAGGGAAAAAAAAAAAAAAAACAAATTTTCTTTTCTCACCTCTCCTAAACAATATTGCACTGTAAGTCCAAGTTGTTCAATGAGACAAGGAAGAATTGTACAAAATATATAAAAAAAGAAAAGAAAAAGAAAAAGAACAGTCTTATTTCCAATGATGTGATTATATCTGTAGAGAAGAATCCCATAGAACATAAGAAAAGTATTCCTGGAACTGCTAAGTGAATATGGTAAGATTGTAGGATAAAATATTAAAATATATAGTTAATTGAGTTCCTATATGTTAGCAATGCATAATTGGAATTTAAAACATATTAATATGCGAATTATGATAGCACCAAAAGAAATATTTTGATATAAAACTAATTCTAGAATAAAATAACTACCTATGTGACTTTAGGTTTGACATTTAGTTTTTAGCTGCAACATGGAAAGCACAATCCATGAAAGAAAAAAACCCAACAAATTGGACATTACTAGAATTAAAATCCTGTGCACTGCAAGAGTAATATGAAGAAGAGTGTTTTTAAAGCTTGTATCTGATGACTTGTATGCAAAATAAGAAAAGAAACAATCCTGATTAAGAAGTGAGCAAAAATCTGAATAGATATATCATGACAAAAGATACACAGATGGTAGATGGGCATATTAAATGCTCCTCAACATCATTTGCCACTAGAATACTGCACAGTATCACAACAATGATGCCCAGCTCCACGCCCATTGGAGGCACTAACTGATTCACAATTCCTGACGCCTGACGATTTCTGACAAGGATGCAGAGCAGCATAAGTTTCATTGAGTGCTAGCAGGAATGCCTAAAGATAGCAATGAAGATGGCCTTGAATATGTGAATGGATTAAAAAAACTCATGTGTATCCGCATGATAGAATAATATTTAGTGATAAAAAGAAATTAGCTATGAAGCCATGCAGAAGCAAGGATGAATTGTAAATACATATTGCTAAGCGGAAAAAGTCAATCTGAAAAGGGCTTGTGTTTCCAATTATATAGAATTTCATAACAAGGCAATGGAGATAGGAAGCAGATCAATGGTTACCAGGGCTTTCAGTGAGGTTGGTTGAATAAGATACATAGAGGGTATTTTAAGGTGGGGAAATTATTTTGTGTGATTCTATAATGAATAATATATGACACTATGTATTTTTCAAAACCCATTGAACTTTATATTAAAGAGTGAACCTTCACATATTGAACTTTATATTAAAAAGAGTGAACTTTCACATATATGAATCAAAAAAAATAATTAGGAGGTCCAGGAATTCCAGGATAAAATGCAGAATATCACAAAAGATGTTATCATAAATATAAAGTAACCTCACTGCGGGGCAAGGGGGTAGGTGCAACCTAAGTAATGTCAGAGATAAGTGGAAAATCTATAAAACTGATGACAAAAGGAGCTGTACAAATGTAATGTATTTTAGTTGATTACATTATTTCCCAATAGGGCATAGGTTAGTAATTCTGAAATCATTAGACTCAAACATGCAAAATGCAACTGAACAATTATATAAATGATGTGGAGGGATGGGAGCCAAGTGTCTTGCCATTGGAAGTGGAAGTTACAAATATGAAGGGTAGAATGTTTCATGTGGTGATGGATTGAAGTTCAGGGCAATTATAAACCTAGGCTTTGCTTAACACATACTGAGATAGTTACACCCAGAAAAATTTGCATATGAGATATAAGTATATACACAGGCACACATACAGATATCCTTGCTCCATCAGCTTAGAAATTCAGAGGTCCTAGAAGCAATGACATCCCAGTAGGGCCTAAATCTTTGTAATGCCATTCTCAAATGAGAGGAACCAGGGCTGGTTGGAGAAATGACTGACTTTAAGTCTAGGATGAGAAATATACAATAGGAGCCTAGAGTATCTTGTGGTTTCACAGAGTAAGAAACAACTCACAAGAACCTCACAATGATGGACTTGTTTAAAAGGGACTCTGTGATCAACTGGAAGAACCCCAAAAGGCCAAAATTCAAACAATGAGACTAACAAAACAAAGTATTTTTGGATTATCACCCAGAGTATAAAACGAAAATTTCTCAATTCATACCATTACAAGAAATTATTTTAGCAGATAATAAATGGGGGGAGAACAGACAAATCTCCTGTGTAGAGGTGTTTATGTAGATAATTTACTCTCAAAGAAATGGTGCATAATATTGTGTATTTCTCATCCTAGACTTCTTGAGTGCGGGATGTTCACAGTGACTTCATCCAAAGAGTAAAGTATGGAAGAAGAGCAACCTCATAGGAGATAAACCCGACTACAGTACTTTAACCATGTGATTGTGTTTGTTAGCAGATTGGCACTGTGCCTCTAGTTTTCTTCCCCAAAAGCTATCACTCTGATTTAATCATTAAAAAAAAATCGCCAAATCCCTGTTGAGGGACATTCTACAAAACATTTTACCAAAGGGTAGCCATTCAGTCCAGTGGCTGAGATGCTGGTTAAAACAGCCACATTCCACATCAAAGTATCTGTTTGATTGCCAACTCTTTCTCTTGACTGTCTTCCTCCGAATGTACACCTTGGGAAGCAGCTGGTGATGGCTTAAGTAATTGGGTTCCTGCCGCCTGGATGGGGTTCCTAGCTCCAGCGTCTCACGTTTGGCTTGGCCTCAACCCAGTTATTGTGGATATTTGGGGAGTGAACCAGCAAATGAGACCTCTCTCTCTCTCTCCCTCTCTTTCTCTCTCTCAGCTTATGCAAAGATAATGAACAGAATATTAAGTAGTATGTTAGATGAGATCATAGAAGGAAGAAAAATGTTTAGGTAAAAACTGTTACAATTTCTGAAGATTAACTTATGCCATTTTCTTTTTCTTACCTCATGTACTTTTGTTTGGTGATCCCATATGCCTTTAATAATTTTCCAAAAAATAGGCAATTTATACCTATAAACCCTGAGATCTATATGTCACACTGCTCATGAGATGTGTCCATTTGGAAGTTCCAAAAGTGTTAGATTAAAATGTACCAAAAATTTCCCATGTGATACATCCCACAAGACATTTTTCCCCATTTTTTTCTATTTTAATGAATAGCACAACTGTTTACTCAGTTGGAAATATATCATTATTGTACCTTTTCTTGATTCATTTGCACACTTACCTAATCCTGCTCAGTCTACCTTCTAATGGTACAGGGAATCCAGTCTTTCATAATTCATCCAAGTTACTAAAATTGTTCTGTAGTTAGTTTTTCTGCTGTTTAACTTGTACTCATTTATCAATGATTGGTGGCTGGATGCTAAAAATGAGAGCATTTCCTAGTTTGGGTTAACATTTCTTTTTTTGTAGCCACCACCTATACTGTAAGTTTTGCTCAGTTTTCTTTGTGCTCTTTTGATGTGCAAACTCCACGATAAGAAAAATGGCATGCTTCTTATTCACAATTCTGTTCCTATACAGGCTTGTACAACACATTGAATGCTTGAAAAAAATGGTTGGATAAATATGTGAAAGTATTGAATACAGCATAGATGTTAGTGTGATGTAAAATTTTTTGATTGTACTTCAGAAGAATGTTTAAATATTTTTGGTTCCAGAAATGTTTTGTGAAGATATAGTAACAAAAAAAATAACCACTCTCCAGTACAAAGATTTGTAGATGTGGGGGCTGGCGCCATGGCACAGTAGGTTAATACTCCACCTGTGGCATTGGCATCCCATATGGGTGTCGGTTCTAGTCCTGGCTGTCCCTCTTCCAATCTAGCTCTCTGCTATGGCCTGGGAAAGCAGTAGAAGATGGCCCAAGTGCTTGGGCCCCTGCACCCTCGTGGGAGACCAGGAAGAAGCTCCTGGGTCTTGGCTTCAGATTGGCGTAGCTCTGGCAGTTGTGGCCATTTGGGGAGTGAACCAGTGAAAGAAAGTCTTTTCTCTCTGTCTCTGTCTCTCAACTGTCTGTAACTCTCCCACTCAAATAAAGCAATAAAATCTTAAAAAAAAAAAAAAGATTTGTAGATGTGTATTTACCAAAGGAAAAACTGAATGGAATTTTGTGAAGAATTAATGTATTAGTGTATTAGACATAGGGAAGTGGGAGATTGGGTTCATTTTCTGTATCACAATTAGTAATGATAGTATCTCTAATAAACTATGTGATTGCATTAATCCACCCAATATTTATGTGTTCTAAATACTGGGTATTGAACTTGGTGGGTGTCCTCCATGGGTTCATAGTGTCGTCATAGTTGCATATGGTAACACAATTACTTCATTTCAACACACAATGGAATTTATTAAGATACTCAAGACCACCTTACGATTTGACTTTTGCTGTTATGCATTAATTCACTCAGTAATTCCAATCAGACCCACTGGTACCTTCAAAAAGTTTACAGCCAAATACAAAAATGTAGAAAGTAATTACTGAACATTGTGATTAATCGTATTGCTGAAGGTAAACTTGTGGCTGACCAAAGAACTTCTCCTTGAGAACATATTTGGGGAAAATATTCAAGTACTCATAGGAGTTAATCATATAGAGGAAAAGACAATAACAGGTACAACAACAGAAGAGACAGTGGCGTATACTTGGAAGCTCCAGTCTAATGCTTAGAGAAGGACTGAAACAGAGTGGGCATGAGAATGAGGAAAAGAAGACATAGGTAGGGATACAGGCAGAGTCAGGCCACTGTACTTATCAGTCCTCTTCCACAGTGTTGAATAATAAAAATTCAAGGCAATGGTGCAATTTGGTGTCAAAGAACTAATTATCCACTGTAATCATTATGTATGAGAGTCATAACTGATCACAGGTTCCAGGGAGACGCATACAGTCATCAAAAGCGGTCAGCCGAATCTGGCAAAATGAAAGTGATTATTGTAATATTTTTGGATTCCGTTCAGAGTTTGAATCTTTTGCATCTGTGCCTCCGACCGATTCATTTTAGAATTGGTTCTGAGAATAAATTGACGGGCTTATAGAATTTCCATAGTTCAAGGACTTGTTGCTAAAGTGGAAACGTGTCAAGTTTGAAAAGTGACCTATCAAATTTGGTGTGTTGATGACTTCCTCTAACTACAAATAATATTGGAAAATATCACAACTGCACATTTCCAATCTGCAAAAATGCATCTGGAAATAAGGCATTCATCATTTCCTTTGAATATCAAAAGATTTACATGTGCACTGTCTTTGTCCCACACAGACTGAAACATCTGGTATTTGCAAGTTCATCAACCCCACATCTTTGTTTTGTGGGAGGTTATTTTTATTTCAATTTTATGAAATGGGGAAGTAAATATTTTAGAATTCTGAAGCTCTGCATGTAGAAAGCAAGATGAATGATTCTATCCAATACACAGTCCTAAGAAAATTTTTTTGTCATTGTTTCACTTTCCGTATAATGTGATAGTATTAATAGTGTTAATTAATGGCCCCAATTCAGGGATATGCTGTTCTAACTCAAGGCTTGTTTGAATTTCTTTCATTTTTTAAACCACTTTCAGCATTGTGCTGGCAATGTTATTTGGAGCCCAGACGTTATAAGAGGAATTCACTTTCCTTTCCCTGGAGTGCCCTGTCCTTTGAGAGCTGCCCTCTGTTCCTGACTGATATTCCTTGGTAGGGAGAGACTCCATGAGGGCTGTCTATAGAACCCAGCGTCACCTGGACTGCCCCATGCACGGATCACCCACCACTGAGGTGTTTTTTTGTTTTGTTTTGTTTTGTTTTGTTTTGTTTTGTTTTTGACAGGCAGAGTGGACAGTGAGAGACAGAGAGAAAGGTCTTCCTTTTGCCGTTGGTTCACCCTCCAATGGCCGCCACGGCCGGCGTGCTGCGGCTGGTGCATCGCGCTGATCTGAAGCCAGGACAACCAGGACAGAATCCGACGCCCCGACCGGGACTAGAACCTGGTGTGCCGGCGCCACTGGTGGAGGATTAGCCTATGGAGCCGCGGCTCAGGCCCCACTGAGGTTTTATTATTCCTGGAATGTCACAATGTCAACAACTCTGTATCCAACAGTGACTACACATAGCCTTTCTTTCTGTTCAGAGGATGAATGCTGAGACAAGGTTGGAACAGGGTCATCCACATTCATCTTTTCCCTGAAGAGGTGCCTACCAAATGCATAGAACTAAAATGCATGGACATTTCCCTGCAGATACTTCCTTCCTCCTTTCCTTATAGTCTTAACATTGGAAAGTCAAAAGGGAGGAATCGAGGAGATAGCTAGAGGTTGGAAATGCTTTTGATGTCTTTAAGTCAGTGTTTTTATGTTGCCCACGACCTTTCCTGTTCTGTGACCACTGACTGGAAAGCTCAAACTGAGTATGTCTCCCATCATCTTCTTCCCTGAACTCTATAGAGTATCTATCCCTGATCTGCTTAAATTGCTTTGAAAGTCCTACTGTTATTTGATTGGTAAAACCATTTCCTCCTAAAGAAAATACAATTCCCTCTCAAATTTTTGTAGAGTTACTCCATCTCTTATTTCCTGTTCCCTTCCAGAAGAACAAAGCAGCTTCCTTTGGAGCTCAAAATCTCAGCTCCTTCACTTTGCTGGCTTCCAAAGGCACCATGTTCGTCCATACCAGATGCCTGAAGTGGAAGAAAATGGAGAGTTAGGAAAATGTCATGGGGCTGGAAGTGGCTCTAAGCACCTCTGCCTGTATTTAGGACTCAATTACCGATCCAACATGTAAGTACCAAGGGGGCTGGCAATGTAGTCCAGTCTGTGTCTGGGGAAAAGATGGGTACTCACCCTGTCTCTGCTATACCTCGCTGACTTGCAATCAGCAACAACCTGAGAGTGGCCTGAGGAGCAAGACCCAGGGGTCTGGTGAGGACACACAGCCTGTCAGCATTTCTGAATGTGGTTGGTGTCACCTCCTTTGAGGGCAGGGAGTGCACATCTCATAAAGGGTGCATGCTGTCATGAAGATATTCACTCTCATTGTAGTGAACCAACTCTTTTCTCTGGGCCAGAAAGAACTGAGATAGAAGCACAGATAGCTAATCCAAGCCCAAATGATAAAACCTTCATTTCTGGGGATTCATGATTTTATTTGGGGCAGAAAATAGGCTTGTATCACTTAGTTAATATACCGCTGCCTTTGTAACTCCAGATGAAGAGAATAGCAGAAGGAAAGCAGTGTTTAAGTATTCACCATACATGAGGAGCTTTTTTTTTTTTCACCCTGTGGTTTTTGTGCATTATTTCATTTAACTCTCACAACAATCTTATACTTAAGTACTAGCCTAGCATTTTAGATGTCACCACTAATCCTTAGAAGCTTTAAATAAGTAGCTTAAAGTTATGTAGATAGTAAATAGAAAAGGAAAAATTTTAATCCAGATTGTTCTGATTTCTAAGTTTCTGGTTTATCTAACTGTCTTTTTACCTCTCATATCATACCGCCTCGTTCAGGGAGGCTCTGTGAATGACACCATTTGATGCATACGATTCAATAGCAGACATTTGACATACAAGGGGAGACAGGCGGAGCGTGCGAGACTTCTTTCATTAAGCATTCTACTGGTCAAATACGGTAAATGTTTTACTAATTGTTTTGGACATTGAGAAGGGACATACTATGCACATCAATATGCTTTATCCCTTTCTATTCTCTTTTCTTTTTCCTTCTTCTTTCTTTTCCTTATCAGTTTTCATTTGCAATCACTGGGAAGTGATCAAATTTCAAGTAATGCTTGGAGTTGAATCACTCTTGTCTATTCATTGCTTCATTTCTTAGGCAAATATTTTTAAGAGCCTCCCATGTGTAGGTATTTTTTTTTTATTATAGGAGAAGGGAGTAAATATTAAGATGATTAGGAGCTGATTATTAATTCATGGGAGAATTGTCTGCTTCTTAGGAGAAATGCCAAAAAGTTACAAGAAAAAGAATGACGTCTTTGTTGTCCAATCACAGTCATAAAAGTACTGATTTTGTATTTTGCCCATACTGCAAACATGAGTTGCTTAGGAATGTGTGTTAATAATCAGAGAACTTGGAGCATTTCTATTAAAGATCAGTTTACTCGATGCCTAAGGCATGTTGGATATTTTTTTTTCCACTTCCTTACTCTTTGGTGGATTTATAACTTATTCACATTTAACCACTATATTTACATTTTGAACATTTGAAATCTCAACAGTGTAATTTCATTACTACTAGCGGATATTTTGGGGCATGGTATTCACTTCTTCACAAGATCTCTTTACTTGGAAATTCTAGCCAAGTTTTACTATTCCCCTTGTTTGAACCACCATGGAATTATCAATACATTGCTTTTCTGTATGTTTTGTGTCTAAAGAGACCACACTGCAGAGTTGATTAATTTATGTGCTAGTTCTGACTGTACTACTGACTAGTTGCGCTAGTTCTGACTGACTAGTTGTGCTAGTTCCTACTGATTAGTTGTGCTAGTTCTGACTAATTGCTAGTTCTGATTCTACTACTGACTAGTTGTGCTAGTTCCGACTGTACTAGTCTGTACTACTGACTAGTTGTGCTAGTTCTGACTATACTGCTGACTAGCTGTGCTAGTTCTGACTGTACTACTGACTAGTTGTATGAATTTGTCTACTTGACTCTTTGGACCTCAATTTCCTGAGCAATCAATGCAAATTGGAAACTCCGTGCTTTGTTCTGGATTGTTCCACCTAGGAATTTTCATTAGTTTCTCTTTAAGTTTCATAAAAACTTAAGTATATGGATATGAACATTGAAACTCACCAAAGCATAAGAACTTTAGTGGATTTGTCATTGTTAGTGGAGGAAAATGCTGTAGTGAAATAGATAATCAGGAAACCATGGCAAGGATTTGCTTTGTTGAAGTCCTTGGATGTGTCATTCATCTTCTCTGGCTAAGTTTTCACCTCTTTTAAATGAAAAGAATAAAGTGGAGCCCCTCCCCCACCCCAACCTTCAGAACTCAAATTGTTTGAGATATTACATATATATTAATTAGTTGAAATTGATATGACTATATATATATATAGAGAGAGAGAGAGAGAGGGAATGAAGTGAGAATTTAACCAGAGCATGGTTGTTTTCTCAATTAATTCTCATGATTTTTCTATATAAAATGTACTTATATTAGTACATTAGAGCAAATATAAACTGTAAAAAATACAAATTAAGTGGAGATGATTATGGAATTGATTTTTATTATTTAAAAATCATTTTCTTTAAGTTTGGTATTTATAAATATTTTCTTGTTCTGTCAGAGAGTTTTTGGAGGTAGATTTGTAATCTAAATCTGAAAAGTTACTCTAATTGTCTTTAAAGATCATGTTAGGGTCTATGCAGTGTTTTATATGTTTTATTGTCTTGTCTAGGAAAGGATAAATTCCTTTTCAAAAGTATGTGACTTGGAAGCACTGGAGAATGTGTTCATGACTTCTATTGCATGAACAGTCTATACAAGTTACATAGAGCAACCTTCAATAGTTAAGTGATTATGGCATTAATGCTCATGTTCATATTGTTTGAACTAGTGGTGTTGTTGCTGAAATTGGTGAAGAGAAATCTGATGAATACAGTATAAGAAAATTATCTATAATGCTCTTGACAGAGAAATGTCTGGTCTTTTTCAATGAGTTATTAGACATGCACAACTATTTTAAAACAGATAAACTATAAATCAACCAAGAAATTAGAGAGTCGATTAGGGTAAACCCCAAACTGGTAAAGATGTATCACAATTAGTCATCCTTATTGGTTAAGAGAGTGATTACCCTCCCTCAGTTACAAAATGGCATAGATGTATCTTCCTTGACTTTAGCAACTCCTGAAAAAGGAGAAACACATAGTAAGGGAACTAGTAAGGGAAACACATTTCCAGCTGATAATATCAACTCTAAGATGCAGGAAAGATAGTTTTTTTTTTCTTACTCCCTGGTGCATTTAACATTCTTCTGATCCTTTCTGGGCCCAGTTTTTACCACCACTCCCGTTACTATCCATTATGGTAGGACTTTCACCCCTTCCCAGGGCCTAAAGGCCTCATTCTCTCTCCTTTTCCAGATCTGCTTCAGAGTACATTTTTGGAAATATTATTTTTTTTGGCATAGACCAACAACTTAGAGTACTGTCAGACCCAGTAGAAATGCATTTTAACAGAAATTTTAGCTTCAGGCTAAGAAATGCAACTTTTCCTATGTAATTTCAGGCATTGGTAAGCAGAGGGGGCATTTATTTGGGTGGTTTCAGGGCCTTTCCTGAGCATCTGGAACCATACAATTGGATTTGGACTTCTCCAATCCAATTCATGCAGAAACTTTATTCCAGACATTGCTAATATTGCAAATTCACTCTCTGGTATCATTTATAGAGACCAAGTGTTCTGAACAATCAGCCATTCTACATCTCTCTTCACCAGAGTTAGACATTTCAGTGCTGACAAATATAATTACAAGGAACATGGAACTATGTTGGGCAGAGAGAAACATGAAATTGAAAAGGAGAGGACAAAAAACAGAGGCAAACTGTAAAAAGCAGGACAAGCAATTTGGGGTATGGAGAATGTTGGTTCAGTTGATTTACAGTTGTGCTTAGGATGTATCGGTTATGATAGTGGATTCTTCAAATCAGATAATAGTCTCAGTCTGTCATTTTGCTGTTCCTTGAACAGATATTCCTCTGATTCATTCTACCTAGAGCGTAGTTCATTGATAATGTTGAGAATGCTATTGGGAGATCTTGCACCACACGCCCAGCTAAAGAGTACTAAAGATTACAGGGCAGAAAAAAGAAAAAGAAATCGAGGCAAATAATAGAAAGAAGAAACTTGCTGTGTGATGGTGATATTGGTATGATCACTAAGACCATCACTGTGACTTCTGTAACCATAATTAGTTTTACTTTACATTGATCACAGGTAACATGATTATAATTGCAGATTTGAATGTATGTTGTATATAGGATAGATGGCTTGCTTTAATCTACCTAATTAGACAGACATTCTGACCATAATTTTTGTTAGTGTGTTTATTTTTGCAGTTACAGCCATCACTCTTAAAATTTTTTGTTCAGTGGTAGATTCTAGACTGCATTCTTTTTTTTTTTTTTTGACAGGCAGAGTAGACAGTGTGAGAGAGAGAGAGACAGAGAGAAAGGTCTTCCTTTTGCCATTGGTTCACCCTACAATGGCCACCACGGCTGGCGCGCTGCGGCCAGCACACCGCGCTGATCCGATGGCAGGAGCCAGGTGCTTCTCCTGGTCTCCCATGGGGTGCAGGGCCCAAGCACTTGGGCCATCCTCCACTGCACTCCCTGGCCACAGCAAAGAGCTGGCCTGGAAGAGGGGCAACTGGGACAGAATCCGGCGCCCCGACTGGGACTAGAACCCGGTGTGCCGGCGCCACAAGGCGGAGGATTAGTCTAGTGAGCCGTGGCGCCGGCCTAGACTACATTCTTACCTGGTTTTTTGTCTCGGATGCTTCTGCACTAAAACAATGTTCTACAGAACAGTTTCTGGTTTAGTCTTCTGACAAGATATAGTCACTGTGTCACATTGCTCCCCCAAAGTCTTACAGAAATCTGATTCCTAAAAGATAGAAACAACTTTAATTCATCACTCAACACTTTATAGTCTAACTCTATTTACTTTTCCAACCTCATTTTTCATGAATTTTATACACTAATACTCCACTTTACACTGTTTCTACTCATTCTTTTATAAATGGCCCCAGAATCTTTTCACTTTTTATTTGTTTACTAAATCTCTATTCTTGAGATTTCTTCTCACCCATATATTTTAATTGTTCAGTAGGAATTTAAATCACACATCTTCCAAAGACTATCCAGCTCTCAAATATGTTCTCTTCTTTGGAATTAACAATCATTGTGTTTATTACTCACATGATAATTAATCAAATATTACATTGGGGTAGCACATTATTGTGTATAACACTATTCCTTTATTTCTAATTATGTTAATGATTTATGCATCTTTTCCCTAGAGGTGGAATGAGGATACATACATAAGAATTGTTTAACAAAGCCGGCGCCGTGGCTCAATAGGCTAATCCTCCACCTTGCGGCGCCGGCACACCGGGTTCTAGTCCCAGTCGGGGCGCCGGATTCTGTCCCGGTTGCCCCTCTTCCAGGCCAGCTCTCTGCTATGGCCAGGGAGTGCAGTGGAGGATGGCCCAGGTGCTTGGGCCCTGCACCCCATGGGAGACCAGGAAAAAGCACCTGGCTCCTGGCTCCTGCCAGGATCAGCGCGGTGCGCCGGCTGCAGCGGCGGCCATTGGAGGGTGAACCAGCGGCAAAAGGAAGACCTTTCTCTCTCTGTCTCTCTCTCTCACTGTCCACTCTGCCTGTCAAAAAAAAAAAAAAAAAAAAAAAAAAAAAAAAAAAAAAAAAGAATTGTTTAACAAATAATTTTTGGCGAGCAGATGATTCAGTCAGACTGAATCTATTTAGCTCTGGGAGGTAGGGATAACTTATTTATTAGAATATACTAAATTTCTTACATGCATATTTTCACACATACACAGTTGGTTTCTCCACTTTAATGCAAAGGAACTCTATGATCTGCATAACTGACTTCAAAAATCCTATGTTGTAGAGAAAATTGGCAAGAGACTCAATCTGCACATAAATTTAACTTGAAATTTTTTCTTTAGTTCCATTAGTATACAGTCATTTAATTGGTGCTACAGATATAGTTGGGCATCTGTATTGGCAAATTGAATTTCTAATTCTTTTAATCTAAATTTGTAAAATGAGGAATAAATAGAAGTTTGCCCATTTTAATATAAATCAGTGGCTCTTAATCAGGATGGAGATTTAGTTCCTAAGGAGACTTTCTGGCATTGTATGGAGATATTCTGTTAGTCATACTTCAGGGAAAAAGGATTGAAGAAGGAGAGGTCAGAATGCCCACATCTCACAGAGTATTTTACAAATATTATATCATCTTACTTTATGGTGGCATATTTGATCTCTCCAATAAAATCATAAAATACCAGAGTTTGGCAATTACATCTTCGATCACTGCTATGTTCAATTTCTGTCTATTCCCAGTACAGACACTCTGTATATTACAAGTCCCATAAATTTTGTTCTTCAATGATAATAAAAATACTTTAAAATGGAAAAATTATAAAAGGCACCCATCAATTTCTTAAACATTGAAAACACTTTGGTCACTAGGATATGGTTCATATCTAGGGATTGTTTTGAACTCAATTTATGGTCCACTGTTCAAGTTCCCAATGAGTGCCATGAATTCTGTTTTGTACTTCATACCAGATTTACTGAAAAGTGTCTTTCATGTAATCCAGTTGAGGCAGAAAATTCATGAAGACATCATGCAACGTCTCTACTAAATCATTTTGTCTTCAATTTTTTTCCTACCATCTAAATAGGAGTTTTCTTTTGTTCCTGTTTGGTTCTGCCACCCCATTTCTGTGCTCCTGTATAGGCCATCTGGATTCATAGTCTCCAACTCTTCTCCTATTTTTACATTCAGGGGCTTCAAGTTGGCATTTGCCCACACTGTTTCACAGGAACTGTCCAAGTTAAGGCCATAAATGATGTCCATGTCCCCCAGTCCAGTGGTCATCTCAGCTTCTATCTTTCCTGTTCTTTGAACAGAATACTGCACAGTTCATGATTCCTTCTTCTTCCAGGTGCTTTTTTTTCACTTGATTTATACAATGCTGCAGTTTTCTAGTTTTCCTCTACCTCATTAGTAGTTCCATTTCAGTTCCATTTGCTGGTGACCCCTCTTCTTCCTGACTGTATTGTTGGCAGCTTCAGGCTTCTACACACCTTTCCTTGATGAACCCATCCTTTCTCATGGTTTCATCTATCTGTTTTATGAAGGTTCTCATGTACAAATCTATAGTTCAAACCTCTAGAACTTTCCATTTTTTAAAGCCAACTACCTGTTTGGCATTGGGTTTGCTATAGCCCCCAGCTTCTGTCTATTTTGCATTTGGTCATTATTTCACATCTGTGATTTTCTTTAGAGAACTGTCTTTGAGCTACTGAAGAATTTTTGCCCAGAAACACAGAGAGCTGGGTGTACCTGAGTCTTTACACACCTACTAGATCTACCTCCAAAATCTTGAATCTAAATATTTCCACCTGCCTCTACTGCTGTCACTTGAGTTTACAAAAACAGCATCCCTCACCTCTAAACTGTAATAGTTTTTAAATGGTTGCCCTGCCTCTGCTTACTATCTTTTGCCTTCTCTACTTATTCTCAAAAACAGTAAGCAGAGAAAGGTTGCTAAAACTTAAGTCAGACCAAGTCGTCATATGTCAAAACTTTGCAAAGGCTGTGCATACCCCTCAGAGTGAAAATGAAAGTCCTTTTAGTGTCTGCATGGATATGTGTTCTCTCTCTTCCTCCCTTCCCCCCATCATATCCTTGACTTCATCCCCCTATTTCTCTGCTCCTCTTTCATTATGCATTGGCCATAATGACACTCTAACTATTTCTGAAGTAGGCTGGGCATACACTCATTTCTGTGTCTTTACACTAATTCTACCCTCTGCTCAGCCCACCCTTACTGCAGATATCCTAAGGATAAGTAACACAACCTGCATCCTCTTCAAAGCTCCATGAGACATATTCTAACTAACTTATTTAAAAATTGTATCCTCTTTCCCTTTTCTGCTGCTACCAGTCATTATCACTCTTCTGTATTTCCTTCAACCGATTTTATAATTTTCAAAATACTACATAATTTTTTTTTTGTATCAGTTCATTCTCTACCCTGTAACATTCCTTTTTAGAATATAAAATACAAGAGGCTGGCACTGTGGCTCAGTGGGTTAAAGCTCTGGCCTGAAGCGCTGGCATTCTATATGGGCGCTGGTTCTAGTCCTGGCTGCTCCTCTTCCCATCCAGCTCTCTGTTATGGCCTGGGAAAGCAGTAGAAGATGGTCCACGTACTTGGGCCCCTGCACCTATGTAGGAGACCTGGAAGAAGCTCCTGGCTCCTGGCTTCAGATCAGCACAGCTCCAGCTGTTGAGGTCAATTGGAGTGTGAACCAGCAGATGGGTAGAAAACCTCACTCTGTTTCTACCTCTCTCTCTAACTCTTTCAAATAAATTTTAAAAATCTTAAAAAAGAATATAAAATACAAGAATTGAATAAAATATTATTTGAGTTTATGAAGTAAATCAAATTGTGGCCTACTTTCTTTTTCTATCCTTAATTTCATTCAAACCAACTGTCTCTTGAGAGCTACAATTTCATGTCATCCAGTTAAGGTTGGTCTCCTTGGTTTATCTGTCTTACATACAGTGAGAAACAGATAATTAATGGAGAAAGGCTGGATGGATTTGACTTAATAAACCCTTCATTATTTTGTTTTTTACATATAAAATTTATTATACAAACATTAAGCAATAATGTATGAGTCTACCTAAACTATTATTATTAAGATAAGAATTTCAATAGATGTAGATTCCAATAATTAACAAGTACCTAGAATATTCTTTTTTCTGAAGGTGTCCAGTCCTGACTGTTATGAGAAAGCCGATTATCAAGAATGAGATGATGGAAGAGTAGCTCATTCCAGTCAGAAATAATAAATTGTGAACAAATATTTATCCAATTAATATTATCAATAATGTTCAGTAGATACTATTTAAAAATAAGCATTCATCAAATAGTAAACATACAATAAACATGATTTAAAATTAAAATTTGTTTTCTTCTTACTTGAAAGGCAGAAGGAGAGAGAGAGAAAGAGAGAGAGAGAGGTAGAGAGAGAATGATCTCATCTACTGGGTCACTTGCTAAATGCCTGCAACATCCGCAGTTCAGCCAGGCTGAAGCCATTGCCAGAACTCAGTATGGGTCTCCCACGTGAGGCGCAAGGATCAAAGCACTTAAGTCATCACTGCTGCCTCTTTAGCATGGGCATCAACAGGAAAGTGGAATAGGAAACAGAGCCAGGACTCAACGTCAGGCACTATGACATGAGACACCCAGTGGTGTGCCAAATGTTCTCCCTTGAGTTTTAAATTGATTTGGTGAGCAATTAGATGTTACCCTCCATCTTTCCACTCTTACTCACTTTATGAGATCCCACTCTTTCCTTGTGTTTGCTGGATTTACCCCTCCATAGAGTCTCCTAGGACACCTCTCCACCATTTCTGGATCTTGACATAATTAAGAGCCTCTTCTTCTATTCCATAATATTTTGTAATTTCACTCTTATACATTTAAATTTAATTGTGTTGTTCCTGCTTCTTGCCTGGTGTCTTCCTCCCTGTAGACTACTTCCTTCCTCCTCTGAGCAAGACCAAGAAGGTCTCTAGGAAGGGCCTTAGTATTGTTGTTGATTATAACTCTACCATCTTGTCAAAAATGAGTGTATCAGTGCAATAGTTATTGTATAACTGAATCAATATATATGACTCACAGAATTCATATTTCTAGGAAGCAATGCTAAGCCCCAATATAGTTGCATTAACTTCAGGGAATTTGGTAGAGAGACGTATATATTTCAGAACTCAGTGAGTATTTGGCATCTGGGTATTACTCAGATTTGCTAAGCAAACAGATCTCTGTTATTGAATCCTAAGATGAAACCTGCAAAGCCCTGATTTCTCCAGATTTCCCTGGTTGTTTTTGTCATTCTCTGCATTGCCAGTTCTGGGCTGGCCTTTAAGTTGGGATGACAGTCTAGGATTCCTCAGTGATTTCCTACTGATGGGTATGACAGTGCACCTGGAGGCAAAGAGAGAAGGATTACATGAATCTCTGAATCTTCTCCTTTTTTTAATTGAAGTAGACAAAACTGACTGGTTATAACCTAGCCGAGAATAAAACTGCCACACACTGATAAGAAACGGTGATGAAATCCCCTTCTATCTGTAATAATTATGGGATATGTTGGATGGACAGTATGTATGTGGTTGGTATATATGTGTTTTAGGGGATGTAGATGCTCAGCTTATAGATTCAGGGACAAAACTGCTGGGGTTCTGATTTCTATTCTCCCACTTACTAATTTGAACCTTGTGCAAATCATTTTACCTCTTTGTGCCTGAGATTTCTCATCTATCAAATGAACAGTGATCATACTTAACCTGCTATTGTGAAGATTTAATGATTATGAAGTGCCACTTCACTATCATAATTACTCAATTGAATGTTTCTTACTATAATCTAGTTCAAAATACGAAAAACTTTGCAGAGTTAAACAATTTGATTTCATTTCTGAACAATGATAAATATTTTATATCCTATCATAGCCAAGTAGTTATAGCTTCTCATGTTTTTCCCCCAAATAATCTCTATGTAGAGAAAATTCATTCTATTTATCTCTCCTACCTGCAGAATTAGAGGATCTGACAATCCAATTATCAGAAATGTTTTTATCTTCCTTTAAGTTTCATGAAATATCTTGTGCCCTCAATGTTTTGATGTCTGTGTAATATTTCAGAAGTTGAAAGTCAAATGATGGGCCTCATGGATTAAGTCAGATCCTCAGATATGAGGATAAGAAAAAGAGGAGGCAGGTGTACTTTCTCTAACTAAACAATTTATTTCGTTGATAAATATTTCCTTTGTACAAGATTTTCCTCCTTTTCCTCTTCCTATCATCTGGTGAACAAACTCAAAACTTTATGTTGTTGCAAAGCTTTTATTTTTTTGTTCTTACTTTAATTCTACTTTTTCTATTTTTGTCCCTTAGAGCACTACTCTCTACCTTTGGAATTGAGAGTTCAATTAAGTTCTTTCTGAAATTAAGGAGTGAAGGCAGTTACTTTTATACAACTTGTCTGTTATTATCACCTCTGAAAGCGTATTGCTATCCATTAAAAATAGGGAAAAAAAGCAAAATCTAAAAAATAGATAGAAACAGAAAGCAATGGTAGAGAGACTGAGAGAGGAACAGGGAAGAGAGAGAGAGGTAGAGAGAGAGAGAGTAAAAAGAAAGAGAAACTATCTGTGATGAGAATCTGAAACAAGTATCAAGTAAGATTGATTACCTGATTTAGTGGTGAGTCGGCATAAGTAAAATTCTACTGGGAGCTTGGTGTTTCATTTGAGAGGATAGTTAACTCTCAGGTTAGCAGGATAATAGCCACACTTACACTTTCTAGGAAGAATTCAGAAAATAAGATTCTATTTGGACCCATAATCTAAAGGTTCAGCAGTCTGTGTGATTTTTTAAATTAACTAATGCTTAAATTCTGATGAACTGTAATGCCATCATACACATTTGAGAGACAGAAAAATGTATAGGGCAATTATAACTAATCAAAAGCACAGTGCTCAACTAACATTGCCATTAAACCAGAGAATGAAAACTATGAAGGATGCCATGTGGGGCGTTTATGTGGATGCTATATGTGCCTGTGCCACACATAAGGAAGGCTTTTGAAGGCAACTCAAAAACTGGAGGTTGGAGCTGGAGTTGTGGTATGGTGGGTTAAACCACTACCTGGAATAATTCCAGCATCCCATATGGGCACTGGTTCAAGTCCTGGATGCTACACTTCCAATCCAGCCTGCCACTAGTTCACCCAGAAAATCAGAAGAAGATAGTCCAAGTGCTTGGGCCCCTGCTGCCCCTGTGGTAGATCTGGATGGGTCTAGGTTGCTGGCTTTGGTCTGGTTCAATCCTGGTCTTTGCAGCCATTTGGGGAATAAACCAGCAGCTGGCAGATCTACGGCACATCCACATTAACATCTGTACATGCCCAGAAATAGTTAAATGGCTATCAAATAATTAACTGATAATTTAATAATGAGAAGATCAAATTCAGATATTTGGTTATTACAAGTTAATTAAAATTGTGCGTTTATGTCTTAGAACAAATGATCATTGATCTCATGAAACAATTTCAAAATTGGGACTTTAAATGAAGATCACTGACAGCAACTCTAGAGTATGAACTTTAGAGGCAATAGTGCTTATGTTATGACTTTTATTTGTGGTAAGAAATGACATTTTTCATTTTATGAATTATCCCCAATCACCACTGTTCTTATTTCCAAATGTGTAAAGAGTTCAGCTTATGAAGGGAGAGACATAAGATCTTACATGACATATGATCTTGCATGACAGTCATATGTTTTATATGACAGACTCATGATCTTACATGTCAGACATGAATTTACCTGACAGACACATGACATCACATGAAATGTATGAACTTACATGACATATGGACTTACATAACAGACATGTGAACTAACATGACAGACATATGATTTTACGTGACTATGAACTTATATGGCAGATACATGAATTTACATGATTCTTACCTTCTCTTGAGTACAGCCTATCTCCAAAGATCAAGGACATGGTAGGAACTATGGCCAAATAGCACTTAAAATCTCTAACAATTCAACTAATGCTTCTTAGCCAGAAGAGAAAAAAATTGCCAACTGCCACTTGACAGAGAAAGCCTGGACTACAAGATGAACAGGCCACAAAATATAGACATTTGTGTGTTCTCTTGATTCAGTTATTTTACTTTACTCTTGGTATTTGAGACATAGGCTATTGGCCTCAAGAAATAAGTGTCTGATGTTTGTGCCCCACCATATTTTAATTCAAATGGAGAACTCTACATTAAGGATCTCCTTTGGAAAATAAGAAAATATCTGTTGTCTCCCAAGAGTATTTGTTTTGCTCACCAATGCTAAGGGCAGTTCCTGAGGGGCCTGTGCTGTGGCACAGTACAGTGAGCTAAGCCTTGCCTACATCACAGGCATCCAATTTGGACTCTGGTTCAAGTATTGGCTGCTCCATTTCTGGTCCAACTGAAGATGGCCCAAGTACTTGGGCACCATGAGGCAGATCTGGATGAAGCTCTTGGATCCTGGCTTTGACTTGGCCCAGCCCTGGCATTGGCCACAATTTGGAAAGTGAACCAATGGATAAATCTGAATAACCCTCTCTCTTCTCATCTCTCTCTCTCTTTCTCCTTCTCTCTCTCTCCTCTTCCTCTGTCTTTCAGATAAATAAAATAAATCTCTAGAAAAACAAACAAGAAACAGTTCTTGACATGTAGTAAAGACTTGGTAATAATTTGTTGAGTAACTCACATCTTATGAACATTTTAGAGTTACGATATTCCACAAAGAAATCAACAGAATGACTAATGATTTATACTTTGCCCCATCTGCCTGAGCACCCTATTTATCTTTTTTAATTTTTATGGACCAGTTAACAGTAAGATGAAAGAGCATGGTGACCTTCCTTCCACTCCAAAAAACTTGAATATATTGTTAAAATTCAGAATGTCTTCTATTATAACTACTGCATGATTATTAAAATCAGAACATTTAATATGAATTTATTATATAATCTACACTCTATATTGAAATTCTTCAACTATCCCATATTCTTGTGATCCAGTGTAGGATAGTACATTGCTATTAGTTCCATGAGACTAGTCTCACTTAATCTAATTCCTCAGTCTGTATATATTTTTCAAAGACTTCAAATTTTTGAAAAATGAAGGGCAGTTACTTTGTATTATACGCCATGATTTGGGTTTATCTGATGTTTCTTCATAACATGATTCAAGTTATTCATTTTTGGTAGGGAAGGCAGGAATGTCATTGTTATGATAAGGTGTCTGTCTTAGGGCAATATGTCAGGGGGCATTTATAGTGGATTGTTCCATTACTAATGAGTTTAATTTTAGTGACTTGATTAAGGTGGTATCCATAGAATTGCTAATTATATAGTCACTATTTTTTCTGTGTAGTTGATACATAATTTGTGAAGAGATACTCTGAGACAATAGAAATGCCTTCTTTCAACAAATTTAACTTACTGTTTTTAGCAGCCTGATGATTTCTTAACTCCATCAAATTTCCCCAAATTATTAGATGATTATATGCAGAATTTTAAAAAAATATCCTCAAGTGGAAGGTATAGCTATGTATAATAAAAATTTCACATGAGCAATAAGTAGATGAATAGATTACAGCTACAGAGATTAAGAAAAAAGATGTAATTTTAACTTTGTGGTTTTTCTTCTTCCCTCTGAGCTGGGTCTGATTAATCTTTCATTCATTGTGTAAGCATCAGTAAATTACTAAATTATTTTTGGAGTGGATTTCCCTGTAAAGCCGGTATAGTAATATTAGCCCTTCTTCCACAAAATGTAATGAGTTAAAAGGAGATCATTATTGTGATAAATATTTGGACTTCTATGAAAGGTAATTTATAAGGGACAGATCAAGATATGAGTTCTTGTTACACCTGTAGATAATCTTCCTGTTCCTGACGGCAGCATATCCCCCACGTAGTCCACATTAGACACCAATGCCAATGCCCATGACCTGATTTTTGGGACGTTTAACAGCTCTTGCCAAAGGAGTCTGACACAAATGAAGCGTCCGCCAGCCTTAAGTCTTCCTTATTCACACTTTCTCTTTTAAGACATTTCTGATTGCTGCTCAAGGCATCGATTTCACAATCTTAATTTCAATTTGCCTCACCCTTAGGTGTGAGTCTCTCCTGCTGATTTTACAAAAGTCCGACTTTTCCCATTTGCAAGTAGATTGGAAAGGACATGGAGACGGAGACAGTCAAACTGGCGAAGTGACTCCCCACTGGGAGAATAACTCAGCACAGTCTTCAAGTACCACACGAGGAATGCTCACCACCGTCCCAGGCAGCAAAGACGTGGTCTGCACATGGGGATTTTTCTCAGTTGATTTCTCTGCAGAGAAGACACATAGAGTACAGAATACTGCACAACAGTCCTCAAATTCCCTGTCATTTAAGAGCACAAGGACCCATGTTACAAATACCTTGATAAACAGTTCTTTAGCCCTGCACATTTAATGCTTTAGATTAACTTGGTATTTAATCACCATTTGTAAAATACACAAGAACAACACATTGTCATTCTCTCACCTGGATATAGACCCACATCCTTTTTCCAAGTGTGATTAATCCTCTTTAACACCTTTGTAATGGGGATTGTACACTCCTAATTGCAGGACACTTCTTGAAATTGGTTCTTGTCTTAAGAAGATAGAAGCTTCATGTGTGAGCCAGAAATTGTCTCAAACACTCCAGCAGCTCCTTGGTGAGATTGTAACTAAATGACTTGGTTTGATTCTAGCTTATCTCAATTGACCTGGGTTCTCTGACTTTCTTTCAAGTCTATGCATCATTGATTTTGCCCTAGATATAAACACACTTAATCTAAATGAACTTTATTTGCTCAATTTTCCCTTGAAATCTGGGTTTCAGCTTTTTATGTCCCTTTTTGTGCCCAATAGCCTCAGTGCAGCAAATGTAGTAAAGCTCTTTATGTTGAAAAAAATGGGGGGCTGGCACTGTGGTGTAGTGGGCTAAGCCTCCGCCTGCAATGCCAGCATCCCATATGGGCGCCGGTTCTAGTCCCAGCTGTTCCTCTTCCACTCCAGCTCTCTGCTATGGCCTGGGAAAGCAGTGGAAGATGGCCCAAATCCTTGTGCCTCTGCACCCAAGGAGACCCAGAAGAGGCTCCTGGCTCCTGGCTTCGGATTGGCTCAGCTCCGGCCGTTGCAGCCAATTGGGGAGTGAACCAGTGGATGAAAGAACTTTCTCTCTGTCTTTCCTTCTCTCCCTCTCCCTGTAACTCTTCCTCTCAAATAAATAAGTAAAATCTTAAGAAAGAAAGAGAGAGAGAGAGAGAGAGAGAGAGAGAGAGAGAAAGAAAGAAAGAAAGAAAGAAAGAAAGAAAGAAAGAAAGAAAGAAAGAGAAATGGGAAATGGAAGCCTTAAAAACACTCCAGGAGAAGGAGTTGTAGCTCACTGGTTGTGTGTCTGCTGTCTCATATTTGAGGACCTGAAACAGAATACTGCATCTACTCCACATCCAGCTTCCTGCTAATGCGCATCCTGGGACACAGCAGGTGATGTCTCAAATACTTAAAGTCCTGCCACCCACATGAGAGACCTGCCTGAGTTCCTGTCTCCTGCTTCAGCCTGGCTCAGTCCCAGCTCTTATTGGCATTTGGGAGTGAACCAGTAGATGAATGTGGGCTCATCCTATGAGGCCTGCACACTGTCAACATGGGTGGGGTGACAGAGCTATTTGGCAAGAAGCACCAGAGACAAGTTTCAGTGAACATGTCCATTTTGTGGAAGAGCAAGCACACCTTTTAAAAAGTAGGTAGAGGGGGGAAAGGGCAGGCAGAAGGGGCGTGGCTAATTCAGGGCAGTACTAATTCTATAGGATAGAGCCCATATGGGTGCCACTATGCTTGACAGTCACATAGGTACGGTAGCTTTCCTGAGGGGCCTGGGCCACATCAGGCAGCAGTTTACCTGACTGGCAGAAGGGTGGAGGAAATGTGCCTGGGGCTCCTTGCTGCTTGCCAGTAGTCAGGCTAATAGCTTGGGCTAGGCAGGCAGCCTCATGGGATCAAGCAGAGATGAAAGGTCTCTCTGTCTCTCTGTCTCTCTCTTCCTCCTTCCCTCTTTCAAGTATACGAACATAAATAAATAGGGCCAGCATTGTGGTGCAGTGTGTTAGGTTGCTGCCTGGGGCGTTGGCATCCCATATGGGCACTAGTTTGTACCCCACTGCTTCACTTCTGGTCCATCTTCGTGTTTGATGGCCTGGGAAAAGCATCAGAAGGATGGCCCAAGTCCTAGGGCCCCTGCATCTGCATGCGAGACCCAGATGGAGTTCCAGACTCCTGGCTTTGGCCTGGTTCACTCTGGTCATTGACAACCACAGATGGAAGATCTCTCTCTTTTTTCCCCTCTCCTCCTCTCTGTAACTCTGCATTTAAAATAAATAAGCAATTTTTTTAAAAAAATCAAAAATAAATAAACTTCAAAAACTATCACTTCAGGTCCCACTCAAGTAATTGCCATCAGGCCTTTCCATCAGAGAGTTCTTTATGCATCTCTGGGCTCTTCCACCAATTCTATAAAAACAGGCATAATGCTCTTATGATGAGCATTTTATTAGTATTTTTTGAAAGATTCATTTATTTATTGAAAGTCAGTGTTACACAGAGAGAGGGGAGGCAGAGAGAGACAGAGAGAGGTCTTCTATCTGATGGTTCACTCCGCAAATGGCCACAACGGCCAGAGCTGTGCCAATTTGAAGCCAGGAACCAGGAGTTTCTTCTGGGTCTTCCACACGGGTGCAGGGGCTCAAGGACTTGGACCATCTTCTACTGTTCTCCCAGGCCATAGCAGAGAGCTGGATCGGAAGTAGAGCAGCGGGGTCTCAAACTGGCCCCCATATGGGATGCTGGTGCTTCAGCTCAGGGCATTAACCCACTGTACCACAACCCAACCCCCATTTTATTAATATTATACACATCACACACCATTTTTACTTCTTTTCCATTTTGGCATGGCCAGGACCAATGGTCTACAGGAAGGGTTGAACCCTTCACTGAAAAAGTCCCTTCAATTTCTGATGAAATCATGTGTAAGCCCTGAACATAAGGCGGTGTTCTTAGCCTAAGAAGGAATTTTTAATAATAAAAAACCACGCATAAGGTTTGCATAATTCAGATGAAAATGCAACTGACCAAGTTGGCTCTGTGGCACAGCAAGTTAAGCTGCTGCCTGAAATGCAGCATCACTTGGGATCATGAGTTTGAGTCCTGCTACTCCAGCTCTGTTCCAGCTCCCTGCTAATGCTTCTGGGAAGGCAACAGAAGATGATCCAAATGCATTTTATTCACATGGGAGATCTGGATGGAGTTTCAGGCTCCTGGCTTCAGCCTGGCCCAGCCCTGGACATTGCTGTTCCCCCTTCCCTCTCTTCCTCCCTCCCTCTACAAATAAAGGTTAATGGCATTGTCCATGACAATAAATGCATTGTTAACTGCCATAGCTGAAACACATTAATGCAATATAAAGTTCTGCAGAATTGCAGAAGATTTATGCCTTATGAGTTGAAAATAAACTGCCGAATTTGAACCGCCTTTTACTTTAGACGGTTGTGCAACAAGGGCTACTCTTCAGGAAGAGATGGACTTTGAACTTTTACTGTGATCTCCTTGTTATCTCCCTGTTTACCAGGCTGTGTACAGAAACACATACAACCACACACATTCCAATAAGTATTCAAGGAAAGGTTATACTTCCAAAATGTGACCATTTTAAACATTTTGGAAAACTTTCTTAGCCAAACACAATGCAGTTGAATGCTTGAACTGTTCAGAGAGATTCAAAGAAGTGTCTTTTTGTGACACATGCACATTTTAATGATGTGAAGGATCACTTAAATATTATTTGTGATCCAGGTACAAAACAGATGAAGAAGAAAAACAAAGTCAAACAAAATTTTAGGGCTTCTATGTGATAGACATTTTTTTTTTTCGTGATAGATAGACATTTTGCGTGTTAGTGATTGGCATAACATGTAGTTATTTAGGAAAGAATAAAGGGTAGCATATTTACCTGTACTATCTGTGTATCTATACCTATACAAATATAAAGATGATCTGCCTGTTCTAGCTGAGTATGCAATCATTTCATTCTAATTGGGGATCTCATTACACAATCTCCCCACATTCAATTAGTTTGAAAAATATATACTATGTGCATTCTCCAGAAGGCAATGTCTTCTCCCCAAAACGTGTTCTACTTCTTTTAAAGCCTCTGGTAAAATTTTTATCTAAGCCATCAGATTTAGCAATTTGTAACTGATCTAATCTCCCCACAAAATCCTTGCTTACTGAAATTGCATCCAAGAGTTCCTCACTATAAACCTTCCAGTTCACATGGAACTGAATGACAACCTATGTCTCCTTTTTTGCTTTCATCATCTCCTGCTGTTTACCTTTTAATGCAAAAGAAAAAAAAAAGGATAAACTTAATCACAAGTCTTGAATCATTTTAGCAATTCTGTTATTGTATTAGGAAATAGATAATCATTTAGAGTTAACATAATAAAAATAAAGAACTAGAATATCAACCATCATCAGTGGGAGTTTATGTAATCACAGTGTTCCCACTCATATGTCCTCCAATAAAATATTAGAGCTTAAGCAGGTTTGTAGCTACAGGACATTATCTGAAGGCTTTTCTTTTACTCATCCACTCTTTAGTTCAGACCCATTCACCAAGTACTCATGGAGTTTCTCCTGTGCTTTGTGTAAGGATGTAGTAGCACACAGAAACAGACACATAATAAATAATCCTTTAATTTAAACATGAAATTGTCTCAATAGTAACTTACTATGAGGTAGAATGACACAAACATCTATTATATAAATTTTGAATAGGAAAATACATTTGGAGAATTCTTTTCCTGGTCCTCTGTAATAATTACTTCTTTGTTTAGTGATGTGTTTGACCCAGGGTAGATGCTCAACTAACATCTATTAATATTAAGATGAACTCTTTAATCACTTAGATTTCTGTTGTTCCTTGAGTTCTAATAAAGTTTTTAATGAAGTTCTTTATTAAACTATAAGCTGAAATACTGGAAAATGCTTAATATCCTACTTCTTGGGGCCAGCACTGTGATGTAACAGGTAAAGCCACCGCCTGCAATGCTGGCATCCCATTTGGGTGTCGGTTAGAGCCCAGGGTGCTCCACTTCAGATCCAGCTCTCTGCTATGGCCTGGGAAAGCAGTAGAAGATGCCTAAATCCTTGGGCCCTTGCACCCATGTGGGAAACCCGGAGGAAGCTCCTGGTCCTGGCTTCGGATAGGCCCAGCTTGGCCATTGCGGCCAACTGGGGAGTGAACCAGCAGATGGAAGAACTCTGTCTCTCTGCCTCTCCTTCTCTCTCTGTATAACTCTGATTTTCAAATAAATTTATAAATAATTTTTTTAAAAACAATCCTGCTTCTTGATAGAAAATATGTTTGGGTGATTAATCATTTCTTGGGTCACTTGAGTCCTATGAATTTTATTATTGTTATCTAGATTCTCCATCAATCCCCGTAGATGCCTAACCTTGAAGACTAAAACTAACCATGTAATTATGGTGTAAGAACTCAGTTTATTATTAAGACAAATCTTATTAAACTAGGCAAAGTAACTCAATTTAGAAATTATTTGGAGTCATGGCATGATCCAGGAAAAATTAAACAAATTTGAAAAATGAGAGATATTCATTAGAAGAGTAGATTTTGCTGTGCTTTTTTGTTTCCCATAACAATTTGCACAGAAAAGGCTATATATGGCCAAAAAGCAAGTGTTGATTGATTAATTTATTATTTTTCCTGTGAGAGTAAATTGAAGTATTGTACTCTATGAAATTAGTCTGACATTAAGATTTTCAAATATGATTTTTTTAAAAGATTTATTTATTTTATTTGAAAGGCAGAGTTACAGAGAGGCAGAGGCAGAGGCAGAGGCAGAGAGAGAGGTCTCCCATCTGCTGGTTTACGCCCTAAATGGCCATAATGGCCAGAGCTGTGCTGATCCAGAGCCAGGAGCCTGGAGCTTCTTCCAGGTCCCCCACATGGGTACAGGAATTCAAGTACTGGGCCATCTTCTGTTGCTTTCCCAGGCGCATTAGGAGGGAGTTGGATCCAAAGTGGAGCGGGGACTCAAACCACCATCCATATGGGATGCCAGTGCCACAGGTAGCAGTTTAGCCCACTACATCATGGTGCCAGCTTCTCGAATATGGTTTTCATTGCCACACCTTTAGCACATCTGGTGCTAAAAAGAGGCTCCATTGCATCTAGAATTGATATACCATGACCCTCCCCTTTCTCCTGGTCAGCTCAGTTTCAAGAAAACTCGTAGTTTTACAAGTATGAGAATGTGGGCTTACTTTTGCTTTTCATTTGATTTTCCTTGAGGGTGTAGCTCCTCAAGGACCCAGCTTAGGGAATGGATACTTCCTAATAGACTCTAAGTTTGGACCGGTGCAGAGATTTAGTTTTGATCCCTGCTGTGCAGTAGTTCACATTTTCCTGAACTAAGTATACCCTTAGTATGCCATTTAATCTATCAGGTTATTGCTGTAAGATTCATCTTGTAATTTAATTTCATGGCTCTCGGATATTTCTAAGGAAAAAATTCTGAAGTTATTTGGTTTTTTCCCTGTTATCCACAGGAAGATTGTTGTGGAAACCTAACCTGACCTATTCCCAGAAACAAAATTTGGACATCATAGTTTTTTTCTTGATGGATTTCATCTGAATTGCTCCTTCCTAGACAGACAGCAAACCACAGAAACCAAACTGGAGAAATTGTACCTTAGAGCTGGCTCATGTCCTAAAATTCCTATATCCCCACCTGCTGCAAAATGCACAAAAACTATGAATTGGCTAATTTTCCTTAAATATTTACACTTTATTGCCATATATAGAATATGCTGCAATAACATGACAAACTTTTGATTATTTTATTTGGTGCCCTATCTCTTCTGTGATAAAGAATTTTTAACAAATTCATCTCCCTGACATCAGGTAATGCAAAATCTTCTTTAAATAGTTCCTCATCATTCTTTTAATAATGCTTTATGGTACCTTTTCCCATTAATGGTACCATTTTTCACAGCACTAACCTTGAAATATTTGCATCCCTCAAAATGGTTATATTATAATTAAACCTTTACTAGATAAATTACAATGTCATTTAATCAACCCTTATCTGGATAAATTTCATCTTACTCATCATACTCAATGATTCAGTTAATATTTATTAAATGTTTATTTTGTCTTAGGTAAAATTCTAGACATTGGGAAGTAGACTTAATATAGAAAAATTTCATTGTACAACTATACTACTAGAATTGTCTTTATGTGAAAGTATATTTTTATTACTTTTGAGAAAACTCTATGGTGGAATAGATAACGTGTTATTTTCAATATGGTTTCCCTTTCATATGACACTCCCTAATAATTTCCCAATGTTGGTAGAATGAGGACAGGTGAGTCAATTGGCTGTGAATTCAGTTTTTCAATGATTCATATAGATAATCATCTAAATAGGAAAATATGGATAGCTTATGCTTTATTACTTCATTTTAAAGGTCTCTTCAGAATATCTCTACTTAAATGAAAGGCACTTGCGTTAATGTTTTTAAAACAGATTTAATCATTTAATAGTTGTGTTATCGCTTACCTCCATAAAATCTAATGTATTTTCTCTACTCTCTAGCCTGAAAATTTTTTATTTTAATGTAATTTGTCAGATGTATCAGCTGAGATACAAGTAGAGATACTGTTATTCACACTGTTTAAAAAGCATTTTTTCTATGTATGTTGAAAGCATTGAGTTGAAAAAACCATAGTTTGGGTTGAGCAAATTTGGATATAGTAGGAACTTGAATATAGTTGCAGCCCTTTGCCCTATACCTATTGTTTTAAAATTACACATACAAATAATATATTAGGCATGGAATATTTATATGAGATCACATTAACTATGTGAAATCACATTTGTGACTTCAAATCTACTTTTAATATTTCTCTCTATATTGAAATTTCAGCTTTATTTATTGAATCAAAAACACATAACTAGCAACATTGCACTTCTTTTTTTCTAGTTAGAAGGTTTCCTCATTTTTCAAATAATAAAAAAATTGAAGTATTATAGAAGTGGAATGAATGAGATTTGAGTATTATCCTCACCCTTAAGATTTCCCGTGTTAATCCAAATTTAGAACAAAGAAACATACCCTTTTATAAGTTATCTTCATAGTAAAATCTTCTGCCAGTGTGGTTTGTGTCTCATCTAGTCACAGCATTAAGTTTGAAACTGAACAATTTTGTATGGTTCTTCATATTTGAAATACTTTGCAAAAGCAATAACTAATTAATCAAATTAGATAACATTTCTGTTGTGAACTGATTTGCTTCAGAATATCAAGATGGTATATGTATATGTCACTTTTGAGGTAATGATTATAGCTATGTGCAGTAAAGTATTTATTGCCTTATCTAATTAATACACATTTTGGCATGTCAGGGTTTGTGGGTAATTATAGTTTTCTATTGCGGTAATAATTTGTATGATTTATGAAGCCTATGAAACAACACTGTGAGCCAAAAAGCTGTCTGGAATAATTACAGTTAAGCAGCTTGATCAACAGGTATGCCCAGCCAAGAGAACACAGCCCTGGGGATAAGAGCCTCAAACAAACAGAAGCAATCTGAGGTGTTCACTTCTTAGCCGGATTTTTCTCACCTGAAAAAAAAAAAAAAAAGCCCACCCACTGTTTTCAGCTGTATTAACAAAGAACTGATTGCTTAAGTGTCTGTGGGTATTTTCCAAAGGTTGTGACATGATGTGGAGGACTTCACGAAAAAATAGAAGTATCATGAAGCATATAAATTTGCAATTATTTCAAGGAAGAATTGAATGTAGACATATTTAATCTGTTTTAAGAATGCCTATGCATTCCATGGATCTTGAAAACTAAACTCTTCTCTCTAGACAGTGAACTCATCTCCCTCCAGTTAGCAATAGGACAGTCCTCACATTCATTCCTGCTCCAATAGACTCTGACCCCACTTTCCTATTGGGACCAAAGAAACTAAATCAATTGTCTATTAAGAGTAGAGAATATAGTTTGTTTCCCAAGAAACCTTGCTGATATTCAGGGACTGACTGTCATAGTGACTTAAAAGAGAGTTGGAAAAGAGCCCAACTATCATTACCCATATTTATACAGTCATTTTTAGGAAGTTGGTGGTTTGTTGTAAAAGATAATGCAGCTTATTCTTTATTGGACACTACTTTTCGTTTGCCAAGTCTATTTTGACCTTCCCATCAGTCATTTTCTTTTCCTTCATATTAATATCCTCAAGGTATTTAATGTTTTAATTGGCATTCTGCACATACGCTGAAGCAGGAGATGCTATCTTGCATCAAGAAGCGGCTGGCAAATTTCTGCGAACTGCTCTCAATATGTGGGAAGTTCTTAAATTAGTTTGAGCTTTCTCAGAGAGACTACAACATTTATATCTTGTAGGCATTTACTCAGTTTTTAGTTATTAACTACAGGTAGAACCAAATTCTTACTATTTTTTAGATGTAGATAATGTCAGATAATACTATTGAAAAGTATACTGTGAAATATTCTACTTCAAAATTAGTGCTAATCTGTAGAGTCAATAACCCATAGAATAATAGACTTTTGCATAAATCAGAAAGTTATACTGCAAGAGAATAAGAAGAGAATAAGAATAACCTGGAATGGAAATCAGGGGTTTCTCTTGACACACTCAGCAAAACATCCATCTCTATTTACTCAAACAATAGTAAGGATTTATTTTTATGGTGATTCAAGGCAAAGAAAGGAATTAGAGGAAATATGGCATGGATGCTCACTTGGGCCTGAGGAACACGTACCTTGTGCCACCATTAGTTCCAGACCAAGTTTGAACTGGCAACTCTTCTCTCACAGTGGGTTGAAGGTCTGCCTTTCGATTTTCAACATATTTGGTAGAGGGAAAACAACTGAACTGCACAAAAGAAAAATGATAGAAAAGACAATTTCTTCACAACAAGCAGTGGTCATTTTTGGATACAAAGAGTGACTTTTAAGAAATGTAATACATTAAAGAAGAATCCCCTTGGTTTTTGAATTCTAAAACTACTGGTAGACCCATTCTGTTTTATCAGGTACAACAGAGAGTTCAGGTCACATGGTAACTCTAGAAAAAGATCTGTGCTTTAAAGCATTCTTGAGCAGAATTTTACAGGCAATAATTAACTAATTATGTCCATTAGCATGCAGTCAACATCCAAAGTTTTAGGTCCCTTCCCTCCCCTCCTCTCTTCTAAAAGTCCTGCTTGTACCCACATCTCATACCACAAATACATGTACACGCATGCTTCTTGTGAAAGACATTGGCTTGAAGTAGGTTAAAACTCTTCAGAAAAAACAACACAAAGGATAAAACAAAGTTCAGAAATCCAAAGGTCAAAGAACAGGGTGAACCATAAACTATATTGGAGCATGAGGGGAGGTAAATACAGAGTTAAATATAATCCTCATAATTTTATCTTAAGTTTGCTGCTTATCATAGATTATGGCAAATCAGGTAAGAAAACTGAGCTAGGAAATGTGAGGTCTGGATGGATAAATGCACACAAATAAATAAACTGTTAGATGTATTTCATTCTGTATGAGCTATTATATATAAAATTCTTAACTGAAATTATGCATTAAAAATAGATGTACATCTTCAAAGGATTTTGCCATCACTGCTGGACATTCATCTCACACTTTTGTCAATATCAGCTTATTGGTTAGTTTCTGTTTCTTTAATATTCAGAACTTACCAACCCTTGATGCTATTATTCAAACATTGTATTTTGGCCCGCGCCACAGCTCACTTGGCTAATCCTCTACCTGCGGTGTCAGCACCCTGGGTTCGTGTCCCAGTTGGGGTGCCAGATTCTGTCCCGGTTTCTCCTCTTCCAGTCTAGCTCTCTGCTGTGGCCCGGGAAGGCAGTGGAGGATGGCCCAACTGCTTGAGCCCTGCTCCCGCATGGGAGGCCAGGAGCAAGCACCTGGCTTCTGGTTTCGGGTTGGCACAGCGCGCTGGCTGCAGTAGCCATTTGGGGGGTGAACCAACAGAAAAGGAAGACCTTTCTCTATGTCTCTCTCTCTCTCTCTCTCTCTCTCACTGTCTAACTCTGTCTGTCAAAAAAATGTATTTTATGATAATTTCAATTAGGACTGTGAATGGTATTTTTCTTCATAAAATTCTGGTGTGATTGCAAAACTGATTATTAACTGTGGCACTTTGAAAACATAAAGATGACTGCTATTAAAAATATTGGAGTTGTTGGCCGGCGCCGCGGCTCACTAGGCTAATCCTCCGCCTAGCGGCGCCGGCACACTGGGTTCTAGTCCCGGTTGGGGCGCCGGATTCTGTCCCGGTTGCCCCTCTTCTAGGCCAGCTCTCTGCTGTGGCCAGGGAGTGCAGTGGAGGATGGCCCAGATGCTTGGGCCCTGCACCCCATGGGAGACCAGGAAAAGCACCTGGCTCCTGGCTCCTGCCACCGGATCAGCGCGGTGTGCCGGCCGCAGCGCGCCGGCCGCGGCGGCCATTGGAGGGTGAACCAACGGCAAAGGAAGACCTTTCTCTCTCTCTCTCTCTCTCACTGTCCACTCTGCCTGTCAAAAAAAAAAAAAATATTGGAGTTGTTGATGTTATCAACCAGAACTACTTACATGTGGACTAGTCTGATTCAGCTTGTCCACTTGTTTTGTTTTTATTTTTGTTCTTGCTTAAATCCACCATTAGTTTCCTGTTTGATTGCATTCTGTATTAATGTCATTATATGCATTTGCTCTTGCCAAAGGGAATAACAGAGCTGAGTATGAGAATAGCTGGTCTCTAGTGTCTATAGTCAACAGGAATCTCATCACACTGAGACCAAAGCAGAGGTATTGCTGGGAATTGTTCTACCTATTTTTCTAGGAACTGTCTTGTTTCACCTCAGGAGTCAAAGGCTCTATTTCACTTTGTTTTGCTTTTAATAGCTTCTTTCACTGGGAGTAGAAACAGCAACAAAAATCTTGATGTATTCTTCAGAATTTTTCTTCACTTTGTTAAGGAATTATTCTCTGCAGAGCAATTTCCTTGCTTTGAAGATGCAGCATCTTTTGGCATTAATTGCTATCGTTGCTCATTCCTGGCAGCGACCTCCCCCAAAACAAGAAAAAGATGAAGATGAACAACCTAAACTGGACCCCTGCCAAATCAACAAGCTGATCCTGCAAGCGAGATGACTCATGACCACAAGTGTTGTGGGCCAATTCACCTTCGTTTCTTAGCTTTATATTTTCTATCAATTGCTTAGAGGTTGGGGTTTGTGATAGGGTTGGATTTGAGTCTTCTGAACTTCTGTAGACTTATCACCATCTGCCATCTGTCATCATACCATGTTTTAGAGATTTATTTTGAAATTCTTCCTGAGATATGATCTTTATCTCCTGACCATAGAGGTGAAACATCTAAATTACAAGGCATTAAATAAAACCAATAACTTTGGTTGTTTAAAACTCTTACTCAATATACCTCAATGTGCTACAGTTAAACTCATCTGATAATCCTCATGTATTGTTAATTTACCAAATTAAATAATTCAACTGTGATGTATGTTTATTTGCTGCCAAAATTCACTCACAGAATGCGTTCATGTTATTTAATGTTGGAGGGTGCCTAAACATGCATAACTAAGTGGATAATTATGATGATTGGATAATTCAAATATATTAAAACATCTATACTCCAGACATTTGAATGTGCCCCATCAAATTTCTATTTAGGGATTTAAGACACTGTGTGGTTAATTGAAATGCATTTTTATCTTTCTTTGGTATGTGACACTACTAAGGAACATAAAAAGATGAACACAGTAAACCTTGGAGAAACACCTTTTAAAGTAAAATATTATGATAATTAAAAATGGTAAGAGTTAAAAATGGTAAAATTGCTCTAGCAATAGTTTTTGCATTTTGTTAAACATACACTTACAATATATCTCTGTCATTCCAGTCCCAGTATTTATGCAACGGAGATGAAAGTATATGCCCAAACAAAGACAGACACATGGATAGTCATAGAAGTTTTATTCTTAGTCATTCAAACTGAAAACAACCTAAATGTCAACAACAGATGAACGTATGAACTGCAATATAACCAGATAGTTGAACACTACTATTATTATATGCAAAATTGAAGAAATTCAAGATAATTACACTAAGTGAAAGGAAATACAAACTAATTTATGATAAAAAAGTAGATCTGTGGTCTTCTGGGGTAGGTGTAGGGTAGTCAGGGAAGAGACATTACAAAGGGGCATGAAGAACTTTTTGGCATGATAGATATATTCAATGATTTTTCATGGTGGTTTCATGGATATGTACACATGTCAAAACATAAAATTAGAGGCTAATTGTATGGCACATCAGGTTAAGCTGCTGCTTGTGGTGCCAGCATCCCAAATCAGTGTCTTGGCTGCTCAGCTTCTAGTCCAGGTCCCTGTTAACAAGCCTGGGGAGGCAGTAGCTGGTGGCTGAGTACATGGGCCCCTGTCACCTGTGTGGAAGACTTGGATGGGGTTCAGATATTCTAGATTCAGCCTGTCCAACCAGAGGTGTTAGGGCCTTCTGGGTAGTGAACCACCAGATGGAAGAGCTCTCTTTCTCGATCTGTCTCTCCCTCTCTTTCTCTGTCATTCTGCCTTGCAAATAAAATAAGTAAATAAATAAATAAATCATTTAAAAATATAAAATCACACATTTGAAGCATGGGAAGTTCATTGTGTGCCAAATAGACTTCAGTAAAACTATTATAAAGAGGTAAACAGAAGAAGAACATATATCATCTATACTTTTTTCTTAGAAAGAACATTTTGGGAAAATGGAGCTTAGAAGGTTTATCATTTCTGTAATCTGGATGAGTTTATGCAAAATTAATTTATCCAAAATCATCTGGAGATTTCCCATCCCAACTCCTGCTTCAGTACTACAACAGTTGATAGAAGGACAAATGCATCCAACTTTTCATAAATAATTCTCATAAGGGAAGACTCAGAAGGAACCAAAGCTCTCTTTCTTTTGTAGATTCAGCCATTTATTTATTCACTCATTCACTCAATAAGTTATTTATTGGGTTCTAACTGTGTGCCAAATATTGTGTTCTCATTGGCAATAGAAACAGTCAACATCTTCATGGAACCTAAATTGTAGATAAGGGAGAAATATATAATCAAATACCTCAAATAAATATACATTTTTAAGGGAGTTTATTGGAGCAAACCCAATAAATATACAATTATGCTTGTAACAAAACTTAGTAGAGCTTCAAAATGATATGAAAGCCTATCGTTTAATGACTTTATCTATTTGAAATGAACTTAGAATCAGCCAAATTGGGGTTCTTAGGAAGCATCTTATATTTGGATACATCACACAATATAGGTACTATATATATATTATATGCCATATGTCATTACGTTATTGCTATATAAGGCAATTATCTGCTCAAAAGCATCAAATTAAATGCAGAAAGATAGAGGAAATGAACATTTGTTTCAAGAAGTGTGATCTAGTGTTTATGAATGGATTTTGAAGCCAGTGTGTCCAGCTCTAAAGTTTGTTAGCTAAGGGATATTGGAAAAATTACATTACTCCATTACTTCTCCTGTAAAGGCAAAATGAAATGAGTAGTATCACATGGATTACACTGGGAAATATACTTTAACATTGAATAAATACTGGTTATTATTATTGCTACTATGGTAAAGATCAATGCATTTACATATAGTCCATCTATCTACACTGGGTAAGGGTAGTGTTTTCATTCTATACATTCACACCATAATATTGAGTGCATGAATTTTATATCTGAGCTTGAAAAAGCTGAGGGTTCTTAATCAGGAAAGAGAGGAAGCAATGACAATTATACACAGAGGCAGAAGAGGAGAATGAGGATGAACCTAGAGCAATCAAACCTGATACAAAAATCTTTTGTTCCCATGACATTGTTCAACAATTTATTTGAGAAATTTATTGTCTTATATAATTATGTATTTCTCTGGGTGGACAGCCTTCACCTTATTGCCTAATAACACATCTGTAACCAAGCTATAGGACAAGTCTTAATAAAGGTTTGTATTCTTCAACATAGCACTTGTCTACCAGGCACTGAGGAGAAGGAAGGGGAAAAGCCAGGACTTGCTCAGGTGGCAAAGGATGGAGCCAGGGAAGGGACAGCTGATGCCCTCTGACAACTGTTTTCTCCCAGGATGGGAAACATGCAAAGGTTACATCTGGATTTTGGTGTCGGGTCAGAAGGCTGAGAAATCCAATGCAACACCACAGCCTAGCTCCCTTTGTTTCTGACTTCTGAGGGAAGCAGAGACCCATCTTCCACTTACTTGTAAGAAATCACTGTGGCCTAGCTGATGCTTTGTGGGCAACAATGGGATAGGAGGAATCATCATAATTAGAATTAACAGCAATTAAGAACTGGCCACACACTGCCACAGTGAGGTGCATGTCATCCTGGCCCCAGGGGCCTGAAAGCTGTGTGTCCTAGGGAGAAGTACTACTTTAAGACCCAGAACTGATGCTGCAAGTCTCTAACCTAACAGCGCTGACACTGGAAGCCTGCTAATTAGGCCCAGGCACTCCATGACCACACTGATTAGCAAAGTTCTGGTATTGGGTCTTCCAACCAGTGGTCAAAGCTGTAATGAGAATGGAGCTTGCTGCAGAGTGAAGGGGATGCCTGAGTAGGAAAAGGGAAGTCAGTAAGCAGTGATTGGAACGTAATTAGGCCCTCCTGGCAGATGGAGGCTGGGCTGAAAGGGCATGGGGTTAGAAGGAGCTGCAGGCCCCTGGATATCTCCTCACCCTGCCCTTGCACTACACTGAAGACAAGTGGCTCACATAAGCATGTTCTTGATAAAGGGAAAGGGGTTTGGGGAAAGTGGTGATTTGGTATTGGACAAGAGCCACATTAAGCCATCATGAAGGCAGCCATCACAGCTTTAGCATTAAGGCTGCTTAGGTCACAATAGGTGTGACCAGTGCCCACAAAGACGATGGGTTTGCTTATGAGTACATCATAGATATAGCCACTCCCACCTTGTCAGCAAAGTTGCTCTAGATATGGACTTGGGCACACACAAAAAATCAAAGAAGTAAACAAACATGCAAAAAATGTTCCAAGACCAAAGTGAGTGGCAGTATCATCTTGTGATTATAAAGTAAATTGGAAGCATATTATTGCAAAAATTAAAAGAAAAATAAGAAAAGAAGTAGGAAGGAAAAGGGGGATATATGGGAACTATCACTGTGTTCTTAAAATTATATGTATGAAATACATGAAATCTGTTCTCTTTGTATAAATAGATAAATTTATTTTAAAAAGTGTAGTTTTAGAAAAAGGACAGAAATATCTACAACTAATACAAAGAGAAAGTTCAAATTTGGTTTCTGTGGTGGGAGACAAGACCAATAGTACAAGTCTGTAATATAATTGCTGGATTCTATTACTCTTTTATGTATGGGAAGAAGTATTGCTTAGGAGAAAAATCACAACAGGTATGATTCCCAAGATACTATGAAGTCCTAAAATATGTCATTAATACATCCATATATTTATGAATGCTATATTGCTAGGAAGAGGAAAATAAGAAATTTATCTTATTATAAACTATGATGCATTATTTCCTACTTTATAGCTTGAAATTAGTTTTGCTAATATTGACAATGTTTATATGTCTGTGTTCATGTACTTATTCATTCATTCTCCAAGTACTATAAGTACTTATGATGGACCTGGCCCTATTCTTAAAGCTGGGCCAAATGGAGCTTATTTTCTAGTAAGACAGTGCATGATTGGTAGTCATGCCTGTGTTCTAATACAGACATTGGAGACAAGTTTAATCATTCAATTTCAATATCACATAAAAGTTTAATCAGCCCCTACTGTCTTCCAGATACCATCCCCAAGATGCAAAAGTGAACTAGAACATATTGTCTTTAGCTCTATGGGGTAATTTAGTGAGAAAGAGCCACAGTGGACAAACAATTGCAACTGTGGCAAATGTTCCACAGGTGCAAATACAAGATACTGTGAGAACATACAACAAGGGCATTTCCCTGATCTTCGAGGAAAAGACAGATTTAAATGGAATATTTAAAACCAAGTATTATAAAAAACACAAAAATCAAATTTGCATACTGGTAGACTAAAACACACAAACATTATTAATAATAGCATGTTTATTAAATCTAGCCTTTATTATTTTGCAGGCATCATTGTAGGATTTTCCTCTTATTAACATATATAATGCTTGTATCAATGTTATAAGTAATTATTTATTTTACATATGGGAAACCCAAGCTGTGATCGGTTAAGAAAGTTACTCCAGATAATACAGCCAGCAAATCAAGGAGGTAGGATTTGACTCTATTAAAATTACAGAGCTCTCATCTCTGTGCAAAAGGTAGGGGCCATGCTATGATGAGGTTCGAACAGTTTATTCCTAAGCAAGGAAGAGGAGCAGAGACTCTCTTTTACAAATAGGAGATGACAGCTCCTTTAAACATGATCTACTAATATCTCCAGAGTATTTTCAGATGGGACCCAGTGGGTTCACACTGATGGGTTAGATTTTTAAATTACAATGCATTTTGTTTAGAAGAGGGATTAAAGTATTTGCCAAAATGATTTGTGTTGACAAAATGGCTTAGTACATTTGGCAGATTTATTTTGGAGAATGGAATAAATTAAGGTGTCTAGTAAAAGATGTGCTACAGCCACTGAAACAATTTCAAGTATTTCAGAAACTCTATTTTTATTCACTTTGCAAAATGTGCTTAGTTGAACTGCCAGTTCCTGTTACATTTCCATTTCTAAGCAATTAATTAAATCCCAAATCATTTTTTTCTTGATCATGCCAGCAGGAGTCGGTTACCATGGAAATAGGAAGATCAGTAGTATTTGGAAGAGAGAAAAAAAATGGCTTGTGTTGGTCTTTTATTGCAGAAACATAAGTGATGGTCTAGAGTAGCTTGTTGGCTCAGCAATAGGAAGCTGTGCCCTCAGTAGCGAGTGTGGCAGCAACAATTGGAAACTACTGACAGTCTTGAGGGTTACGTTTTCCCCTCCCCTCCAGGGATATCATTTGGCCAGTTGAAAAAGTCATTAACTCAGCTTTTTCATGTCTTCTATCTGTAGGTTAAAGCCCCAAATGTAATTGATTACAGAGTATTCTGTTGTGGCTAAGCAGGATTTCAAATCAATAATTGGTTATATTTTGCAAAGACCCATCAAAAACCATTTATGATTTTTTTTCTTGTGTCAAGCCAGTATGCATTTGCTATAAAACTCATTTCCAGACAATAGTGCAAACTAAGAATGACTGTGATTGAAGTCATACTTCTTTACATTTTGGAAAATGGAAGCTTGAGGGATATCATCTTTCTGTATTTAATTAAAACCTAATTCAGTGGTGCTTCTATACAGAAAGACTTTAAGAAGGAAAGCATAATGGATAATACCAGCATGCCTATATTAAAACAAATTAGAGATGAAATGAAAAAAACTAAACCTTGTTAAAGATTATAATGACATAGATGATAATAATAGCAATCATCTAACATTATGTCCCAGGCACGGTTTCTAACACCTTAAGAATATAAAGTCAATGTTTGCCAACATTGTAAAGCAGATCCCAATATCTACAGATGCAGTACATTGTTCCAAATCATTGGATCTTCTCTGAGGGAAGAGATTCTATACTTTCATGTGGCTCTCATTAAAACTGTCTTGGAAATCACAAGAAGAGTAGCAGTATCTCACCATGCTTAAGGTTACACAGGTCCTGTACAAAAATTTATCCTACGCATTAGCTATTGCTTTTCTGAAAACCAATATGAGAATATTTCAGATATTGGAAAGGAAGAGGGGGTAAATCATGATTTCATGTACTGCTCTAGCATGAGATTCCACTACAGAAATTAGTTTTAAAACATCTAAGGGAAGCTGCAATGTCTACGTAATATTATTTAGGAAATTGGGGATTTTTCTGTAAAGTTTTTCCTCATCGCTGTAGGCAGTGGGTATAATGCTGTCAATTGTGTCTATTAAACACTATTAGGTCTTCCTCATAATGAAGTCCTCAAAGCATATCCACATGTCTTATGCTTATATTTTATGATGGTAATTATTTCAGATGGGTGGGAGGTTTTTCTTGTTGTTGTTATTCTTGGAAGAAAATAACAAAGCCACAGTTTCTTTTGATTTGCCATGAGCTGAGTAGAAAATTCCCAGGCAACTGAGGCAACTCTGGACACAAACCATGTGGATATTCAGAATCCAGGTGCAATATCACGTACCATATACTACAAAGTTTATTCAATTTATGTCATAGCTTGTCTCCAACTAGCTACCAGCTAGGTAGCTGGAATATATTTCAAAATCTATGCACACAGTAGAAGAGGTGATGGTATGCCAACGTCTACTGTGATTCAATACCTTCCCTGCCAATTTAAGGGCTCTCTCTCTCTCTCTCTCTCTATATATATATATATATACCTGAAACCTCCATCAATATTCCCCAGAGTTCTTTGCCGGCAGGATCCTGGTTTAGATTTCCTTTTGTAGACTTTTAAATCTACATGTTTATCAAATGCACATTAAATAAATATTCTTCAGCCAATGAGCATGAAGAAATCCAAGAAGAATAAGACACAGCTATTGATTTTAAGGGTCATGACCTTTATAACACTACCTGCAGTATCTATAGTCTTTCGTAAAGACTCAGGAATACGTGGTGTTTCATGGATTTCACAATGAAGGGCCTATAAGCTACAGGCAATGATACGTAGGAGTTATAAACCATCTATTTACTTCATTTGATAAGTATATACTGAGTACATGTCAGATTAGAGATGTACAATAGGTACTGAGGAATGCAAAGACAGAAGAGTATAATAGGAGGCAGGATATTATATCATAGTTATTAAATGTGTGATTTCTGGTGCCTGGCTAACTAGGAATAAATTCTTACTCTACCACTTATTATGGAAACTAATCTACAAATATGAATTTTCAAAGAACCATGCTTCCCAATATGCATACCTTCATTTGTTCTCGCCTCTTAAATTTGATCTGTGTCTCACATTTCGGGAAAAAACAACATAACAGATGAGACTTGGTGGGCTATGTCGTAAGAAGTCTTCCAGCTTACACCTGGGACACTTGTGATATTTTCTCTGAGAGAAACTGGGAGCTCTCTACTATTTACAGTCACCTTGAAACTGCCATGGAATGTGGGCTCCCAAAGCAGCCAAATGGAAAGCCCCACAGAGGGAGAGAGAGCCGTTAGCCAAGGGTCCAGTTGTGCTGGAGCCGAGGCAGCACACATGTAACAAAGCAGTCAATGTCCATTCCAAAGGGGCCTTCAGATAACTCCAGCCACAGCTGTAATCTGACTACAAACAGGGCAGAGGCTTCCGTCTAGCCGGGTCAATCCATAGAATAGCATGAGAGAGTAAAAAAATTACTGCCTTGGGCCGGCGCCAATTGGCTAATCCTCTGCCTAGGGGCACCGGCACACCGGGTTCTAGTCCCAGTCGGGGCGCCGGATTCTGTCCCGGTTGCCCCCCTTCCAGGCCAGCTCTCTGCTGTGGCCAGGGAGTGCAGTGGAGGATGGCCCAAGTGCTTGGGCCCTGCACCCCATGGGAGACCAGGAGAAGCACCTGGCTCCTGGCTTTGGATCAGTGCGATGCGCCGGCCGCAGCGGCCATTGGAAGGTGAACCAACAGCAAAAGGAAAGACCTTTCTCTCTGTCTCTCTCGCTCACGGTCCACTCTGCCTGTTTTCAGATTTCTGAGGAATCTCCATACATCTTACATAATGGTTGTACTCATTTACATTAGAGTACTTTTTACTCCACATCATCATCAGCATTTGTTCTTGTATTATTTTTTTGGATGATGGCCATTCTAACTGTGGTGAGGTTAGACCTCCACAAGGAGGTATTTTATGTTACGATTAGTTATATTGAAAAACACACATGGACTTACTGTACCTGTTTATACAAGTCTCATGATACAAAAAAATTTTAGCTTAAAATTGACAACACCAAATTCGCTTAAACAGAGAGTGTGGTTTTTTGTTTGTATTTTGTTTTGCTTTTGTTTTTGTTTTGGTATGGGTGGGGAGGGAAGATAGTTAAGACTGAAGGGATAGCTAAATCACCAGAATCTGGAAAAGTGGAAATAGAGACGAGACTGCTCTGGAGTCTTTATTTTGAATATGATTTATTTTGCTTCTTTGAAAGAGAGAGTTACAGAGAGAGGGAGAGAGAGAAAGAACAATTTTTCATCTGCTGATTCATTCCCCAAATGGCTACAACAACCAGGGCTGGGCCAGCTTTTTTTTTTTTTTTTTTTTTTTTTTTTTTTAAGATTGATTTATTTATTTGGAAGTCGGTTACGGGCGGGGGGGGGGGGCGGTCTTCCAATCTTTGGTTCACTCTCCAGTGGCTGCAATGGCTGGAGCTGCGCCGATCTGAAGCCAGGCCAGGAGCTTCTTCTGGGTCTCCCATGTGGGTACAGGGACCCAAGTACTTGGGCCATTCTCCACTGCTTTCCCAGGCCACAGCAGAGAGCTGATCGGAAGTGGAGCAACCGAGACTTGAACCGGCTCCCATATGGGATGCTGGCACTGCAGGCGGCAGGCTTTCCCTGCTACGTCACAACACTGGCTCCAATACCCAAGAGTTTCTTCTGGCTCTCCCATATAGATGTCAGGAGCCCAAGTGCTTCTGTTGCTTTCCCAGGACATTAGCAGGGAGCTGGATCAGAACTGCAGCAGCTGAGACTCAAATCTGCACTATATTGTCTGTCGTTGCAGGCAGGGGCTTTCCTGTCTCCGCCACAACGCCAGCCCCATGCTCTGGAGTCTTAGGGGATGGACCCACACCTTTGAAGACCCATCTGGACTCTGGATATCCAGTACTGTTTCAGCTGCTCATTTATGTCTGCATCAGCCTTTATGATCAGTAGCTTCATGAGGACAGAATAGACACCAGCAGATCTGTGAAGGCCACATTTTCACAGATGCACCCTCAAGGAGAAAAATATCACTCTTCCATATGACTTTGAAATATCCTAGGAAGCCATTCAGCTTGGATTCTATGTAAGTACATTATTTAAAGGGCCAGAGAAGAACCACTTCCTTAAAAAATGGCATGCAATTTGGAAAAGGAAGGTGAACAAGAACTTATTAGGCACAACAAGGTAAGTCCACTGGAGTGTGTGCCATCAAACTGCTTTATTTCATTGACACATACATTCTTCCCAGTGGTAACAGTTTAAAAGGGACTATACCTCTTTTACAGAGAAACACATTTTTAAAATTTGAAATGCTTGCATTTTAATATCCTATTTAATTTTGGATATTTACCAATGAGGAAGGGAAGCAAGGATGTTTTCTGTTCCTGACATTGGGTTTAGCAGGGCAGGAAAAATGTTATCTGTTAATGAGCAGAGATGTTAGCTGAAGAGGTCTGGCTATGTTCCAGCTTGGTTAATTAAATCCTACCTGCTTAAATTCTGTCTTTATTTTCAAATGAATATTCACTGTTGTTTCTCATTTGAAAAATTGTTTGATGCTATGGATTTTGGACCAGTAGCTTACTTGTGAGGTAAAGAATTTCAGTTTATTTTGAGTTCAAAATATCCTAACTACTGTCTAATATCATATTTTTTGTGTTGATTTTAAATGTTTTTCTTATGGCTACCATAGAGTTAGCATGTATTTTTCCCAGTGGCAATACACTCTGTTAAATAATTTTTCTGTTTTTCATGGTGATTGATGGCAAACTACATAATACCATGACTAAAAGATACCAACTCTCTATCTTAACCATTAAGAAGTGGCGTATCTATAATATTTAGCTTAGTAAGTAATATCTAAATTGTATAAAATGAACGTTTTGCAAGTTGAGAAAGGATTGAATGGAAATTAAAGTACCTCAAATCAAGCATTATTTTGTGAGAAATTATTTCATGGAATCCATTGTGCAATATACTAAACCAATACTTTGAAGTATAAATATGTGATCCTTTTTTTTAAATATTTGTTTATTTGTTTGAAGAACAAGTCATAGGGTGGGGGGAGAGAAAGAGAAAGAGAGAGAATCTTCCATCTGCTTGTTAACTCCCCAAATGGCTGCAACAGCCAGGGCTGGACCAAGCCAAAGCGAGGAGTCAGGAGCTTCTTCTGAGTGCCCTACACAGGTGTCAAGGACCCAAGAACATGAACCAACATCTTTTGTTGCTTTCCCAGGGATGTTAGCTGAAAGCTATATCTGAGGAAGAGCACCCGGGACGCGAACCAACATCCATAAGTGACGCCAGCACTGCAGGCAGCCGCTTAACCCATGCAACACAATGCCAACTCCTGTAATTCACTTTTCCAAATATTTATTGAGAAATAAGGCTCTGATGTGTGAATGTGTGTGCAGGTAGTGGCATCGGTATGGGTGTTTGCATTCTAGACTGAGCAGTGACCACATGATCCAATGAATATTTTTAATGAATACCTGGGGGAAAATGTTATGTTGGGACCAGAAATAATTTAGTTGTAAATATGCTTTTAGTTAAAATTCAGTTTTTGAAATTATTAACATAATTAAAACACTTTTCTGAAATTCCAGTCTGCCCAAATTACAAGTATAGTGAAGTTTGGCTGGCGCTGCGGCTCTAAATAGGCTAATCCTCCGCCTAGCGGCGCCGGCACACCGGGTTCTAGTCCCGGTCAGGGCGTCGGATTCTGTCCCGGTTGCCCCTCTTCCAGGCCAGCTCTCTGCTGTGGCCAGGGAGTGCAGTGGAGGATGGCCCAGGTGCTTGGGCCCTGCACCCCATGGGAGACCAGGAGAAGCACCTGGCTCCTGCCATTGGATCAGCGCGGTGCGCCGGCCGTGGCGGTCATTGGAGGGTGAGCCAACGGCAAAAGGAAGACCTTTCTCTCTGTCTCTCTCTCTCACTGTCCACTCTGCTTGTCAAAAAAAAAAAAAAAAAAAAAAAAAGTATAGTGAAGTTTAAAGAAGAAAATAAAGATGATGTTCTCTTAAGGATAGCCTTTGGTCCCATTTCAATGTATAATTTATGTATGTTTCTACTTTTCCTTTTCTTTCTCTTTTTCTTCCTCTTTATTCTCACATACACATACATGCACATGCTCACAAACATATACGTGCATTCTTTTCAAAGATGAGATAATCCAATACAAGCGACTTGCAGGCTTATTTACATTTAACCATAAAGCTCATGTTTACACATAAACACTAACCACAACATTCTTAACTAATCAGTGTGTTCCTTTCTTTCTCCAGCATTGACCATAATACGCTTGCTCCCCATACTAGCCACTATTTAAGACATTACAGATACCTAGATAAGCAAATGCTAACTGCTCTCATGATGCTTGTATTCCAGTGAGGAGTTAAATGAAATATAAAAGCATACAAACATGAACATATTGGATCTTGATTTGTGCAAGGCAGTGAAATAATGTCTAGTGATACAATAGGGAATAGTTGAGAGGTTTCTTTGGTTTTGGTGGTACAGAAAGCATCTTTGAATGTAGAATATTTTAATTATAAGGTTTGGAGGTGGAGAGAGAAGAAATTAGTTATTGACAGTGCTGACACTTCTTCATTGTGAGACTCAAGTAGGTTCTCAGACAGAGGGAACATTGAGAAGAATGTCCTAAGGCTTTAGAAAGCCAGAATACGAAGAAGGAGGGTTTGGTTTAGGGAGACTGTTATTTAAACAGTTGGAGAGATTAGTCGATGTCAAAATGCATAGGATTTGAATTCCAGGTAAATGAATTTGGCGTTTGTCCTCAGTGTTATAAGGGGTCACAGAGTGGCATATTTTCATTCATATTTTTCTAAGAGAACATTCTGGCTGCTGTGTGCACTCAGATTTTGCTATAGCAAGGCTCAGGGAGAGGCAAAGAAATCAAGTAGGATGCTCTTGCAGTGGATGTGGGAAGAGGCCCCAGTGGCCTGGACTATGATGATAATGAGAGAGCAAGCTGGGCTCCTGATGTGGTTTGGAGGATAATGAAAGAGGACCTGCTTGTGGCTTATATTTGGGATTTAATCTGAGTTAGTAAGAATTAGTATAGGCTATAGATCAACAGAGTCCTGTTATAAAAGATATGAAACACATATGTAATTTATTTCCCAGCACATGTTTAATGAAGTCAAAGTGGGGACTTCTGGTGGTTAAGATGCCACTGGGGACACCCACATCCTATACCCTGGTCCTGTGTTCAACCCCTGACTCCAGCTTTCCCACAATGCACACCCCAAGAGGCAGCAGCAGGTGATGGCTCAAGTGGGTGGATCGCTCACCCTGTGGGAGACCTAGATTAAGTTCCCCACTCTCAGTTTCAGCCTGATCCAGCCCTGAATTTGTTGGTATGTGGAGGAGTGAACCAACAAATGGGAGCGCTGTCTGTCTTTTTGTCACTTAAAAAATCAAAAATATGCTTTTCTGAACTATAGTAAAATGAAAACGCATGTAACTTTGCTTATGTTATGAAATAGTTTTAAGATAACTAGTCCCTAAAGTGGAAATCATGGGTCTTAATATATATATATATATATATATATATATATAATATATATATACAACTTTAAAAGTTTTCAAGATAGTGACTGATTTTCCTGCAGAGATACTACATGGATTTTATTTTCCTACCAGTTATATCCTGCATATTATTACTACTACTGAATATCAGATTTTAAGCACACATAAAATCTTGTAAAACCCACTTCTCTGATGAAGAGATTTTGCTCTGGTACTAGTAACACAATAAACAGAAAAGCATCAGTCCACTAAGAATCGACAGCTGTCGTGGGGAAGCTCTGTTACTTCTGTGAAGACTCTAATAAAAGTATGGCTTTTTGCCTGTTCTCTTTCTTTCATTTTTTTCAAGACAACATTAGCTATTTTTTTTTTTTTGACAGGCAGAGTGGACAGTGAGAGAGAGAGACAGAGAGGAAGGTCTTCCTTTTCTGTTGGTTCTCCCCAACAATGGCCGCTGCGGCCGGTGCACTGATCCAAAGCCAGGAGCCAGGTGCTTCTCCTGGTCTCCCATGCGGGTGCAGGGACCCAAGCACTTGGGGCCATCCTCCACTGCCTTCCTGGGCCACAGCAGAGAGCTGGCCTGGAAGAGGAGCAACTGGGACAGAACCGGCGCCCCAACCGGGACTTGAACCCAGAGTGCCGGCACCGCAGGCAGAGGATTAGCCAAGTGAGCCGCGGCGCCGGCCCAACATTAGCTATTAATTGCAACATTTTCATAGGGCAAAACTGGTGGAATTAGCTTGGTTTATGGAGCCAGAATTGGCCCTGTTAAAATACTTTTAGTCATAGATGCATAAGATATTTATGTTTTGATATGACCCTTGTTAACTTAAAAAGCACTGAATCTTTTCAAATATATAAACAATGTTTGCAAACATAGACTGTTTTTGTTGTACTTGTTTTTGTCCTTGACTTTTCATCCTGTGAAACATTTGCGATTGTATTTTCTCTCAATTTAAAATGTAAAGTAGGGGCCTATGCTGTGATATAGTGGGTAAAGCCTCTGCCTGCAGTGCTGGTATCCTATATGGGACTGGTTTGACTTCCAGCTGCTCCACTTCTGATCCAGCTCTCTGCTAAGGCCTGGGAAAGCAGTAGAAGATGACCCAAGTCCTTGGGCCCCTGCACCCACGTGGGAGACCCAGAAGAAGCTCCTGGCTCCTGGCTTCGGATTGGTGCAGTTCTGACCACTGCAGCCATATGGGGAGTGAACCAGTGGATGGAAGACCTCTCTCTCTCTCTCTCTCTTTCCCTCTTTCTCTCTCTCTCTCTCTCTTTCTGCCTCTCCCTCTCTGTAACTTTGCCTTTCAAAAAAAAAAAATCTTTAAAAAAAAGATGGGAAGGATTAATGGAGAATACCAGTGAGTCATTACAGAGAAAATTTGAAACAGTCCAAAGGAAAGTTGATGTTACTTAGATTGGGGTGGAAATTCAGATTGATTGGGGAGAAGAAGAGACATGAATTTCTTAGAGAGATATTTCTACTGGACATGGTGACAAATTAGATCTGGGATTCAAACTTGTCTCAGATTTCCACCTCATGTCTCTGGATACATGGGTTGGAGATGCTTCATGTGGATTGTCTACAAACTCATTTTTACATATGCTTTTTTAAAAAAGTATTAATTAAAGGTGAAGTAAGAGATACGAAGTGGACAATGATGTGCTAGAAGATATGCTCAGTTGATAAGAGAGCACTGGAGAGGAAATATTCACAGAGTAGGAATGTGTCAACAGCTCTGTGATGTTTACAAAACTTCCCTTTTCTGAAATCTCAGACGTTAACGAGGCAGAATGAAAGAGAAATCAAACTTTATCTCATAAAATGAACATATATAGGTAAATGTGTATACAAGGGCATGTTGGTATGGACGTGTGGGTGTATATACAAATGTGTGTATGTGTATTTGATCAAGTTTTTCATTATGCTCCTTTTTTTGGGAGAAACCTGTCAAAGATAAATGAAAATATCCAAAAAGTAGCATTTTATATTTGCATATTACTTTAAAATTCAGGATGCTACTGTATCATTGAATTTCCACATACTTTGTTTACATGTGTAATTCTTTTTTAAAAAATTATTTATTTATTTGCGAGTTCAAGCTACAGACAGAGAGAGGGAGAGACAGAAAGAAATGTCTTCCATCTGCTGGTTCACTCCCCAAATGGCCAAATGGATGGAGCTGGGCCAATTGGAAGCCAGGAGCTAGGAGCCAGGAACCAGGAGCTTCTTCTAGGTGTCCCATGAAGGTGCAGGGGCCCTAGGACTTGGGCCATCTTCTACTGCTTTCCCAGGCCTTACCAGAAAGCTGGATCAGAAGTGGAGCAGCCAGGACTCAACTGGCACCCATTTGGGATGGTGGCACCACAGCAGTTGGAAGCTTAGCCTACTGTGCCACAATGCCAGTCCTTACGTATATAATTTTTTTTTTTGACAGGCAGAGTGGACAGTGAGAAAGAGAGAGAGAGAGAGAGAAAGGTCTTCCTTTTTTCCGTTGGTTCTCCACCCAATAGTCACTGCGGCCAGCCCACCTGGCCAGCGCACTGCACTGATTCAAAGCCAGGAGCCAGGTGCTTCCTCCTGGTCTCCTGTGTGGGTGCATACTTGGGCCATCCTCCACTGCATTCCCTGGCCACAGCAGAAAGCTGGCCTGGAAGAGGGGCAACCAGGACAGTATATATAAAGATATATACTGTATATAAAGATAATTGAAAATGAATCTTGATGAAGAATGGGATAGGAGAGGGAGTGGGTGATGGGATGGTTGTGGGTGGGAGGGAAATTATTGGGGGGGAAAGCCGCTAGAATCCAAAAGTTGTAATTTTGAATTTATATTTATTAAATAAAAGTTTAAAAAAAAGGAAAACAAAACAAAAAATTATCTGTTGGTATATTTCCTAAATGACTCCAATGTTCAAGGCCTGTTGCCCCTAGATTTTGTACTTATTTTGTTAAATTTATTCTTAAGTATTATTTTCTTTTTGATCAGATTGTAAGAGCAATTATTGTCTTTATTTTTAAAAAGTCTTTGTTTATTGATTAAATTTAGTTGAAAGGCACAGAGACACACAGAGGAAGACAGACACTGAGAGACAGACACGTAGAGAGAGAAGAGACAGCTCTCTCCTTAACTGTTCACTTCCCAGATGCCTACAGTGGCTGGAGTTGGACCAGACTGAAGTGAAGTCAGAGCTGGAATTAACTCCCCCACAGAGGGGGCAGAGAGTCGGTTACTTGAATCATTACCTGCTGTCTTCTGAAGGGTTGCATTAGCGGAAAACTGGAGTTGGGACCACAGCTAAGACTCAAACTCAGGTACTGAAATGTCGAATGTGAGCTGCCCAGGAGGAATCTTAGTCCCCAGACCCAATGCCTTCCCTAGCTATTTTCTTAACTGAACTTTTAGACTATTCATTGCTAGTTAATAGGATCATACTTGAGGTTTCCCTATTGACTTTGTATCCTGAGATCTTACTAAACGTGTTTACTAATTCTAACTTTTTCTTTCTCATAATTTTGAATTTCTTATACACAGAATAATATCACCTTTGATAAAACTAGTTTTGTGCTTTCCTTGTAATTATATTTTTCCAGTTTGTGTTTTCCTTTCCTTGTTTCTCTAGTAGAAACTCTGGTACAATGTTGAACAGCAATGTCAAGAGTAGACATCTCCCACTTTTTTCCACAAAGGGAATACTTTCAACACTAGGGTGTTCGTTGTAATTTTTCCCTAGATTTCATTTCTGGTATCTTGAAAGTAATTTTTAAAATAAGTTTGAGTTTGTCAAAACTTTTTGCACATATTCAGGTGGTTGTGTTTAATCTTTTTCTTTTCTATTGATATGCTGTAATTGATGAAGTAGAATTTTGGATTGTAACCAACTTTGCATTTCCAAGAGTAATTCCATTTGGTTTAAAGAATGTAATCCTTTACACACGGTGTTGGGTTTGATTTTGTTAAGTCTTATTTAAGATTTTTGCTTCTATGTTTATGAATAATATTGAATTATAGTTATTTTTCTTGTAAAACCTTTGTTGTATTCAGGCATAAAGATAGTAATATCCTCAAAGATTGATTTGGCAAGTGTACCCCTATTTTTAAAATAATTTATGTAGAATTAGTATTATTTCTTAAGCAAATATAGATTTAAGAAATCACTCTCAAAGTCATGTCGATCCAATTTTTGTTCTATGAAATTCCTACAAATTATTAATTTAAGTCAATTATTATTAATCTAGTCAGATTTCTTATTCCTGCATCTATGTATATGGTCAGAAATTTGTTTAATTCTTTCACATGGTCTAATATGTAGACTTACAGTAGTTCTGAATATCCCTTATAATATAATTTTTCTAGATTTAATAATGATATCTCCTCTTCCATTCTTGGTTTTGGTAATTTGCATCTTCTCTATTTTAGTTCCTTTCAGTCTATCTAAATATTTATAAATTTGTTGTTTTTTTATTGAAAGAAACAACTTTTGGTTTCATTGATATTCTTGATTGATTTTCTTTAAACACATTGATTTCTGCTCTAATCCTTATTGTTTTCTTCTCTCTGAGAGCTTTGAGGTTAACTTGCACTTCTCTCTCTAGTCTTAGGGTCAAATCCTAGATTAATGCTTTGGGACATTCAATTTCTTATGCTGGTATTTAAGAATAGAAATTTCCCTGTGAGTACTCTCTTAAATGTACCACATAGATTTTGGTATGTTAATTCTTTTAAAACTTATTTTTAAGTATTTTCTAATTTACCTTTGAATTTATTCTTTTGACCAGAAGATTACTGAGTTTAATTTCCAACATTTGAGACTTTCCAATTTTTTAGTATATGTGCTGCCGAAGCGAGCACAAGACTTTCCAATATCCCTTCATTTGCAGATTTCTAATTTAAGTACATTATCTCCCCCTGTGTATGCCTGTAGCTTCTCTCTCACCCATGCGTGTATGGGGAAACAACAAGCCCTTCGGTTTCTCTTTAATTTGCATAAACTCTCTTAATTTTATGACCAGTCCACCTTCAGCCCAAGTGATACTTCAGCTTCAGATGATCTGAGTTATGAGTTTTCCTCATTCATATCCTACTGAATTCACTACTTTTATTGACAAGGCTTCAAGCCTTGTCCACCTTGAAGTGTCTACCATTCACCTCCAAATTAGCTAGCCTTCTATTAACTGAAGCTGCTGGTATTCACGAACAGTCCGCTGTTGGTTGGGATGCCTGCATTCCATATCAGAGTGCCTGAGTCTGAGGTCTTGCTCTGCTTCCGATTCTAGCTTGCAGTTAATGAGGGCCCTGGGAGGCAGCTACTAATAGCTCAAGTATTTGGATCCATGCTATCCACGTGAGCGACCCTGACAGAGCTGCAGTCTTCTGGCTTTTCCCTGGCTGAGCCCTAGCTGCTGCAGGTGTTTGGTGAGTGAACCAGTGAATGAATCATCTCTTCCCCATCGCCTTTCTCTGTCATCATTTCTCTCTGTCATACTGTCTTTCAAATAAAAAAAAATTACAAACTTAAAAAAAGTCAACTGGCATATGCAGTAGTTAAGAATGCGATTTCCCTAAAAATGTATTTTTTTTTTATCTGAAAGTCAGAGCTACAGAGAGAAAGGGAGAGCTCTTCCATCCATTGGTGCACTACCCAAATAGTTGTAACAGACTGTGCTGGGCCAGTGTGAAGCTGGGAACTTCTTCCAGGTCTCTCTTAGTGGGCAGGTGCTCAAACACTTAGGCCATCTTCTGCAGCTGTTTCCAGGCCATTTGCAGGGAGTTGGATTGGAAGTGGAGCAGCCGGGTAATGAACAGGCACCCATAAGGGATGCTGGTGTTGTAGGCAATAGCTTTATAATCTGCACAGCAATGCTGTCCCCAAAGAATGTGATTTTTTTAGAGCAAGATAAACTTAAGTGTAATTCCTTATTCCACTATTAGTAAATAGTGTTTCATCATGAACCAATTGTGTAACCTAATTTTAAGTTTCATTTTTGAACTTAAAACAAACATTCATGGTGATATTGGAACAATGCATTGAACAATTGAACAGTTGTTCAACAAATTGAACAATGCATGAAATGTACTGTCAGATTTTGACATAAAATAATTTTACTACTGCTCATGGAATTAGCATCATTAAGATTTTTCTTTTGAATAATCAAGTTTTTTTCCAAAGATTTGGAAAGTTAAGAAAGAAAAAAAATTCTACATGACAGGTATTTGTAACAGGCCAAACAAAATATGATTGAATAAATGAATATTAGACTATAACAAATGATGAAAACATTTACATTCCTAGAATATTTTGGTTATCACACATAAGAATTTAAAATTGCAACTATCATGACAGAGAAAAACATCATACTTTTAAACATGGTCATATTAGGGTGATGATTTACCCAACCATCTTACAGGGCATGTATCACAACTGAAAAACAAATAGAAATCAAGAAAACTAAGAAATTATTAAAATGCAAATGAGATAATTGAATGTCAGAGAGAAGTTATATTTTATCCACCCATATAAATATGACTATTAATGCACTCAATTTTCTGTAAAAAAGATTGTATTTAAGTTTTTTGATTTGTACATTTGTATGGGGTGCAGTGCTTTGTTTTAACACATGGACATAACAAATGCGGATCATACTAGGCCATCAGTCTTTATTGGCACTACTCAAATCATTAATATCAAACTGAACCAACACATAAAATTCCAGAACTTAAGTGGATTGTAGCAGAGTGCTTCCCTTTCTACCCTTTGGGAAAATGTAGAGATTGAAAAAACATGGGAAGTGAGATACTCAGCAGACTCATAGAATGGCAGATGTCCTAAATAGCACTCTGGCCTCAGAATCAGCCCTAAAGGCATTCGGATCTGGCTGAAAAGCCCATGAGAGTATTTCAGGCATGGAAAGCCAAGACACTCTGGCAAAAGATCTCTGTGAGTGAGATCTCAGTGGAAAGAACAGGTCTTCAAAGAAGGTGGTACCTTTCTCTGAAGGGAGGAGAGAACCTCCACTTTGACTATGACCTTGTCTAAACAAGATAAGAATCGGAGAACTCAGAGGGCTTCCATAGCCTTGGAAACTCATGACTGGAGCATAGGGAGATTACTGATGCCATAGACAGGAGTGTCAATTGGTAAAGTCAACAACAGGAGTCACTGTGCACTTACTCCTCATGTAGGATCTCTGTCCTTAATGTGCTGTGCATTGAGATTTAATGCTATAACGAGTACTCAAACAATATATTTCACTTTGTGTTTCTATGGGCGTGCAAACTGTTGAAATCTTTACTTAATGCATACTAAAGTGATCCTCTGTAAAAAAAAAAAAAAAAAAAAAAAAAAAAAAAAGAAATTATCAACTCCCAACTTGACTTCACTGGGATTAAACATGACAATAGGTCTGATCTGATTTCATCATCATTTAAAAAAAATCATCTATTATTTTTCACTTTATGTTTCTGTGTGGGAGCAAACTGTTGAAATCCTTACTTAATGTATACTAAGCTGATCTTCTGTATATTAAGATAATCGAAAATGAATCTTGATGTGAATGGAAGGGGAGAGGGAGTGGGAAAGGGGAGGGTTGTGGGTGGGAGGGACGGTATGGGGGGGAAGCCATTGTAATCCATAAATCGTACTTTGGAAATTTATATTCATTAAATAAAAGTTAAAAAAAAAAGAAAAATGTCACCATATGATAAATTTCATGAATTAATTAGTAAATTTTTCAAATTTCTGTGAATTATTAAACACAGTACTCATTCTTGACTAGAGAACTTGACCTATATCTTCTCTTTTATCTGATCACATTTAAAAAAAAAGATGCTAAGAACTTTTATAGTGTGGAATTGTGTGTGCTTGTTGGCTAGCACAAAATGAAATTGCAACTATACATCTATTATCTTCTAAAAAGTTAGAATGCCCTTCTTTCCTTTGTAAGGAATCTGCTAGAATGATAAATATTATTTTATTTACTTTAGAAATTTATAGATATTATTTGAGTATTGTAGGAAATTGCCATCAATTCTTACACTTAGATTTCCTCTTAATTCTTGGGTTACATTTGATGCTTACTTCTAAACAGAGAATTATGCAAAATGAAACTGTAATTTCTGCAGAAGTGTAGTCACAAGTTTTGGCAAGTTAGAGTACAGAAAAATTTTCAACAGTCTGTAAAAGCCATTTAAGGACAGATTCATGTTCACCCATGCTATGAAACTAGACCTATTAGAAATGAAAACTGTCTCTACATGCTGTCATGTTCAAAGAAACATGCTATGAGAAGAGAGGGGCTTTACTAAAGCAATTCATTGTAACTCCAAGGTGAAGAAAAAACCAATATATTCTTCTAGAGTCAATTCTGCTTATACTTGTCTATTATTAGGACATCTATGTGAAAAGTTGAAGTGACAGAAAGAATCATGGAATTTTACAGTTGGAAAAGATCATAGGAAAGTCTATTTTCAGATGACACAGAAGCAGAGGTAGGGAGATGTAGGACAGGAAAACTACTTCTTCAAATCTATGTACTGGATTGAATTGATCTGAGGTCAGAACCCAGATCTGTTGAGATTCAGTGGAATGTACTTTTCTCTGTATTCCAATGAAATCCTAGTGGCTTTTATTTGTAGGAGTAGCTAGTTAATTTCCCAGACTGAAGCATAGAAAATCATGGTGGGGAACGCTACCCTTACTTGAAAAACAAATTCCTGTATTTGCACATACAGTATTCACCTACACCACAATAGGGGTCTTCATGGTTACAGACTAGAAAAATCAGGTTCCTATACACAATGAGGAGGTTTGAACAGCTGGATCTGTACCTTAGGATATGCATTATATCCTAGGATGCTTATCTGGAGAGAAATGAAGCTTATCTGGAGAGAAATGAAGGGTCTAAGAATAATATGTAAGGTTACTATCTAAGAACAATATGTAACTCAGAACAATATGTAAGGTTACTCTAGAGAAAAGTAGACATGAGGTGGCTTATAATAACAATACCCAACAATCTTCTGTATTGAAATGAGACAAAAAATTAAGCATTTTCTGTGTAATTGCAGACAACAGAAGTAGGAAAAATAGATGAGGTAGAATATGACTCAATAAAAAGAAAGTTTTTGACAATTAGTAACTTCAGAAACAAAACAAATTATGTTGTCTGGTCTTATTTAAATTTATGATTTTGAACTCTAAGAGAACCATTTATGCTATATTGGTGATTTTACTTGAAGTGTCTGGTTATTTATTTATTTATTTTCTCCTTCATCAAATATCCTTTTCATTATTATTCTCTCTAAACATCTAAAACCTCTCCACTATCTTCACTATCACCAGTGTCCTTGTTTCACACTTTTCTGAGGTAAGAGAAACAAGTCAAAGAGGAAATCTCCAATAGGAGCTGTGCCTACCTGCCATCATCTACATCAAAAAACTTCGTATATTTGTCCATTATCACTGATAGCTATGTGTTCTGGCCAAAGCCACTATCTTGGCACAACATAATATATTTTTTATGGAAATGGAGATCATTTAGCAATTTCTATTTTCTTTTCTACATATCATCTTCTTTACAATATGATTTCCATCATAACATAAAAATGCTATTATTTCTTCTACCCAAACCCAAAAAACTTCTATTAGTAACATTTCCTCTACCAGGTACTACTCCTCTTTGCTTATCTTTCATTACATGGTAACACTGTTCATACTTCTTGATTATGATTCCTCTTCATCTATTCTCTAATAAGCCTCATCAAATCATTATTTCATCCTAAGGAATTATCAACATCATTTCATTTGCTCCTCATTATCTATCCACTTTGTTTTTTACTTGCCTTATTAGTCATCATAATTTTTGATGCTTCTCTGGTTGCATCTTTTAGTCTCTTCTTCTGAATTCTTAATTTTAAAAAGCACCAAATTTCAACCTTTATTCCACAAATTCCATCTCCCTTATCTGAGAGCATGAAGCATTGATACTTGAATGTCTCATAATCCTTTCCAATTTAAAAAATTAAAAAATAAATTATTGATTTCCATACGTAGGTCCTCCAATTTTTTTTAATGTTAATTATGGCAAACCCATTCTTCCACATGTTCAACCCCCAAATCTTGAAATTGCCTTTGGTGGCTCTAACTTTCCTAGAATTACTATAAAATATGATTAAACAAGTATGTTTAATTTTAAAACTTGCTTACTACCATACATAATATTAGTAGGTAAAGGAGTTTTCATACAATTATAGTAAGAATATATGGGGTTGAAATTTGGCCTTAGTGGCTAAGACACCCATATTCCATATTAGAATACTTGGGTTTGAATTCTGATTCCTGTTAATAAGGAGTTGAACTTCCTATTAATAAGGACCCTGCAATGCAGCAATGATTTCTGATTTCTCAGTGATTTCATGACTGATTGGGTCCCTGTCTCCCAAGTGGGAGACCTGGATTGAGTTCACAGCTCCTGGCTTTGATTCAGCTGAGTTTCAGTTATTTATGGGCATTTTGGGAATGAACCAGCAAATGGGAGTTCTTGCACTTTCTCTCTCTCAAATAAATAATTTTCTATTCATTTAAAACATGAATTTATATTCTGAGGAATATGAAGTGCATCTACTTTTTCCTCTTACTTTGACGAGTAAAACCAAAAGCTATGTATAAAACAAGCTTAGAAGACCCTGAAAGGCAGAAGAGGGAAGATTGGCCAGCAACTTGGATAAGTGAAGAATAACATTGGTAACTTCCTTAGCTTTACTTTGCCTCAGAAGAGCTGAAGAAGCCAGAAACCTGGAAACATCAAGGGATGCATATTAGAAAGCCACGACAAAAATCGTCTTTCTATATTCAAAAACCCAGGAAAGCCGCAGCCTGGCAGGAGATAAGACGTATAGATATTTGCTCTATACCAGGCAAAATTAAAACAATGTGTTCCTTCCTGACATACCACAACTGGAAGCCCAGATGCTAGTGCATTACTCCAATTCCCCTCTGAGGTGTGGTCCAAAAATGTCAGGGAAAGAGTTATTTCTTTCCTCATTAGCAAGTGATTATTATCTCAACTTGAGTCAGTGGATTTAGATAGGGTAACAATGTAACCCTATTGGCTAGAAGGGTGTGGGAGGAATCTCACTGAGGCCCTAGATGACCTGCATTGCCTAGCAATAATGAAGTGTCAACAGAAGCTGAAAGGGGACTTTCACACACAGTTGGTGATAATGAGGAGGTATGCCTCCTCCCCTATGGATTGCTATCAATGGAAGCCAGCAAAAATAGGTTTATACAAGATCCAGAGCCACATAACATAAAACCCCAAATTTCTGAACTTCAATAAAAAGCCATTCATCATATCAAAAACCCAAAAGATTTTAAACATTCAATCAGTAGATGCCAACATCAAAATGACAGAGCCATTAGAATTATCCACAAAAGATGTTATAGTTTTATAATATAAACTATATATATAAAATATATATTATATAAAATATATATTATAATATAATATAGTTTTAATAATAGATGTTATATGTTTTATAATTACATAAAATCTTCAATGAGTGATTACAAAACACACTTAAGTGACAAAAGTGTGTCTTGTCAAAAATAAGCAGTAATAGAAAGCCTCAGCAATGCAGTTGAAGATATAAAGAACAAAGGAGAAATTTGGAAAAAATAGAATAACTAAATAAAACCAGGAGTGGTGTTCAATAGCAGAATGGAGGAAGCAGAGGAAAGAATTCATGAACTCAAAAAATAGAACAAGAGAACTTACCCAATCTGAAGAACAGGGAGAAAATATCAAAAAACATTTAACAAAGTCTTAGGGATATGAGGGATTATAACAAAACTTTATCACTTATTTCCTTGGAGTCCTGAAATAAGAGGATAAAAATAAAGTTTTAAAAATATTTGAAGAAATGACTGCTGAACACATCCCAAATTTGTCAAGAAATATTAGCTCCCAACTTTAAAAAGAAGTTAAGCAAGTCTCAATCATGATAAACCCAAGGAAATCCAGCACAAGAAACAGCATAGTCAAAATTAAAACTAAAAAAAAAGAAAGTCTGGAAAACATTAAGAAAGATCCAACACTTTATAAAGGGAGGAAAACAATTAAAGTGACAAAAGATTTCTTTTGAGTAACCAAAGGGCCAGAAGAGTGAGACAGCAGTTTTCAAGTTTTGAAAGAAAAGGACCATTAAATCAGAAAACCACATCTAGTAAAAATTCAGTAATGAATCAAAAATCAAGACTCAGATGAAGAAAAAGTAATGGAATTTTTGGGAATTAACCATAAATCTAAAGACTTCCTTCACCCCAAACGAATGACTAGAGCTAAGTACCTAAACAGAGAGAAAATCACAAAAGAAGGAAATGATACCTGGAATGAAGAAGGGTGACGACCAAAATCATGAGTAAATCATTAGATCTTCTTTTTCAAATTTTCTAAAATATTTTTGACAATTGAAGCAAAAATATTATAACACTGATGTGGTACAAATTAATGTAGAGAAACCATCCAAGACAGTTATATAATAAATTGAATAGGGCAAAGGGATGCCAAAGAGTGTTATTTTTAAAAAAGTGTTTGTTTACCCTTCATCTACTTGGAAGGTAGAGACTAAGAGAGAAATGCCCACAACTGAACACAGGAGCCCTGAAAACCATCTGTTCTCCTGTGTGGGTGACAGGGGCCCAAGAATTTGAGCTATTATCTGCTGTCTCCCAGAACATATTAGCAGGAAGTTGTATCACAAACCGAGCATCTAGGACTTAAACCAGCACTCAGTTATGGGATGTGGACATCCCAAAGGGTGACTTAACCTGCCATGCCACAACAGCTGACTCCCATATGTTTTTTATATTCCACTTGAGTAGGTAAGATTTGAATGCTAAAAATAAAAGTACTAACTATAAAAATGAATATTAAACATGTTCTAGTAATTCATAGTGTCGCTCCCCCTCTTCATGGAGGAACGGCACAGGACCCTGAGCTGTTCTTTTGTCTGCACGGCCCTCCCCGGGTTTGCTACTGGTTCTTCCCGGGTTGGCTACCGTCCCTTCCACCTCCGTGGAAGGGCGGTTCCCCCTGCCACATTCCCCACTTCCGCGGGGGAGCGGCACACCGCCGGCCGGCTCTCTCGGGGGCTGCACAGGTGTTCCTTCAGATAGATGTTCCTGGTGCATGTTGTCTCTCTCCTCCTTTATAGTCCTCTTCCACCAATCCCAACTCTGCTACCCACACGCCGAGTACGCTGCTCTCCTCCAATCAGGAGCAAGTCCTGCTGTTTATTGGTTGAACTGGAGGCAGCTGTGTAGAAGCTGTTTCCTCCTCTCCCAGCGCCATATTGTGGGAGAGCAGATGCATAGAATAAGTCTTAATTCCAGTAACTTAGTCTAGTCCGAGTTGCTCCCAGTTGCTCCCCACACATAGGAATATAAGAAAATAAAACGGAAATAAGGAAAACAGAACAAACATGCCATTCCAAAAATAAATCAGACAAACATAGTACAAAAAAAAAAAGATAAAATCTCACATTAATATGGAAGCAAAAGTGCTTAACAACCTATAAGCAAACCATTTAGAAGCATATAAGAAGAAGCATACACTGTGATCAAGTGATGTTTATATATAAGTGATCCATGGACATGTATTTGAAAATCTATCAATGCTATCCATATTAACATGCTAAAGAAGAATGCTCACCCAAGCATATCAATCAATGCAATAATTGGTCTACACGTAGTAAAAACTCAAGAACAGAAATGGAGGGAACTTCATTACTTGATAAGGAATAACCACAAGCTAACATAAACCTAAAGTTAACTTTAGGCCTAATAATGAAAGACCTAAGACTTTCCCCTTGAGAGGAAAATCAAGGATGTAGGCTATACCACTCTTATCCAACACTGATGGAAGTTCTAGTTAGTGCAATAGAGCCAGAAGAAAAAAAAGAAACCTACAATTCATACAGGTCTGAAAATAAATTTTCCAGATGGCATATTTGTCTAGATATAAATGTACAATGACATGACCACTGGACTGTCTATATGTTATTTCTTATAAATATGTGAATCTACAATTAATCTGTCTAATTAAAAACATGTTTATACAACATAAAATAGTGCAAAATTACATATCAAAATAATTTCTGCATTATATCCTATTTTGAATCAGAGATCTCATGTAGATATGTCAAGGAGTTGTTGATTTTATTTAGTAAGTTGAAGTTGTACTTGGCAGTGAGAAGGATTTAGGAATAAGGAAAATAATAACAGGATCAATGTTGATATGTAGCAGGTTAAGCTGCTGCTTGGGATGCCCATTCTTCATATCAGCTTGTTTGAGTCCCAGCTACTCCAGATCTGATCCAGCTCCCTGATAACATGCCTGGAAATTAGCAGATGATGGAACAAACGCTCGAGTCCCTGCCACCCCTGGGGGAGACTCAGATGGATACCTGACTCAGATGGGTCTGTCTCTCTCTCTCTCTCTCTCTGACTTTCAAACAAATAGATAAATCTTAAAATAGTTTTTTTTAAACAAACACAAAAACAGGTAAGCAAAATAGTACTAATTCATACACACTTAGCAAAGAAAAGGGTGATCATGTGAACTTACATATAATAGTATTTCTCTTTTATTTGTACTTCTTGTTCTTTATTGTTGCTATAGGATTGATATTGTTACTTATTTACATGATACCTATTTATTATGATAATTTTAGAATCATCATTAAGATTTCACATGGTGAATATATTTTGGCTATATGAGGGAAGGGAGATAAAATAAGACCACATGGGTCCATTTTCCAATTCATGTTTGAAGTAGGATAGCTTTTATAAATGCAATTAAAATGTATTTCAGATAAATCAGTGACTTCCATTGGCCATGGAACAGCATCTGTTACTGGAAATTTATTTTTCCCTAAAAAAGCAACAATTGGCATAACATTAAGCAATTCATTTTAGGTATTGGATAATAAGGAGAGCAGAACTGTGATTCTGGAGAGATGGAAAATATTAAAACGAACTCCAGAATCACTATATACTTTGGGCCAGGGGGACAAGAACCAAACAGTGCATTTCTTCTTCTTCTTTTTCTCTTTTTCTTTTCTATATCAATGCGTCATTTCTCCTTTATTTTTATCTTTAAAGTATTACTATTGATTTCTAGATTTATTGTATTTAGATTAGAAATTGCTCAATGAAAATTTTCTAATTTTTGGAACTGAAAGTGATTCCCACTCCCTCATAACACACAATATTTATTTATTTATTTTTTAGTTATTTTAAGATTTATTTTATTTATTTGAAAGACAGAGTTACAGAAAGAGGTAGAGACAGAGAGAGAGGTCTTCCATCCACTGGTTCACTTCCCAGATGGCCGCAACAGCCGGAGCTTTGCCAATCCGAAGCCAGGAGCCAGGAGCTTCTTCTGGGTCCCCAACGTGGATGCAGGGTCCCAAGGACTTGGGCCATCTTTCACTGTTTTCCCAGGCCATAGCAGAGAGCTGGATTGGAAGAGGAGCAGCCAGGACTAGAACCAGCACCCATTTGGGATAACAGCACTGCAGGCGACAGCTTTAACCTACTGCACCACAATGCCGTCCCTGACACACAATTGTTATATATGTTCTATTTGCCAGTAATTACTATAAGTACAGGAAAATAGTGCTTTTCTTCTTCATTTATTAGTTGGTATTCTATTGTAGCAAAAAGCCTTCTTGCTTTTCCCATTATATATATGTATATATTTGTGTCTGTTGATGAACCATCACATTGAATCATAAGTTACTGTTTTATACAGTAGACAACAATGCCACGATGTTATTTTTATGTTCAAAATTTTAAAAGATTTGACTTGTAAGAACCTCTTCAGATCAACTTCTTTGTGCTTCATTGAGTTTTCATTCTTTGAGAAATTCCTGTCTTGTACCAACATGTTTTAAAATTATCATATAATTTTGTTTTTACTGCCCTGCTATCTGCTAATGTTCAAGTTTCCCTTTCTGAGGATGATGTATGGATGGATCAATAGTATAAAATGAGACTTTGCTATGAAAGATAGTAATAAATTAATCCTCTCTGAGTTTCTTTTCCCATCTGTAGCATGTCACATATCTATCTTTACTCTGTCTATAATTTTACCTATACCAATGCATGCCATACTTTGACTTAGTTTGTGAAGTTTATAGCACTGATACTCTATTCTTTAGATTTATTTAAATGCATATTTAGACCTACTTAGTGACAATCAACAAAGTTTTAACAATATCTCCATTTGTTTCTCTATTGGCTGGATTTCACCAGCAAGTAGGTTTTTTTGTTTGTTTGTTTGTTTTTTTGACAGGTAGAGTGGACAGTGAGAGAGAGAGAGACAGAGAGAAAGGTCCTCCTTTGCCATTGGTTCACCCTCCAATGGCTGCCGCGGCCGGCGCACTGCACTGATCCGATGGCAGGAGCCAGGTACTTCTCCTGGTCTCCCATGGGGTTCAGGGCCCAAGCACTTGGGCCATCCTCCACTGCACTCCCTGGCCACAGCAGAGAGCTGGCCTGGAAGAGGGGCAACCAGGACAGAATCCAGCACCCCGACCGGGACTAGAACCCAGTGTGCCGGCGCCGCAAGAAGGAGGATTAGTCTAGTGAGCCGCGGCGCTGGCCGCAAGTAGGTTTTATTTCTCCTATTTTAACAGGAGACCAAAATAATTTTTCTATACTATAAGAAGTGTAATCTTGCTGCTAGTGCATAATAAGAACTAGAAGAATATTACACAGACCAATGAGGAAACTATTCTGCTACTTAAGAAAGATGGTGATTTTGAATAGATTTTGCTAAGATGGAGAGGAATATTGGTTTGGGGTACATGTTTCAAGTGAAAGAGAACATCAGTGAAAGGATTGGTGAAGAAGACAAAAGACACAATGAGATTATTTCTCAACTTTTGCCTAAGCATCTGGACAGATGGTGGTGCCCTGTTAATGAGATGAATGAGGCGAAGCCTTCAGGACTCAGTGTTAGCTTGTCAGGTTTGTGAAGCCCTTTTGGAGTCTCATTGTAGGCAGTTACTGGTAAAAATATTGACCAGGCAGGCTTCATGGATATATGAAGATATTTTCAAAAGATAAAGGAGGGGAGTCAGCATTATTACATAGCAGGTAAAGCTACCTCTTGCAATGCTGCACCCCAAAAGGGCACCAGTTCGTGTCCCGGCTGCTGCACTTCTGATCCAGCTCCGTTCTGATGGCCTGGGAAAAGTAGCACAAGATGACCCTAGTATTTGAGTCCCTACCACCCAAATGTTCCAAATTTTGAAATCCATGCATTTTATAACCTGTGTTTTCTATGAACTTTTTGAAGATCTCATAAAATTCTAGGTTTCAACAACAGGTTGTTGTTGAAGCAATGAAACTTGGTGACATTCTCCAGACAGAGTGTAGATAAAAAAGATGATTAGAATCTTCATATTCCAAGCAAGCAAACCTGAATTGTAAAACCTCACCTAAAGCCAAAAAATGTAAATGTTATTTGTTTACAAACATGTACATTTAAAAACTTTTAGGACAATGCTTTTTCCCAGAGGAGTAAATAGCATTTTTCCCTAAAATCCAATTTGCATATCACTGATAGTGAGTCTATGACATTAAGAGAGTCTGTGTTTAACTTAAGACTAAATGTGATATGATAAATAATTCTTTCAAAGTTCTTCCATTTATTTATCTTTTCACTTAAATGCACAACGGTAATTTTGCATCTCCCCTTTCCCACCCAAATTCAGGTATTTTACCTAGGATTTCAACTGGAAGAATCTGAAAAAATTTATGTACATTTGATTTCAGGCAACATATAAACAAATCACATGAAATACACAGATTTTTAAATCACTTTATATTTTTTTCTTTAAAACACAGAAAGTGCCGGCGCCGCGGCTCACTAGGCTAATCCTCCGCCTAGCGGCGCCGGCACACCGGGTTCTAGTCCCGGTCGGGGCGCCGGATTCTGTCCCGGTTGCCCCTCTTCCAGGCCAGCCCTCTGCTGTGGCCAGGGAGTGCAGTGGAGGATGGCCCAGGTGCTTGGGCCCTGCACCCCATGGGAGACCAGGAAAAGCACCTGGCTCCTGGCTCCTGCCATCGGATCAGCGCAGTGCGCCGGCCGCAGCGCGCCGACCGCGGCGGCCATTGGAGGGTGAACCAACGGCAAAGGAAGACCTTTCTCTCTGTCTCTCTCTCTCACTGTCCACTCTGCCTGTCAAAAAAAAAAAAAAAAAAAAAAAAAAAAAAAAAAAAAAACACAGAAAGCTTTTATATGTAAATATGAAGACATTAATGTCTCTAAAAATATTCAAAGAATACTGTAGACAGAAAATAAAGCAAGGAGAATGTTTAATCTTAAAGATGGGTTGATATTCAGGACTCTGGATATAAATTCTACTAATCTCAAAATTGAGCTGACCACACTCTGCGTATAAATTCTACTAATCCTGAAATTTAGCTAACCTTGACCTGAATGTACCAAGCAATTTAGTTGAAAATTGAGATGAAGGGAAATATGCAAATATAGTACTATCAATGCTATATTGATTTCCTAACTCATATAACCCTGAAAATTCAATTCAAAATATGAACTAGGTAAGAGTAATTTCAATCATACAATCCAATCCATGGAAGTGTACAAAAGAATATGAGCAATAATAGGCAGATGTCACAAATGACCAGGACAAAAACATTGTTCTAATGACTCCATTATGTTGCATTTAACACTTTTTTTTTATCAAGCACATCAATTGGGGTTGATTTTTGCATGAAACAATCACAGGTTGATTCCACATCCTCTTTCTTTTGACTTCATGTATTTAGGCATATAACTTTATAGTTTTCCCATTCTGCCAAAAGAGCTATCTAATCTTATGTAACAGATTTCATGTTTTGCAATGGTAGCAAAAAGAAAAATCTTTCAGGTAGATACAGGAAATTGGAAACAAATGTTTTTGCTGTCAGAAAGACAACTTCAAGAGCATTAAAGTCTTTCTTTCTAGATTCAGTCTAGATGCAATATGCATCATGTAGCCTCAGGCACACCACAATTAAAATAGGACAACTGCTAATACGGTGATGAGCTATGATGTATGGTTGGCCATATGGGAGGTAAATGGAAGGTCTTTTGTTTACCAGTAAAATGCAGCATCTAAAAGTAGATTGTTTTATTTCTGCTACATGGGTAACAGCAAAGAGTCTGAAAAGGTAATGCTCTTAGCTTATGGTAAGCTTAGCTTCCAGGCATCTATTCTATGTTGTGAGAAGATAATCCACTATTGATTCAGATATGTCCAGTCTTTGACATCTCTCAAAGACATGAGTAAACTCACAAGTTCTAAAACTTCTACATTCCCTCAAAACTACCAGATTATGAAATTGTGGAAAATCTGTGTGTTCTATTACACTACATATATTCTCGGGTGAGTGCATGGGCATTTTTTTTTTCAAGTGGACAGCTACCTGATGGGGATGAAGTTTATTTAAGAAACTACAACAGAGAGCTAAGAAGGGAGCAATGGGGTAGCAAATGCAATCTATTCTTGCTAAAATTTTTCTGAGTTTACCATGTATCCTTATTGAAAATCTGAATTTAGAATATATGTTTAGTATAGTGAGTTCTTTTTTTAAAGATCTATTTATTTATTTGAAAGTCAGAGTTACACAGAGAGAGAAGGAGAGACAGAGAGGGAGAGAGAATCTTTCATCTGCTGATTCGCTCCCCAAACGGCTGCAATGGCTGGAGCTGCGCCAATCCAAAGCCAGGAGCCAAGAGCCAGGAGCTTCCTCCAGGCCTCCTACATGGGTGCAGGGGCCTAAGGACTTGGGCCATCTTCTACTGCTTTCCCAGGCTATAGCAAAGAGCTGAATTGGAAGTGGAGCAGTGGAGACTAGAATCGGTGCCCATATGGGATGCCGACACTGGCGACTACAGCTTTACCCACAACGCCATGGCACTGGCTTCCATAGTGAGTTCTTGATTCATTTCCTGCTAATACAAGCCATATATAAAGGCTCAAGTATTTGAGTTCTTTCTACACATGTGGGAGAACTAGAATGTGTACTTGGATCCTGTCTTTGTCCTGACCCTGTCCCAGATGTTGCCTGACATTTGGGGAATAAATCAATGGTGATGGGAGATCCCCCTATGTTTCTGTCTCTCCAGTAAATAAATAATTTTTTAAGCAAACCTGAGCTTATCCTGGATTTCTGAGGTCTTTAATTTATAACAAGACCATATTCTTAATATTAAATAACTTTATTGTCAAGTGTGTATGTATTTAAAGTAGAATGTTGTAATGTCTCAGGTTTCCTGGAATAGTTCTGGTTTATAGTTATTTCCCAGGGTGAATTATCTTCATAGTCCAACATTCAGCAACCTCATTATTACTTCCTTTCATTTTATTTCTTTTTTAAAATATTTATTTATTTATTTGAAAGAGTTAGAGAGGCAGAGGTAGAGAGAGAGGTCTTCCATCTGACGGTTCACTCCCCAGATGGCTGCAATGGCCGGAGATGCACCCATACAAATCCAGGAGTCAGGAGACTCCTACAGGTCTCCCATGCAAGTGTGCAGGGGCCCAAGGACTTGAGCCATCTTCTACTGCTTTCCCAGGCCATAGCAGAGAGCTGGGTCAGAAGTGGAGCAGCCGAGACTCAAACCAACACCCATATGTGACGCCAGCACTGCAGGTGGCAGCTTTACCCACTATGCCACAGCGCTGGCCCCTCCCTTTCATTTTCAAAAGTCCTCCTTTGGGAATAAATTTTATTGTCACTCATTTATGAGGAAGAGAGTGGTGCAGTGATCTACAGGGAAGAGAATTATCCAGTAGCAAGGCAAATATTGAGACTAGTTTTGATTATTGGTGGAAGTGATAAAGAAATTGAATTTCTGTTTTTTTTTTTTCCCCCAACAAATCAATAGGTTTACAGTGAAAGAAACAATTCGGAAAATATTTATCATTCCCATGAGGTTCAGCCTTTCTAGAACCTGGTACTAAAGAGTACACAGGAATAATGGGAGCAATAGCAAAATCAGTGCAGAAGGTTTGAAATCAAGAACGGGTGGAACAAATAAGAATACGATTCCTTCTGAGGCTTAAGTTGTCTCAAATATTGGACAATGGAAGCCAGAAAGTGCCGAGTTTGTATAAGAGGATGCGCATAGCAAGCTGAAATCCTACTAGAAACAAATTGTGGAAATTTCATTCTCACTTTAAACCAACTCACTAAGCATCATTACCTAAAAATATTTGAAGTAGAAATTTAATATCTAGGGGCCAGTGCAATGGCATAGTAAGTTAAGCCTCTGTCTTTGGCACCAGCATCCCAAATGAGTGCTGGTTTGTGTCTCGGCTGCTCCTCATCCAGTCCAGCTCTCTGCTAATGACCTGGGAAATCAGGAGAAGATGGCCCAAGTGCTTGGGCCCCTGCACCCATGTGGGAGACCTGGAAGAAGCTCCTGGTCCCTGGCTTCAGACCAGCCCATCTCCAACCTTTTCGGCCATTTGGGGAGTGAACCAGTGGATGGAAGACCTCTCACTGTCTCTATCTCTCTCTGTCTCTCTCTCTCTCTGTAACTCCGTCTCTCAAATGAATTAATAAATCTTAAAAAGTTTAAGATCTAGGATCAATACTATTTATTATTGAAGTTTTCTTAAAAAGTGTGGAGTGGTGTTGTGGTATATAGTGTGTTATGCCACCACCTGCGATGCCTACATCCCATATTGAGCACTGGCTGCTCCACTTCCAATCCAGCTCCCTACTGATACATTTGGGAAAGCAACAGAAGATGGGCCAAGTCCTTATGCCCCACATGAGACTCAGATGAAGCTCTTGGCTTTGATCTGTCCTATTCTGACCATTGTGGCCATTTGGGGAGTGAACCAGCAGATGGAAGAGTGTGTGTGTGTGTGTGTGTGTGTGTGTGAGAGAGAGAGAGAGAGAGAGAGAGAGAGAGAGATTCTCCCAATCTGTGCAATTCTGCCTTTCAAAAAACATAAATAGATATTTAAAAAATGTGGGTACAGGGTAGGTGTTTGGCATGTCAGCTAAACCACTGCATGGAATGGCTGTATCCCTTATCTGAGTAACAGCTCTGCTCTCTGTCCAGCTTCTTTCTCCGGAGCACCCTGGGAGACAAAAGGTGGATGCTCAAATAGTTGTGCCCCTTTCGTCCAAATCAGAGACCTGCATGGAGTTCCAGGTTTCTCACTGAACCTTTAGGTATTTCGCTCCAAACAGGGAATGACTTATAGGATGGAAGTTCTCTGTGTCTACATGTCTGCTTCTGTATCTTTTTACCTTTCAAATATGTAAAAATAAATTAAATGCAAAAAGTGGGGACAGTAGCAGAGAGTACTTAGCAAATTTGCAATACTAAGGCCAACACACACCATGCTTATTTTAAGATGAAGCATTTACTTATAAAGTAAATGATTAATTTTTTATTAAAAAGACTAGTTTCCTGGTAAAAACTGATTTAGGAAGACTTCTTTTAAAATTTTATTAAGAAATAGCAGATTGGATAGATCTCTATCAGCTTCTTGTTACCTCAACTGAAATATCTGAGGGGAGCAACTTACAAAAGAACGGATGACATAGATATTTTCTAATTTTATTCATATTCATAAGCCATCAAGCTTATAACATAAGCATCCTAAGGAAATGTTATACATAAATTAAAAGCTCATTTTTGGGAATTAGAAAATTATGCTGGCTGTTTTATTAGATCATGCCACAGAGTATCATAAAATAACAGGTTTGGGTAAGATTTATTGTCCTTCTTTGTCTATTGAAGTCTCCAAGAAATCCTGCAATAGGAAGCATGCACATTTTAATGAAACTATTATTTAAGAGTTGGGCTATAATTCACTATTACATTATTCAAGTAAAATGCTATTAATGGAAATGTAGTTGGATCAGAAAAGAAAAAATTATCCCATAAGATGTTTCTAGAAACATTGACATAGGGTGCAGTAGTTGCTCTGGGGTAAATATGTAGGGCCACTGAATTTACATAGTTCAGTTTTTTTTGTTTTTTTTTTTTTTTTTGACAGGCAGTTAGTGAGAGAGAGCTAGAGAGAGACAGAGAGAAAGGTCTTCCTTTAATTGGTTCAGTCCCCAATCGAATGCTGATTCGAAGCCAGGAGCCAGGTGCTTCTCCTGGTCTCCCATGCGGGTGCAGGGCCCAAGCACTTGGGCCATCCTCCACTGCACTCCCTGGCCACAGCAGAGAGCTGGACTGGAAGAGGAGCAACTGGGACAGAATCTGGCGCCCCAACTGGGACTAGAACCCAGAGTGCCGACACCACAGGCGGAGGATTATCCTAGTGAGCCACAGCCCTGGCCTCATAGTTCAGTTCTTAAAGTCTTAAGTTGATTGTACTGAGTGTTGAAATTAAACCCAATTATGGGGTTTAATGGTGAGGATTTTGGAGGTGATTAGATTTTATGAGGTCATAGGGCAAGGTACCCATGATGGAATTCTGGAGTCTTTGTCAGGAAAGATGTAGACAAACATGTGCCATTAGGGGACTCTGCGGGCAAGAATAGCATCACCAGAAACAGAACCAATGGCATGTGCTTTACCTTGGACTGTGAACCTCCAGAACCACTTTTCTTTTAAAGATAGTCTGCTTCATATATTTTGTTATAGTAATGAAAAGCTGACTAAGAGAGTAGACTATGGAGCAAAATAAAATTAGATCACTTAAGTAAACTAGAGAAAAATAGGAATAGCATTTGAGTCATTTCAAAATAAAAAAAATTATTTTATTATTTCTGCATTTCAGAAATCAATACTGAGTACTATTATATGCATTTTAGTAATATTACTTTTATTTTGATAATCTCTGGAAATAAATTAAAGATCAGAAATTTAAGCATCAACTATGGGCCACTTTTTTTATTTCTGAAATTTCTTTTTTTTAACCAGTAGATTGAAACAAAAAGGGAATTATTTCAAAGATTGTTCTTAATGAATGCTACCAAAATTGTAAAATGTTCTAAAAATCTAAATTCTAAAAATTCTACAAATCCTTTTTGTTTTGAGCTCTCAGATGTCACATCTGTTCAAAGACTCTGTTACATTGTCTCATTTATTATTTGCGGTTGTGTTTTGCTTCTTCCCATTCTTAATGAACTCAAGAGACTCAATAGTGAACTTTGTATTTGTATATCATTTAGTGACATTAAAAATATATGTGACTATTGGAGTTTTATAATATTTAATCTTCAGGAAAAGTATAAAAACTAAGATCTAAATACATCTCTGAAAATCTATTTTTCTTCCACAGTAATAGGAATGGTAATTATAAACTTATTTCTTCAACTTAAGTAAAATTGGCTATTGAGAACTGCAATGTGAAGAAGATAAATATTCTCCACTCAATCCAGGAAAAACTAGACATTAATTCACTGGCATCATAACCTTGGACCAGGTCAATGTTATCCTTTTGTACACTGGAGAGTCTCACTACTGATATGTCCTAATGATTGTTTTTTACCTGTGCATTCTACACTTGATTCTCTGTGTTTATATTGGTCTTTGCAACATTTTGAAGTCTTTAACCATTAGATCAATATCCTACCCTTTGATTACTGCTAGGTCTTTCCTGGCACATGAACTAGATCAGTTTTCTCAATGGTCTTTACAGTAGTTTACATTTTTCATTCTGATTATGTTTATGACATTTTCCTGCCTTTCTTGTAATTGGATGCTACAGAATTTTATAATTGTTCAGTAGCTTTTCCTTTTTCATGGCACAGTCATGGTTTTCACTGATATGCAGGGCAGGTCTGGAAATTATTTCTCTGCTCTTTATCCCCACAAAGCACTTAAACTTTAGTAAAAGCTATGATAGTACTTAGCTAATTTATTAACTATTATTTTTAATCCCTTAATAACTCAATGTGCATTAATGTTGGATAGAGTTTAAATTGGCCAAGGGTAAAGATTATTTTGACTTATTGCCTTTGTGCAAAGATTGATGCCATAACTCCCATTTGATGTTTCATAAAGACATTTCATGATTATATGCATTTAATATCAGATATTAGTTAGGTGCTCTGCAATAGTAAGTAAACACTATTACATATGTGAATATTGAGAGATTGGTAAAACATCTTCATTCCCTGAGTCTATCAATTATGATTTTCTGATTGTATAATATTTACATATGTGTGAGTTAACATCTCATCTTTATAAAGTCTGCATAATAATATGGACAATGCTTATGATATAATAAAAGCAGCCACTCTGTTGATTATCTACTATGTAATAGGAACATCATAAGATCATTGCAAATTTTGCATCAGGGACAGGCATTGTGTGCAGTGGGTTAAACCACTGCTGATGGTGACGGCATCCCTGCTACTCTCCTTCCAAGGCTTCTGCTAATGCATTTGGGGAGGTGGCAAATGGTGGCGTAAATGCTTGGGCTCCTGCCACCCACATAGGAACCAAGTCAGAGGTCCAGCCTCCTTGCTTCTGCCTGGCCCAGGCCTGGCTATTGTGGGCATTTGGGGAGTGAACTGACTGGTGGAAGACCTCTCTCTCTCTCTCTCTCTCCCTCTCCCTCTCTTCCTCTCTCCCTCTCTCCCTCTGACACTTTTCCTTTCAAGTCAATGAAAATAAATAAACTTTAAAAAACAACAACCAAAACTTGAAAATATAGCCATTTCACAACAACACCTGAGATAGTATTTTGTCATCTTCCTATTACAATGATAAACAGAGGTTCATATATCTCTGGGAACTTCTCCATGGTTACATAACAATGATATGGCATTGAACAGTGAAAGGAGAGCCATTTGAACTTCAAATCCAAAAGTATTTATTTCATTATCCTTTAGTAACACTACTGGGAAAAAGAATTTGCTTGTGAGGTGATGCACAGTGTGGAAAACAAGACACAGCTTGAAAAATGAAGCCTCACTGTGGCAGTGAGTGGAGTTACCAAGGATTCCCTTTCTTTTTAAAAAAATTTCTTCATTATTTTTCAAGAGATAACAATGGAAGATAAAAAAAGAAAAGTAAATACGAACTGGGTAAAGTTCAATATTGAAGCACTCATTCTTTATATATGAAAGGACTTGGATTAATTAGATGAACTTTGTATAATTTCATTTCTCTCAGGAGAAGCATAGACAGATCTGTTCAGGACTAAGTAGGCACAGTTGTAAAGGAAGCAAACTTCTCGATGACAATCTGAAAAGGAACTGATAGGAAATGAGATGAACCTCAAAAGACTGGTATTATTATGTTTTTAATAATGAAGGCATTAGCACTGCAATTGTTAGAATTTTATCTGTTCTATCATGAAATAAAGATCTAGATAGTATGCAGTAATTAAAGATTGACTTTGATTTAGATAATCCATTTTAATTGCATTTTTAATTGTAGTGAGAATTTCATGAACTACCATCTGAAAATGCTGATGTAGGAAGATTAACTAATCAAGATCATGCCTTTATATTTAAATTACTAGAAAGAGACCATGAGCAGTAAGTGTAAAATACATCTCTCCACTAACACACAGGTCCCTGTAATCTCATCTCACCTTCTGGGAACAATGTATGACAAATTAAATCTGGTTCAAGAAATGTCAGACAATCTGCCAGCAAGATTCTAATTGATGAAGAAATGGCCATTTTAATGATTCTTTAACAACCATTGAAAATTCCAGTTATTGGGAACCATGGCAAAAACTACCTTAAGCAGACAAAATAATTTCTAACAGTTTTCTTTAACCAACTTAGTGGTCCCAGTAGACACTTTGTGACCTATTGAAACTCTTTAGTTTTGTTGGATGCATGGGCAGCTGATTTGTATATAAACGTTAAAAAAAAAATCCTGTTGAAACTTAGGGAAAAAAATGTTCAAGCTACAAGATTTGCTTGACCTGTATCAGTTCTTACTTACACAATGGCATCCACTACCACAACACTCAAGAATTCAGTAATCAATGTCAGTCTTTAAACAGATTGAAATGTATGAATTTCAGTTGTGTTGGAGCCTCAGCCATCCATTTGTCTTCTATTTGTCAATCTTCATTGCAAGCCATCGTATCATTTTTAAAATATAGATTTGTTTTCAGTCTCCCCAGCTAGGTATTGGAATTCAATATGTTCATTACATGTTTTTATGTTAAACAGAGTATTATGACTTTCTTCTATCTTGATTAACCTTATGGATGTGTTCTTTTGAATATAGTATTTCCTTCACAAAAGAGCAGACACACACACAGTCGGTTAATGTCAAAAAATATCTCTTTTTTTCATGGCTTTGGCTATTCCAGATATTTCAAAGTGTATTTGGAACCTGTCTGAGAAGCTGGTTTTACATCTTATCTATAGAAAATAAATGTATGAATCGTATTTTAGTATTTATATTTGTAATTTAATTCTCCAGATTTATCACAGCATTAAAATAAAGTTTTAGTGAAATAAGAATTATCATTGATTTTAGAAGGCTGCTACAAACAAAAAATAAAGAATCCAAAAGAAGATAGAATTACAGAAAAAGTGAATTATAATTGAGACAAAGTTTGATAATGGCTATTAGTCCATGTTCTATTCTTCCTGTGAATCTAGTGAGGTTAAAATCCCATTCTGAATCTATTTCTTATATCATGTTCCCATCTAAAATGTTTTAAATTGGCAGAAAGTATGTATTCACCTGGAAAATTTGAGCCACAGGAAAATAAACTCATAATAATCAGTCAATATTAAAGAATTTGTTGTCTTAGTCTCTTTATTTCCAGTCCCATATATACTATTACAAATGAGAGTTAAGAAACATGCATTTCTGGTGATTTCTATTCAAGTATTTATTTTACTTTGGGCAACAATTCTCAACTTTAGAGTGTCTAAGAAGACCCCTATGAGTTGATTAAAAGTTTATAACCCTTTGAAGTACCCCTGGAAAGTTTTTGGTGAAACTCAGTCATCTGAAAAGCTAATGTAACAATATAATAATTAGATAACAATATATCAGAAGACACTGCCACTTGAGGTCACAGAATAACTCTAATCACAATTATTTTTTCTATCATCAAATCAAATATAATTAAATGTCCTTAAAATATATGAGTTAGGATGGTTTTCCAACTAAAACTGTCAGGCTATTAGCAGTGCTTCTCCATCTGATGCTCAGTCAGATGACTCACGAGATAGTCACAAATGTACTACTGAGTGTTCCTTCTGGGGGCTAATATGGGGAAAAGGAGTTTTGCTCAGCCCATGTTAGTCGCTTATGGATTTGTTTCCTTCAGTGAATCAGAAGATGCAAGACCGACTCTCTCTCTCTCTCTCTCTCTCTCTCTCTCTCTCTCCCCCTCCCCACCTCTCTGTCACTCTGCCTTTCAAATAAATAAGTAAAATCTTAAAAATAAAGAAGAGAATCTGTGCAACTCTCATAAATCTTAAAACCTTCAGATATATTTCCATAACACCAGGGAGCAATTTACGTTTGGGAAGCATAAAGAATAATGGTCTTTCTACTTTTTACTTGTTGAACACAATATATAAGGAATATTTGGCCTGTGATTATAAAGTAAATTGAAAATATACTATTTCAAAAATTAATAGAAAAAAGAAGAAAGAAAGGAAAGAGGAAGTAAGGAGGAAGAGATGGATTGATGGATGTATCCTTATTTCTTAGAATTGTTTCTTTGAAATCAAGAAATATTTTCTCCTTATATTAATACAATTTTTTTAAAAAATGAATAAAATAAATACAATCTCATTTACAAATCTTCACCCTGAATTTCCAATGAAGTGCAAGGAATATAAATAAGGATTCACTATTTCATTACTAATTATATGTAAATGGAAAACGTAATTAAAAATAAATTTTCCAATCTTTGTGTGGGAGCTAATATTTTTTAAAAAAAGAAAAAATAATAAAAAGAAAGGAAGAAAAGAAAAGCCTGTGTGTAGCAGTGTTGCTGCAAATATAGTTGTGTAACTGTTTTATACCTTTGTCATACCAAAGGCTAAGAATGTTCTACTACTATAGTTTTAATGATCTGTGATTACTTTAAAATTTACCGTACATGTGTGAAATGGTCAAGGTTCCATTCAGTTATTGTTTGCATCACATGCCTATATACCCACTAAACTGGGGTCTTTTTGCTTTTTACTTGTTAAACTTTTGATTTGATGAAGCATTAAGCTTTTGACTATAATATAAATTTAGAATAGGTTTTCTCCTGGAAACTAAGGAAAGAAAGGAGGGAGGAAGGAAGGGAAAGAAGGGAGAGAAGGAGAGGGAATGAGAAAGGAAATCGGATGGTATTCTTAGAATTTTATCTATGAATTATGTTGAATCAGTTAAAAACTAAAAATAAATACTTTTTATAGAGAAAATGTCCTTATGTTAAATGTAAAAAAGCACTGAATATTAAAATAAGTAAAACAAGTCAGACTTATGTTGAGTTTCACATGAAGTATGTATCATTCATAAGGATTTCAACAAAATACAATGAGGAATTTTCATGAGAGATGATGATGTGTGAACAGGTATTTGATGCCCCTGAAAAAAAGGAAATAAGTGACAAAAAGAAAAAAAGAAAAATATAAAATCTCCATTAACTTTGGAAGCATCAACATAGCATAGATTTTAAAGCAATTCTGATATAGTTTGTACAGATAAATCAGATTACTTTTTTCTTATCACAATAAATGTAGTTTATTGGGTGCAAATAGAATAAATTTATTCACATTGCACAAAATGTTGAGGAATTTCTGGGTTGCTTTGCATGAACTAAGTCACATAACTTCTTTCAATAATTGTGTATTGAACATTTATTTTGTACAAACAGAAATTCAGCACCTCTAGATAGTGGTCATCAGTAAGAGGAAACATAGGTAGATAGCTTTGTAACACCCTGTTAATGCCTGCAGTGGAAGACTGATGGCTGCCTTTGGATTTGGGTCTGGAAAAGATGCCACAAATCTCATTTTCAGGATTGCTGTGTGTGATTGGAAGTTAAAGAAATAAAATCTTGCCACCCCAGGGACTTTTGCTATTCCCTGGTACTGTAGATTCACCATAACCCGAGGTGCACATTCCAGAGTTGCAGAATTAGTGAAGGCTCACAATCTCACAGAAGGGCTAGGAATTCCCCAGTCTTTTCAGACAGGAATTCTGGGAAAGAAGTCCAAGTCAGCAAGAAAACTCACACACACACACACACACACACAAATGCAGGTTCACACGTGTGTGGGACTCAATTTTCCAAAAACACTTTTCTGTTTATGGATGTTCTTCTGACTCTTACCTTTGCTCACTAAAATGAATTGTGCAAATCTCTCCACTGAATTGACACAGTTCTAATTTATTTTTACTATACATAATCAATGATATTTCAGGTTACGCAGTCATCCATTGCAATCCATGGAGGATTAGTTCCAGGTTCTCCTGAGGATTCTAAAATCAAGTGTCTTAGCCAAAATGGCACATATTTGAATGTAAGCTGCACACATCATCCCATACACTTTTATTCATCTCTAGATTACTTGTAGTACCTACTACTATGCAAATACCATGGGAATAGTAGTTGTGTTGTATTGTTTAGGGAATAATAGCAAGAAAAAAATTCTGCAAATGTACAGTATGGAAGCAATTTTTTCCCAAATATTTTCTATTGTAGTTGGTTTAATCTATAGACATGGAACCCGGGACAAGGTTCCAAGGACAAGATGACTTTATGGTCATCATAATTTATTGCTCTTGGTGGGCTATTCCGTTTGTTTCTCATTTTGGTATTGATAATATATATCTGAATTGAGTGATTGGTGATTATTTGGCTATTGTAACCTGTAGTTTCTTATTTCTTAATAAAAATGTAAAAATATTCAGACTATTATCATTTGGGCAAATAAACTAAAAATTTGTAAGATATATTTGTAATTCTATGCATAGAAAAATTTATTGCAATATGTACTATATTGATATATTCAATTTTCTTTGGAAGGTGGTTTATAAGTGATTTTTGTTATTTTTCAAATGATCCAATTGTTTTCTTTTTTCCTAAAATATATTCTTTGTGTTAAGCACATTTAAAGAAAAAAATAAGATAAAATGCATTCATATGGAAAGACCAAGCAGAAAGCAGAGTGAGAGTTGGTAGCACTGACACAGTGCAGGGAATTGCAACCTGTGGCTTTGTTTGCCAATGAAATAAAAATAAATTGGGTTGCTAAAGAACTAAGTTAGTCTATGGGAAATTTAGGGAGTTCCGGCTGCAGGTGTTTCTTCATTTTGAGGCGTGACTGTTTCTTGAGTACATGTCAGATTAAAAGAACTGGCTTCCTAGGTTGGGTTTTATTTACTGTCATTATTAATGAGCTAAAGGATGGAGTAAACACGGAGCCAGTTAAGCCGGAGGGATTGCTAGCACCTGGGAAAACAAAAGAACACAAAACTTCAGTACTCTTGCTCTAATTCTGAGTAACAGCTCAGTATAAAATCAGTCATTAAAATTCTGATTTGACTTTATCTATTTTTTAAGGCCTGCAGTGCTTTTAACCCAATGCTATTTTGCTTTTAAAAGACTACGGAAGGGAAGAAAAAGTTTTCTTTATTTATAACTTCTCTCAACGAATCCTGCAATTATATATTGAGGATGATGATGTATTGCTTAGGAGGGGGAATATTCAACCTCAATGAAATAATTCTCTGTATTGTACTTGCATTGTCCTAAGGCAGCCTTTAACTCTGAAGTCCCAGGAACTTATGAGGAAATCTCAGGACATCATTGGCCAGCATAGAATACAGGATATACGAGTTTGCAAGAGACACGATTTTATCTCCAAAAGGGATAAAGAAAGCCTTCTGCAGAACTTTCCAGCAATTAAAAATTACAGATGCCGATGCTGAGCTGCATGAAAATGGGGAATGCTGAGTATACACTTCATGAGAAGACAGCCACTGGGTGCATAGATGCTGTGACAAATGGTTTGCATGCCTGTATGGGTTGTAGCTAATGGTCATCTGATTCATAGCCAGGGACAATACAACTTGTCAAGACCAGGAAGAACACATGACATAGGGTAGAAGAAAACCCACTGCAGCCTAGAGTCTCAGCACAGAAAAGAGTAGCTTTAAATGTGGCAGGGAGCATGATCTTGAGGATATCTTTGTGACCACAGGGAGTAAACGACAAAGATAAAACAAATGTACAGAGACTTAGGTAGCTGCACAGAGAACTCAGTTTTGAAGAGCGCATGTAGGGGAGACAGAAGAATAAACACCCTAAGAGGAATACATAAGAAGGCAAAGCTTGTAAGAATTAAATCAAGAAGGAAGATAACAAAAAAAAATATACTCTGAAACTAAAAATTTGAAAATGGAAGGTACTGGATTCTCAAGTTATAGTAGCTGTTAGCCTACTCTGTGCTAATACTGGATTAAAATTCCAAATGATAAAAATGCCCTCCATTTTAAAGATTTTAATACACTTTAAAAACTTGCAAATATATTTGCAGACTATCCTTTAATAATCTCTAAGACATAATGGGCAATGTAAAAAGTGTCAGAGAGCTACAAATTGACTAATGTTAAACTTTACAAGGAAAAAAGACAAATGGGTACCTGTTATGTCAATTTGAAGCAAATAATGTATAATAAATGATTGGATATAATTTGTGAGTACATTAAATTAAAGTACTTGCTATCAGGAGTGAGCTTTGTTTCACTAAAACAAGACATATTATACTTACCTAATTTTCTGCTTGAAAATTCTTTCTAGGCCAGTAGTTAGGGATCAGAATATGGGATCTCCTATGGATGACATAGCAAGTGCAGGCAATGAAATTATTTAAAAATTATGTTGTCTAGACTATAAAGAATAATGTGAAGGAACAAATTTTGATTTATAACTATACTTCTTAAAACAATTTAATTTTTACTCTTAAAAAATGAAAATGACAATTATGACTAGCATATACATATAATGATTTATCATTTACAAACAATATATATATTTCTCTTTTGATTTTTATAGTAAAGAATATATGATGAACTTGATGTTCAGACAGAAAAAGTAATATACTGAGAACACATCATAAATTTTACATGGGATAAATCTCAAACATTCTGAGCCAAAGGACAAATTTTTGAGCCTTTACATCATTGATCTTGTGTAAAGTCAATACTAGGATATGCTAGTCACTGCCTTATATTTTCAGTGTTAAGCAATGACGAAAAAGTTAGGCCAGATTACTACTGCACAATATCAGAATAAGATACTCTCTGTGCCTTACTGATGGAATCCGTATCATATAGGAGCTGAGAGGTCTTGATCTACTACCCCTTCGGCAACTTGTTTACTCCATCCTTGGAATGATGCAAAAGCGTCCTTTGTATGTGTGCTTAGGTTACATCCAACAGCTAAATGCAAAAAGTAGCAGTAGCATGGACAATAGGAATGAGACATTGCCAGAAGTTCTATTATCAGAATTCTTTCCATTTTAGAGGCGCTTATCTTCTCTAATCTGCTTCTGCAACTGAAGATTGAATAGAAGCATGTTTAATGGAAAATTTTGTTAAATTGCACATAAAAGAATGTCTTTTTGAATTCAAGGAAATATATTCTGAATCAAACCTCTATGATTGATACCAAATACATTCTATTTTTAGAGCAGCACATTAAAAACATAAAAAATGGTTACCCCAGGTTGATCTTAAAAAATTTCTTCAGTGGGCAGGCATTTGCAGTAGTAGTTAAGACCTACATGTCCCACACTGGATTGTTTTTGTGTGGTGCCTGACTCCATCTTCATGCTAATGCAAACATTGGGAGGCAATGGTGATGGTTCAAGAGACTGGGTTCCATTGGGAGACCTGGCAAGAAATGTTGGCCATTTAGAGGTGTGAAGAGGGTTCATATTTGGGGTGTATTTTGAAACTACCTATTATGATTTGCTGATGTATTCGATCTGGAGATGAGAGAAAGAGAGTTCTCAACAAAGATTGAAGAGTTTGTCTGTGGAGAGTAGAAAAAGAGTTACTGTATTGGAAGAATGATTTTTAGATGTCTGTGACAATATCAACAAACAATGGCATTTGAGTTACTCAGTTTAGGGTAGATGTCTGAGCTGCCAGTTTAATAAAGGTCCCTGCAATGGAGACAACACTAAAAACCATGATCTAGACAGGATATGTAGATACAAACTATAGGCAGAAAAGAGAAGAGACGTCAGGATTGAAGTCTAGGAAACTTGCAATCTTAAAGTTGGGAGATAATAATAATAATTTAAAAAACATTGAAAGAGCTTAACAAGAAGTTATCAGACAATTTAAAGATAACCAGGTAGCAAATTTAAGACTGATTGCTCCAAATTGCTTGAAGAATTGTTAAAGGAATATAGTCAGTAAAAAAAATGCATAGAGGGGCTGGTGTGGTGGCATAGAGGGTAAAGCTGCAGCCTATGGCACTGGCATCCCCTCATGGACAACGGTTCAATTCCCAGCTGCTCCTCTTCCAACCCAGCTCCCTGCTAATGGTGGGAAAGCAGTAGAAGATGACCTAAGTTTTAAGACCTCTGCACCCATGTGGGAGACCCAGAAGAAGCTCCTGGCTCCCAGCTTCAGAATGCCCCAGCTCAAGCTATTGCAACCATTTGAGGAGTGAACCAGCGGATGAAAGGTTTCTCGCTCTCTCTCTCTCTCCCCTCCCATCTCTCTCTCCATGTGTGTGTGTGTGTGTGTGTGTCTCCTCCCACCAGTAACTCTGCCTTTCAAATAAATAATCTTTATAAAAATGAATAGAATATTTTCAGGAATGCTTTATAACATGTCTGTAATGGAAAAGCAAATGTCCATGTCCCCTGTTCTCCTTATAACAGGGCACTCCAGTACTGTAATGTGAATGGAGAAGAACTTGGACATGGAAGAAAACCAAAAGAACTGCCCAAAGAGTTAGTTATGATGGCTTGTTTCAAAGGCGACAGGGAGATCTGAGTGACATCTCATTCAGAACAAGAGTAGAGGTACAATATATATATATATATATAAAACTTTGGGTGAAAACTGTATGGATCATATTAAAATTAGGAAACTTCATGCCAAAGCAGGTAAGATATACACACATTCACAAATAACTTCATTTGCAAATTGCAGAGTGTCTGTCAACCTCTTCAATTCTGGACTCCAATTTGGTAACACTTGGACTATGAGTGGCTGATCAATGCTCGTGCTTCCAGAGAGGAGATTCATCAGAGAAACTCTGACCCACTTGTCTTGTAGCATGGGATTCTCACTGGAAGAGATTAGTATCCATCTGCTAATAAAGACACAAACAGTAATCATCCCAGATGCCTGTGCCAACAGAACATCTCACTAAAAACAAATAAGTCAAATTTTAGTTGTGAATTGTTAAAGTAGCTTGAAGCAGTGTCACTTACATGGTCTCAAATAATGTCTCCAGTGTTGCAGAAACAGCTATTTTCTCTCTGCACTAGATGAAGAAGGGTTGGGTTTATTTTTTCTCCTTCTCTTCCCTGAGCAAATCCCCATAACAAATAAAGTTACACTTCAAGACCGGATTACTCAGACTATTGGCTTTGCATGCCAATGTTTACTTTAAGTAAAAATGATACCTCTGAGAATTCAAATAATATGTTTAAGTATTTCCAGGCTATAGTTCTGCTTGCATTTGCCTTGGCACCAGCTCACCATGAGCGTGTCAGGCTTTAAGATAGATGACTCTTCAGTCATAGGTGACGTCTTCATCCAATATCTCACGTGTGCTATGGACCCCTTGACTATTTTATTTGATGCAAACTTTTCTGTTCCATTGGCTATATATTTTCCTGTAAAAAAATTGTCATCTCTTCTCAAATTTATCTCATTTGAGTTTGAATGATTTGAAAAAAGAAATAAAGTACTAAATTTTTTGTTAGAAAAAGAATCAATGTTAATCAATTAATTTATCTAAAAGACTTCAGCCCTGTTCTTGTTCTCAGTATAAGTAGATTGATTTTACAAATACCCATTAACGAGATACGCTAAGGATTAAAAGATTATAATAAATTTATTTTAAAGAAATTTACTTTCTTACCTTTTTTTTTTTTTTTTTTTTGACAGGCAGAGTGGACAGTGAGAGAGAGAGACAGAGAGAAAGGTCTTCCTTTGCCATTGGTTCACCCTCTAATGGCCGCCGCGGCCGGCGCACCACGCTGATCCGATGGCAGGAGCCAGGTACTTCTCCTGGTCTCCCATGGGGTGCAGGGCCCAAGCACTTGGGCCATCCTCCACTGCACTCCCGGGCCATAGCAGAGATCTGGCCTGGAAGGGGGGCAACTGGGACAGAATCCGGAGCCCCGACCGGAACTAGAACCCGGTGTGCTGGCGCCGCAAGGCAGAGGATTAGCCTAGTGAGCCGCGGCGCCGGCCCCACTTTCTTACCTCTTTACTTCTGGCCCCTCCAGTCTGATTCTACATTCATTAAAGCAATAATCCAAAAATAAGAATTCACATTTCCTGTATAAATCTAGTTTTTATGCTTTGAGATGATTATACACATGAAGGAATATATTATGGTCCATGCATCTGTAACACAATATAATGTTTAAAGGAGGAACCATTGGTAAAAGATATTCTACCATTAAAGTACCTGATGCTCAAAAGATTTAGTTGCTATAGAAACCAGTACTGTGGTGCAGATGTTTAAGTCACCACCTGCATCAGAGACATCTCAGACATCTCAGATCTGAGTGCCAATTTCAATCTTTGCTGCTCCACTTCTGATGTAGCTCCCTGCTGATGAGCCAGGTAGAATAGCAGATGTTGGCTCAAATGCTAGACCCCTGGCAGCCACATATGGATACATGGATGATGGTCTTGGCTCCCAACTTTTACCTGACCCAGTCCTGGCCATTGTGGCCACTGAAGGTGAACTAGAGGATGGAAGATCTCTTTCTCTGTCTCTCCTGTCCCTATTTCTGTCACTCTGCTTTTCAAAGAAATAAAATAAATATTTTTTAAATATTTCTTTCCTATAAAGGAAACTATGTTATCAAATTAGTGTGGGGAATAATTTAGTATAATGAAACATGTTTTGAATTCATTCATTCATTTCAAGATTTGGGAAATAGTAGTGCTAAGGTTCTGTGTGGCAGCAGGTGTAAATTCAACAAGGCATAGTAGCTGTAGGTCTGACAACAATTTCAGCCATATACCTTGTATGGAAAATGTTTGAATATTATACACTGAATGTTAAGAAATTGAAGGAGTCTTAATTCTGCAGATGATGATTTTTAACTATTTCTTGAAGAATAACTGACCTTTTTCATGATATTTTCTTAATCATATAATGATATCCCTTGTGGTAAGAAAGTTCTTTCCTAGCTTGATGCAATTCCATCTAGGTGAATTTATTTATCTTTATTTTGCCCTCAGTTGATATTAAGGACAACTCTACTTGTGCTCTGAAATATGTTGATAACTTTTAAGGATCCTCTATTTTGTCTTTGCATGCACAGGGATTGCAAGATATCTAAAATTCTCATAAGAAGCAGTATTATAGAGACAGAAAGATGATCAGTGACTGCGTAGAGCTAGGAGTAGGAGCAGATAATGACTGCCAAGGGTTCTATGAAACTTCCTAAGGTTATAGAAGTTTCTCAGATGGGATTGTGCTGGTGACTACACAATTACATTCATTTACTAAAAATCATTAAACCAAGTACTCATAATAGGTGAATTTTGTGATATATATTCTTTAAACAAGCTTCATGTGAACTCAATAAAAATTAAAGTGTTACAAACTTTCCATGGAATTATAAAATGTTAAATTAATTCTAAATTCCCAAAAATGAAATAGCATTTGCTGTCAGTAGGGTTCAGCTAGATTTTTGTTATTCTACACATTTAAGAAAATATGTTACTCTATGACTGAGCATAAGATGTATGTTCAAAAGACATCAGATTTCTTAGAACAAGAGAATAAACTACCCATGGGTCTGGTGCTGCGGTGTAGTAGGCTATTTCCCCCCGTGATACCAGCATCCCATATGGACGCCAGTTCGTATCCCAGCTGCTCCTCTTTGGATCCAGCTCTTTGCCATCTTGCACTGAGAAAGCAGTGGAAGCAGCTGAGAAGCAGTGGAAAGCTTTGCTTTCTCAGTGGAAGATGGCCCAAGTGCTTGGGCCTCTGCACCCACGTGGTAGACACAGAAGAAATCCCTGGCTCCTGGCTTCTGATAGGTTCAGCTCCAGCTGTTATAGCCATCTGAGGAGTGAACCAATAGATGGAAGACCTTTCCGTTTTGCGTCTCTCTCTGTGCGTCTGTAACTCTACCTCTCAAATAAGTACATAAAATCATTAAAAAACTAATCACAATGTATTAATACATTGAAGGCGGAATTTAAAATTATTTGAAGATTATTTATTTATGGCCAAGGGACAATACATTATTCCTTTCTTTAATTTAAAACTAGAATATCTTATTCTTATTCTATTCATCAAAATGGCACATGCAAAAATGGTTGACCTTGGCTTCCATGTGTTTGAGTAGAGCAAGGTGACTAATTTTGACCAAGAATTTGAGAACAGTAGTCATGCCTGTCACTTTTCTGCTGGCTGGTTTACTCTGTTGTGAGTAAACCTATCTCTTTTCTTTGAAGACTAATATTTGATGGCATTATAAAGCTGCTCCTGAAGCTTAGATTTCAGAATGAGGAGACATCAAGGAGAATTTCCAGCTGACTTGGATGGCCATGTAGGATAAGAAACATTATACAATTTCATGAGAAGCAGACCTTTGGCAATATTTGTACCTACAGTATAATTTAGACTGTCCTTACTGATCAAGGGTTGATCATGTGGAGAAAGGGAGATCACATCAGAGATTAATTAAATTATTGGGGCTGGTACTCTGCCGTAGTAAGCTAAGCCTCTGCCTGTGGTGCCAACATCCCATATGGGTGCTAGTTCATGTCCTGCCTGTTTGTCTTCATATCCAGCTCTCTTTTATAGCCTGGGAAAAGAGTAGATGATGGCCCAAGTGCTTGGACCCCTGCACCCACATAGGAGACCCAGAAGAAGCTCCTGGCTCCTTCCTTCGGATAAGCTCAGCTTTGGCCATTGCAGTCATTTGGTGAGTGAACCAGTGAATGGAAGACCTTTCTCTCTGTCTCTCCTCCACCTCCAACATAAATAAATAAATTACAAAAAAAGGAAATCATCAAACATGAGAATATATTGTCTTCGAGTAGGGTCATAGTGAAGGAGGCGATGCTGTCTTGTAAGATCTACTGATACACTAGGTACATTATATAAAATAATACAGAAATCATGACTGAAGACAAAATTTTTGACACAGCAATTGAATATTGGAGTTTTCATGGCTGAAATAGAGAAAAATGATAAAGCAACAAATCTCAAGTGAAATACCAGTAAGTCAAGTTTTGAACAATGGTCATTTTGCAATGTGTATTAGCTATCCAAGTAGAAATGATCATGGACAGTTACACGAATTTGGAGTTCAAGGATAAAGCCAAGGTTAGACACATGAGTTTGTAAGGTGTCACATTAGAAATGGCACTTAAAGTCACAGTTGGATATGATCACTTATGAATGAATCTGTTTGGAAATGAAGACATCCCAGAACCCAGACATGGACACAACAGGGATGATGATGGCAGTTCTAAAATTTTTTTGTTTCAGAACTCCTTTGCAGAACTTCATACTGAGAACTTAAAATATATAATTAATTTATTGAATATTAGCAATAATAATTCAACTACATGCTAATGTAAATAGCATATTTGTCATAGAAATTATCAAACATTATTAATGTATAATAATATTAATTAACATTATTATTTTTGAAACATAAAATATTCCATGAGAAGAATTACTTTATATTTGGGGAAACCTCTTTAATGTCAATTTTAATGCAGGACAGTTGAACTTTTATATTTTCTTCTCTTCATTATGTTGAGATACGTTGTTTAGATCAAAATATCCGACCTGGTTTCCCACAGGAGTAGCAGGGGCCCAACCATTACCTTCCCAGAACATTAGCAGAAAGTCAGGTCACAAGAAGAGTAAATAAGATTTCTCTGTAACTTGTTCTGATTACAAGTATGCAACTGGAGAAAGGAAAGAATATTTTACTATGAGGCTTCAGATGATTATGGATATTACTCTTTGATACAATATTCAAACTAGATAAGCTATAGGTTCTCAGAAGTTAACTACAGTGCTGTATATGAAATCATTCTATTGTGCTAAAATTCTTTGGTCTATATTCAACTTTAAATAGTTCTATTACACTTGCATAATTTTATAATATTAAGTATTAAGCCACTTGAAGATAGCATCAATATTCCAAATGATTACACATATCCCCAAATCACATTTTCTCAAAAATGTAATGAGAAAACTTTATAACTATGAGTATCTGTTAAGCCCATGGTGCTAGGTAAAAGTTTTGCAAAATTTTTAGAGTTCACATTTGGCACAGAAGTTACATCACTACTTGGGGTGCCCACATCCCATATGGTAGTGCCTGGGTTCAAGTCTCTGGTTCTGCATCCTATTCCAGCTTCCTGCTTATGTATACCCTGGGAGGTAAAAGGTGATGGCTCAAGTCCTTAGGCCCCTGAACCCATGTGGGAGACTCAGATTGGATTTCTGGCTCCCAGCTTCAGATTAGTTCAGCCCTGGTTATTGGGGCATTTGAGAAGTGGACCAGCAAATAGAAGCTCTCGATATCACCCCTCTCCCCTCTCTCTCCCCTCTCTCCCTCACTGTCTCTCTCGGATGCTCTTTCTAAAAAAAATGAAAAGAAACAGTAAAATTTCCAAATGATTTGCAAAATTCCATTTTACTGGAAAGTGAATTTTATCATTGTAACTAATATTGTTAGTGTTTTCCTGATATAAGGAACAATTTATTGATTTTTTGAGAAAAATGTGTATAATACTATATTTAATCTATCAGCCATTCCTTCCAGTAAAAATGATTTTCCATGAAAAATGTCTAGTTTAGCTCACAACTCAAATGATCTGAATATTGTAAAATGAGCAGAGTACTTTATGCATAATTTCCAATTGTTACACCCAATATTAAAATTTCATTTGAGGATAAATTTTAATAAAATGAATTATTTTTACTGCTAAATTTAAGATGATCTTAAGTGAATTCAATGTCTCTTCATGTAGTTTAAAAAGGGCTGAAACACCGGTAGTCGCATCATTAGTGGAAATACCAAGGGTGAACAGGACAAATGGTATCTTAATACTTCAAAAATATTTTAAGCTTCAGGACTCTAAAGGAGAATCTCAGGGACTTTCAGGATTCAGAGAATCATACTTTTAGAACCATTGTCTTAGTGATTGGCTTAAAACAATCTTGAAACATCAGAATAATGAACAGCATAACTGAAAAATCTTATATTTACATAGTCTGAAACTATTCCCTATTACTGTAGAATCCATTTTTTCCACGTACATATGATCATGACTCTTAAAAAGTAGAAATATTATGAATGCAATAACTTCTTTCGTAGGGAAGAAAATTATTATGTAATCATACATATAATCATCTATATAATGAGATATAATGAAATACATGAATTAACCTCTTCATGTCAGTCTTCTTATAGTCTTAAGGAATGAAAGAAAAAGTTGATCAAGTTAATTAACAGTTAAAGAACAAAGGTGGCATAATGACAGTTTTTGGAATGGCATGACACTGAGACAAAATAATAAGTCATTCATTGGTTAGCTTGTGAAGGCTCCAGGGAGAACCCTCATAATGTTACCATGACTTTGACAATGATCAGTTATAAATGCATTCAGGAAATTTAAAGGAAGAAAAAAGGAGATAGGAAAACTAGATAGGTAATTTTGCAAAGGTCTTTAGTGTGGGTCATGTGATTTCCAGATGGTCAGAAGGCAAACTGCGTAATCAAAATGGCTAAAGTAATAGCTAACCCCAAATGTATTGTCACTTTTCAAAGTGACCTCAAAGAAAATGTAAGAGGTTGATAATAGTTGTAAAAAGATAATTAGAAGGACAGCTGTGCACCATACTAAATGTAACTCGACAGCAATGCTAATTTAAAATGTGGTCAGCGCCACGGCTCACTAGGCTAATCCTCCACCTTGCGGCACCGGCATACCAGGTTCTAGTACCGGTCGGGGCACCGGATTCTGTCCCGGTTGCCCCTCTTCCAGGCCAGCTCTCTGCTATGTCCCGGGAGTGCAGTGGAGGATGGCCCAAGTGCTTGGGCCCTGCACCCCATGGGAGACCAGGAGAAGTACCTGGCTCCTGCCATCGGATCAGCGTGGTGCACTGGCCACAGCGCGTTGGCCGCAGCAGCCATTGGAGGGTGAACCAACAGCAAAGGAAGACCTTTCTCTCTGTCTCTCTCTCTCACTGTCTACTCTGCCTGTCAAAAAAAAAAAAATGTAAAATGTGTACAATCTGGGGCTGGTGCTGTGGCTCAGGGGATTAAAGCCCTGGCCTTACGTGCTGGCATCCCATGTGGGCGCCGGTTCAGCTCCTAGATGCCCCTCTTCCAATCCAGCTCTCTGCTGTGGCCTGGGAAGACAGTCAAGAAAGGCCCAGGTCCTTGGGTCCCTGCACCCACATGGGAGACCCAGAGGAAGCTCCTGGCTACTGACTTTGGATCTTCTCAGCTCCAGCCATTGCGGCCATCTGGGGAGTGAACCAGTGGATGGAAGACTTCTCTCTCTCTCTGTCTCTACCTCTCTCTGTAACTCTTTCAAATAAGTGAAATAAATCTTTAAAAAATGTGTACAATCTAGGAATGCAAATGTCACAAAGAAAGAATAACATTAAAATGCAAAATTTTAAAAACTATAAAATCCTAATGCATATACTTTGAATTTCTGATATTCTAATACACACAGTTCTCAAATTGGCATTCTTCATTTTCTCAAGTAAAATTTCTTAACTTTGTAACATACTACCACACTACTGGATAACTTCCATGGTTGACTAATGTGTACCTAACTCTGGTTTCATTACACAGAATGTTGGCTAATATTTTTGGTTTATTATATACTAGTGTAAACAGGCCTGAGAACTATATTTTGCTGTCTGGAGTTCTGAAATGATAGATGGAAAGAACCATCATGTTTATTAAGCTATGGTGCTACTTATTTGCCAGATAATAATGTAAAAGCAAATATGCTTGGGGCACTTTTAGTAATTAAATCTGTTGGGTAAAGTCCACACAGAATGGCATAGACTGCAATCTGCCTAATTGTGAATCCAGCACTTTTTTTCATCGGCAGGAAGTAGAATTTTTGGGAAACACACATGCAATTCTGATAGTTTATGTATGAGCTTACCTTAAAGAGAGTAACTGACTGCTTCTATCCAATAATTATAAAATGTATCACAGAAAGATAATTTTGGAAAGTTGTAATACTTGAGATAGTCATTCATTCTCTAAGGATGTGGGAGAATGCTTTTAAGGAATTTATTGATACATTAGAATCTCAGAGACACAGCACATGTATGATAATTACTACAACATAAATATGAATTCTCATGTTAATGTGATATTAATACAAACAGAAGAAATTCAGTGTAGTTCATAGATACAATTTGAAGAATATGATGATACATCCCATCCCTTCTTCCCTCCCTCTTTCTTTTCACTTTTTGCATTAACACATTTTAATTAATATTATAGTCAAAGGCTTAATGTTCCACTAAATAAAGAGTGAGAAAGCAAAAAGAACATAGTTCAGCAGGACTATAGGCAAGGACTGTAAACAATGATCAAATGAAAAGATATCAATTGCATTCATCTGCAGTAAATTTTAAAATAAACAAGAATAGTGTCTGCAAATACTAGCTGATAGAATAAAAAAGGGAGAGAACGATCCAACATGGGAAGTGAGATACACAGCAGACCCATAGAATGGCAGATGTCCTAAACAGCACTCTGGCCTCAGAATCAGCCCTTAAGGCATGCGGATCCCGCTGAAAAGCCCATGAAAGTATTTCAGGCATGGAAAGCCAAGACACTCTGAGGAAAAAAAAAAAACCAAATGAAAGATCTCTGCGAGTGAGATCCCAGTGGAAAGAACGGGGCCATCAAAGAAGGAGGTACCTTTCTCTGAAGGGAGGAGAGAACTTCCACTTTGACCATGGCCTTGTCTAAATATGATCAGAGTCGGTGAACTCAGGGGGCTTCCATAGCCTTGGCAGCTCATGACAAGAGCCTAGGGTGATTACTGATGCCATAAACAAGAGTGTCAATTTGTTAAGTCAACAACTGTCACTGTGCACTTACTCCTCATGTAGGATCTTTGTCCTTAGTGTGCTGTACATTGAGATTTAATGCTACAACTAGTACTCAAACAGTATTTTTCACTTTATGTTTCTGTGTGGGAGCAAACTGTTGAAATCTTTACTTAATGTATGCAAAACTGATCTTCTGTATATAAAGAGAAATGAAAATGAATCTTGATGTGAATGGAAGGGGAGAGGGAGTGGGAAAGGGGAGGGTTGTGGGTGGGAGGGACGTTATGGGGGGGAAGCCATTGTAATCCATAAGCTGTACTTTGGAAATTTATATTCATTAAATAAAAGTTAAAAAAAAAGATTTTATTTATTTGAGAGGTAGAGTTACAGAGAGAGAGAGGGAGAAACAAAGATCTTCCATCCACTGGTTCACTCCCCAGCTGGCAGCAAAGGTCAGAGCTGGGCTAATCCGAAGGTAGGAACCAGGAGCTTCTTCCTGGTCTTCCATGTGAGTGCAGGGGCCCAAGCACTGCTTTCCAGAGAGCTGGATCAGACAGGAGCGGCCACATGAACCCTTTTGGGATGCTGGCACCACAGGCAGAGGCTTAGCCTACTATGCCACACTGCTGGCCCCCAATAGTATATCATTCTTAACATTGCTTGACACAAATATAAAACAACGTTTGACAGAACTATGTTTCAAGCAATATTGATACACACAGAGATTTTAATTTTTGCTCCCACATATAAGGGAGAACTTGTGATATTTGTTTTTCTGTGTTCAACTTATTTCATTCACCATGATATCCTCCAGTTGCATACGTTTTAATGCAAATGGAAGAATTGCATTATTTATGAATAATATTCTTTGCATGTATGTATTTTCCTTATCAATTTATCTGGTGCTATATTCCCAAAATTGTTGGAAATTTTAAAATGTAAATCTTTGTGTTTATGTTTAAATATAACCATGTTTGTTTTAGGGATTTTTCTGTAACTATCTTATATTCATGTAGTCCTTTGCATTGAAATTTTACATCCAGTTCTATTTATGAGTCAGCTGATGTATTTTCACTCATTTCTATTACTCTATTTTACTATAAAGAGTAATTTTGTCCCATTGTAAAATAATTTGTAACAGAAATAATGCAATGATGACATGATTTATTCATCCATAGTCTTAAATGTTGTTATACCAAATTAAATAAAATTTAGGGAAGGACAGTAGGAAAAGATTCTTCCTTGAGAAATATTACTTTTACTTTCCTCTGTAAGAACATTTGTTTTATTTGAAAGGCACAGATACAGACATACCTTCCATCTGCTGCTCCTCAGATCCCCGCAGAAGCCAGGAGCCAGGAACGCCAACAGACTCTCACACATGGCTGGCAGTGACCCACGTACTTGAGCCATCATCTGTTGCCGCCTATCTGGCATCAGTTTCTATAGCAGACATAACAAATCCTAAACTACTTATCAAAGTTGGGTTGAAAATATTTCAAATATAAGGAAATCACTGCTGACAATGTTACTTTAAAGACCAGTGAACAGAAAAACATGAAATTAGGACTTAAAATATATTTTTCCACAACTCTTGAATATCATTTGAAATCAGGCAACTAAGAATGCACAGATATTCAGAAATAAGGAAAAATAATAATACTGATTTTCCTAATTATCAATTATTACCTCTTCTTCTCATTCATCCTCAGAGATTCAAAACCCTGCTGTTAAACCAATGCTCTGTACATTCCAGTGCTGTAACTTATACTTCTGGGGCTGAGGAAGATAGGAAAATGTATCTCTATGTATTCTTAGAGGAGAAATTGTTCCTTGGTGCTAGATGTTGGGAAGGTGCGTAGAGAGAGAGTTCATTCCATTTATCAGGTGAAGATGTTGCAATTCCTTCAGCTACATAGGTTTAAAAGAAGTTTCTGAAGGGGAAAACGAAAGTGAAAGAAATGGTGTTTCCAGCTGAGGATGTGATGTGTGGCTAACTTTTTCTTCACTCTGTAACATTCACAAATTACTCTTCACTGCCCTCTTGGATGAAGTAAAGCCGGTTCCCATAGAAACGCACTGTCTCTGATTTCACAGTCTACAGCACACAAATGACTCAACTTTCTGGAAGCAAGGGTGATAGCTCCAGGCAGCCCAGGGACAGGCAGGAGGGTGCAAGCACACCTAGACTGGGAAAAATGACTGACTTCTAATGCTGAATAAGTAGTGTGTGAAGACTCTACAAATCAGACAAGAATAGTGTGTGGCTGTCAAACTATTTTACATAGCCAATTGAGTTATTGTGGGCAAAGATGAAAGATGTAGTTTATAGAACCTTTTAAGAGCTGAGATTTCTTAATCAATGTGCTGGCATCTATTAATTGGGGCAGGACTATACTAGTGTTTGGGATCCTGGGTGGTGGAGTTGGCCCTCTGGGACCAAGCCTGATACTGCCATTTAGAAATTCTGTAATCTTCTGCAAGTTGCTAACCCTTCCTAGGTTTCAGCTTTATAATTCCAGTAAGAAGCAGAGGGGAGATTATACTTGTTAATTTGTTGAGAGGGTTAAATGGGTTAGCTCACATTAAATGATTTAAAGATTTATTTATTTGAAAGACCAACTTCAGGGAGGTGTGGAAGACAGAGAGAGAGAGAGAGAGAGAGATAGATCTTGTTCACTCCCCCTAAAAAAACAGGACAGGACACCATGGAAGCCAGGAGTCAGGGGCTCCATACAGGTCTCCCACATTGGCGGCAGGGCCCAAGGTGCTAGGGCCATCAACTACTGAACTTCCTAGGCACATCAGCAGAAAGCTGGATCAGAAGCAGAGCATTTAGGGCATGAATCAGTCCTGTGATGATAGGGGATACCATTGCTTCGTGGGCAGCTTAACCCATTCCACAACAATGCTGGCCCAGTATCAAACGATTCAGATTGCTGTCTTACACATTAAGGATTCAATAAATACCATCTAAGAATGTGTTCCAAATCTATTTAAATCATAATATAGTACATGCAATTTGGCTAGATGTGGTCAGCAGGAGAAAGCAAATTGTCCAGTAGCAAATAATATTAAAGATGATTATATATTTGAAGTTTTTCTTCTATTCATCTTTATGTATAATTTGTTTATACACAAACCTGTACACACACACACACACAAATTCATGCACATTTAGGATACAAGTTGGTATCCTGCCCTTTCTCATTTAATATAAACATAAATATATTTCTGTGCTATGAACATTCAATGACTTAGCTATTCTCCTGTGTTTCTGACAATTCATAAAAGTTATGCAAATTCCACTAATTAAACTAAACTAAATTAAAAGATAAAAATAATACCACTATTGGAATTTTATTCCAGAAGTGTATTAATATGCATTCGTTTGTAAAGAAAATTATGTTATATTGAGTGTCGCCATCTAGAAGCAACCTATGTATCTCCATGTATTAAAATTTGCTTTCATGCCTACCCCAGAGGTAGTGTTTTTTTCTTAATTTATATCTCCACACTGTTTATAAACAAAATTTTGTTTCAGTGAAGAAGATATAGGGAGAGGTTTATCTTTGTTTATCCTCCAATTTTAATATTTTTAAAAAATATACAGCTTTTACATGGCTCTTTGTGCTGTAAAAATCTGTGGGTGTTTTACCTATTCATCTCATCTTCGATTTTTTTTTCTGAACCACTTAATTTTAAGAGTGTTTGTCAGATTTCAAAATAATATTTTAGTAGATGATTTTTAGAGCAGTTTTAGATGCACAGTGAAATTGAGAGGAGAGTGCAGATTGCACATACAGCCCCTTCCTTCCCCACCTCTGTCCACGGCACCTCTCTTAAAATATTTCTGAAGAATATTTCAGTCACTCTGCTTATTTCTCTATAGATGTTTCTGCTGAAGAGTGGGGTGGGCTGGTGTTTGGTGCAGCCCTTAGGACTCCAACCAGGATGCCTGCATCCCGTATCAGAGTGCCTGGTACAAGTCCCAGCTCTGCTTTAGATTCTGCTTTCCTGTCAGTCCAAACTCTGGGAAGCAACAGGGGTGACTCAAGTGGTTGAGTCCTTGCCACCCGCATGGGGGACTGGATTGAGTTCCAGGCTCCAGGCTTCAGCATGGCCCTGCCCTGAAAAAGACTGTAATGGACATTTAGGGAGTGAACCAGCAGATGGAAGATCTCTGTCTGCCTCTAAATTTCATTTCTCTCAATATTTCTCTCTCTCTCTCTCTCTCTCTCTCTCTCTCTCTCTCTCTCTGTCATTCACTTTCCCCAATTCCTCTCTTTCAAATAAATAAAAATAAATAAGCATTTTTTTTTAAATGGAGAATAGTTCTGACTCTTTCTGGGGTAGTGCCAGGCTTTCTAGGGGTAAGACTGGTTTTAATGCCTTCAATGCATGGTCCGCATTTTCTGTGCTCTTCTGAGCATCACAGAAGGACTCCTTCCCCCTAAGACTGGATCCCACAGATCAACTGATGTCCAGCTGACAGTGTCTGGTGAGAGACTGGTGGTAGGACATGGGAGTATGGAAAAAGGGCATACTGGAATACACATCTCTTCCTCTTGGCTTCCAATGACAATGTGATGGAGTCCATGCCTTGTCCATGAAGCTAGCCTGGAAGATCCTCTCTCTTCCCCTCTGGAAAACCCTGAATCTCCTGCCTCCACTAACACCATGTTCTTCTGTCCATCCAGCCTAGAGTTGATGAGCACTGGCTGCTTTGGTCAGCTCTGGTCCCCACTTCCTCATCTTTGGTGACTCTGTAGGTTTCCAAGCAAGTTGCCACCAATTCCCTGGCCTAAACTACTATTTCAAATTATCACATGGATTCTGCTTCCTAATTAGTCATTAACTGTAAACTACCCATCTCCTTACTCTTCATTTAGTTTTTCTATTACACTGTTGCCAAAAAGCAGTTTCCAAACCAACAGAATCTTAAAGTAGATACTATGAACTTCTACAATAGCCCTACCAAGTTCAACAATGAAAAAAGTTGTGGGGGTCTTGGTAGAAAGGGTCACCAATACACTGATGCAATTTTCTTGTATAACATTTCACCTTTCTCCAAGTATGCCACCATGTTGAGATGACACAGAAATGGGCAGAACCTTATCTCAGAACATTTAATAGAATAATTTTATATTTGTCACAGAATTGAAATCATGTTTTAAAATGAGAGTAACTATTCATTGGTAACTTTGCTTTCACCAATGCTGTAGTGTGTCTTCCTGACAGAACATCAAATGGAAGGTATCTTGGGTTGGGGCAGTTCTTTAATGTTGCTTGGAACTGAATACTTAGTCTCCTAACCTTATTATAAGACAGTTTATTAAAATGAGAAATTCAATTGACACACCATTCCAGGTGTTTGGAATGAGAGTTGTTAAGCTTCTGTGTGCATGAATCATTCTATTGGCAAAATGTCATATCACACCTCAGACTATAAATTTCATAAAGGTGCTCTCTGTGTTGCATACATGTATTGAAACATCACAGTGGCTGGTGCTTTGGCACAGTGGATTAAAGCCCTGGCCTGTGGTGATGGCATCCCTTATGGGTGCTGGTTTGAGTCCCGGTTGCTCCACTTCTGATCTAGCTCTTTGATATGGCCTGGGAAAGAAGATGGCCCAACTCCTTGGGCCCCTGCGCCTATGTGAGAGACCCAGAAAAAGCTCCTGTCTCCTGGCTTCTGATCTGCCCAGCTCCGGCATTGTGGCCATTTGGAGAGTGAATCAGTGGATGGAAGATCTGTCCCTCTGCCTCTGCCTCTCTTTGTAACTCTGTCTTTCAAATAAATAAAATAAATCTTTTTGGAAAAAACAGCATCACATTATACACCATCAATATGTATGATTATTAAATGTCAAGAATAAAATAAAAGTTTAAGGAAAAACCACTTAAATCTTCAATGCAGTGGTTTTATTGAATGCCTGGTACAAAGTAGAGCATTTGTTAAATGGATCCAGTGTACAAATTACCTGAGTGGCTAGACACTCTTGGGGCTTTTGCTCTCTTTCTTCTGAATTCATCTCATCCTTTTCTTTTTCTCTTAAGAAACTTCAGTCTGTTGAAGAATTAATAAACAAAATGATTTTCAATATGTATGCCACATTAAATAGATAGAATTTGAGTTTTATAACGATATAACTATTCTTTGTTGATTTCTGTACATTAAATCACATTGGGGCAGGCATTGTGGCACCACAGATAAAGTCACTGCTTAGGATGCCTGCATCCCCTATCAAAGGGCTGTGATCCAGTCCTGCCTCCTCCTACGATTCAGCTTCCTGCTAATGCATTCCCCAGGGGCTGCAGATCATGGCTCCAGTGCTTGGCTCCTTGCTACCCATGTTGGTGTCTGGAGGAGTTCCTGCCTCCTAGCTTCAGCCTGGATCAGCCCCAGCTGTTGCAGACATTTGGGGAGTGTACTGGCAGATCCAATATTTCTCTCTCCCTCTCCCTCTCCTTCCCTTTCTCCATGTTTCTGCCTTTAAAATAAACAAACTTTATTCATTAAAAATCATTAATATCTTGATTCTTTGTCAAACAATACTGCTTTTGAAATTGTTCAATGCAAAATTTTCAACTTTTGCATTAGAAAATTGCATTGAAAATTTAGTTGAAGCTATAAACTGGTACCAAAATATCCAATGTCTGTAATAATGTTCTTTGTTCTCCCTTCAGCAGCCCCTTTTTAGGCATCTCTTTGGTGAGCAGATGAGATCTACTGCTGACTTACCTATACCTTACTAAGCAGTGGGAAAGGATATTGGATCCAGCACATTGCAATACTTATCAACAGAGGACATTTGTGGGTCTTCTCATCCATAAAATAAAAAAGTTAATTAAACTTATGCCCTCCCTAATCACAGGGATGCACTTTGAATTAACAGAATCATATTTTGAAAACACACTGAGAGGCAGGCATAGTGATGCAGTGTGTTAAGCTGACTGCGATGCCCGCATCTCCTATCAGAGGGACACTGAGTTCCAGCTGCTCTGCTTCCAAGGCAGCTCCCTATTGATGCTAATCAGAAGGCAGAGGAAGATGGCCCAAGTGCTTCACTTCTGATCCAGCTCTCTGCTATATAGCAGTGGAAGATGGTCCAATTCCTTGGGCCCCTGCACCTGCGTGGGAGACCCGGAAGAAGCTCCTGGCTCCTGGCTTTAGATTGGCACAGCTCCGGTCATTGTGGCCAATTGAAGATTGAACCAGCAGATGGAAACCTCCCTCTCCTCTCTCTCTCTCTTTCTGCCTCTGCCTCTCTGTAACTCAGCCTTTCAAATAAATAAATAAATCTTTAAAAACATTAAACTTCATAAAGAGAGGTTTTGAATAAACAGAAGCTATTGTCATTATAGATGTATTACTGAAACCATCTGTGGTACTATAAACAACTCATCTACTTGTCTTTTTCTTTCTTTTTTATGTATTTATACTTATTTATTTATTTTCACTGCAATCCCGGCTCTTTCACACTGTCTTCTTCATTGTTCAGATTTGGTGCTGCTGAGTTGTATAACACATTCTAAGAGGTGCTGCGGCAACTTTATAGAAAAACAAGAGTGAGCTATTTTATATTGGCTGTGTTTCAGCTGTCCAATTCAAAATAAATCATGTCCTGGTGCATTTTTGCTTAACTGTGATCCAAGCTGATTTCACTTACTGCATTAATAAACTAGTTTTTTAAAAAAGAAATTAGTTTTATAGTTAAGGCAACACTCTCCAACCCTTTGTGGCCTATTTTTCTCCATTAAAAATCAGTTGTTACCATTTTTTAGATAATAGGTTTTATAATACATACTTGAATGTAGCTGAGAATGGTTTGTGAATTAGCAAAAGCAGGGTAATTAATAATAATGCTTCCATGAATATACATACATATATAATACATACATATATATTGCATATGTAGGCTTTTTGGCATCACAAAATTTGCTATGAAATTTTTTGATAAATTAAATTTATTATAAAAATATACTTAGTGAGCTGGCCTTTAAAATTCCCATTAAATGTTTTTTAGCAACTTTAATTAAAATCTTCTGAATTCCTGGTGAGTTTCTCTTTCAATTGATGAGAAAAAAAAAATACTTTAGACTAAACCCTCAGGATTACAAGCCTGTAACACCATTTATAATCATAGGGTTTGAGATATCTGTCACAGTTTTAAAGTCATCTCATCTTTAATACAATGTTTTAAGCTGACAAAAAATGGAACCGGTCCAATCAGGAAAATAATATTTTATAGAAAGTCTGACTTATTCTTTCCTCCAAGAGTGTTAATCAGATTTCATTTATTTTTATAGCATGCCAGGCATTAGCATTACCCTCTAGACACAGCCCCTTTTTATTTGTCCTTGGATAAGTTATCTGCTGTGTTAGGTTAACTTTCTCCCTCAAGATAAATGTTTCCCGATAAAACAATATTATTAACCTGTAGCAATTGTAATGTGAAATAAATGCAGTTGTCAAATCGACTTTGAAGTGGAGGAAGAAGTGAGACAGATGAAAAAACTACAATATTGTTCTGTGCTTTTCTTGACTTCATTTATCTTCCTAACTATCGCAAATGATTGAATGGTAGGGAAGGCACCTGCAAGTAGAAGCCAATGACAAAAAGGTGTATCAGCATCATCTGAGGACTCTGGGTCTTTGAGGATGCTAATAATACTGCACTCTGAATAATCCTGGTCCCTCTACAGATTAAGAGAAAGTTTAATTCATGAGAATAATGGTTTCTTTCTCAACGAAGCAAAGTTTTGTGTTTTATTTTTTTTGTGTGTGTGTGTATGCATTTCTAATCATTCTTTACAAGTTACATAGAAGTATATTCCAAGACCTTCCAGAGGTAATCTCAGCATATCTTTGCCCTTGTAGTGACAGGGGCATTATTGAACGCCCATCACATCACTATTAAGAGGCAACCCCATGCCAGAAAATGTGCTAATTGCATGAGGGTGTCAAATTCTCACAACGACCACACAAGACAGCCATTGCTATCACCTCCCTTTTGCAAATAGAGAAGCTGCTATGTGGAGAAATACAGTGGCTTGCCCATGGCTGCAGCTAGTGAGCAGGTTCAGTTCGTTAGCTATGAGCTTTCATGTTTGTGTGTCTGTCTTCACGAGTTTATGTACTGCTAGAAGAGAAGATCTTTGCTGCACTTGCTTTTGTTTTAGGTTTTCTTCATGTGTGGCTCTTTGCACAGTGACTAGTGCATCCCAGGTGTGCCAAATGAATTCGCTAAAGGAAGTTCCATGAAATAAGACCCTGTGTTCACACTGAGTAAAGCTGCTCAGCTTCCAGGCAGCCTCAGAGGCAGCTCTCACATAGAAGAGTAACAACTGGGGTGCGGGGGGCAGGAACACGACTCAGAGTGCTATGGGGTGATGCTGTCCTTGGATTAGGCTACTTTTTCTGTCATTCGCAGCCTACAAAGAGGCAAATAGATCACATACAGGCAATGCCCTACTTTTATAAGTATTCTTAGTTTACTTGATTAAGAAGGCAATTGCTTCAAAAAAAAGGGGGGGGGTGGGGCTGAAAAAGAACAAAAGCCAAGACAGAAAGCCACGTTGTTTGTGCATGCAGAAACACAGTAATCTATTAACACATTGCACAACCTGAAAACATGCCAATAAATTGGGGTCCTTTTTTATTAAATGGATGCAACATAGATTATGTGAAGTCAGAATAGCAGTATTACTGTAACTACTCTATTTAATAGTATATTTTGGCAATTTTAGTAGTAACAAATGGGATATAAATAATTCCACAGAAGGAGTTATTTACAAATGATTCCAATTTACTATTAGTTAAAATTGTTCAACTGATAGAGTCCACTCTAAGACTAAACCACATAAACTCCCATGCAGGAAGTGTTCTAGGACACAGACTGTCAGACTGCTGTAAAATAATTGAAAAAAAAAAAAAAAACCTCTGACCTTACCTACCAGCATTCATGTACTAGACCGTTCAATGTCCTGACCCATCAAAATTGTACTACACAACCTACCTAAAGAAAATTGTCCTGTGGGGAGTCAAATCAGTGGCACCAGGCTCACCTTTCAGGTTATTGTTACATGCTTCTGTTTTCTCATGATCTCTTTTCTCCTTTTTGAAATGTGAAGCCTTGATTTAGAAAGATTGCTTTAAAATTGACAACAGTATTAAAATTAGAGGATTTCTGAAAGAAGACGGTTCTGAAATCCAATGTATATTTCCAATATCATGTTATGTTTTACTTATTTTCTGCTTATCTGACATTATCATGTTGATAGATGGAAAGATATAGAGACATAGAGATTGAGGTCTATTGATAAATCTCCAATAAAAGAAAATGACCGCCCCCCCCAAAAGGGATCCAGCAGATTTTACAACTCTTACAGTGAGTATTTGTATATTTGTCCCTAGGGGAATCTCTAATACACATTTTGCCTGATAGATTTATTATTCATTATAACATGAATGAAATGTTGAAGCTCTATTCAGCTCTAGATGTTCATACCTATGACCTGGTATTACATGTCACGATTCTGCCTTATTTAATGCATCACTTTTTTGTCTTTCACTTAAATCTTTTGCTCAACTTAATTCACTTACTGTTTCTGGTACCTAGAGAGAAACCCACCTGGCAAACAGGAAAATTCCTTCCTAAGGCTACTGGTGAAAATTTCACTTCCATACAGTGTGATGGCTTTGACTACACAAAGGATGGTTGTGGATCTATTTGCAATTATCTGAAAGTTTCTTAGAGCTTTGGATAGTCATTACTAAAACAGGTATCTCTCCTGTCTCAGCCACTTCAGGATCACCTATGCAGACACCTTGCAGATGTGCAAAAGTAAGTTGACTCAAAATATCAATCGGCAGGTGGAATCACTTAAAGAATGCATTATCTTCAAAGTCAGAAATAAACGTTCTCATCATCGACAGAGCAGGCAGACGGGAATGCCGTGTCTTTTCTCAGCTTGGAAGGAACTGAGAGGTCCTATCCGTGGATCTGTACCCTTACTTTTCAGCTTCAAATGAGGGCATTGTTGGGATCGATAGACTGACCTGGCAGCTCCAGCACAACATGGCAGAAAGGACATGATTCCCCTCAAAGGAGAAATCACACAGTTGACCATCACCACAGGGGTCTTGGATATCGGGCACAGTGATTAAGATGCTGGTTAGGATGCCTGAATCCTATGTTGGGGTGCTTGGATTCAAACCCAAGCTCTGCTCCCCATTGCTGCCTCCTGATAAAGTGCACCTTGAGAAGCAGCCAGTGATGATTCAAGCACTTGGGTCCCTGCCACCCATGTGGGAATCTCTGACTTCCAAGTTCCTGGCTTCAGCCAGGCTCAGCACTGGTCATGGCAGGCATCTGGGGAGTGAACCAGAAGGTGAAAACCCCTCCCCGCCACCTGTCAAAATAAATAAATAAATAAATAAAATTTAAGACAGTTTTTTTTTTTTGACAGGCAGAGTGGACAGTGAGAGAGAGAGACAGAGAGAAAGGTCTTCCTTTGCCGTTGGTTCACCCCCCAATGGCCGTCGCGGCTGGCGCGCTGCAGCCAGCGCACTGCGCTGATCCGATGGCAGGAGCCAGGTACTTATCTTGGTCTCCCATGGGGTGCAGGGCCCAAGTACCTGGGCCATCCTCCACTGCACTCCCTGGCCACAGCAGAGAGCCGGCCTGGAAGAGGGGCAACCGGGACAGAATCCGGCGCCCCGACTGGGACTAGAACCTGGTGTGCCAGCGCCGCAAGGTGGAGGATTAGCCTAGTGAGCCGCGGCACCGGCCGACAGTTTTACTTTAAAAAAATATAAGAAAAATCACCACAGATGTTGGTGCACAGATTTTAACATAAGAAATTTGTAACAAACAAAATAAACAAATAAACAAAAAAACCCAGAAACTTTCAGCAAGAGCGTCACTAGGCTGTTTCTGAGAAGATCAGACATCAAAATTGTAGTCTACAAGCATGCAAGGATATCAATTTTTTTTAACACGAAAATAAATGTACTTTTAAAAAAGATTTATCTATCTGAATGGCAGATTTGTACTGAAAGAGAGAGAGAAATCTTCCATCTGCTGGTTCTCCCCCCCACCCCTGCTCCCCAAATGACTACAATGGCTGGGACTGGGCCAGGCCAAAGGCAGGAACCTGAAACCCCATGCAAGCCTCCCTCATGGGTGACGGGACAAAAGTACTGGGGTCATCTTCAGCTGCTTTTCCAGCTGCATCAGCAGGGAATTGAATTAGAATTAGAGTTGCTGAGAGAAGAACCTGTGCCCATGTGGAACATCAGTACTGCAAGAGGTGGCTTTACCCACTATGCCTCCAAACCAGCCCCTAAACACACTTTTAAACTCCATTTTCCAAGAATTTTTAAAGTACTCTTATACCTCCTTCCTTCCTCCCTCGCCACATCTTCTCTAGCTTCCTATATTTTTTTAACACTGCCATTATAAGATACACCTCATTCTGCTATAATCCTGTTCCTACTTATCATGATCACATGAATTCCAAAAGTGCACATTATTTAATTAAGAGCTCTGTGACTTAACACACTGTGAGTACTGGTTTGGCCATATTATACACTGACAATAAGTGGGGAACCTTGGTTAGAATCTGGTTTTCTTCCTAGCAGTGTTTTCCAAAGTAAGAAGTAGATGATGCCTCAGATTAATGGTGGCACCCACACACACCCACCCACTCACACACACACACACACACACACATACAAAACAGCTGCTGTCACTTTAAAACATTTGAGCAAGTGTTCTGTTTTATGAATATTCTGAGATCTCCCATTACAAGCAGTGGCTTAAGCTGTTGAGCCACAACACTGATTCCTAGAGTATAATTCTAACACTGTCTTTTTTGGTGAGTGTGTGTGTGTGTGTGTGCAGTCTAGAGTCAACTGAGGCAGGAAAAGAATGTTCTATCTGACATCAGCTGCTAAGAGTTTACTTTGTTCATGCTCCCTTTGTCCTCTACACTGGGTGCTAAAATTTGCTTATATCCAGGTATCACAGCATTCAACATGTACAGCTTCAAGGCAGCTCTCTAATTATAGTGGGTTTGAAAATGAACAGAAAGTTACCGAAATATGTGTTTCACCCCTATTTTCAAAACATGAGAGCTTGTGTTAGGATATCAAATTAACATTAAATGTCATAATAGTATTACTCCTAAGTTAGGTGATTTTATCACAATGTTGAACTAACACTCTAAGTGAAAACTCCAATTTAAGAAGAAACATTTTAGGTGTAAAAATTATGATAATAAAAGATATGCCAAATGATAAGAAACACTTTGAACATCAGTGCCATTGTCTACTAAAATAAACCAAAGTAAAATAGTGTGTTAAGAGATGAATTCTAAAATAGATTCTGAATGAATGAATGAATGAATGAATGAATAAAACGGATTTTGACCTCTTAAACTGAAAAGTCAAAACACTTACTTACAATATACTCAATATTCCTAGGAATAGTTTAATTTTAAGCTAATACTTGGAATTGGATGGCTAAACTAAAATTAGATTTTTTTATTGGTGACTTATTCCTTTTCTATTTGTTTTTTTCCCCCTTGTACATATTATTCAAATTGACTTACTCCTGTGCTCATCCTAACTCTCCTCTATTGAGTTTTCAATTAATATTAGCATTTACTCAGGAATACAGAATATGTCATAGATGTATTTGGATCCTCATGCATTTTATTCATGCATCCTCCACTTTCCCACCCTCGTCAATACATCTCCTTTCTGGCAGGCAACAAGGTCATCTACTGGCGTCGGAGAGGAACATACTCAGAATAATTCTCTCTGATATATTAATGGATATTTTTGGCTAACTTTTGCCCAAATAAAGGACATCTTTCTGAGTGAGTCCAAGGAATTATGTTCAACATGATTCTCTATTCCCTCTGCTCTTCACAGTTTTCTTAAACTGGCGCTGCTGAAGCGGCTACAATTTCTTGCCCAGGGACTGGTCAACAGTTTGTTCCTTTTAAACAGATGGCAATGAAAGAAAGAAATGAAGAATGAGTAAAGAAACATAAAGCTAACGTTTCTTTATGCAGTTAAAGTGATTTTATAATGTTTTCCCTAGTATTTTGATTACATTTTTTTTGAAAATAGTAGCAAATCTTTCCAGAGTGCTTTTAAAAATAGGAGTTTGATTGTGTTCAGTAGGCTATGCTGTGTTTCTCCCACTTCTCTTCTAGGCCAAGGGGAAAGATTACCTTGTGCTGGCTTCCAGGTATTGCTCCCTTCCATGTCAGCTTTTTGGTAATTGTGCTGTCAGGTTTAATTGGACAGATATTACTCACCTATTTTTTTTTTCAGATTAATCACATCCAGGAGTAATATTTAACATCTTGGCATATACCATAACCAGAATCAATTTCTTTCTCTTTCCATCTCTCTTTCTCTGATATTTTCTTTTATTATTTTTTTCTATTTGTAAATGTATGTAGACATAGGATTTATTACCCAATCTCATTGTTATAAAAATAATTCAGAAATGAACTTTTCTCAGAACTGCTACAGATGAGATTTATTAAACATGGATTTTTTGAGAATTCCAAATCTATGTGCTTTTCCTGTTGATCAAATCACCAGACTAACAAAAAAAAAATTAAGGCTTTTTAAAGATATTTGTCATTTGTAGTTCTGATTAAAATCTAGAATTCCTTTCATTCTCCATATAGCATAACAAAATGGGCAATTATCAAAAACAAAATAAGATGTTTTGAACCTCAGCTAGGATTAAAATGTGTTACTACATCCTAATTGAATGGAATTTTATTGTGTTTCATGCAAAAATAGTAGCCCATTAAAGTTTTTGTTCCTAATAATAATACTCCCTCCAAAATTCACAGTCTGGTACCTCATCACTTGTCAAGTTTGTCTGTTGAGCACGGCATTTGTGAACTGGTAGTAATGATTATATCCTGGCTAGCTATCTACTACTATCACTTTGAAAAAGATTTGCTTTGTGAAGAGTGAAGTGGGAAGAGAAAAGATCTGGCCACACTTAAGCTAAAGTATATAAATAGGTTCTTCCTGGTTTTCTTTGGATGGAGGACATGAATACCTATTTTAAGTGATTAAATTTTCCTCTCCAGAATAAAATAAAGTACCGATGCAGTGAGACTCCCAGGTACCATTTTCCAAGGTACTTTTGTCTGTAGTGAAATGTGAAGTGACTCAATTTAACAAGGTGTATGCCTTGGCAGATCACATGAAAGCAATGCCAGCACAACAATTTCCCGTAGAAAAAGTGCTCTTTTTTAATACCACCAGCCACTAGACAAGCTGTCACCAACAGAGTCATTAGAATGCCCCAGACAGAGTATCCTGATAACTCTGTTTTATTCCATTGGAGTCACTCTGTGCCACTTCATGACTGAGTGTCTCCCAGGAGTGTAAAAAAGAACTTAGTTCATATTACCACTGTAAACTCAATACCTGGACACCTCACACCAACAGTAGAAAATGCAAATGAGAACGCTTTGCACTTTATAAAGAATGTTCCAGGGAAGACTGTCAGAGCGGTTTGTAAACTAGAAGTATCTTTTCTGAAGGTAAACAAAGGCAAAGAGTGGTTAGATAATGGTGTCTCTTAGTCCACAAGCCAATTTATTGGGAGAAGTGAGCCAAACAAATTATAATAATAGCTTTAAAGTGTATTGTGACAAGTTATCTTTACAAAGTATTCTAAGAAAATTTTGAAAAATATGATAATTCAATTTATCACTTACGAGAGAAGGTATCCTTTTCAAATATTAGGAAATTATTCATTTCTTAAAAATGCCCAAATCTTTGTGTGGCACAAGGGTCCAAATTTCAAATGCTATCAATTTATACTCAAGTTAAGAATAAAATTTAATATCAACTTGATATTGAGGGATAATACTCTTGATTGTCCTTTATATCTGGTCTAAATCAGAGCTCCACTTCTCAGGAATTTGCCTTATTAGTCAAATGACAGTTAAATGAACTATGTCTCATCTCTAATTAGTTGTCTATAAATGTTCTCCAAGAATCGTTCTTCATCCAGTCAGCATGGAACTGTTACAACATGGAGCAAAATAGTCCAATGATAATATTGAAGGTTGGTAAGAGTTGTAATAAAAATATTTAAGAAAAGTATTACCATTTTCTTGGGTTGTGGGGCTTAGTGATTCACTTACTTCAGTGACTGCAATGACAAATTAGCGACAATAACAAACCACTCATCTTGGTACATACTTTAGAAGTAGAAGCACTTGCAGACTTTTAAGAACATAAGAAAAGTTGTTAAGAAACTACTACAGTGGTCCAAAAACAGAATAGTCAAGAATTCTACTCTCAGAAGTTTGTTGTCTGTATCATAGTGTTTACAACTATTGGTTGATGACAGATTCTTTTCTTACTTTTCCAATTAAATTTACATCAACGCAATTTCTCTTTAATTAGAGTCCTTTCTCTTTAATCCTAAATTTTAATTCTGAGTCATTTTTCCTTACTATTTGTCCACTCTCCTCTTTAAATCACGTGGTTTTAATGGCAAATAAAATATCTGTTAACCTTCTCAGGGAATTTATAATCTAGGACAACAGAATCTTTATCAAAAATTTCCCCATTTCCTTCAATGGCTTTCTTCAAAGAGAAACACCCTAAATGTCTCTTCACACTCTTCTTTTGCTATGGCAGAATAGGATTCAGGTACTTCTCTGGATCCTAAAAGAAAGAATGTGAAGGAAGTCATTGCTTTAAGTAAATGATAATCTTTGGTTCCCAAAATCCTGGATACAAGGCCAACATCTCTATGAAGAGTGTAACAGAGAAGTTCTCTTTTAGGTTTTATAAATTTAGACATCTTCCTACTGTGGAGAGAGAGATTGAGACTGAATTAAAACATTTGTGCTAGATTATACATTCTGTGTTAGTAGAAACAGGCTAACACAGTATAAAAATCTAACACAGTTTACTCTTAACAAAATAATTAGCAAAGAAGCTATCCCTTTTTTTTTTAAAAAAAAAGGATATATTTATTTATCTATTTGAAAGGCAGAGTTAGAAAGAGGAAAAGATATAGAGAGACACCTTCTACCCTCTGGTTACTCCCTAAATGGCTGTATGATTGGGGGTGGACCAAGACAAAGCCAGGAGCCTGGAACTCCATCCAGGTATCCCACCTGGGTTCTGGGGTCCAGGTACTCAGGTCATCCTCTGTTGCTTTCCCAGGTGCAATAGCAGGAGCTGGAGTGGAAGTAGAGAAGTCAGTTTTGGAATTGGCACCTATATGAGATGCTGGCAGTGGTTTAATGTGCTGCCCCACAATAACTGCCCCACAAGAAAGTATCTTTAACAAATAGTAAGGATCAGCGATTTTTTTTCTTTATACTCTACATCAAATGGAGAAAGTCAGACTCAGGCTAGATGTTTTTGACATAGTTGTTTTGAGGGTGATCCAATCTCTATGTAATAAACACAATATTTTTCTATTTTCCTAAGTTTTTAAAATGCTTCAGAAAAAAGATATATGGTATTTCATTGTAGGGTATTAAGTTAAACTGCAAATTAAAAAAGACTTGCACCTCCAGTTTTGATAATCAGTTAACTAGATATTATCACAAAATGATATTGCAGGCCTGTGCTGCGGCTCAATAGGCTAATCCTGGCTTCGGATCTACGCAGCGCCGGCCGGGTGGCTATTTGGGGGTGAACCAAAGGAAAAAGGAAAACTTTTCTCTCTGTCTCTCTCTCTCACTGTCTAACTCTGCATGTCCAAAAAAAAATGATATTGCATTCACATCTTGATGACTATGGTGACTATCTAGTTTCACAAGTGGTTATAAGGAAAAGGATTCTGCCTCATTGAAAATTGTTGCCAAGTGAGTTTGTGGATTTGATTAACCTTTTTCTGACAAAACAGATCTTCATCAGTTGAAGATGTGGGCAACATTAATTTAGTAAACCATTAACATTACTTTGTTCTTGTACGATTTTTAACCTATAATTTACGATGAGCTAATCAGAATCAGAGAAATGTCATTGACTAACAGCAGTAACCCCATGTTCACAAATGATAATCGTGGTATTATTTCTGCCATTCACCAGGCTTTTTCCATCTAATGTCATTTAATTCTCCTAACACCATGGGAGGTAAAGAATTACAGAAAGCAAAGGCTCAGTGAAGAGTAAATAGTATTCGGAAAATCAAAATCGAGTTATCTTTTGCAGATGTTCGGATTACTTCTTTAGTTTCTTCTGTTTCTTTTGTCTGCAAGTGTTTCAAAATATACCTTCGTTTTTAATTTTTCAACTGAAACCTGCTAAAAATGAACTGAAACTGTAACAGGGTAAGGTTGTGATCTTAAATTGCTTAGTAGGTGGGAGAGGATGAGAGAAGAATGAGACACATGTAATCAAAGGCCAGGAATACACTCCTGCCAGGTTATGGGTGAAGAACCAAAAGGAAATTTCTTCAGCTGTGTTGTGACAGTTGTAAGAAAGCAATTTACTTGAGCCCAAAGCTCCGGAATCTCATCTATGAAAATAAGAAATCTCGGAGTTAGTGGAATATTTGGTAATAATTAAGACTCAAAACAAAGTCAATCTACCCCTATTGTATCTGCTTGACTGGCATTTGGGAGTTATCACTCTCAGTATTCAAAACATATACTTCCCTTAGGAAGTCACTCTTAATGTTTCACATATTTAATGTCTTTTTATCAATAAAATAATAAAATGCTGTCATCTTTTTTCTGTAACTACTCAATAACGTCCTTCATTTTTCCATCTTCACTTGAAAGATATTTTCAGGTTAAAAAATGGAAAATGATTTATTTTGCTTACCTATGTCATGGTAACATGGTAATGTATCACAGTGTATTTTTATATTGAAATGTGCAGTATTTGGATTTACTTGGCTTTAGGCTTCATGCTAACCACCACATCCTCTTTACATCTAAAAATAGCTCCTGTCTTTCCAAATGGGGACCAAACCCTCTGACTTCTCAGAATGTGTTTTTCCCCCTACTTATGTTTGAAGCCACCCACCCATTTTTACTCTTTGCATAGTTAACAAGCAGTATTCTGTAGAAATGTTCGTTCACCTTCCCTAGGTACCAAAGTTCCATTACTCCCATTACAGAGTGGCTTTGATGTACACAGGAGTGAGAGGGCAAAAGAACCAAAGTCAGTGGAGGTTTGCATGTGTGGGGTATGACATTAATTTGCACTTTGAATAATCATTTCAGGATATGTATACAGGATGTCAGCATATCTGCTTCAAAAGTAGGGGAAAAACCCTGACGTCCATTAACTCATTGGTCTACATGGGTTTAAACCTCTGATTTGGATTTTTTTTTGGCTGTTTGTTATTTATCTATAAAATAGACAACTTTACTTAAGAATAGATGTATAAACTTCTCCAAAATCTTAATATGTACAGATTTATATAATGTGCTCATAGTGAAAAACATTGTTTTAGCAAACATTCTCAAGTTTATTTTTATTTCTTAATATGTTTGACTTTCCTAAAATAAATAATTTTGGGGGTAATTCTAATAATATAATTATATCAATACTTCTGGAATAAATTACAATTTTTGCTTAAAACATTTCAAGTGAAATAATCAAGAATTTTGATCACTCAAATCTACACTTAGAGTTGAAAAATTCACAAGGTATTATCAAAATACTTAGAAAGGAAATAACACAATTTTTAGAAAATCTTTATTTCTATTATCAACAAAAAATTTAGCTATGAAGTTAATCATAATATTTTACAATTATAGCGCATTCAGAGTTTTACTTTTAATTCTCTTGATTTGGATTAAATTAGGCCAAAGTGACTGCTTATCTGGATATGGTTGAAGATAATCTACCATTCATCTTAGACTCATCTCATTTGCAAACCTATTGCTGCTTTGTCTACCATATCCACTGTGTTAGAGGGGTAGAGGGAATCTGTTTGTGGTTGAATTGTGTTCCTTTAAAATCCATATGTTGAAATCTTAACCTACAGTACCTCAGAATGTGATCTTATTTGTAGATACAGTCATTGCACATACAGTCACAGTACCTAATCTAAAGTCCTCAGGTTTGGTTTTTTTTTTTTTTTTTTTTTTTTGATTAAACAAAATTCTCTGGATATTCATCAAGGTTGTTGAATCCATCAACAGTTTATTCTTTTTCATTGTTGAGGGTAGTAATCGATGGATATGTACACTTTGTTAGCCATTTACCCACTGAAGGTCATCTGAATTTGTTCTAGTTCTAGACAATTACAAATAAAGATGCCCTGATGCTAAAGTACAGATGTTTTGTGAACCTCAGTTTTTATTTCCCTGGAATAAATACTCCTGGGTACAATTGCTGAATCATTTGGTAGTTGTGTGTTTAATTATTAAAGAAGCTTCAGAACTCTTAATACTTAAGGGTGCACAAATCAAAGCCATAGGGAGAGATCCCTACACACCAACCAGAATGACCAATAGTGACAAGCCCAAATATGGTGAGGATTTGGAGGACCCACATCATTCACCCATTACCGATGGGAAAGCAATTTAGACTGTCATCTTTTATCTGTGTCTCCTGAGTTCACTGGTTCTACGTTTTAGATCTGTCTCTAAATACTTCTGGACTCTACCTGGCGAACCTAGTTTAAAGGAAAATGTGCATCAGAGTTTAGGATTGATTGAGTGCAGTTAATCCTTATCATTCACAAATCTTTATTTGCAAATTTGCAGCCTCTACTAAAATTTATTATTACCCCAGAATCAGTAGTCACAGCCCTTTTATGCTTATTCATTGATGTCTGCAGAGCTGCAAAAAAAATTTGAGTGACCTTAAGTTCATGTTCCCAGCTGAAGTTGAACAAGGCGACATCCTGTCTTGTTCTGGTTTCATCTTTCATGCTGCAAGCAAGTGTCCTTTCTGCAGTCTTAGTGTCACATTTTTCTCAATTTGTGCTCTTTTCCATTGGGAGCAATGGTTCAGTTTGTTAATCCAGTGTTTATGGGAATTTTAAAGAACATAAATGTAGAACTTTGTAGAGCCACAAGTAAAGAGAATTGGCTCCATTTTATTGTACAAATGAATCACAGTTAAATAAGAACAATGGCAATCCAGCCCAAAAACTCCTCCTTCCAAAAATACCACTTTGCTCTCAAATCACTTCTATTTTCTACAGCAGGCAGAGTTACAGTGAACATATTTTCCAATTTAGGGGAAAAAGTCCTGGTTTACAACCATTTGTAAATGTATGATTAGTGGTTCATTTTATTTTCAAAATATCATTGTTAGAACAAAAAATGTTACTATCACTTTCTGTCAAAGTGAGATGAGTACCACGTAATGTAACCTTTTCTTTAAAATTCATAAGGAAATCACAACTACAAGTACAATAATTGACTCTATGGATTGTTGTGTATATACAAATTAGTTCATTCTGATGGGTGAATTTATTTTTAATACCTTGGTTATTTTAGTTACTTCATAAGTAAATACTGGATATTCTACTGGGAGCAGAGGTCCCTTTGTTTCCAGCCCACCCTTGTGCTTTTTCTTTGCCTTTTCCAAAGGCCAACATTGGTTGGATGTCCCTCCCCACCATGTAATGTTCTTCAAAAGTTTGGGTGGAATCCAGATATAGAAAAGAAGGTAGCAGTGGCTAACAGGCATGATGATGCTTCCAGTGAAACAGATTTCCAGTGCAAAGGATAAGTTTGAAAACGTATGTGGATGCCATGGCTCTTGGGAGATAGAACTTGAAGGGAGGGGGACTGACGTTGTGATGCAGGGAGTTAAGCTCCCACTTGCGACCATCACATACCAGAGTGCCAGTTCAAGTCCTGACTACTCTGCTTTTCATCCAGCTTCTTGTTAATGGGCTTAAGATGGCAGTGGAAGATGGCCCAGTCCTTGGATCCTTGCCACCTATGTAGGAAACCATAATGGAGTTCCTGGCTCCTAGTGTCAGCCTGGCCTAGACCTGGTTATTGCAGCCAGGCCATTTGGTGAGGGAATCCGTGATGGAAGATCTTTTTCTCACTCATTTCCTTGTCTCTTTGTTGACCTGCCTTTCAAATAAGTAAACACATCTATAACATAAGAGAACTTTAAGGGAAGTGCTGATGAGGCCATGATTCCAGGCTTGACCATTAGACTAATGGGCCCCTCTTCATTCCCCTCTTGTGGGGAGTCCCTGGGGGTATTCCCACATGAGTCAAGGGACTACTAGTGAAGATGCAATCAGGGGATGTTCCAAATGACTGTTCCTGGGGATCTCCCAGGAAGCAGATATAATAGGGAGACAATAATTCCACTGACCAGCATGTTTCTGAACCTGTTTCCTGCAGATCTGAGCTGTGAATTACAACTTTCTGCTGTGAGACTGACAGACAGTATCTGACAAGCTCAACCTCAGTCTCCAGTCACTTGCTTCAAAGAGCTATTTGTGTCTAGAGTGATTTATGCTACTGAAAAAAAAAAAAAAGATTTTCTTGACATATAATTCTAGTACTAGATGATGATATTAGGAGAACGCTTTTTTTCCCATTGGTCTTGTAGAGAGGAAAAATGACTTTTTCTGTATATTACTGAAATGTCTACTTGAGACTTGACAATGAGATGAGAAGCAAATATCCCTATAATGACAATGCCAGTAATCTAGATAATTACTCCAAAATACTAATCTTTTTAAAAATAAGCCCATTTTTATCTGTTTTTTCTTTTTCTTTTTTTTAAGGGAAAAGCTTCATTGTCAGGTGAGGGAAACCTGATAAGCTGCCTCCCTGAAAAATAGCCTGTACTGGGAGAACAGGTCTTAGAGAACTTAGCAGAGGTAAGGAAGTGGGAGCAGCAAATCCCATTAGAGTGGGGTGGAACTGACACTTGTGATTGGGACATTTGGTCAACTGACTTCCAGTAACCCAGGCTGGGCTTAGGAAGATGGTACCACTTTACTAACAGTAACTATATGATAACACAGTAAAATATTAACTTTATTGTGATAAAGGTTTTTCTAGTTGTGATCAGATCAAAAATAAAGTTGATAGGACATGACTGAAACCATTTAAACACTACCTCATAAATAATTTAATAAGATTTAATTTAAAATATTGTTACGGGAAAATGGCAGTGGAGAAATTATCCTTACCTCGGTTATTTGACTCACATGGAAGAATTTGCAAGAGAATGGCAAAGAGATTTAAAAGTATTTATTAGAATCAAAAACCTCCAGCCAGAGTGGCATGGAGGGAGCATCCAAGAGAGGAAAACCCAAAGGGGACTGGTGGCAGTCAGCTTTAAGTACAATTTCAAAGGAAGGATTAAAAAAAAACTTGCTGATTAGATTGGCATTCAGTTACCAGGCAGGGACAAAAACCACCAAAAGACCTCACTTACAATTCTCCACCCTGCCTGGCCTGCTAAGGGTGCGATAGGTAACTTGTTTTTCACAGTAAGCTGTGAGCTCTGGAGGAGCTCCTTTGCTATTCTCCTGGTAAATTTGGAGATTCAGAAGGAAGGAGGGCAGCCTGTTAGTTCTTGGTGAAGGAAGCAAATATTTCACACCCCAAATTCCACTGGGATCCCCTGACTATTAACCTGTCCGACGCCTCACATTCCCTCCTCCTGGTGGAAACCCTAACATCTGTTAGTGGGAACCAGGCGATGATCACTCTGGCTGCTTCATGCTGGAAAGGGGCATCTGGGAAGAGGAGTCGAGACAGGGTTGCAGCATATCAGTTTTTTCTTTGAAAAGAATCTCTTTAAAGTAGGTAAAATAAGATTTGAAACTATTTTTAAGTTTCACTCAAATACACAAATTGGAAACTTGTATTGGTAAAGCTTAACGATAGGAAGCTGGTAACAATGATTGAAAATATATGAGTTAATTCATTACTTTTGGAATCATTCTGGTTTGTCATTGTCTTAGAAGCCCTTCCTAAGAGGTTATTGATAAATAACCTTTTGTTTCCTGAGAAATTTCATTAATGTATCCATACACCAGAAAAGGCTACATGCCTATCAATTTTCATTTTATTTATTTTTAAACATTTATTTAATTATTTGAAAGAATGACAGAGTGTAGGGGGGTGTGGGAGACAGAGAGAGAGAGAGAGAGAGAGAGAGAGAGAGAGAGAGATTATGCACTTGCTGATTTACTCCGCAAATACCAGAATGATTTGGTGCCAGGTCAAATTCAGGAGCCAGAATTCCATCTAAGTCTTTCACAAGAAAGCAAGAACTCAAGTGAGCTATCATCTGCTGCCTCCTAAGCTCATTAACAGGAAGCTGGATCAGAAGTATAGAGTAACCAGTGTTTGTACGAGGCACCCTGATATTGGATGCGGGCACCGCGAGTTGCAGCTTAACATTCTATGCCACAATGCTCACCTTATTCATCAGTTTCAAGATACATAGTTTTCAAAACTCCAATTAATATCTTCATGAGTATTTAGGAAAGTTTGATGCAATATTTAGACAATTTCTGTCATAAATACATCCTGAAATCTCTTTCATCTTTATTTTCAAATTTAGAGTTTGGTCCATTCCTTTGGGAATTGAAATAGCTGTATCTGTCCATTTTATAGGCATTTATAATCACCAATTCCCAGGAGTGGAGCCAGGTAGAATTATAAACTCTTACTTACAGTGCACTAAAATAATTTTATAAAATTACACACACTGGGGCTGGAGCTGAGGCATAGCATCCCATGTGGGTGCGGGTCCAAATCCCCGCTGCTCCACTTTTGATCCAAGTCTCTGCTGATGCTCCTGGGAAAGCAATGGAAGAGGCCCAAGTGCTTGGGCCCCTGCACCCAAATGGGAGACCTGGAAGAAACTCCTGGCTCCTGACTTCAGACCCTCCCAGCCTCAGCCATTGAGGCCATTTGGAGAGTGAACCAGTAGATGGAAGATCTTTCTCTCTATGTATCTCCTCTCTCTCTCTCTCTCTCTCTCTCTCTCTCTCTCCTTTCCATCTATCTCTATCTCTGTCTCTATCTCTACCTCTATCTCTCTGTAACTCTGCCTTTCAAACAAATAAATATTTAAAAAATTACATACATTATCACTTTTTAGTTTATTCATTGTCAATGAAAGGTTTCAATCAAATTTTAAGATTCTTATTATTCAGATTAAGCAATTAAACTAAACTTTATGTGTTGAATTGATATTGGAATAAATATGTTCCAATCACTCCCCCATTTAGATATTCAGAATTTATTGTTCCTTACAAAAATGATAATTGACACTAAAATTATTCAGAGGACAGTCATTTTTTGGATTGATTAAAAATAAAGCTTGTCTTCCCACTCCCATAGTAACTGTCTTCATTCCTCTTTTTTTCCCCATTTTCCTTCTTTCCATCTCTGTCCTCTCAACATACTCACTCTTTGGGATAAACCAGTGAAAGTAAGTCTAGTGAAGTAAGAGAAAAAAACATACTCTGCACAAAAGGAACAGGTTTTGAGAAAACTGGAGGAGAAATGTGAAAATTGAACCTGGGCTTCCATGATGTACAGCAAGAGATAGTGGTCAGTTAAGCTGAGCAGAGACCATGGAGACTGTTGCGAGCCATGTTGAGGATTTTGATTTCCTCTGAGGTGAATAAAAGCCATTGGAATACTTGGAGCTGAGGAGTGTCTAGATTAGATTTATGTTGTTGAAAGATTATTTGGACAGCTCTGGAGAAAATGGACTATAGGAGATTAAGATAAGAAACAGAGAAAAATGAGGCAACTCTTCAGGTAATTCAGACATGAATGTTTGAACTCAAATGGCAGGAAAATGTGAACAAATTTGGGTGCATTACAAAAGTACTTAGAAACCAGAATTCCTAAGATTTCAAAACCTAGGTGATATCCAAAATGAGAAGTAGCAATTTCCCTTCCTCTGTCTGATAACTCTGCTACATGTTTATGTGGGCAGCAGGATGAATCCATTGATAGTATTTATAGAGTTAGAATCATGGAAAGGATAAAAATTTGGGGGATGGAGTAAAAGATTCTTTGTGAGAGGGAGAGAATGATGATGGAAGCAAATGGGTTCTCTATCAGGTCATACTATAAATTAACACTCAATTGGACAAATGCAGCAGGCAATTGGATATTTTGGTTTAAATATCAGGAAACAGAGAAGTACTAAGGATGGACTTTTGTAATGCTTCTATAATGAAGTTGATATATGAAAGGAGATGCAAGCTTACAAACTCTCCTGTAAATCTTTGCCTCATTTTTTTTGGATTACTCAAATGAATCACTAAAATTATTTAAAATATTTAAGCTTAATATTCTTTTATAACAAGGTATTCAGATAGGACTGATTTTTAGTACAATATCTAACTAAGTGTAATAAAAAGGTTAAGACCACACCCTAAATATAAGCATTTAATTTTTTTCCCCTGGGCAAAATATAATGATCTAATTTCAAATGACATACATATGTGTATATGTGTATGGGGAGGGATTTAGTTTTATAAGCATATTTTAAAGGCTCAAAGGGTTTATAGACATCAAATGAGTCTTCAAAAATAACAACCCAGTGATTGAAGTGTAAATGAATCATGAAATCTATGGATTAAATATGCCTGGATTTATTATGAATAATTAAAAATTAAGGCTTGCTTAGGGCAAAGTATGACTGAGGCTTTCTACTGAACCCCAAGTACCCGAAAACTTTATAACTTTAAAACATGTAATTTTTCAAAGTTTGTAAGGCCTGGAATTTCTATACATCATGTTACCTATTTTCCCTTAGAAATATATTAACCCTTCATTTATAAGTTGTAAATTATAATCTCTAGGAAGAATCTTTTTCTGGATAGCCCTGGAAAACTATTTCAAGGAAACACATTAAAATTTTAAAAATTGGATCTGTTTGATTGAATTTTAATATAAAATGAATGAAACAAGCTATAACAACTAATTACATGTAATCAACTGAAGAAATGACAAATTCGGAATTAAAAGATCATTTCACAGTACTATTTGTGGAAAAAACCCTCAAAATGTGGTGATTTTACTTGATTGGAAGCTCATTGTAAGACAGTGTAGTAGGAAAGCTCTGTCTTTTACAAGATATTTTTGTCTTGGGCTTAATTTTAAAAAAAGTGGCCACTACTGCAGGTCAATCTAATCATGTTTCAGCTTTGTGTTCATCAGTCATTTTATAACTTTGTCTAGTGAAAACTGACCTCAATCAGTAATGGACATCAAAAAGCTTCTCACATAAGAAAAAAATAACAAACTCAAGAAAATACCAAGTTCTACAGGACTATGAGAACTACTTGAGAACAATTGGAAAAGAAAAACCTGTCTAAAGGACTAGTGATTCATAACAAAAAATTTACCAAAATTGGGAAGACATTGCTGTTTGCTATTCAGATTATAGTAGCTCCCCTTCATTAGAGTTCTTCAAGTAAGTAACTTGAGTTATTGTAAATATGATCCATTACCACTTAGAAATACTAAACCTCTCTGAAAATTAGTGTCCATGAATCTTTTTCCTTATGTGATTCCCAATGCAAAACCAGCTTCCTCAAATGTACTTCTTTTTTTTTTTTTTTTTTTTTTTTTTTGACAGGCAGAGTAGACAGTGAGAGAGAGAGAGACAGAGAGAAAGGTCTTCCTTCCGTTAGTTCACCCCCCAAATAGCCGCTACAGCCGGCGCACTGCACCTATCCGAAGCCAGGAGCCAGGTGCTTCCTTCTGGTCTCCCATGTGGGTGCAGGGCCCAAGGACTTGGGCCATCCTCCACTGCCTTCCTGGGCCACAGCAGAGAGCTGGCCTGGAAGAGGGGCAACCGGGACAGAATCCGGCGCCCCAACTGGGACTAGAACCCGGTGTGCCGGCTCCACAGGCAGAGGATTAGCCAAGTGAGCCGCGGCGCCGGCCCAAATGTACTTCTTGACAACTGATACTTTCTTCAATGGTACTAATACATTTGGGGCCCTTGCCTGAAACTAGAACCCAGAAAGATATATGACCAAATGGGGCTGGCGCCGTGGCTCAATAGGCTAATTCTCTGCTTTGCGGCGCCGGCACACTGGGTTCTAGTCCCGGTCGGGGCTCCGGATTCTGTCCCGGTTGCCCCCCTTCCAGGCCAGCTCTCTGCTATGGCCCAGGAGTGCAGTGGAGGATGGCCCAAGTGCTTGGTCCCTGCACCCCATGGGAGACCAGGAGAAGCACCTGGCTCCTGCCTTCAGATCAGCGCATTGGAGGGTGAACCAACGGCAAAAAGGAAGACCTTTCTCTCTGTCTCTCTCTCTCTCACTGTCCACTCTGCCTGTCAAGAAAAAAAAAAAAAGATATATGACCAAATGCATTTCAGGATAATATTTTCCAACTTCTGTTATACTTTACTCCAGAAGCAACTTGTATGCTTTTAAAACTTTGAAACAAAATCTCTCATTTCCTTCTGCAGCCCTACTGATAAGTCACAAAGCTGGTCTTTCTTGAATTTTGAGGCAAAATTTGATAGATTGGCACTCAGGTAGCCCCTAGAAATGAGAATCCCTTAAAGCCCTTTGGAGGCACTTTTTTTTCATAGTTCGATACCCAAAATTGTCATAGTACACTCATCTTATAGCATTAGTGAAAGAGAAGAAGATATGTGGTCAACAAATTGCTTGAAATCACTTTTTGTGCCATCCCAAACCTGGAACTTTTTGCCAGTTTGTTGATCGTATATTTTGCTGAGAGTTTGCTAAAAGGAGTTACTCTGTCCCCCAAACATTCACAAATTCTTATATACAACTCCATCCTCTGTCAAGTGATTAAAACAAATCAGTCAATCAACAGGTGGATTACCTGTTGTACGTTCAAAGTAGTGGTTAGGAGAGTGTCAAAAGGCAAGTGTGGGTGGGATGGTAGGTAGGGTGGGAAGATTCACTATGTTCCTAAAGTTGTATTTATGAAATAATTGAAGTTTGCATACCTTAAATAAAAGGTTTCTCCAGGGGGTACCTATGTAGCACTTACCCTATGTGTTAGACACTTCCTCTAGTTTGATACAAATAATTTATTGAGAGATGGGAATTATGGTCTCTTACAGAAAATGAACTCATCTTGAGAGACATTAAGTAGATCACACAAGGTCCCAGTTGAGAACTTCATACATGTTCCATTTGTCACACTAGAAGGACAGAGTGCATTGTGCCCTCTACCTCTTAGTACACACTTAATAGTTTTTTTTCTTTTATTTGTATTAATTTGTTTCAAAATCTATTAAGGGGAAAATGAATGAGGGCTTTCCTAGTTGAATTTATAATTACAGGATCAGTATACCTCTTTTATTCACTTTTAATTAAAATTTATTTTCAATTTATTTGAAAGAAACAGAGAAAGATCTTTTTTCAACTTAATATTTTATTTTTTGAGATAACATAATTTTGATATATATTATGGCTCGCTAAATAAAGAGTTCAGCAAATAAAACAAGAAGACCGTAGCCAAGTAAGAAAACAGGCAAGGGCCATTAACGATGATCAAATGAGAGGATGTTCAACATCACTCATAATCACAAGTCATGAAAACCACAGTAGTGTATAATCCCTATCTTGTTTGACAAAGATTTAAAACACATTTGACAAAACACTATTTGCAGCAAAATTGGTATTCACAGGTACTTTTTTTTGGAAAGATTTACTTATTTATTTGAAAGGCACAGTTACACAGAGAGAGAGATAGGGGGAGAGAGAGAGAGAAAGAGAGAGAGAGAGAGAGAAAGAATTGTCCATCTGCTAGTTCACTCCACAAATGACTGCAGTGGTGGTGTTGGAACAGGCTAAAGCCAGGAGTCTGGAACTCCACACAGTCCCCCCGACTCTGCTCTATGGGAGTCAGGGGCCCAAGCACTTGCACCACCTTTTACTGCTTTCCCAGACAAATTAGCAAAGAGCTGAACTGGAAGTGGGGCCAGGGTTCCAACCAGTGCTCATATGGGATACCAGAGACTCAGGTGTTAGTTTAGTCCATTGCACAACAATGCCAGTTCCTATTTTCTATTTTTAACTTTATTTCCTGCAATGGAGGGATAACACACAGTATTCATCTTTCTGTGTCTGCCTTATTTCACTCACCATGAGGTGCTCCAGTTCCAACCTTTTTGCTGTAAATGATAGTGTCATTCTTTTTTTATAGCTGACTAATATTCCATTGTGTATGTACCACATTTTCATTATCCATTATACATTAATCTGATGATTGACACCTTGGTTGCTTCAATATTTTGGCTACTGTGAAGTGTGTTATATAAACATGGAGGAGCAGCTGTCTCTTTTACAGTGAGATCATGTCTTTTGGCTATACCTCTAATATCTGGATATCGGGATCGTATTTCTAATACTCTAAGAAATTGCCATACTATCTTCCACAGTGACTGCACCAATTTAGGTCCCCACCGAAAGTTTCTAAGACCTCCTCTTTCTCCATATACTCACTAGAATTTATTGCTCTCTGGCTTTTTGATAATAGCCATTCTGACATTGTGGCTTTGGTTTGCATCCCCCTTATGGGTAGTGATACTGAGCATTTTTAAATATATTTGTTGGTCATTTTTATTTCTTCCTTTGAGAAGCTTTATTTTGCCCTTTGCCCATTTTTTAACTGCATTGGCTGATTTTCGTTGTTACTTTGTTATGGATATGAATCCTTTGTTAGATTAGTAGCTTGCAAACACTTCTTAACTTACACTAAAATTGCTTTACAATTAGAGAGTAAATAAATTATGTGGATAAAAAGATGTCACACATATATTCAAATGTTTAAGCAAAACTACCTGAACATTACTGCTACAAGGAAACAAAAAACCGGAGATCAAGGGCTGGAGCTGTGGCACAGTAGATTAGGCCTCTGCCTGCAACACCTGCATCACGTGAGTCCTGGCTGTTCCACTTAGGATCCAGCCCCCTGCTGATGGTCTGGAAAAACAGTGAAAGATGGCCCAAGCACTTGGGCCTCTGTATTCATGGGGGAGATACCCGAGGGGGCTAGAGGCTCCTGGCTCCTGGCTTCAGATTGGCCCAGCTCCAGTTGCAGCCATTTGGGAGTGAACTAGCAGGTGGAACTCTCTCTAACTCTGACTCTTAAATGAATAAATAAATGTTAAAAAAAAAAAACTGGAGGGGCCTGGAACTGTGGCATAGTGGGTAAAGTTGCCACCTGCAGGGCCTGCATCCCATATGGGCGCCTATTCCAGTCCTGGCTGTTCCACTTCCATTCCAGCTCCTTGCTAATGTGCCTGGGAAAGCAGTAGAAGATGGCCCGAGTGCTTGGGCCCCTGCATCTACGAGGGAGACCTGGAAGAAACTCCTGCATCCTGGCTTCAGATGGGCCCAGCTCTGGCTGTTGCAGCCATTTGGGGAGTGAACCAGTGGATGGAAGACCTCTCTCTCTCTCTATTTCTGTCCCCCTCTATTTCTCTCCCTCCCTCCTCTGCCTCTCTCTAACTTTACCTTTTAAATAAATAAATAAATAAATAATCTTGAAAAATTACATTAAAGATACCTGGAGATTAAATTTCCTATTGTATGGCCTCTGATAATTAAGAAATATATCTAATGGCAATTACTCCACTAGACTCTGCTATAGCAATCCACAAATGTGTGTGTGCATGCGTGCATGTGTGTGTGTGTATGTGTATCAGGGGAGTCTTGGGGTTTCTTTCATTTTGCTGTCCTCTAACTAATCACTGGCATACAGTCCCGATGATCATAAAGCATTGCTTTAAATTTCAGTCATTGTTTTTTAGAATTTTTTTGGAATGAAGAACAAATTCATATTTCAAATGACTGTTCAAACAGATATCCTCAGAGATTCATGCAACAAACTTCTAGAGAAGACAACTGAGAAATACTTTTCACAATGTAAAAATGGCTTAGGTACCTGCAGATGAGCAGAGACCACTTGCCTCTCCTTTATCTCCTCTCCCTCCCATCCTTCTCTCCTTCCTATTTCTCTCGGGATGTAAACTTAACAGATCTAGTTTTCATTTTTGTTTTGAATATACTGCAAAGCTTGTCTTTTGGAACCATCTAAGCATTTCAAAGGAACTCAAAGAAGGATAACTACACACAAAGATCAACCCCAGGGCAATGGAAAGTGAGGAGGAGAAAGGCCTCCAGCAAACCAGAAAGTGAAAAACTTCTCAAATCAACTGCTACCCAGATTACAGTGCATTTTGCTTAGTTCCCACAAACATGTTTTCCTTCACCAAATATTTGCCATTTGAAGTCTTTTCTAGCTAAGCCACATGTCTCGCTTTCTGACACATTTATCTGTATGTTCCCTATTTGATCTTTCATCTAACATGTGGGAGACCAACCTCAGGATCTCTAGTTTTTATATAATGAGTGTGTAAGATTGCAAATTATGGATATGTGTTCTATAGTTACTAGTATCACATCTTCTTCATTCACCACTTAGCTATGCTCAACTGAAATCTGTAATTTTGTTGTCAAATAATTTATAAAAGTATGTACAAGGATGAGGTGAAAAAGAAGAGGCTGCATATTATGTAATAGAATGAACAGTTTTTAATTTTTTTTTTTTTTTTGGTTTTACCTTTTTGAAAGGCAGAGAGAGAGATAGACAGAGAGAGAGGAGACCTTCCTTCTGCAAGTTTGTGCACCATACGTCCACAACAACCAGTACTAGGCCAGATTGAAATGAGGAGCCAGGAACTTTCTCCTGTTCTCCCAGGCCAGCGGCAGGATCCCAGTAATTGGACTATCATCCATGGCCTTCAGGCACTGAGATATGGGATACAGGCATTCTCCATTGTGGCCTAGTGCATTGCTCCACAACACATACCCAGATAGTATGAATAATCTTGAAGTCAACCAAAGCACTCCAGGGGCTTCATTTTGCTTACAAATCAATACATCTATATGGTTAACACTTGTTTTCTAATTCATGTAATATTTCTGTGAATATATTAATATATATAAACATCAATAAAACATTAAAATGTCTTGGTACTGGCTATGAATATATATATCCCTACAGGAATATGTATATGGGGATGTGTGTATATAACAGATACTCAACTGCTTACTGGGAGTTAAACTTTACAAGAGTCCACTGAGAAAGAACATGACAGGCCAGATACCGTAATCATGTAATGAAATACGTACATACACATTGAAAATTTCATTCAGTCTGTACAAAAGCATTTGAGGATGAATATGAACATACCAGTTAAAAGGAAAATAATTGAAATCAACACTATAATCAACATATTTGCTTTACAAATTCTTGCTTGTTGTATATAACTAACTCATTCTTTGATGGGAGAGATTAGGAGAGATTAAAGTAATTCAATGACTCATCTCTTATAAAGAATATAAAGAAGAATATTTCACTATTGACATGAGAATTTCTTCTTGACTTAAGATGTCTTCTTTCAATAATTTTAATCAGGTGTTTTGCATAAAAAAGAGTATTGGACTGAGATATTTGGTTACCATGGAGGCCAATGATTTTAAAATCATATTAAATGTAAAGTGGCTGTTTTCTATGTAAACATTTTTAAATTTTTTTAAAATAAGAAATATGCCCCTTTCTTCTCTGGGATAAAATTAAATTATTGAGGATATCTAAAGAAATAAATATATCTTTTTTTGGCTGGATGCAGCATATTTGAATCAATAAATTATTTACATTTACTGAATTTCCGAATCAGTTTCATTGTTCATTGGTAATTAAACTCTGAAATTTTTTATTGCTACTTTGATATTCAAAAATTCTTTCTCAGAAATTGCTTTTATTATTTCATTCAACCCAATTTATTCTAATTAAAGTAAAAACTCAGAATATTTAGAGTTTAGGGTTTAGGCAGAGCCTAAATGAGGTATTGTAAAAGGATACATCTTTGGAACAACCATTTTAGTAACATGGAACATTAAAGGTGAAAAATTTGACAGCACTAAATGCAGTTTCAAATAAATTTTCTTTTAATCTTGACTAGTTTTGAACATAAACACTTGTACTCTAAACCTTTGGAAGTTATTGGGGGGGGAAGCCATTGTAATCCATAAGCTGTACTTTGGAAATTTATATTCATTAAATAAAAGTTAAAAAAAAAAAAAAACAGCCTTTGGCAGTCAGTAGAAACTTTAGGCTAATCCTATTGTTGTTAATTCTACAGTTTATTTAAAATTGGAAAGCTTCCCTTTCTAGTGGACCAAGTCTAAAAAATCCTCAATATTTATATCTTAGCAATAAAATAGCAAGTGGAGTAATTTTATTCCACTTTATTTTCTTAAGAAAAAAAATAAATAGCTTAAAAATGAAACCCTGTTAATATTAATCAACACAGAGAGACCGATGATGGAATAATCAGGTTGTCTTTAGTGAAATGGTCATTGAGCTCCCTGAAGGTTCAACCCCGTGAAGATAGAAACTGTGTTGTAGACCCCACTCCTCTTCCAAACAGTAACTAACAAACAGTAAGTGCTAACCTGTCAAGGAGTGAATAAATGAATAAATCAATGTGATGAATTCAATCTGCAGTCAAATGCTGGAAGAGACAGGTTGTGGAAACTTTTTATGATTTAACATCAACTAGAAACATAATATATGTTACATGTTTATGGTCATAACTGACTAAATGGTAAAATAAATAATTAGCAGGAAATATTTTCAAAATCCTAGTAATCCTTAGGGTAAAGGAATACAGTGCTATTTACTTCAAAGTCACACTCAAGGACATCTTTAGGGTTCCCAATTTATCTTCAGTAGGCACAGATTCTTCTTACAAACAATTTTTAAAAATATTGTCTCATTTTCTGAAGTTACTAGGATTGTGAATGATGGTGGCCACTTGATTTGCACAAAAAGACAGTTCAGAGATGTAGGAAGTTGGGAAAAAATGAAAAGTAATGATGAAAATCTACTTACATAAAACTAGACCTTTAATGTCTTCCAAGGTAGCTGTCAGGTATGCTAATGAAGCAGTAGATGACTGGGGCTGAGAACAAATTTGAGCATGACACTGTGGATTTGAATCTTGTTTCTGCACTTGCTGGTTTGGGTGAGTCCAAGAACCCATGGGCTCATCTTGTGTTTCAGTAACTTTGCACTGATATTACAAAACTCTATTTCAATTTATTTTATTTGTGAGTTAGAGCTAACATCAGCACTCACTCCCTATTGTGGAGGCTACCAAAGTTAACACTTGTAAAGCACTTAGAACAGTGTCTGGCACAAGCTGCATGCTCTGAAGTACAAGTTCTTATTATTAGCCACTATTCACACTACAGAAGAGACCACAGTGAAAGAAGCACAACCATGCTCACCTCCATCCTGGGCTTTTAACTTTACCAAACCCCCTTCCTGTCTACAGTAACTTGTCCTCCTCCCCTCTTCTTGTTTTTCTCAGTGCTGTGTCAGGTCTGTGACACTTTACATTCCCTTGCGTCTGTGACCACCAAGTCTGCTTTCACCCAGCAAAACATATTTGGATCACCGAAGCCACTCATAAATTGCATGTGCCATGAATCATGGAGACGCTGCGGTGAGCCTTCTAGATTCCTTGTCTACATTTTGCTATATGTGGGATTACTCTACATTCAGTTACTCAAGAGAGGCTTCTCAGGAATTCTTAACACTCCAGATAAAGGATTTTAAAACGTGATTATTGCCAGACTACACACTTCTCATAAAATAAATCGTCATGTGTTGAAATGTAATATCTTGTCCAACCAACAATATCCCTTTATGGGAGCAAGGAGTTCTGTAACCAAAGAGGGACTGACAACCATCTCCAACACGTAGACCAACATCAAACCCCATTAAAATCTCAGATTCTAGGGCTGCCATTGGGTCCCATGGGTTAAGCCACTGCTTGTGACTCTGACATCGCCATGAGCACAGGTTTGCATCCCAGCTACTCCACTTCCCATCCAGCAGTGAGAGGTGGCCGGACACCTGGGCCCCTGCTACCCATGTTTGAGACTTAGCTGGAAATTCCAGGCCCTGGGTTTTGGCTCAGACCAACCCCCACAATTGCAGCCATTTGGGCTTGGACCAAGGGATAGAAGCGCTCTTTCTCTCTCTCTCTCTTTTTTAACACTGCTTTTCAAATAAATAAATCTTTCAAAAATCTCAGGTCCTTGGTTGTTTCCCAGGCTCAGACTATTAAATGCTAGAAGGAAAGTCAGAGTATTATTTCCCAAGTCTTTATAAGTCAGTCACAGGTTCATGCAAAGAAAGCAGATGATGCTCTTTGAAGTAACATCCAGAAAGAATTACCAAGATGTTCAGGTGTTCTTAGTAAACGCAACCAGAGAAGAAAAAAACAGTCTGTGTGTGTGAAGGATCTTCAACAAGTCCCTATTAGGATGTGGACGTGGGCCGACACCACAGCTCAATAGGCTAATCCTCCACCTGTGGCGCTGGCACACCAGGTTCTAGTCCCGGTCGGGGCGAAGGAGTCTGTCCCAGTTGCCCCTCTTCCAGTCCAGCCCTCTGCTGTGGCCCAGGAAGGCAGTGGGGGATGGCCCAAGTACTTGGGCCCTACACCCCATGGGAGACCAGGAGAAGCACCTGGCTCCTGGCTTTGGATCAGCGTGGTGCGCTGGCCGCAGCGTGCCGGCCATGGCGGCCATTGAGGGGTAAACCAACGGAAAAAGGAAGACCTTTCTCTCTGTCTCTCTCTCTTTCACTGTCCACTCTGCCTGTCAAAAAAAAGGGGGGGGATGTGGATGTGAAGGAATTAGAATAATGGTACCATTGGATTTAGGAGAAAATCCACCTTCACAAAACTTGGACATGCTGATGGTGAACTATTTGCTAAGCCAGCTTATTTTGTGGGGCCATTTCTAAATTTCTTGTCTTAAAAGCAGTCCATGCTTTGAAATTCTCTAATGCTTAGAAAAGTGGCCTGTAGTCTTCATACAGTTTATATTTTGTAAAATATGTCATTGAAAGAATGGCCGAGAAAAGAAACCAAGAGTGAATCAACAAGTGAAAATGTTTAACGCCAGACTACTCTCTTTTTGGAGAACCCTTCCATTCCTCTTGTTCTACCTCCTCAAATAATATCAGCAATTTTTTAAAAAGAATTTTTTCACTGTACTCGAAATGTAAGATGTAGAGAGAAAGAGAGAGACAGAGAGACAGACACAAAGTGCTCTTCCATCTGAATGTCACAACCCATATCCCCTCAACAGCAGAGGCTGGGCCAGGCCACAACTGGGACCTGTAAAATGAATCTGAATCTTGTACCTGGACAGCAGGAACCCAGTTAGCTTGAGCCATCACCACTGCCTCCTATGGTCTGCATTAGGAAACTTCAGTCAGGGACCAGATCCAAGGCGTTCTGAAATAGGATGCAGGTGTCTTAATTATTAAATGAAATGCCAACTTTTTCTACTAGACAGTCGTAAAATCTGTCTCTTTAAATAATCTCCTGTGCAATCTATTTTGATGGGTGATATTCTCTGGTTATTTCTGAATGTTGGGAATAACCAGAACTTGGAAATAAAGGGATGAGAGTTCTGGCACAGCAGGTTAAGATGCCATTCTGGATGCTGGCATCTCATATTGGAATGTGTGGTTCAAGTCCTGGCTGTTCCACTTCCAATGCAGCTTCCCACTAATGAATCCTGGGAGGCAACAGAAAATGGCTCAAGTACCTGGGCCCCTGTCATTCATACAGGAGACACCAGGTGGGATGGAGTCTTGGGATCCTGGCCTTTCACCAGGCCTGTCCTTTGCTGATTTGGTATTTGGAGAGTAAACCAGTGCATGGAAGATCATGTGTGTGTGTGTGTGTGTGTGGAGAGAGACACTCTGTTTTTCAAGTAGATGGAAATAAAACTTAAAAAATATTTTCTCTTCATTAAAATAATGATTTAAAATTTTTTGTGAAAATGTTAACCCTGCTTACTGACCCTTTTCACTCAGCTTTTACAAAGTATTAATTTTTATCAAGATCACAAATTTTAATCTTTTTTTTTCATTATGCAATGATTATATGTGATCATGTACTAAGATTCTAGATTTTTTTTTTTAAGTCTAATCTGTGCTCTATAAGGGAAGTTTGAAAAAAAGTTGTGGCATCTTACCACTCAGCCCTCAAAGCAAAAGTTGAGAGACACACATAGCTGTTACTGTATGACACTGTCAACCAGGTTTCTACTTCCTGCTATGTAGCGGGGCCAAGTACATTGGCTTTGATTCTCAGATTTGTTTATTTTGCTTCAAATGAGGCACAGAGGCTGGGTACTTTTCCTCTTTGAAATCAGTGCTGTTTCAATATTTGAAAAATATCTCATCTGTTCTGCTCTGCTCAGCTTTTCCCACCTTGATCTACAGTTGTGGACAGCATAGTATCAGGCAATATCTAGAATTTGCATAAACCCCCAATAATAATTATTTGAATATCACCAGTACTTTTTAAATTTTATTTTATATTTTTATTTTAAAAGGGTAATTTTAGGCTTGTACCTAAGTGCTAAAGAGATAATCTTGTGCTTGTATATACAAATAGTTGCATTTCCAATAACTTATCTATAGCACTAAAGAATAACATTGAAACTATGATTCATTTCCTAAAATAAAGTCTTAAAGAAGCTCTAACATCACATTATTTGAATAGTTATAGGCAATAATCAAGCACAAGAGCATTACTTTAAGCTCATGAATCTTTGAAAGTTTTGTGTTTTTGCTGTTTAGTATTGTTTGAATAAATCTATGAGTATGTGTATTCAATTAAAACAAAAGACTTCCAAAGAACATTTAAAATAAAATTCACTTCAGAGCTTAAAAGATAATAGGAAACCTTCATTCACAAGTAACAAGGTGCATTGTAAAAAGAATTCTATGGTAAATCCACATACAGGTGTCATTCTAGCTGTTAAAATATCCACAGGGAAGTAGGATAAGAATTCTCTAAAGAGTCAAATTAGTGAGAAATCCTGGCCTTGAGTGCAGTTTTCTCATTAGTTTATGGCTGTGAATTTTAGGACTATGTCATGTTATAAGAACTATGACAATATCTTCAGATAAACCAAATAAACTAAATAAGCTTAACTTCAAATAATGTGTATATTAAACCCAACTATTTAGTGCACATCTTTTTCTCCTAGTCTATAAACAGCCAGAAAGTTCAAACAAGCAACTATTTCCCTAGGATATGTTTTACTATGAAAAAGAGAGAAAACAAGCACAGATACTGGTACTAAACATGGATTTTTCTAAAACCTGTTTCAGTATTTGATAGATCAGGTAGTAGGGTTTTGGTCCAAATTCTGCATCTATTATTCATGCTATGTTGATCCTCTCCTTTACTGTTTCATAAATTATTTGGTTAAATGGTATTTTTATTTATGTTTCTTGAGATTCTATTTGATTTTAATTTACTTGAGAAGTGTTCTTAGCCACATTGCTATTTAGAAGGAAATTTGCCTTCCAGGATCAATGGTATGCTCAATTATTAAATCTCCTTTTAATAACTATCATTTCATTGTGCTGCATTTTATAGTACATTATTTTCATGAAAGAAGTAGATTCTGGCAATTGATTCTCAGTTGCAGCCCACATCCCCAATTAAAAGCAAGTCACTCCTTTTAGGAGAATACATCTATATTAGATTTAAACATTGTAGGGAAAACCATAATACTTAAAAGTATCATTGAGTATCTAAAAGCATTCGGTCTAGTGGATAGGACATCCATGCACCACATTGGAGTGCCTGGGTTCAATACCTAGCCCAGGCTCTGGATTGCATCTCCCTGCTAATGCAGACCATCAGAGGCAGCAGGGATGGTTCAAGGGTATGGGTCTCTGCCATCCATGTGGGAGACCTGGACTGGGTTCCTGATTTCTATTTTTGACACCATTATGGGTAGTCTTGCAGAGTAAATCAGTGGATGGGAGCATGCTCGCTCCCTCTTTTACTCTCTCCTCTCAAATAAATAAATAATATACGTATTTAAAAATCTCCAACCAGCACGTAGAACCATATGTTAGCTATTTAAGTTGTTATCAAACAACATAAATGTTTTATTCTTCTAGAATTTGAAAACAATATAAGAAATATTCAAACATATTTTTAAAGAAAGAAAAAGAGGATAAATGAAGGAAGAAGAAAATGTGTAACCACAGAAAATAAGTAGTGTGTCTATATTTTCTTCCTAACATTTTCCATGTATTTTTATATTTTGACCATCTTCAGATATGTGGGCTTGGAAAGCCATTAGAAATTTGGAAATTAATTTACGTCTAAATGTAGTTTCAGATTCTCTCTTTGCTCAAAGCATTGAAATCTGATAATACTTAACTTTATATCAAGTGGGTGCTACTTTGATTATTAAACATGCAACTGGAGGAATGTATAGGAGCTTCTGGGGAGCAACATATCTGAGATACATGACTACAGCTCATCAGTGGAGTTATGGTAGTGTTTCATGTCATACTCAGATATTTGGGGAACTGGCAATGTGTATAGAGTATGTCAAATATATTTAATATCTCTCATGAGATTTTACTGTCTTGGCAACAGGATATTTCACAAAATCCCACACAATGCAAAACCTACAAATGAAAAAAAAAGGCATTTTATTATGAGTTCTGATTTCAGTTTGCATCTAAATGGATGGTCACATAGAGGTATCAGCTTTAAAGCTCATTAACATGCTCACCTGTTTCCAAAAATGCAGAAATGGGACACTATGTAGATAAGGTCTGTAAGAATCAGTAAATAGTTATAGCAGATAAATGTCACAGTCAATACATTTAAAATATTATCATCATGTATTTAGACCATGCTGTTAAACTGGAATGGTAGGTAACTTTAGGATTCTTATTTATGCCTATTTTTCCTTTTAGGTTTTAGTAATCACTTCAATTAGAATTTCAATATTATCAAATAAGCAAGTAATTATTGGAATAATTCTAATCTTTGTGGTAAGAATATCAACTTAAATATGCTACCAATTTTCTATAACATAGTCTTTCTGGAATTTCTGACAGTGATGCCTGAACCAGAAAAAGCACTGGCTTCCTGAATCAGGAACACTCTTAAGTTACTATAGATTTATATCCCTAAATGACATTCTCAGAGTCTCAAAGGCGAGGTTGTAAGAAGTAGGTTATCTTTGCTGGTGAGGTGTGATTCCTGAAGGCAACAGATAGATGGGTTTTCTTTTTTTAATCCATCCAGCTAGTCTGTGTCTTTTGACTGTAGAGTTGAGGCTTCCTGGTCGGGTTGAAAGGCCTGCAAGAGCATCTCATGCATGAGAAGACAAGACTCTGTGAAAAAACAAACAAACAAACAAACAAAAAAAAAAAAAAAAAAAAAAAAACCCTACACGGAGGGTCTCTGGGAGACCTCAGAGGAAAGGAAGGGTCATCAAAGAAGGATGTACTCTTCTCTGAAGGGAGAGGAGAACATCCACTTTGCTTATGGCCGTGTCCAAATACTGATGGAGTATATGGTCACAAAAGGCCCCCATAGCCCTGGCAGCCCACAACAAGAGCCTCAGATGATCACTGACGTCATAAAAAAGAGTGTTAATTGTTTAAGGAACAACTTGCTCCCCAGGTAGGACCTCTGTCCCTATTGAATTGCAATATGAGAATCGACTGCAAATTCTGTCCCCAAACTGTACTCTATATGTTGTGTGTGGGCGTGGGGGCAAATTGTTGGAATCTATGATTAGCATGGAGTTGGTTCTCTGTATATAAAGTCATAATAAAAATGATCCATAATGAATAAGGAGATGGGAGAGGTAATGGGAGGTAGGATGGGAGTGGGGTGGGGGGAATGGGGCAAAGAACCACTGTATTCCTAAAGTATCTATGTAAAAATGCATTCATTAAATATAAAAAAAAAGTAGGTTATCAGAATCTTTTTCAATGCTACATCTTTTAAATGTTTACTTTGCCAATTTCCATTGTTCTTGTTTGCTCAGACTTTCACTGTTAATATTCTAGTGTAAGTTAGTTTATATTTTTTGATGGTGGTTTTCTCTATTAAACATTTTAGTTGGCCGGCGCCGCAGCTCTATAGGCTAATCCTCCGCCTGTGGCGCCGGCACACCTGGTTCTAGTCCTGGTCGGGGCGCTGGATTCTGTCCCGGTTGCCCCTCTTCCAGTCCAGCTATCTGCTGTGGCCTGGGAGTGCAGTGGAGTATGGCCCAGGTCCATGGGCTCTGCACCCACATGGGAGACCAGGAGAAGCACCTGGCTCCTGGCTTTGGATCGGCGTGGTGCGCTGGCCGCAGCACGCCGGTTGCAGCGGCCATTGGAGGGTGAACCAATGGAAAAAAGGAAGACCTCTCTCTTTGTCTCTCTTTCTCACTGTCCATTCTGCCTGTCCAAAAAAAATAAATAAATAAAAATATATAAATAAATCTTAAAAAAAAAAATTCTCTCTATTACAGCAGAACTTGTGTAGGCCTTTCCCTACAGTGATTGTTTTTATCACAAGGTTTGTCATTGACTAGCTGACTTATTTAGGGTCAGGCAAACAGAGGCATTACGTTTCATTCTGCGTGAAAACACATATGAGCTCCCAAGAATAGAAGTAACAAACATTATACACCTGGCACACCCTGGAAAAACAAATGTAATTATAATACAGTTAGAGCCAAAATTGTTAAACGTTGCCCTTATACTGTCTTCCTGTTTTCATCTCTTAAAAGCGACAATGTGAATCTGATTTTCACAAGTGTAATACAAAACATAAATAAACATAATTATGTAAGATTTTATATATATGTTGTAATATCAATAATGTAAACAAAAGTAATGAATCACTGTCAGTTGTATCACAGCATTTGCTTTTAATTGACAACCTTTACTTTCATATTTTATATTTGTTACAGATCTATGGAATGCAATTTTCACATTTGTACTTATGGGCTGCTGTTTTTCTAACATTGCTATTTTATTCTCTTTTTTCTTATATTTGATTCCTTCTTTAAAACAATAAATACTACTTTAAAATCTCATTTTTATTGTATAGATATAGATAAGTAAAGAAAGACTTCTTCGTTTATCTCAAAATAGCCAAGTTTGTCTCCAAATATCTCAGTGGAGCTTAGCTCTGATTAGACTTGAAATACACACCCAGTGTTCAGAAACGTGAGTGACCAAGAACACAGAGCAATCATGAAAGTCATTTTGGATGTTTTTATTGCAAACATTTTAATTTACTGTTTACATAGCCTCTGAAGTATCCATTTGCCTTTTGGTTCAAATGCAGTCTTCTCAGGTGCATCAGCTGTCCTGTTGTAAGTGTTCTTCATCACAGAACTTTAGCTATCATCTGTAAAATGGATTTCTTACCTGATATATTTGATTGCTCACCACAGTATTTAAATGATCTTTTTGCAAATGTAGAACTTGCAGTTTAAATAATTGTGTTGAAAGGTTAAGAAATATTCCTTTCTTTTATACCTTTGTCAAATCAGTGGTTAAGAATGTTATACTACTATAGTTTTAATGACCCGTGATTACTTTCAAATTTACTGTACATAGGTGAATTGGTCATTTTTCCATTCAATTATTGTTTATAGCCATTGTCTGCATTCGGACTAAACTAGGGTCTTTTTACTTTTCCCTTCTCAAGTTTCTTATTCAGTGAGGTGTTAAGCCTTTTAATTGTAATGCAAGTTAAAATATGTTATCTCAAAAACTAAAAAAAAAGGGACAGAGGGAAATAAGAAGGAATGAGATTGGAAGGGAGGAGTGAGGAAGGGATGGAGGAAGGGAATATCATTTTGTTCTTAGAATTATATCTACAAATCACATTGAATCTGCTAAAAACCAATGAAAGCTAAAATACAATTTTTTAAATACTCCTTTAAAATTGAGATGATACCCTTATGCCATTCTACCATTAACACGTGGGACAGTGTCATGCAGATAGCAAAGTGAGCTGGTTTCCCAGGTAAATAATTCGATTTAAGAACTTGGTAGGCCTAGTGTGAACATTCTGAGAGTGAATCGTCTGTCCCACACTCAGTGCAGTATTTCATATTTTCACTAGGGGATTCTCATAGTTAAATGTTCAAAGCTTTTGTTTAGCCAGAGACAGTTTAACTTAAAACTTAAGCAGTACCTTCATAACTTTCAGTTAAGTGTTAATTTTTAACCTATGAAGTTTTGATTTACTCAAGGAAGGATGGACTCTAAGATTTAATCCAAGTGAAGCTATTGCTAGTCACAGCTTTAAAGACAGTCTTAACATGTATTTCTTTGAACTGTTTCCTCTCCCGCATAACTGATTTTCCATTCTTTTTTGCTATCAGCTGAAGAAGAATTCTCTTTCTGAGACTTATTCCCACAACAAAAAATGAGGTGAATTAATTTTGGCCAAGAGAGCTAACTGTTTTGCAGAAAAGAATGTAAAAGTCAGCACTATTAAACTAACCCACTCTCAGGGGCTGTAGACTCCTTTTGATATACCTACTGCATTCAGAACTTCTGAATTTCTATGGGAGATCTGTGGGCAGCACTAAACCAGGAAATGTCTGCCTCTGAACTTCTAGAATACAAGGGGACAACAGCTGACAATTTCCACTATGTCATTTTGCTGCTCCTTAAGCCCCCTGTTTTGTAATTCCTAAATGAATCGCTCCACTGGGGTTTTAATAAAGAAAACTCCTGTTGTGAGCAGCGCAATGATTTGGAAAGGGGAAATCCTAAAATACCGAAGGTATTTTTTTTTTTTCTGCACAACTCATTGACTAAATTTTATTTTTAAATTATCCATAAGGAGGCTGGAAAAACATCACATCTGTGAACGTGTCCCCAGTTAAAAGTCAAGAATGTTCATTTATCAAATTTGCCAGTGTAGTCATCAATTCACTGGAAGTAGTCATCACCCTGAATTGTCAAACACTGTCTAAAGTTCCCTAATCATAAAAAAAAGTTTCAGTTCTTTTGAAGCCCCCTTCTTCTTTTCCTGAGTACTGTGATGGAAATTAAATGGAGCTGATATTTTCTTAGAATAATAAGCAGCTTTTAAAACTTAAGTTTTGTAAGTATAGTGTTTCTTTAAGTGAATGATTTTAGAAACTAATTTTGTTTCTCTTTTAATTTGGACAAAATGGCTCATTCTGAAGGAGTTTCTTCAGATGTAAATGTGTTAAAATAGCTATAAATACCCAGAGAGTAATTTAACACAATTCGATAAACTCTGACTGTTTAATAAAACTGAATGAACTTAGGAAACTTGGAGCAGAGTTGAACCTCTCCTGTTCATCATCCAGAATAGAGAAAAAATGGAGGTTGGCAGAAAATACAGCGGTTTTTTCCAGCACAGAAAGTTGAAGGTAAATTTGCGATATTTGCTTGAAATGAATTTTATTGATTCTGGGTATAACCTCTAATTCTACAATTTCTATTTTTCAATCTGGTAAATACTGTTAAATAGCCTTGTATCAATATAGCTGACTGCTAGAAGCTAAGTAAAGGCATTTATTGGGGGGTAGATTATATATTCAAGGAAATATTCATCAATTAAACAAACGAAGTTAAGAGATTTAAAATAGTTTGATTATTTTTTAAAACTTCTGGTGCACAAATTCAGATTGAGATATAGTAAACGCATGATAATAGTGAGACCATTTTTTAAAAATCCCTTTTTTGTAACCACAAAGACTGGATCAATTTGAGATGCTTATTTATTTATGTAATTATTTATCAATGTAATTCATCTTTTCCTTAATTACTTTCTACAAATTGCAATGTTAGATATAAGGGCACAATGTAAAAATAATTAAGATTGTGGTAGGGAAGCAAAAAATCTGATATAATTCATTTCAATTGGTGCGGAGTATACTTGTGATGGTCAAGTGTTGTCAAAATCACATAGCTGGACACATTTTTACAGATGTATAACTCTTCATCTTCACTTTATAGCCAAAGAAACTAAGCCCTAAAATGGTTCTGCTCTGAGGTCGCATATTCCTTTGATGCCATGTTGATATATAATGCTTAGTCTCCCCAAGGGTAAATTATATTCAAGTATTTTATAATGAAAGAATAGAGAGCTGCCTGATTCTGTCATACTTCTTTTTAACTTTTATAAAAAATTTAGAAAAACTTCCTCTTTAACAGACTTTTAAAAAATGAAAGTAATGAAGCATCATTCATGGCAATTATTTCCTAATTTAGAGTATCAAGGGCTTAGGATCATTGAAAGCAGCCATATAAACTTGTTTAATGGCAGATTGGGTCCTTTTAAGACAGCCAAAAGCCAAAAGTTGAGAAAAATGAAACAACTTTATCAGTCTGCAGGTGAAGAGACTATGAAGGTTGCATCAAGATCTAGGGTGCATCTCAGGCACGCACATATTATTTGTTATTGGGTAAGTCACTTGAGATTCTGTTTTCTCACTGATACAGTAAGAGCTGCAGCTCTTTGGCTGTAGGAGAATCACACATGCTGAGATATAGTGAGGATGCAGTTCTACATTGTAGAATGCAAGGCAAACACAAAACCCGGTAATGCCCAGAAACAGACAGTGGATGGGCTCTTTGGAAGGATTTAGATTGGGTGGAAATTCTCTTTACGGATTTTACACCAACTGAAATACCATGAAAGATTTTACGTTGATGAAACCTCCGTGGAGAACTCATCTCCAGCCACTTTTTTGGGCCCCCAAGGGACTTTCATGAGAACATCGACTTGTTCAAGACAACAATGAGGATGGTACAAGACAAATTTAACTCCTTCAGAGAAGCTGTGGGCTATAAATATCATCTAAATTATGAGTGATCAAGACACATTTCCTTCTGCCAACATTTATTTCTTCCTCATTTCTACACTTCTAAAATCATGGTTAATATCAATCAGAAATATTATACCATTTTAACAAAAAAGGTCAATATATTATTTTTGTACAATGATCAGTCAATATAAAGTAAAATGTTTGCCAAGTGCTTAGCCATTTGCCAAACAGTGTGTAATGTCCTCCGAGAAGCGAAAATTGCTTCGGTTGCCTTATGGGAAAGCAGTTTCAGAAAGTTGAATGGCTTCGGCAGGAACACTCATAAATAATAACATCTATTTTTCTCTCTTTTCAATGAAACTACTTTACAGTTTCCATTGGATATTCACAATAATTACTTGCTTCTGCACAAAACAGGATTTCTGGGTAGCATCTGGAATTCCAGCCACTACAAAGTGTATTTTATCCTTAAAGTCCCAACTCATGTTATATGATTACAAATAATACACTAGTGAACTATTGTGTTTTGAAACGATTAAATTATCCAAAAAACACTTTCTAATTTGCAAAAAGAAAAGGATTTTGAATGTACTTTGTTTCTTTCATTCTTTTTCCATTGTCATTCTGAGAATCTAAACCAAAGCAAACATGTCCATGTAAGATGAAATCAACTTGATGTTCCCTCTCCTCTACCAGTGGTAGATTCTGATATGCTCTCCTTTTCCACTGCGTCTTTGAGGAAGAAACTGAACAACGTGAGCCTTTGCATTTGGAATTACAGCTCTAATCTTTGTGAATATTATAAGGGAAAATTCGGAAACCCCTCATTATTACCCCTAGTCTCTGGTCAAGGACTGTGAACTTATTTGCTTTATGAGAATGATATTTCCACAGTAGTACCACCATAAAAACCCCTAATTATAACTTTAAATGAATCACATGAATTTTAACATTGTGCCATTTGTTGATTTATGATTCCCATGAATGTAGATATTTCAAATTTTTCAAAGAATTTCACAAGAAAATAGGAAGAAAACATTCAATTACCATTTTAGCTTTTGTAAAAAATACTATTTTGAGTGGATAGGAAACTTTCAATGGAGAGCCTCCAAGATTTCAATCCCGAAGGAAAAGTATTTGCTAGAGTTTAGAAGGACTGCATGTGGTACTTACACTGCATTGCCAGGGGCCTGGAGAGCTGAAATCTTGAGTCGTCTTGAAGAGCAATGTAAGTTGTTTCATTAAGTGCAAAGGCATTTTTTAAAATTTGCAAACCGTGGGAAGAACCAGAAGCCCAGAACTAATTTTTCCAGTGCTAAATCTAGAGTCTTGGCCTCTTAACTCTGAAGATATTCTCTTAGAGAAAGCATAGTTTTACATACTGATAAAACATTAAAATAGCTGATCAACAGGGTGATTAAAAAGTTCCTTTTTTGAATCATCAGATCGAAGCATACAAGGGAGAGCACATGCAGCATTTGTTCTGAAGTGCTGGCTAAGTACTCGGCTACCAGCACTAAAAACCTGATGCTGATCCAACATCCTCATGAAAACATTTTACAAACTGTCTTCAGTGGAGAGGAGGGAAATAACAACAAATATAAGCATTGCAATTGAGCTGCTATGTTTCTCTTCATTGAATCTGGAGGAGAAAATTTGCAGCATACCACTCTGAAATTAGTGACCTTCTCAATCCTGTCAGTAGCAGAGAACGTGGCCATACCAAGGCATTCCAACGTGGTTTACATCCTGGCCCTGCCTGATTATGTGAAAGAAAAGCATAACATACTAGGCAGGCTTTGGAAGGGTATTTTCCCAGGAAACCCCCTTCTATTTCCTAAATGTGCAAATGGGTGAGGTCAACAAATCTCTGTTCACTTACATAAATATTATGAGCAGAGAGGGTGGCTAGAAGCCCTCTTGTGGTTTCCAATAACTCATTCTCAGTCATCGAGCATGAGGGAGACCCCCCCGCCCTGCACACAATACGGGAGTATACTTCAAAAGCTCATTTCATTGGAAAATGTGTATTATGAAAACAAAAAAACTAAGTATGGATTTCAAGAACTTTTGGCACTAAAATAAACTTATCTTTAATTCCACTTTACTCTAGAGGGTAAAGAAAGGTCTTGATACAAGCAAGTGATGGAATTTTAGAAAATAGTTTCCTGTATGCCAAAATACTTACAGATATTTGGCATTGTTCTCATTTACATAATTCCCTGCCTCTTCCCCCTTTTCTCTTTATCATCCCATTTTTCTTATGAACTCATTGGAAAAAAAGAGTAATTTTTTTGTGTTTATTTTAGAGAAACATCTGTGTATAAGATTAATGCAATGATTTCTCAAGGCAAAATATATTTTAAAAGTACAGATGATGATGCTTTCAAAAACATATTCATTCCAGGACCCTGAGATGTGCAGAATGACAGATGAGTCTGTTATTCACGAATTATGGACAGCTAAACTGTGATACACAGAGCAATGATATAGCATGTTTAGTTAACTATAGGGCTCAGATTTGCAGAATCATGTCTAATCTATGTCCAACCATAACAAAAAAATGGTCTTTCCCAATAAGGACAACTTGTATGATTTAGTGACACACTTGGCCTACATAAAAGAGTAAAGTCATGTCAGAGCTTTTGTAACTAGGATTCAGATGTTGCAGTTCAGGTTGCTACTTTAATTCAAAGAATTTGGAATCAGAGGATGCTAAAGAGACCATATAAATTTTTAAAAGTTCTCTGCCTGCCTGATACAGATGCAAATTGCTTATTCATTACGTTTCAGTCTTTTGCAACAAGTTTACTAAAGCAAACACATTTCCCCCGGCAGTAAGACAGCTTACCTGCCAAGCTTGACGTTTCTAAAACCAAATCAATATTTCAATAGCCTTCTACTATAAATCTGATGCTGATTTGAATTCTAGGGAGTAATGAATGATCCAATTAGAAAACAAACCAAAAAAGTGGAAAAAAAATAATTAGAGTGGTTATTCTTCTTTGATGATAAGGAGTTCTTGACAAGACAGAATGCTGTTCCCAGCAAGCCTCCTTCTATAGGTGTAATTGATCTTGGAAGTTAAAGGTGTGTTTGCATTTTTAGCATTGAAAGTTAAATATATTACTTTGATAGAGATGTTAAGTGGCAGCTTACCTATCTTACAGTTTATTACTCTTTTGTATTTGAAATGGGCAGAAATTTTTCTGCTAGGCAAGATATATTTACAGGTGAGCACAGATTCAGCACAGTCCTTGCCATGAAGGACTGTGTTCAATAAATAATAAGTGATTCATTCTTTTTATTTGCATAAGTTTACTTTTATGGTAGTCAAAAATTTGATACATTTAGGCTCCTTTGAATGTTCTGTTCTATTGAATATGTGTTCATCCATTTCCATTCTTTCATTCATCCACTTAAACAGACATTTTTCAAAAGAGGAGGCCAACAGACACATGAAAAAATGTTCCGGATCACTAGCCATCAGGAAAATGCAAATCAAAACCACACTGAGGTTTCACCTCACCAGGGTAGAATGGCTCTCATACAGAAATCAACTAACAAACGATGGTGAGGAGGATGTGGGGAAAAAGGGACACTAACCCACTGTTGGTGGGAATGCAAACTGGTACAGCCACTATGGAAGCCAGTTTGGGGATTCCTCAGAAACCTGAATATAGCCCTACCACATGACCCAGCTTTCCCACTCCTTGGAATTTATCCAAAGGAAATTAAATTGTCAAATAAAAGAGCTGTCTGCACCTCAATGTTTATTGCAGCTCAATTCACAATAGCTAAGACCTGGAATCAACCTAAATGCCCATCAACAGAAGACTGGATAAAGAAATTATGGGATATGTACTCTATAGAATACTATACAGCAGTAAAAAAAAAAAAAGAAATCTAGTCATTTGCAACAAAATGGAGGAATTTGGAAAACATCATGCTCAGTGAAATAAGCCAGTCCCAAATGGACAAATATCATATGCTCTCCCTGATCTGTGACAACTAACTGAGCACCTGAAAGGAAATCTGTAGATGTGAAATGGACACCATGAGAAACAATGATTGATCAGCCCTTGTCCTGACTGTTGAGGAACAACTTACTATTTTATTCCTTTCCATATTTTTTTGTTCTATTAATACCTTTGGTTGAACTCTTTTATTACACACAATTATTCTTAGTCATTTAAATTTAACTGAAAAGTGATCCCTGTTAAATATAAGAGTGGGAATAAGAGAGGGAAGAGATGTACAGTTTGGCACATGCTCACTCGGACTTAACCCTAATGGTAGACCTAGAAAAGTGCCAGGGGATTCCAATTCAATCCCATCAAGGTGGCATGTACCAATGCCATCTCACTAGTCAAAGTGATCAGTTTAAGCTTATAATTGATCAAAATGATGGGATTAAGTGTCAAAGGGATCACATAAACAAAACTAGTGTCTGCGAATACTAACTGATAGAATTGAAAAAGAATGATCCAACATGGGAAGCAGAATACCCAGAAGACTCATAGTATGGCAGATGTCCTAAACAGCACTCTGACCTCAGAATCAGCCCTTAAGACATTCGGATCTGGCTAAAAAGCCCATGAGAGTTTCTCAGGCATGGAAATCCAAGACACTGTGGCAAAAAAAAGTGACCTTAATCAAAGATTTCTGTGAGTGAGATCCCAGCGGAAAGAACAGGACATCAAAGAAGGAGGTACCTTTCTCTGAGGGGAGGAGAGAACTTCACTTTGACTATGGCCTTGTCTAAATAAGATTGGAGTTTTGTGAACTTAAGAGGCTTCCATAGCCTTGGAAGCTCATGACAAGAGCCTCGGGAGAGTATTGACATCATAAATAAGAGTATCAATTGTTAAATCAACAACGGGAGTCACTGTGCACCTACTCCTCATGTAGCACCTCTGTCCTTACTGTGTTGTACTATGCGAATTAATGGTAAAACTAGTACTCAATCAGTACTTTATACTTTGTGTATCTGTGTTGGGTATAAACTGTTGAAATCTTTACTTAGTATATACTAAGTTGATCTTCTGTATATAAAGATAATTGAAAATGAATCTTGATGAAAAATGGGATGGGTGAGGGAGTGGGAGATGGGATGGTTGCGGGTAGGAGGAAGGTTGTGGGGAGAAAAGCCGCTATAACTCGAAAGTTATACTTTGGAAATTTATATTTATTAAATAAAACTTGAAAAAATACTATTAATTTAACTTAAAAAATTGACTTTACTCAACACGAATCTTTGCTTTCCAACCTAAGTCTTATAACTCTGCAAGGTACTAGGCAAATTTTTAAAAAGAGGACAAAAAACATACATACTTATGCACACACACACAGAGCATAGTAATATGCTCATGGGTCTCAAAAATGTATATTTAGTGTAACAAATAAAATAATTGGAAACAGTAACATTAAGGTACTTCAAATATAGGTGACAATGGTGATTTAATGCGGTCTAGTGGTGGACAACACAGAATCTTTGGAGTCAGAAACACCTCAGGTTGAAATTCTAGTTTCCAGCTCTCATTGAGACTCTCTGGAAACTTTTACCATCCTTAAGTTTCTCTTACTATTTCTATAAAATTAGAATCAAACATATCCTTTCTTTTTCATGGTAAAAACTAAACAAGATGATGCACATAAGGAGTTTATAATAAATAGTGTCTAGTTAATGGATAATTGCTATTAGAATTGATTTTAAAAATTAAAATTAATGACCACATTTGAAGAATAGATCATGATCTCTCTCTCTATTTTATATATACATTTTTTTCAATAAACATTTTAGAAATGTGTAATCAAAAAATGGTAAAGATCTTGAACTGGGACTATGATGTTCTGAGATGTTAGTTGAACTCAGAAACACGGATGACAGCACCTTGGTATACGGAGCAGGTGTAAAGGGTGGTCCCAAGAACAGATCCTCAGGAAATGCTTGGATTTAAGAGGAAGGAGGAAGAACCAGGAAAAGAATGAAGGGACTATTAATTGTAAGAGATGCATCTTTTTAATTTTCCTCATTAATTAAATTAGATTTATTTGTTCTGTTCAACAAATGTACATTCAAATTTCAAGATCTTCAATTTGATTTAACACCATCACGATTATAACTGGCTTTCTCAAGATACTTATTGAACATGAACACTTCAACATTTCTACTTGGTAATGGCTGAATTTTTGCATTTTATGAATTTTTGATTGACAAATGTTTTCTTGGAGTTTTATCTGAGAACTTAATTGCTGACCTCACAAACTTAGTAATTCAACAAAATGCCTATCAAGACAGTTCAAGACTGCGGTGTAGTGATATACACCTCTACATATGTTTTTTTTAATTTGTTAATACTTGGATCTACAAACAATTTTGGGTGGACTCCTTTTAGTAAAAATGTGTCCTGAAGTAATTAGTAAGGAGCAGTAGCTAGATAATTTAATTATCCATTCTTTTTTTTCCCCAGGCCCTGTGAGAAATCTTAGTTCAATAAATTTGGGTCCTAAGTGGCATCATAAACAAAGTATTCAACCTCCAAATGAAGTTCTTCGTACACAACTTCCATAAAGCAAGCTGGGTTCCTACAAATCTCTCAGGAAATATCCACAGTACACATTTTATGAACTCAATTTGTTTCATTTATGAGGTTGTAATTAATTTCAGTTTCTTAGATGTTAACATTTTAAAATTTTTCTTTACAAACAAGATTTCCAGAACCTACAAGTACAATGTTTGAGGCAATGAAGATAGATGCTTACTTAAAAGCTTATTAAAGATAGAAACTGCACAAATAACCACACCCAATTTCCTCTTTAACAAATATAGTCACTTCGGAGAAACAACACAATAGAAGATAAAAAGAAAATTAGTAAACTAAGATGACAAAACAGTATCTCACAGCACACACACGGTTGAAGTTCTTTCTCCATGGAGTTACCCTCTAACATTGTTTATGTTACAAACATATTTTCCTGAGTCTGATCTTATGGGTTAAATAATTTTTAGGAAATTATAACCTGACTTTTAAACAACTGTTATGATACAAATGTGATATATGATTAAGAGATTTTTTGTTGCTTTTCAAGAGACATAAAGATATTCAATAATGGAAATAGCTGGATTATCTCAAAGTTTATGTAGCATCCTTTTTAAAAAAGTATAACTATTCTTCCTATGTAGACTGATATCAAAAGGAAACTAAAGGAGTTCTCAAAAGAAAAATGAGGAAAATCAAAAATATATCTTAAGAGACTGGCCCTGTGGCACAGCAAGTTAAGCCACTGTCTTCAGTGCTGATATCCTAAATGGGCACCGATTTGAGTCCCAGCTCCCCTGCTTCTGATCTAGCTCCCTGCTAATGTATTTGGGAAAGAAGCAGAAGATGGCCCAAGTGCTTGGACCCTTGCACCCACATGGGAGACCCAAACAAATTCCTTATTCCTGGCTTCAACCTGGCTATCATGACCATTTGAGGAGTGAACCACTAAATGGAAAATCTCTCTGTCTCTCTCCCTCTCTCTGTGTGTATCTCTGCCTTTAATAAATAAATATTATTCACACACATATCAAGGAATCAGGCTCCTGATATGTTCTGAATTGTGGAAACAAATGGACCCTTCTTTATAGTCAAAGAGAAGTTAAATAATTTAAAGGGATCCTTCTAGAGAATAATGGTTTATAAAAATGCAGATAACACCGATTTAGTCAAACATGGATTATTATTGCAGTTGCTGGAGAGGACTGATTTTATTGCTTTTTTATAAATTTTATATGGAAAAAGGACAAAACTATTGGTGAAAATGATAGTTTGGAAACATCCTGAATATTGTTCATGCCAGGGCCTACTGTTTAATAATTGAAAGACAAAATATTTGTCTCCTACAATCCTGTCCCTAAGATTTGGTTCTGAATATGTAGGATAAGCTAAAATATTAACAGATGTTTAGCTGAATTAAGTTAGCACTATATGGGAAAGTAGACATTTTAGGGTTGTCTGTAATTGTATGGGTTTGGGTTCAGATCCTCACCTTGTCCTATCTTGTAGCTACTTTATCTTCGAGTTGTAGGTTATCTTACAGGAAGTCATAAAGATGAAATTATGTTGGGGCCTGCTCTGTGTAGGTTAATCTGCCTGCAGCACCAGCATCCCATATGGATGCTGATTCTAGTCACGACTATCATTCTTCCCATCCAGCTCTCTGCTATGGCCTAGAAAAACAATAGAAGATGGTCCAAGTCCTGGGGCCCCTGCACCTGCTTGGGAGACCTGGAAGAAGCTTCTGTCTCCTGGCTTTGGATTGGCGCAGCTCTGGCCGTTGCGGCCATTTTGGGAGTGAACCAGCGGATGGAAGACCTTTCTCTCTGTCTCTCCTTTCCTCTGTCTGTAATTCTACCTTTCAAATAAATAAATGAAATCTTTAAAAAAATCATTATAAAAATGAAATGATGTCTGTGACATCAAAATAAAAGTACATTCATTTAAATGCTCTCACTTGATTTTATGAACTTTCTTCCTTTGTACAGATTGTTTTGTGGAGCTATAGCAAGGGACAACTGTGCTTGGTTTTATTTCTGCAAAACTATTCATACATAAACTAGAGAGTGTATTACTGACTCAAGAGGCATCAGAATAGGACCATGAAGTAGATTTTCTATGGTTAAAAACACTAGCTTTAAAACTATGGAAAGTCATAAATGAGTCATGGCAACCTTTTGACAAAAGCACAGATTACACAGAAATGTATGAATCATGTGTGTTTTCCTGAAACTTTACCTGGATGAGAGAGGATGTCAGAAAGATTTGCACAGCTCCTTCTAGGATTACTAGAGTATATGCTTGAGCTGTGAAAATTATATTCAAACCAGAAGACGATATCAGAAGATTCTCACTTTAAATTGAACTGGAAACCTATTACAGTTCTCTTGTTTTAGACATTTTCTTAAATAGGAATTAATTTTATGATCTGAAAAAAGATTTAATAAAGAATAAAATGTTATCTATAATAATAAATACTACAGGGTATATGAATATAAGGGACGTGGATATACAGAAAATTCAGGGGGAGAAAAGATCTCTATTTCCCATTCTCTCTTAAATATAAATGAGAGTAAATGGGTTCCCCTAACGGGAAACCTTTGTGTACTTTTCTTAAAAGTTAAAAAAGTGATGACAGCTTGGTTGTTTTATTTTTTCCTTCCATGCTATGGACCGTTACAGTGAATACACTGGCACATTGGGGTGAGCTTTTGGCATCACAATAAAGACTCCACTTGTGATACCTGCATGATGTATCAGAGTTCATGGGTTCAAGTGTTGACTCTGCTACTAATTCCATTTGGGTACTAATGCACACCTGGCAGGTAGCCAGTAATTCCAGGTCCTGGCTGTGGCCTGGTCCAGCAACAGGTATTATAGGTATTTCAGACAGAAAAACCTATAGATGGGAGAGCCACACTTGTCTCTGTTTCTCCACCTTTCAAATAAATAAAATAAATTTTAAACATGGCATATATACATATACACACATATATATATATCACCTGCCACTTATATGAATATATTTAGAAGATAAATGCCTAGAAGTGTGATTGCTGAGTCATTGAGTAGAAAGTTTTAAATATTAAAAGATGGCCAATTCCACTTAAAAGTTGTGCTAATTCATGTTGCCATCAAAAATGGGTGTAAACGTTGCACCACATCCTTACCAAAACTAGATAGTATCAACCAATTTAACCTTTGCCAATCTGACAAGTAAAAATGGCAATTTGAGGCTACAATTTGTATTTCTTTGATATGAGTAAGGCTGTCCCTTTCCCCAGTGATTGTTAACCATTTATGTACACTTTTCTCTGAAAAAGAAATTTGGCATCTGTCATAATATCATTTAATTCCCTTACTGATTGTATAATATCATATAGGTTCTATTTTGTGGCTTTTTTCACGAAAAGAAGTCTATAATGAAGAGACATTTATTGTCATGTTACACATTATCAGACAGATAAGTGGCATTAGTGAGTTTCAACAGGAGCTTCCAAATGTCACATTTATTGTTTAAGCCAAAATAGAGCCATAATGTGTCCATCTCCTGCCTTCAGAGAGAATCATACAGATTTTACATTTTTAATTATACTATATTAATCCAGTCATTTAGACATGTAGTCAAAAAGCACAAGCATCTATATTGTGCCTGGGCCTGTGGCAGGTTTTGTGTTACAGAAACAAATAATAATTCATAATCAGTGAATAAGTACCTTTATGAATACATATGTTCTTCCAGTAGGCTTATTATGTGGAGGAATTGCAAAAAATTTCATAAGCACTTAATTATTATAGTGTGGCAGGTACCACAAAGGAGAATTATGCTTGATTGTGTGTGGAATAACAGGGTGACCAGCATGAGAGGTAGGGAGATCTGCATAAATATAAACAAGATGCATAATTTATACAAAACACTTAGGAAGATAAAAGATAAGAAATGTAACCATTAAAATGTCTTAAGAATTCCATTTATCCTAATAAAATTGCCTTCATCCAAATGTTTTAACTTGGTTTTGAAAAAAAAATCCCCTAATAATGTGCAAAATTACTAACCAGACAACTTTTTTTTCCCTAAACTTTCACTTCTTATAGAAACTGTAAGAGTTGGTAGGAGGGTTGAGATTTGCATATAATGGAGAGAGGTAAACATGTGTATTTTGAGAGACTATGGCATGATAAAGAGGTTGTTATGAGAGAAATGAACCTTACATGGAAAAAGGAAAAACCATTACCCATTACTCACTTTCCTTTGTAATTAATAACCTATATTTGCTGACTGGTTTTGGAGAAACTGACTGGCTGGATAGTATAGTGTATCAACTGATTGAATTACCTAAACTACAAAATCAAACACTATTCATTTTATTATTCTGAACAGCTCAGCATGTATTCATATAGCTTCATGATACATAAGGAAGAGGAAATAGTGTCAACTGCACACAAAGCCTGTGGAAAAGCATCTGTGCTATAGTAATCAGACCACATGAAGTTGTCAATATTTGACTATTTTAACTTAAACAAAGGACAATTTAAAATGATTCATGTATGTATGTAACACCTGCACAACAAATATAAGCATTTGTTCTTATGTATTTACTTACAAACAAGTAAATAAATATGTCCATAAATTATGTGATAGAAGGACTTTTTTGTATACCTATCTCTATGGTTTATTTATGTAGAGAGTAAAAGAGAAACAAAAAAATCAAGTATAGCAAAGAGATAAAAAATACAAATACTGTAGGAAATCTTATAACTGGACATTAAATGCTCAAATTTCCATATGTAAAGCTTTTTTTTTCCCACATAGCATCTCCTGCATATGTTGAAGGCATTGGAAAAATAGTTGAGCCAAGGAGACAAGGAATTGTTGTCTGAAATGTATGTAGCATTTTGTCATTTTACCTAGACTTTTTCACTACTAATTTTTGTTTTCTTTGCTCAAAAATAGAGCATTAACTGTCACAAATGCACCCACCCAAAAAAGAAAAATACAAATATGTAGAACTCTACTACCTAGAACTACTGTTCTAATACATATATTTATATATATATTATTGATATATGTACATATACATATATAAAATTATCTTAATAAATATTATAAAATACTTCTTTATAGGTGTTTATATATGTAAAACATATCTATATTAAGCATATGAATAAGTATCTGCATTTTTAAATTTTAGTTTTAAAAATGTTGTACAGTCTCTTAATTTAGATATTGCCTTTTCTTTTATTATACCAGAGATTGTTTAGAACTCTTTTTTTATTGCAGGAGTAAAAAACTGTAGCCCATCAACCTGGTAACATTCTGAAAGATTCCTGTTGGATTCAGTAGAATGGTTAAAGTCATGAGACCATAGATTTTCATAAAGCACAATTTACTATCTTTCTCAGAATTCCTTACCATTAACGTATTGAGCACTTACTTTATGCCAGAGGCTGTTCTAGGTGTTATGGAATAAGATAAAATTCTTGTGTTAATAAAGTATGATTAGTTATCAATATATTTCTACTCTTTAGTAAAATTACAAAGATATCTTTTTCCTGTTTTGATGTACTCTGATGTGGTATGGTTTTACCACCATGCAAATAATATAATTATACATAAATATTTACTGAACCTGTGCCATGGTGAAGACGTAAAGCATCAGAAAGAAAGTGGAAATCTTGACAGTGATCAAAATGACATTGTTTAGGGTCAGGAATTGGAATTGTTTACTGAAATTTTTATGCATTTAAAAACTACCTCAAATTTGTACAGATCAACCTTGTTATAATTCATATATTAGTCACTTCTGAGTAAATGTATGTTGGATTTTTTAAAAAATTTCCAGGTAACTTATTTTGTTATAAAAGTTTTTTATTGTTATTATAAGGTGAATTGCAAAACCCATTTCCTGGGTGGTTCAGATTTTTTTATTTATTTTTTATTTAGTAAATATAAATTTTCAAAGTATAGTTAATGGATTACAATGGCTTCAGATTTTTTTAAAAAATGTGGGTTGTTTTTTTTTTGCACATCAGTAACTAAACTAATTGTAATGATATCTGATTAAAGAATGCACAAGTAAGACAAAGACAATTTGAGAATGAGGATGAGACAAAAATGTCTGAGGGTGAGGTAAAGGGTGGTATCAGAGAGAGTATATTTTTTTTCCTCAGGGCTGTGAGAGAAACCTAGTGAATATTTTATTCACCTCTGGCATCATAACAGTGGGACAGATATTCTATGTTTAGCTTCAGATATATTACAAATAGGACAAAAACACATGTAAAAAAAAATTTTATCTCTTAAAATAAACTTTTAACTCCACATGCACAAACACTTTTGACACCTGTCTGCATTTATGGAGTACATATTTAAGGATATTCAGTCACAAAGCCCCTTTATTTGGGAAGAAGGGAATGTGATATGTGGAAAGGAAGTACTTAGAATTTACTTAGATTCTGCTATTATTATTTCTTAACATTAGAGAGGATACTAAAAATTATGAATATAATCAAATTCATTTAGTTTTAAGTCTCTTACTTCAGAAGCGGGAATAATTTTACCTATCTCACCATATCATTATGATAGTAAAACTCAACAAAGTGCATTAACTTCTTAGTAATGAATTATTTATTATAATTTTTTATTTAAGATAAATAACTTTCATGTATTTCATATATGGAGATTTAGGAGCACAGTGATACTTCTCCTCCTCCCCCTTCTGCCCCATGCTCTGACCTTTCTTCCTCCTTCCTCTCTTATTTGATCACTTAAGTTTTACAATCATCTACTTTCAGTTTATTTTATACTAATAAGATTAACCCTACACTAGGTAAAGAGTTCAACAAATAGCAAGAAGGAAAACAAAATACCGTTCCTCAATAGTACAGACAAGGGCTGTAAACAATCATTGAACCTCAAAATGTAAATTTCATTCCTATACATTACATTTTTTTTAATTTGACAGGTAGAGTTATAGACAGAGAGAGACAGAGAAAGGTCTTCCTTCCGTTGGTTCACTCCCCAAATGGCTGCTACAGCCAGTGCTGTGCCAATCTGAAGCCAGGAGCCAGGTGCTTCTTCCTGGTCTCCCAGGAGGGTGCAGGGCCCAAGCACTTGGGCCATCCTCCACTGTTTTCCTGGGCTGTAGCAGAGAGCCAGACTGGAAGAGGAGCAACCGGGACTAGAACCCGGAGCCCATATGGGATGCCAGTGCAGCAGGTGGAGGATTAACCAAGTGAGCCACGACACTAGCCCGATTCCTATACATTACAGTTCTTTTTTTTTAACTTTTATTTAATGAATATAAATTTCCAAAGGACAGCTTATGGATTACAATGGCTTCCCCCCCCCCATAACTTCCCTCCCACCCGCAACCTCCCCTTTCCCTCTCCCTCCCCCCTTCCATTCACATCAAGATTCATTTTCAATTCTCTTTATATACAGAAGATCAGTTTAGCATATATTCAGTAAAGATTTCAACAGTTTGCACCCACATAGTTTTGATACTCTATTAGCTATCACAGATCAGGGAAAACATGATATTTGCCTTTTTGGAACTGGCTTATTTCACTAAGTGAAATGGTTTCTGGTCACATCCATTTTGTTGCAAAAGACAAAATTTCATTCATTTTCAAGGCTGAGTATTATTCCACAGTGTATATATGCACCATAATTTCTTTATCCAGTCATCAGTTGATGGACATCTGGGTTGATTCCATATTTTAGCTATTGCGAATTGAGCTGTAATAAACATAATGGTACAAATAACTCTCTCATATGCTGATTTCATTTCCTTTGCGGAAATTCATAGGAGTAGGATTGCTGGGTCATATGGTAGGTCTACATTCAAATTTCTGAGATATCTGCATACTGTCTTCCACAGTGGCTGTACCAGTTTAGATTTCTACCATCAGTGGATTAGGGTACCCTTTTTGCCACATCTTTACCAGCATTTATTGTTTGTCATTTTCTGAATGAGAGCCATTCTAACTGGGGTGAGGTGAAACTTTGTTTTGGTTTTGATTTGCATTTTACTGATGGCTAGTGATCCTGAACATTTTTTTTCAACTTTCTGTTGCCCATTTGAGTTTCATCTTTTGAAAAATGTCTGTTCAAATCCCTTGTCCATTTCTTAACTTGATTGTTTTGTAATTGTTGAGTTTCTTGAGCTCCTTATATATTCTGGATATTAATTATTCATCAGTTTCATGGCTTGCAAATGTTTTCTTCCATTCTATCATTTGCCTCTTCACTTTCCTGAGTGTTTCCTTCGCAGTGCAGAAGCTTCTCAGCTTGAGGTAATCCCATTTGTTGATTTTGGCTCTGATTGCCTGTGCTTCTGAGATTTTTTTCCAAGAAGTCTTTGTCTATGTCAATGTCTTTCCAAGTTTCCCCAATGTTCACCTCTAGGAATTTGATGGTATCAGGTTGTAGATTTAGATAATTGATCCATTTTTAGTTTTTTGTATGAGGTGTAAGGTAGGGGACTTGTTTAATACTTCAGCACACAGAGATCCAAATTTTCCAGCACCATTTGTTGAAGAGGCTGTCCTTTCTCCAAGGATTAATTTTAGCTCCTTTGTCAATGATCAGTTGGCTATATATGTGTAGATTGATTTTTGGAGTTTCTATTCTGCTCCATTGGTCTATCCATCTCTTTTTGTTTTTCTAGGTCCTTGAGATGCATTGATAGTTCATTTATTTGATGCCTTTCCAATTTCTTGATGTAGGCACCAATATAAACTTCCCTCTTAACACTGCTTTTGCTGTATCCCATAAGTTTTGTTATGTTGCATTATCATCTTCAGTTATTTCCAAGAATTGATTGATTTCTTTGAATGTGTTCTATGACTCACTGTTCATTCAGACACATGTTGCTCAGTCTGCATGTGTTTGTATATTTTCTAGAGATTCTTAAGTTGCTAATTTCCAGCTTCATTTCATTGTGGTCAGAAAAGAGGCATGGAAATGAATACATTTTGCTTTTCAGTTTCATAAATTGTCATTTGCTTCGTGTTCTTCCTATCCAGTTTTTTTTTTCAAGTTCATTGGGATTATATTCAGTTAACTTTCTTTAATCTTAGATTTAGTTACCTATAATTCTTAAAAATAATAATATTTCATGAGTTTACAATCAATGGATTTTTTTCCTCTTAGTATACAAACATCTCATACAAAAATCCTATCCTTATGTTCCAAATTCTGTTTATGCATCACTCTATTAGAGGAATGCAACCTCAGTTTGGAGTAGTTAGTTACTTGCAGTATAATACAGGCAAGAAGTTCTCAATGAAATGTGACCAAGAGAAGCTTAAGAGTAGCTTTTCAATAAGTGTCAACCATAAAATAAATTTTCAAAATGACAAAATATGTCATGATTTCTTACTGAATAACTGTACATGACTCATTTACAAGGAACTGTCTAATTGAAAGAATCACAAAGATATTGAAAAATCAGCATCTTTCATTTTCCAATTCTTCATTTTCAATGCCATGTTGTTTTTATTTTACACTGGTACTGTATTGTTGTAAAATCACATGTTTTAAAAATAGTGAAATCAACCTATTGATGTGAATGACTGTGAATGACTGCATAGGAGTGATAGCCAGAGCTAAAATGAAAAAAACTCAGAAAATAGTTCCTAAGTCTACCTCTACTGTAAACTATTTTTATGCTTTTTGGTTTAATGAAAGGGCAAAAAATTCCCTAAATATTATCCAAAGTGTACTTTCAGCTAATTTCAGCAAGAGAAGAAGCCGTTGATCAGGCATGATCAACAATCAAAAATCATTTATCAAAGATTTAAGGATTGAATAAAATTCTCATTTTCTCCTAGTGTATTTTTTCTCTCCAAGATCCACCTGCCTTCTTGGAAGTCATCAATATGTAGGACTATTTATATCTACCTTTTTAATATACACAGAAGACAAAGTCTGATTCTATGTATCTTTACTTCACTTTACAGGTTGTAGTGTAGTGAGTAGTAAGAAATAGTACCCAAAATTCAATGCTTATTCTCTGATAGGTGTGGAATGAGAACCAAAAGTAAGTTACAGTCTTTTACATTGGAGATGTAAACAGAAAATTCCTTAATAACTAAGTCAAAGATTTATCATTGTTTCCTTACATCAATCAGATGCAACAATTAAAATATAATATGTTTTCCTATGTAGACTGCCAATCTATGAGTGTGTCCATTTTCCTTTTGGGATTTACTTTCAACATCTAAAAACAAAGAATTTCTCCTGAATAATGTGTTAGTTCTCTTCCATCTCTACTACTCTACAATTTTGTCTATAATTTAAAAAACTATAATTATTAATATTATGATTATATTTTATTATGAACATAATTAACTATATAAGTTGATTTTTTGAGGAATGGTAACTTACACCAAGTATTTAAAATGAGCATTTTCTACACCTGTATTATGTGACATTTAAAATAGGGAGATATATCATTAGAAAACTCAATGCTTTAAAAACTACTCAACTTTAAAATGCTTAATTGTCTCACTTTATCCAATTTTTTTTGAAAAGTAAAGATAGAATTGAAACTACTGCATAATATCCCTGAAACATCCCTGGAGGTAATATATATGATTAACATACATGTCCTGATGCTGCTATAATCCATATTACATAGATTGTATGTTAGCTTTCTTATATGTAAAATTGTGTTTACAAGTTGTATTACATCACATTGTTGTCTAAAATCACATTTTTGTGCTATTTCTATATTTACATGGAAGTTCTATTTTATTCATTTTTAACCACTCTGTGGTACCTTGCTGTGATAAACTATGGTTCTATCTATTCTCCTGGTGATGGCAGGTACATAAACTACTAAAACATTGATTCTTCAAACAAAGGGCCTGATTTTTAGCACTTGCCAAGTAGTATACTAGAACTGATTTCAATCTGCCATTGTTTAACAGTGCTTACAAGATTTCTGATTATTTGCCAACCAGTCCTTTAGGATGAACTGGTACACAACCTATGACTTTCGGAGATGCAGATGCACAGTGTGATAAGTGAAATCCTCCCATCCCCTTTCTCCTCCTGTTTCTTTTCTCTCTCTCCTCTTTCTCATCCTACCCTTGTTATTTCTTTTGACAAATAAGAAGCACATTCATATTTAAGCAAAGCCCAACTTTCTAAGTAGGATGCTGTTCTACAGTGGGAAGGCCAACAAATTTTTCATGGATGACACCTTTAAAAATATGTTGAACTATGTGAAAATGAAAACACAACTTGTCAAAGCTTCTGCAATGTAGGGAAAATAATGCTTAGAGCGAAATTTATAGTATTGAATACATTCTCATATGTTAAAAAAAGAAGGTAATCTAAGCTTCCACCTTAGAAAACCAGAAAATGACAAGCAAATTAAATTGAAACTAAGCAGAAAGATGGTGATAAAAATAAGAATGGAAAAATGAAATTGAAAACAAGGAATCAACAGAGAAAATCAACAAAAACAAAAACTTGTTCTTTGAAAAGATCAACAAAATTAAAAGCCCATAGATAGGCTAAGAATATAAAAGGGGGAAGATGTAAATTACTAGATTCAGAATGAGAAAGGCCATCACTACAGATCCTATGGACATTAAAAGGATAGAAGTGGAATATTACGAATAATTCTATACCCATAAATTTGAAAATCTGGATGATCTGTACTAATCATTTCAGGGATATAATAGCTAAAACTCATACAGAAATTGACAATCTTACTAGGCTAATAAGGATATTGAATCAATAGTTATTAACCAATCCAAAATGGAAACAATAGGTCCATATGGGATTGATGGTAAATATCACCAAGGGAATAAAGAATCCTTTTTTTTTTTTTTTCTACAACTGCTTCCAGAAGACAGAGGCAGAAGGTATATTTCCCAAGTCATTCTATGAGGCCAACATCACCTAATACCAAAACCAGTCAAAGGCCCTACAAGAAATGAAAACTTCTCATTCTCTCACGAACATAGATACAAGCAAAATTTTAGCAAATTGGATCCAACCACGTGTACAAGGATTATATGTCACAACAAAATATGTCTCAGATTTGTGAGGCAGATTCAAAACAAGACATTTAATGAATATAATCTATCACTATCTCAGAACTAAGAAAAAATGCAAGGTGCTTGTTTAGCCTAGCTGTGCCCTATATCGGAGTACCCCATGGTTTTGACACCTGGCCAAGCCCCTGCTATTCCTGCTAAAACACACCCTGAGTGGCATCGGTGATGCTCAATAATGGCTTCCTGCCACCTATATGGATGATTTGGATTCAGTTTCAAAGCTCCTGACTTCAGCTTGGCCTGGTTCTAGTTTACACAGGTATTTGGAGAGTGAACCAGAGGATGGGAGCTCTACCTTCTGTCTGTCTTTCTACTCTTCTCTCAAAGACATAAATAAAGTGATTTTAATACAAAAAATGGAAAAATCCTATGAAGTTTGTAAGTCATTGCAGAAAACATTTTTATTAGAAGAGAGGTCACGTGTATACAGGGAGATCCCTGGCTCTAAAAATGTGGTCTCTCCAACTGTCCCACTTAGCTTGAGTGATGATTTTTTTTAAAAAGATGTATTTATTTACTTGAAAGGCACTGAGGGGAGGTGCGAGGATAGAGAGAGAGAGAGAGAAAGAAATATAGAGGTTGATTTCATTTACTGGCTGCAACAGCCAAGGTTCGGTCAGGCCAGGAGACAGGAACTCCATCTTGGTCTCTACATGAGTGGCAAGGACCCAAGCATTTGGGCAATCTTCCTCTGCCTTTCCCAGACACATGTGGGAATCCTGATCAGAAGCAGATTAGCCAGGACTGGACCCAGCATTTCAGTACCGGATGCCAGTCTTACAAGGTGGCTTCACTCTCTGCACTGCAACACCAGTCCCTTGAGTGATAAACTTGATGCTGCTTTGTAATTTCACCACTAAGCTAAACAATGAAATTGAGTTTTAGTGCATTAATATGGGAAATAGGATTAGCTATTTACCTATCTAAAGAAAACAATCTAAAACCATAAAAAATGTGCATCAATTGTTCTGTCTCTCCAATCTAGCAGTGGAAAGATTCCATTAGTCACACTAGGTAAAACAGCAACGAATGAAAGTCTGTCTCCTTGGAGTTTTCATTGCCTAATTTGCAAAACGAGGTAATAATTTATTGTTTCCTGGAGATTAAAGTCAAGGATCCCAGAGGAATTCTCTACTTCATCTCTATTCAATACATGTAGTAATAACACTTTTATTACTAAATAAAATATTTTTGTAAATTATTTTACCACAATATTAAGGAATTTTAAAGCAATCATTTTGGATTTTTAACTGATTAAAATATGATCTTGTTTTACTGTTTCTAATTTGTTGATGTTTGTGTCCTTAAAGTAATCTTTTTTAAGATTTATTTATTGGGGCTGGTGCTGTGGCATAGCAGGTTAAGCCACTTCTTACGGCACTAGCATCCCATATGGGCATGAGTTTGAGTCCTGCATGTTCTTCAGATCCAGCTCCCTGCTAATAAGCCTGGGAGTGGCAGAGGGTGGCTTAAGTGCTTGGCCCCTGCACCCACATGGGAGACCTGGAAGAAGCTCCTGGCATTAGATCAGGAATGAACCAGCAGATGGAAGATCTCCGTCTACCTCTCCCACCCCACCTCTCTCTCTGTAACTCTGCCAATCAAATAAAATTTTTATTTATTTATTTGAAAGGCTGAGTTAGACAGAGAGAGGGAAGGGGAGAGAGAGAGAGATCTTCTATTTACTGGTTCACTTCCCAAATGGCCCTAACCGCCTGGGGCTGGACCAAGCCTAAGTCAGGAGCCAGGAACTTCTTCCAGGTCTCCCACCTGGGTGCAGGGGCCAAAGCACTTGGGCCATCTTCTGCTGCTTTTTCCCAGGCCATGGCATAGAGCTGCATTGGAAGTGGAGCAGCCAGGACTGGAACCAGTGCCTATATGGAATGCTGGTGACACAGGTGAGGGATTTATCCACTATGCCACAATGATGGCCCCTAAAGTATATTTTTAAGACCCAAATATCTGGGTTTGTTATTACTATCAGCATTATTGTTGATTATCTTTCTATTTAGAAAGTCAGAAATTGGCCCAGAAAAGGATTTTTCTGAAGTATGCCTTTTGCATTTGTCAGAAGAAATGAAGAGAAGGGGAAGGGGAACTCACGCTCTGGAGCCCAACTGCAAGGATTTAACTTTTTGCTCTCATTTATCAGTGGGTTTTTTTTTTTTTTTTTGACAGATAGAGTTAAACAGTGAGAGAGAGAGACAGAGAGAAAGGTCTTCTGTCCATTGGTTCACTCCCCAAATGGCTGCTACAGCCAGTGTGCTGTGCCAATCCAAAGCCAGGAGCCAGGTGCTTCTCCTGGTCTCCCGTGGGGTACAGGGCCCAAGCACTTGGGCCATCCTCCACTGCCTTCCCGGGCCACAGCAGAGAGCTGGACTGGAAGAGGGGCAACCAGGACTAGAACCGGCACCCATATGGGATGCCAGCTCCGCAGGCAGAGGATTAACCAAGTGAGCCAAGGCGCTGCCCCTATTAGTGTTTTGATGTGAAAATTATGCAAGCACTCTGTGACTTACTTCCCTCATTTGTAGAGTTGGTCTGATCATCATTACCTCATCAGTTTGTTTTGAGGGTGAAATGAGTTAATATTTATAAAATGTTTGGAACAGTACATAGAACATAATAAATTCTCAGTCTGTTATTTTAAGAAAATGGTGCTTTACAGAATTCACTTTAGAAAACTCTGTTCTTGAATATAAAATAGAGTATGAAGATATAAAGTATAAATTCTCTAATTCATATTGAAATAGTCCTAAGCTATTTTATTTCATTGTATACTATTCAAGTAATTTTATGAATAGATAGCCAATTTCTAGGTCAGTTTCTGTAAGAACTCTAAATTTAGGGCTGTGTTTCAATACACTAGCATAGAAATTTGAAAAAAAAAAGAATTTTGAAATTGTCTCTACTTCCTATACAACATTCCTTCTTTACACATAAGACATTCCCACAAGGAATGTTAAATTTAGTTAAATATTAGTTAAATAACTGCCTTTAGGTCATAGTTAAAATATACCAGAGAAAGAAATAAAATAGGAATATTCTGCATGCTTTTATCAGATTTACTTGAAAAGCTTCCTTGGTGCTTTGCAAACCAAAATAAATCAATTTTTAATAACACATTGATGAGTATGAGTTTTCTTTAGAGAACATACCATAATCTTCAATGCATAAGATTAGAAATCAGGGGCTGGTGCTATGGCATAGTAGGCTAAGCCTCTGCCTGCAGCACTGGCATCTCATATGGTTGCTGGTTGGAGTCCTGTCAAATCCACTGCTCCCTGCTTACGGCCTTAGAAAGCAGTGAAAAATGTCTCAAGTGCTTGGTTCACCCACCTGGAAGAACCTGTTGAAATAGATTCGTTCTGAGAGGAGAAGTGTGGTAGGGGCAAGAGGCACGGAGTCACCACACAGACCCTGGGAGCAGGGTGAAAGCAGGCCAGAGGCAAGCAGCCTGCAGACTTGTTTATTTCAGTTGGTACAGCAGCCAATACAGTCAAGGGGCATTCTATGCCCTAACCAATCACAGCCTGTTCCCAAGCAGTTTCTGAAGCCATCCAATCACAGCCTGTTGTCAGGTAGGCTCCGTTATCAGCAGCCATCTTGGCATGGCCTTCTCATTCCACTGCAAGACCGGATAGAAAAACTTGGCTCCTAGTTTTGGATGGGCTCAGCTCTGGCCACTGTGGCCATTTGGGGAATAAATAAAAGTGTGGTAAAAGAACCAGGAAAATATTGCAGAGGAAACTCTTCTGGATCCAGTGGCCGTGAGTTGGAGGACCTACTGGGAGAACAGGGTCGCCCACCACGCGGAAGCCGAGCCGTGGGACCGAGCCGCGGGACCGAGCCGCGGAAGCCGAGCCGCGGGACCGAGCTGCGCAAGCTGCAGGGTCTGCGCGCAAGTGCTTGAAGGGGAGTGCGTGCCACACAGACAACAGCGGGGAGACTTGGGACGTCCAGAGCTCCGAGTCCACACATCGGTGCTGGAAGGGGAGCGGACCTGCATGGAGAGCGTGGGAGCCCACAGTTCGGGACACCAGCGGCAGACTCAACACACCAGTGCTGGAACGCGAGATGAGCCGAACCTCAATAACCCGAGACACCGGCAGGCAAGCGGAGAGAGGAGACTAGGGGGAACGACCCCCCCGGGGTGGGGGAACTTCACCAGGCTAACTGGAAGAGAGAGAGAGGAAAAAGAAAGGTGACTGGTACAGACACGGGTTTCTCTCTCTCCGCTCACCTCTCAAGGGCGAGCAAGACAAACAGCAGGCGCCATCTTGGACATACGTAATAAGCAGAGCGACCTCAGGTCTGCACCGGCCCTGAGCCTAGCAGAAAAACCTGACTCTGGGCGGGGCAAATTAACAGGAGATTAGGACCTAGTAAATTTGTGGTGCTACTGAACTGAGACTGTGAAAAAAGAGACGGTGGGGGAGAGATCTCACGGAATTCACGTGAGCACTCTCCAGAGACGCTACAATTCCGTAACTTTGGTAACCCAGTGGGAGACTGAAGGAGAATTTGAGCCCACTCTGAGGGCAGAACAGATTCCCTGTGTGGTCCTTGGGAAAGAGCTTCCGATCTCTGGCTCCTGCGGGTATATCATTTGCCTGCTAACTACCTGCAACTTCGTTCAGCTGTGCAGAATAACTTCCCTTTTGAATCAAAAAAAAAAAAGAGAGAGAGAGAGAGAGAGAGAGAGGTTTACCACGCCTAACCTGGGAGTGTCACCTTTGGCACACCAAGCAGAGCTCTCAGGCCACACCCATCTCAAGCCCTAAAGCTCCATCAAAAGCGGATAGTCCACTTGGTCTAGAGTCATAGTATAACAAGAAAAAGCACCACAGTGAAGAAACCAAATATCTCCAATATGCTAAATAACAAATGCAAAAACCAAGGTAATAAAGACAAGGAAGTCACCATGAAGCCCTCAAGTGAAGGAGACACCCCAATTCAAGATTATGAGGATGATGACATGGGGGAAATGCAGGAAGCAGATCTCAAAAAATTGATGGGAACATTGAGAGGTTCTCAAAAACAAATTCTTGAACTACAGAAATCCTTGATGGACAGGATGGAAAATCTCTCTCGTGAAAATGAAGTGTTGAGGAGGAATCAGGGTGAAACGAAACAACTGGTACAGCAGGAAACTGGGATAGTGACTGAAGTGAAGAATTCAATAGATCAAATGAAAAACACAATAGAGAGCCTTACAAACAGAATGGGAGAAGCAGAAGAGAGAATATCGGACTTAGAAGAGAGAGAACAGGAAAGGATACAGTCAAACCAAAGAAAAGAAGAGGAAATTAGAAATCTAAAACATATTGTCGGGAATCTTCAGGATACTATTAAAAAACCCAACATTCGAGTTCTAGGAGTTCCTGAAGGCATGGAGAGGGAGAAAGGATTAGAAGGCCTTTTTAGTGAGATATTAGCAGAAAATTTCCCAGGTTTGGAGAAGGACAGAGACATCCTAGTACAGGAAGCTCACAGAACCCCTAATAAACACGACCAAAAGAGATCCTCACCACGACACATTGTAATTAAACTCTCCACAGTGAAACATAAAGAAAAGATCCTAAAATGTGCAAGAGAGAAACGTCGGGTTACTCTCAGAGGATCTCCAATCGGACTCATGGCTGACTTCTCATCGGAGACTCTACAAGCTAGGAGGGAATGGCGAGATATGGCCCGGGTACTAAGAGAGAACAACTGCCAGCCCAGAATATTATATCCTGCAAAGCTATCATTTGTGAATGAAGGTGAAATAAAGACTTTTCATAACAAACAGAAATTGAAAGAATTTGTTGCCACTCGTCCAGCCCTGCAAAAGATGCTTAAAGATGTGTTACACACAGAAACAAAGAAACACGGTCATCAATATGAAAGAAGGTAAAGGAAGGAAACCAAGGAAGGAAAGCTCACAGCAAAAGATCACAGGGAATTCAAAGCATATATTAGAACTTATCTTTGGCAAATGGCAGGGCAAAGTTACCACTTATCATTAGTCACATTGAACGTGAATGGCCTGAACTGTCCAGTTAAAAGACACCGATTGGCTGATTGGGTTAAGGAACAGAACCCATCTATTTGCTGCTTGCAAGAAACACATCTTTCCAACAAAGATCCATGCAGACTGAGGGTGAAGGGCTGGAAGGGGATGTACCATGCCAACAGAAATGAAAAAAGAGCGGGCGTAGCCATCTTAATATCAGACACCATAAACTTTACCACAAAAACCATTAAGAGAGACAAAGAGGGACACTACATGGTGATTAAGGGATCAATTCAACAGGAAGATATAACAATTATCAATGTGTATGCAACCTAACTACAGGGCACCAGTTTATCTAGAAGATTTGTTAACAGACTTAAAGGGAGACTTGGACCCCAATACAATAGTACTGGGGGACTTCAATGCTCCACTCTCAGAAATAGACAAATCAATAGGACAGAAGATCAATGGGGACAGTAGATTTAAACGACACTGTGGCCCAAATGGATCTAACAGATATCTACAGAACTTTCAATCCTACAGCTAAAGATTTTACTTCTTCTCAGCAGTACATGGAACCTTCTCTAGGATTGACCACATACTGGGCCATAAAGCAAGTCTCAGCAAATTCGAAAGAATTGGAATCATACCATGCAGCTTCTCAGACCATAAAGGAATGAAGTTGGAAATTAGCAACTCAGGAATCCCTGGAGCATACGCAAACACATGGAGATTGAACAGCATGCTCCTGAATGAACAATGGGTCATAGAAGAAATCAAAAGAGAAATCAAAAACTTTCTGGAAGTAAATGGGGATAACAGCAAAACATACCAAAACTTATGGGATGCAGCAAGGGCAGTGTTAAGAGGGAAGTTTATATCAATAGGTGCCTACATCAAGAAATTGGAAAGGCACCAAATAGATGAGCTTTCAGATCACCTCGGGGATCTGGAAAACCTACAGCAAACCAGACCCAAATCTAGTAGGAGAAGAGAAATAATTAAAATCAGAGAAGAAATCAACAGGATTGAATCAAGAAAAACATTCCAAAAAATCAGCCAAACGAGGAGCTGGTTTTTTGAAAAAATAAACAAAATTGACACCCCATTGGCCCAACTAACTAAAAAAAGAAGAGAAAAGACCCAAATCAATAAAATCAGAGATGAAGGGGGAAACGTAACAACAGACACCACAGAAATAAAAAGAATCATCAGAAATTACTACAGGGACTTGTATGCCAGCAAACAGGGAAACCTATCAGAAATGGATACATTCCTGGACACATGCAACATACCTGGATTGAACCAGGAAGACATCGAAAACCTAGGCAGACCCATGACTGAGACAGAAATTGAGACAGTAATAAAGGCCCTCCCAACAAAGAAAAGCCCAGGACCAGATGGATTCACTGCTGAATTCTACCAGACATTTAAAGAAGAACTAACTCCAATTCTTCTCAAACTATTCAGAACAATCGAAGAAGAGGGAGTCCTCCCAAGTTCTTTCTATGAAGCCAGCATCACCTTAATTCCTGGGCCGGAAGAAGATGCAGCACTGAAAGAGAATTGCAGACCAATATCCCTGATGAACATAGATGCAAAAATCCTCAATAAAATTCTCGCCAATAGAATGCAACAACACATCAGAAAGATCATCCACCCAGACCAAGTGGGATTTATCCCTGGTATGCAGGGATGGTTTAATGTGCACAGGACAATCAATGTGATGCACCACATTCACAGACTGCAGAAGAAAAACCATATGATTATCTCAATAGATGCCGAGAAAGCATCTGATAAAATACAACACCCGTTCATGATGAAAACTCTAAGCAAACTGGGTTTGGAGGGAACATTCCTCAATACAATCAAAGCAATCTATGAAAAACCCACAGCCAACATCCTATTGAATGGGGAAAAATTGGAAGCATTTCCACTGAGATCTGGAACCAGACAGGGATGCCCACTCTCACCAGTGCTATTCAATATGGTTCTGGAGGTTCTAGCCAGAGCTATTAGGCAAGAAAAAGAAATTAAAGGGATACAAATTGGGAAGGAAGAACTCAAACTATCCCTCTTTGCAGATGACATGATTCTTTATTTAGAGGACCCAAAGAACTCTACTAAGAGACTATTGGAACTCATAGAAGATTTTGGCAAAGTGGCAGGGTATAAAATCAGTGCACAAAAATCAACAGCCTTTGTGTGCACAGAAAATGCCATGGCTGAGGAAGAACTTCTAAGATCAATCCCATTCACAATAGCTACAAAAACAATCAAATACCTTGGAATAAACTTAACCAAGGACGTTAAAGATCTCTACAATGAAAATTACAAAACCTTAAAGAAAGAAATAGAAGAGGATACCAAGAAATGGAAGAATCTTCCATGCTCATGGATTGGAAGAATCAATGTCATCAAAATGTCCATTCTCCCAAAAGCAATTTATAAATTCAATGCAATACCAATCAAGATACCGAAGACCTTCTTCTCAGATCTGGAAAAATTGGTGCTGAAATTTATATGGAGGCACAGGAGACCTCGAATAGCTGAGACAATCTTGTACAACAAAAACAAAGCCGGAGGCATCACAAAACCAGATTTCAGGACATACTACAGGGCAGTTGTAATCAAAACAGCATGGTACTGGTACAGAAACAGATGGATAGACCAATGGAACAGAATTGAAACACCAGAAATCAACCCAAACATCTACAGCCAACTTATATTTGATCAAGGATCTAAAACTAATTCCTGGAGCAAGGACAGTCTATTCAATAAATGGTGCTGGGAAAATTGGATTTCCACGTGCAGAAGCATGAAGCAAGACCCCTACCTTACACCTTACACAAAAATCCACTCAACATGGATTAAAGACCTAAATCTACGACCTGACACTATCAAGTTACTAGAGAACATTGGAGAAACCCTTCAAGATATTGGCACAGGCAAAGAGTTTCTGGAAAAGACCCGGGAGGCACAGGCAGTCAAAGCCAAAATTAACTATTGGGATTGCATCAAATTGAGAAGTTTCTGTACTGCAAAAGAAACAGTCAGGAGAGTGAGGAGACAACCGACAGAATGGGAAAAAATATTTGCAAACTATGCAACAGATAAAGGGTTAATAACCAGAATCTACAAAGAGATCAAGAAACTCCACAAAAACAAAACCAACAACCCAATTAAGAGATGGGCCAAGGACCTCAGTAGACATTTTTCAAAAGAGGAAATCCAAATGGCCAACAGGCACATGAAAAAATGTTCAAGGTCATTAGCAATCAGGGAAATGCAAATCAAAACCACAATGAGGTTTCACCTCACCCCGGTTGGAATGGCTCACATTCAGAAATCTACCAACAACAGATGCTGGCGAGGATGTGGGGAAAAAGGGACACTAACCCACTGTTGGTGGGAATGCAAACTGGTCAAGCCACTATGGAAGTCAGTCTGGAGATCCCTCAGAAACCTGAAGATAACCCTACTGTTCGACCCGGCCATCCCACTCCTTGGAATTTACCCAAGGGAGTTTAAGTTGGCAAACAAAGAAGCAGTCTGCAGCCTGATGTTTGCTGCAGCTCAATTCACAATAGCTAGGACCTGGAACCAACCTGAATGCCCATCAACGGTAGACTGGATAAAGAAATTATGGAATATGTACTCTTTAGAATACTATGCCGCAGTGGGAAACAACGAAGTCCGGTCATTTGCAACAGAATGGAGGAATCTGGAGCACATCATGCTGAGTGAAATGGGCCAGTCCCAAAGGGACAAATACCATATGTTCTCCCTGATTGGTGACAACTGACTGAACACCAAAAAGGAAACCTGTTGAAGTGGAATGGACACTATGGGAAACGGTGACTTGATCAGCATAGCCCTGACTGTTAATGAACAACTTAATACATTATCCCTCTTAGTAGTTTTTTTTGTCTGTTCTACTTAATATGACTGGTTTAATTCTGTAATTAATACACAGTTATTCTTAAGTGTTGGAATTTAACTGAAATGTGATCCCTGTTAAACATAAGAGTAGGAATAAGAGAGGGAAGAGATATATAATTTGGGACATGATCAAGCTGACTTGCCCCAAATGGTAGAGTTAGAAACATACCAGGGGACTCCAATTTAATCCCATCAAGGTGGCATGTACCAATGCCATCTCACTATTCCAAGTGATCAATTTCAGTTCACAATTGATCATAATGAAAGGACTAAGAGTCAAAGGGAGCACATAAACAAGTCTAGTACCTGCTAACACTAACCGATAGAATAAATAAAGGGGAGAGTGATCCAACATGGGAAGTGAGATACTCAGCAGACTCATAGAATGGCAGATGTCCTAAATAGCACTCTGGCCTCAGAATCAGCCCTAAAGGCACTCGGATCTGGCTGAAAAGCCCATGAGAGTATTTCAGGCATGGAAAGCCAAGACACTCTGGCAAAAGATCTCTGTGAGTGAGATCTCAGTGGAAAGAACAGGTCTTCAAAGAAGGAGGTACCTTTCTCTGAAGGGAGGAGAGAACCTCCACTTTGACTATGACCTTGTCTAAACAAGATAATAGTTGGAGAACTCAAAGGGCTTCCATAGCCTTGGAAACTCATGACTGGAGCATAGGGAGATTACTGATGCCATAGACAGGAGTGTCAATTGGTAAAGTCAACAACAGGAGTCACTGTGCACTTACTCCTCATGTAGGATCTCTGTCCTTAATGTGCTGTGCATTGAGATTTAATGCTATAACGAGTACTCAAACAATATATTTCACTTTGTGTTTCTATGGGCGTGCAAACTGTTGAAATCTTTACTTAATGCATACTAAACTGATCCTCTGTAAAAAAAAAAAAAAAAAAGAAAAGAAATTATCAACTCCCAACTTGACTCTCACTGGGATTAAACATGACAATAGGTCTGATCTGATTTCATCGTCATTTAAAAAAATCATCTATTATTTTTCACTTTATGTTTCTGTGTGGGAGCAAACTGTTGAAATCCTTACTTAATGTATACTAAGCTGATCTTCTGTATATTAAGATAATCGAAAATGAATCTTGATGTGAATGGAAGGGGAGAGGGAGTGGGAAAGGGGAGGGTTGTGGGTGGGAGGGACGGTATGGGGGGGAAGCCATTGTAATCCATAAATCGTACTTTGGAAATTTATATTCATTAAATAAAAGTTAAAAAAAAAAGAAAAAAAAAATAAGAGTGTGGAAGATCTTTCTCTCATCCCTCCCTATCTCTGTATCTCTGCCTCTCAAATAAATAGGTAAATCTTTTTAAAAAAAAAATAGAAATACCAATTTTTGAGATCTGCTTCTTGCATTTCTTCTATCTCATCATCTTCATAATCTTGAATTGGGGTGTCTATTTCATTTGGGGGTGTCATAGTGTCTTCCTTGTTCTTGTTACCTCGGCTTTTGCGTTTGTTTATCACATTGGAGATATTCTTTTTTCTCATTATACTGTGACTTTAGATTAAGAGGACTGTCTGCTTTTGATGGATCCTTAGAGGCTGTGATGGGTGTGGCCAGAGAGCCCTGGTTCTACAGGGTTAAGGGTGTGCCAAAGGTGATTCACCCTGATTGTTCTCTTGCTCGCTCTCGCTCTCGCGCTCTCTCTCTCTCTCTTTTTTTTTGACTCAGTTGGGAAGTAATTCCACACAGCTGAGTGGAATTGAGAGTAGTTGATGTATGAAATGTGGCCCCTGTGGGTATTCCTTTGCTTACCAGAGTCAGGTTTTTCTGCTTGGCTAATGAGGGGCACCCACTTTACATATGCAAAATGGCGCCTGCCCTTTGTCTTGCTCGGCTTTGTAAGGTGAGTGGAGAGAGAGGCTAAATGTCTCTGCAGGTTCCCCTTATTTATTCCATTTTTCCTCTCCTCCAGCCAGCCTGGTGAACTTTCCCCAATGGGGTTTCAGGCCTCGTTCTCTGCAGGTTTTTTCTGCCTCTCCCCGCCAATGTCTCAGGTTACCGAGAGGTTTTTAGCTCACCTCCCCTTCCAGCGTTGGCGTGCAGACTCTGCGGCTCCTGCGGGTCCAGCGGGTTCGGCAGTTCCAGCGGCCCTGGTGGCTCCCGCGTCTCAGCTTCCACATGGTGGGTGACCTTGCTCTCCCCTTAAAAAATTTTTTTTTTTTAGAAATACAACATAAACTTATTATTATGTTTTAGGACTCAGAAAAGGAATTTGGGACTCCAAAGTAGAGTGGAGCTAGCAACTGCTGATTGACCTAGAGAAAGGGACGTATATTAGAGTTTACACCCTGTTTGATTAAAAAGACTTGACCAATACAATGGCGATGTGATGGATACTTTTAGAAGAAATTTAGAAACTATAAAGTAGAAATAAAATGGAAAACTTAGAATTATGAAAATATATTTAAGAGGTTAAATTTGAATGGTATTAACAGCAGATTGATGGCCAGCACCGTGGCTCACTAGGCTAATCCTCTGCCTGTGGCACCAGTACACCAGGTTCTAGTCCTGGTTGGGGCGCCAGTTCTGTCCCGGTTGCTCCTCTTCCAGTCCAGCTCTCTACTGTCGCCCGGGAAGGCAATGGAGGTTGACCCAAGTGCTTGAGCCCTGCACCTGCATGGGAGACCAAGAGGAAGCACCTGGCTCCTGGCTTCGGATTGGCCATTTCGGGGTGAACCAACGGAATGAAGACCTTATTCTCTGTCTCTCTCTCTCACTAACTCTGCCTGTCAAAAAAAAAAAAACAAAAACAAAAACAAAAAAACACAAAAACAAAAAAACAAAAAAAAACCCCAGCAGATTGGTCAAAATTGAAGAAATTAATGAAATTACTTCTAAGTAATTCATTGGCCAAATAAAGTATCACAATAGACATTGAAAATATTTTACCTCAATGATCATGAAACTCAAGATATTGAAAATGATAGAATACAATAACATTGGGGATAAGAGAGTAATTTGAGTTTTAAATACTTATAGTAGAAAAGGTAAAAAGTTAAAAATCAATGATTAAAGCTTCCATTTGTAATTAATGCTGGAAAAATAGGATATTTGCAATAAATAGAAGAAATAAAATAAGAAATATAAAAGTGTAAATCAATAAAATGGAAAAGAGACAGCCAAAAAAATCTTAAACATTTTTTTAAAGATAAATTGATAAATCCTTAGGTAGATTAGTCAAGAAAAGGAAAGATAGTACAATATCAGCATTCATAGAGAAGCATCATTACAGGTCATACAGGTAATATGCAAATCTTAATGTAATTGACAGCAACAGCCTGCAAAAATAATCAACTTCTTTCAAAATACATCTTACCAAATAAGAGACAGAAAATCTGAATTCAAATAAAATCTTATAATAAAATCTCCAGGCCCAAAAGCCTTGAATGAAGAATTCTATCAAATATTTAGTTAGGAATTACTACAAATTCAACATAAACTTGAATGACTTTGCAACTTACTTCAGAAAGCTAGGATAACTGTTATTCCAAATTTGACAATGTGATTAAAAGAATATAATTACAAACTAGTATCACTCATGAAGATAAATGCAAAGATATTTGAGAGAATACTAGCAATTTGAATCCAGCAATTTATTTTTTTTGAAGATTTATTTATTTACTTGAGCCAGAGTTAAACAGAGAGAAGGAGAGGCAGAGAGAGAGGCCTTTCATCCACTGGTTCACTCCCCAGATGGCCACAATGGCCGGAGTTGCGCTGATCCAAAGCCAGGAGCCAGGAGCTTCTTCTGGGTCTCCCACATGGGTGCAGGGACCCAAGGACTTGGGCCACCTTCTACTGCTTTCCCAGGCCATAGCAGAGAGCTAGATTGAAAATGGAGTAGCTGGGACTCAAACTGGCGCCCATATGGGATGCCGGCACTGCAGGTGGCAGCTTTACCCACTAAGCCACAGCACTGGCCCCGAATCCAGCAATTTATAAATAGGGTAATGAACATGATCAAAGACGTATTGCTCACCTATTCATGGTATGGCCAAAGGTGCATATCTCATGAATAAAAGCTGTAAAAATTCATAGTTCATCATACTAACAAAAATTGGTATATTGATCATTTTCCCAGAAATTGTATAGCTTTTTAGACACACTCCTATTTTCTTTGTGAAACATATTAGAAATATATGACAGTTGACTAAATAATCATTAGCCTTTGAAAATGGACTCTACCCTGGTATTCAGTTGCTTATGCAACATAAGCATCTTTCATTGTTCTCGTTATTAACTGGAAATCAGATGAGCATCATTTTAATGTTATGTAATGTATTTGTCTAAAGTCCTTAGGCATATGTACCCAAACTATCTGCCTCTGAGTCTTTTTAGGTCACGTTGCCACATGAAAATGCTAGTGCATTCCACCTACTATGCCAGGTTCAGAAGTTTCCAGTGGAAAAACCCCACAGGTTCGGGCAGTTTTCTCACAGTTTTTCAGGGCTGCCTAACCTGCACTGCCAAAGAAGCAGGTGATTGTGAAACCTAAACCAGATGGCAGCAGGTAAGGGGCCAAGCTGTGAGAGAATCTTGCCAATGAATTGCCTAATGCTGAGCCAGGCTTTGATGCTGACCTACTTCCTCAGTAATGTGCAAGTGTGAAATTATATTTGCCATCTCCCTTTAGATTAGATTCAGGTATATGTGAATTCCCAAGTGACCACCAGTTCCTCCTTCTCCTCAGAGCAGGTAGTTCTTCAGTGATCTAGACTTGTAATTGGAGTCACTAGGGAGGTTACGATGTAACTGCATCACTTCCATTTCTCTTTTGCCTTTGCTTGTGTAATATTAATACAATGTAGAGGTAAATTCTAAATGCAAGGTGTGTTTACATTGGTGACTCATTAGGGTAAGTATATATGTATATAAAATACTAACATATTTGGGGGAGGTAAAGAAGGCTACAAATTTCTTCACATTCCAGTGAAATCGTAATTTACAAGTGGATATCCCTTCCATTATTTAGTGGTAGCCATTCTTTGGGAACACACTTTATCAGTCATTAATCTTTACACTAATTCCACCAAAGAATCTATGTCTTACAGAAGGTCAACTGGCCAAATTTTCAGTCTTCTCACACTATGAGCTACAGAGAGGCTTGACACAAAGGGTTTGCTTAGAAGGCTGCTACTGAGTTCAAAAGAAGCAGCTTAAATCGACCTCTAGATCCTGGATCTCAGAGAAGTCTCAATATCCTAGGTTTGTCTAAATATTGCCCCCCCTCCCTCCCCTACAGCTTTTTCTCCTGTGTATTGAGTGTGGGTTCTCATTCTCAGAGCCTTTTCTAAGGCACAGGCAATCATCCATGGTTGCCAAATACACATCTCTGAGAGATAACCATGTTCAGAAGACCATGTATGCTCTGCCACTTCGTTGCAGCTAAATCTCACCCTGAACAAAGTCTATCTTGTTTTGTATTGTTTGCTAGGGTAACTATAAAAAGCATCACTGAGAAGGTGGCTTAAAAAACAAAAAATAATTTTTTCATTTGTAGAGGCTGAAAACACATAGCCATAGTTTTGCAGGGGTGTTTTCTTCCACAACCTCTTCCTTTGGCTCATAAATGACCATCTTCATGGTCACATGGCATTTTTCCTTTATGCATGTCTATATCTAAATTTCCTCTGCTTATAGAGATACCTGTCAATTTGGATTATGGTCCACTCCAATGATCTCATACTAAAAATTTAATTAAATTGTTTTTACTTATTTGAAAAGTCAAAGAGAAAGAGACAGATTGGCAGAGATCTCCCAGTTGCTGGTTTATTCCTCAAATAACTGCAACAGACAGGATTGTGTCAGGCTGAAGCCAAAAACTAGGAACTCAATCTGAGTGCCACGCGTGGATGGCAGCCACCTAATCACTTGAGCTGTCACCTGCTGCCTCCCAGAGTGCACACATTGTTAGGAGGCTGAAATGGGGAGCAGATATGAACTCAAATGAAGGGCATCTGTGCATCCCATGCAGCAACTTAACTGCTCCGCCATATGCTGGGCCCTAATGACTCCATTTCACCTCATCGCTTCACTAAAAGCCTTATCTCCAAACACAGTCCCATTCTGCAGTACTGGGGCTTAGTTCTTCAACATATAATTTGGGGTGGCTAGAAACAGTTCAGTCCGTACTATGTACCAAATGCTCTCCGGAGCGTGAGGGTCTGTGTTTACTTCTCCCAAGAGCAGATGAGTGTTTGTGGCATATCAGGTTCCTTTGAAAGATTTCTGTTTTTTCTAAAATAGCATTTTATCGGCCGGCGCCGCGGCTCACTAGGCTAATCCTCCGCCTAGCGGCGCCGGCACACCGGGTTCTAGTCCCGGTCGGGGCGCCGGATTCTGTCCCGGTTGCCCCTCTTCCAGGCCAGCCCTCTGCTGTGGCCAGGGAGTGCAGTGGAGGATGGCCCAGGTGCTTGGGCCCTGCACCCCATGGGAGACCAGGAAAAGCACCTGGCTCCTGGCTCCTGCCATCGGATCAGCGCGGTGCGCCGGCCGCAGCGCGCCGGCCGCGGCGGCCATTGGAGGGTGAACCAACGGCAAAGGAAGACCTTTCTCTCTGTCTCTCTCTCTCACTGTCCACTCTGCCTGTCAAAAAATAAATAAATAAATAAAATAAAATAAAATAGCATTTTATCACTTTTTGTCATAACTGGAATTTACATGCATTTGTTCCTTGGTCCAAAACTATTTCACACACTTTCTGAAGGAAGTATCTGTGTTTGAAACTAGTGTATATGCAGCAATCATTAATGGCTGTAAAATGACATCCGAAAGAAACAAAGCCTAGGAAATTATTTTTCCTATCCTTGTCCTTTTCAAGCACATAATTTTCATTTGGTGAGAAAATGGATACTAAACTGAAATCATTCTAAGAGCGCTAAAAGAGACTTCTAAAGAGGTGATACGTTCATTTCCTTCCCTCCATTACCCCCCCCCCCCCCCCCCCCGCCATTCACCAGGCTTAGGAGTTATGATCTTTGCCAAAGAGTGGCGTACAAGGGAGCAAATTGAAAATTCATGATTTCCCAGTGTGGTAAGTCTCATTTATCCATTCAAAAAAAGATTCATTGCTTTGATGTGATGTGCCAGGTATGGGACTTGGTGCTGGTAATACCTTAGTGAACAAGACATAGATATGCTATAGAAGAGTAACTAGGTTTAGATTTTTACATCTCGAACACTTCAGTGCAGATTAGCATATGAATGAACTATACAACTTATTTGCAGTCACAATTTTGGTCTAGTCTTTGATATCCTCCCTCTATCATATGAAATAGCTTTTCTTTCATAAGCAGAAGAGGAGCAGAATGAAATAGAGAGCTCGGCTACTCCTCACCCAATTTCTTTATAAAATTACATTTGGAAAATTCTATTTAATTGGTCCCTCCAAGGCTTGTGAGCTGAAAAATTTATGGGCTCTTATGTGGTGACAGACTGAAAAGTGGTCCAAGTGATTTTTGAAAGGTTCTACCAAAATAAATGAGTTTTACCAGTGATATCTCTATAAAGTCTCCTGTCATGGAGGATTTGGGAATTCAGAGACTTATGTCCTATTATGCTTAGGACATGCCATTATAATAGAACGATATGACATGCTCTGGACCAATTACAGATTTCCACGACATTTTCTAATTGGAAGTAAAAATTCAGCCCTTCCAATGTCAAATCTATGAAATGTGATGCTTGGGAGCTGTTTGATTATGTGGAGGGAAATCCTCATGAAGTCAACAACGATGGGGAATGAAATCCTCAGAGAAATCGAGATTACACTTTGTATATAAAACTACACCATCACACACTTCTTGGCTACTTACCCAATCCAAGCTATCACCACTTTTCTTCTGCACACAAACTGACTTTTTCTACCTTCTACCTTTCCGCTTTATGGTCGTCTCTTCTCAATGTTCAAATTTTCAGAGAGGCCCACGTTTACACTTCGAGACCTAAATAGATAATTATTTTAATGGTGATTAAAAGTCATAGAGAGATCAGGTTTGGCAAAGCTCTTGACTGGATTAGGGTTACATTTGGAGAACTGTCATTCAAACTTTGTGACAACATCCAGGCAAAGATATACCTTCACTATTGCCATTTGACTGCTGGAATTTTGATCTAAATAGGTGGTAGATCAAGGAGAGATGAACAGAGAACCAAAAAGTTCCTGACATTAACTTCAGTTTTTGCTATTATGAGTCTTGGATAAAGTATGTGAAGTATTTGGGTAGAAAACCAGCTTTAATAAATCTTCACTAAATTAACTACCTTTATAATATAAATGTATATGTATTTCTAAACTAGAAATAAATTTTTGTATTACTTTCCACTGATGTAAGGCTGTTTTTGTTTCAAATGATTTTGAATTCTTTGAAGACATTAGAAGAGAGAGAATTTCAGAATTCCTTCAATATATTTAAGGCACATCATGCTTCCCATAGACATGAGGGATTCCTGAAAACATGGCTAGTATTTCAGGGTTTGCATTCAGTTAAATGTTGCATTGATGTGTCATCTGCTTTCTGAGCACTAGGAAGTTCCTCAACAATTCTTACAGTCCTGTTTATATTTAGCTGTGAATTGCATGTACAAAAGAAAGCATCAGTGCAAGGTACAACTTTTCATTCTTCTGGAATGGTACTTCTCTTTTCCTAGGATCATGCAGTTCCCTGCTCCCTTATATAATGTTCCTTGTCATACTCCAAAAATACACCAGTGAGAACACATAAATATAAATACTGGCTTACTTCTTGGCTGAGGGAAGTTTGTAGTTTGCCCTGAAAAAAGTCCCTCAATTTCCTGAGATTCATTAATTTCTGTGTTACTTCTTCTTTTTTGTTTTTCTCCTGCTGCTTGTTTTTTTTTTTTTTTTTTTTTTTTTTTTTTTTTTTTTTTTTTGACAGGCAGAGTGGCAGTGATAGAGACACAGAGAGAATGGTCTTCCTTTTTCCATTGGTTCACCCCCTGTTACTTTTTACACAACAAAGCTGTCTCATCTTGAGTGCCCAATATCCCATGCATGATTTATTGAATTATGTGTCATGTGGTTTTAATTTCATGGAATAATTAGATCATCCCTCATTCCCAACACTAATAAGTAACCTATACATTCAACCACCATTTAAGGCTCTAGAATTGAGGGAAAAATGAAAATAAAAACAAACTTCTTTCCCAAACTACATTCTCTTTAGGAATTATTTTGGTGTGGCTTTAAATGATCACTTTGTGCTTAACATTCGTTCACTTTCAAGGTTATTTTTCACATAATATCTTAAGTTGACTCATGCAAAATCCATCTTAATAAAAAATGAGATAAGAGTACATCAAAGCAAATTCAGTTTAATATGCTAGGTAACTATTAAAAATACAGTCGAACTTTTATATGTTAATAACTACAGGACCCTAACTCTACACCCCAAGTACCAGAATCCACACAAAGAAAGGTTTGAAAAAAGAACTTGAGTTGAACTTCCCATTTTGTTAGTTAACCTCTCAGCCTCTTTAGGCTCAGATCACTGAATATGTAATAAATTGAAGAATCACTGGGTCATAATGCAACAAACAATTACTGAATGTCCATTATGACTCAGGTGCTGGTACTAAGAAAGATTCTGTTGGGATTCATTTGTTGGTATTCTAACCAAATAATCTGTGCAACGTGTGTCTGTTGGCACTGCTGGACCTAATGTGGGCCTGTTTAGCCTTAGCTGTCATCATTGCTATTGCAAAGCCATAAAAGTGAGTCCTGGTCCTTGCGCCCTGGGCTTAATAGAGAAGAGAGTCAACTGAGTAAAAATCAGACTGTGTGTTTAAATAGAAATCCAGAGAAGACTTGAAATGTATTTAGTCTACCAACAGTCTTCTTTATGTTTTTATTTGGGTTCCATGGGAATGGGTTTCTGTATGGGAACTTTAATGCTTTCACTGCAGGGAAGTGTATGTATTTTCTTTGGCAAAGTTTAAAGAAAGCTATAGGAAGGTACCCAGACAGATAGGGACAAGTGTTGGAGTAGAAAACTTATAAAAGTTTTGTATAACCCTAATCAGATTTTTTTTAAAAAAACATTCATTTCGTACATACTTTAATATGTATACTAGGGCAATAAACAAATGATAATACTTTTATTTTTCATACATTTGTGAAAATCAAATGAGTATTGAGGATCATTTTCAATGGACTGGTAATTGCATATTAGATAAAGATGATATGCACTAAAAATGATGTCTCAAGGTCACAAATTAAGAGAAAGCAAGCCAATTAAAGGAGGGGTGAGTGACTGGCCGGACAGTTAAGCCACCAGTTAGAAAGCCCATATCCCACATCAGGCTGGCTGCCTGAGTTCAAGTCCTGGATCCACTGCTGATACTAGCTCCCTGCTAATGCAAATCATGTGTAGCACAAGGTGATGGCTCACGTTACTGGGTTCTTGACACCCATGGGGGAAAACAAGATTGACTTCTTGGTTCCTGGCCTTGGCTTGATGTAGTCTGGCTATTGCAGGCATTTGGGAAGTAAAACAATGGATGGACTTCTCTATCTTGTTCTTTTTCACTCACTCGATGTCTCCGTCTCTGTCTCTCTTTCTCTCTCTTTGTCTATCTCTGTCTTTGATAAATAAATAAAAATTTTTTTGAAAGCAGGCAGACTGTGGAACCCAACCACTGTATTTAAAAATGTTCCCTACATTCAGCTGATGTCAAAGATTGGACATTTAAGGAACATGAGAGTTAAAAATGTACATCAGATTCATCTTTTTTAGTACAATGGAAGAGTATAATTATTTTTTACAATAAGCACAAGGTCTTCAACATTGACAATGAATGTGTGGCTACTATAATCCAATCATCTTCCCAATTCTTTCTTTTCTCTTTAGTTTAGAAACAATCTACATAGTCTGCTTATTTATACTCTATAGTGAATTTTTTAAGTTTCTTAAAGTGATAAATTTTACAACTATATCTTTGATGTTTAATTATTAAATCTTGAGGCAACAGAAAGAGGATTTAGGAGAGATCTGGCTTTATATTTATACCTTCATATATTTTCTTTTGGCTTTCATCATTTTATTTTGTATTGCTATTATTTTAATGTATCTAGAATTATAGATCCACTTGTTAAAAAACCTGATTTTTATAAAATTACAGATGTGTTTATCTTTTAATCCAGCTATTCCTTTCTAATTTGTCTAATGTATATTTCATAATATGTATAAGTATTACAATTCTCTTTATTTCACTATTAAAATCACAAAAGCTTGCCAACAAAATACATGTGAATCAATAGACATCGGTTGAATAAGTTATAATAAACACATATCTAAAGTTAGAAAAAATGTGAAAATTAAATGCTGCTATGGAATATGTTCTAACAAATACTGATAAGTAAAAATAGCTCAGAAGATAAGAATATCTGTAATATGTGTGAAAAATGAATATGCTACATTGGCTATCTCTGTTTGCATTGATTTAGCATATTTCTGCAAGGATGCACAAGAAACTGCTAATACTTATTTATATCTAAGGATGGGAACTAAGAGTGAATCTACCTTTGCACCACTTCCAAATCCCAATGAAACAACAGTATATGAGTTTCCTATTGCTGCTATAACAAATTATCACAAACTCAGTGGTTTATAGCAACATGAACTCATGACCATGCAGTCTTTTGCTAGAAATCCAATACAGGTCACACGCTGCTAATGTCAAGGTGCCAGCAGGGTGGTGTTTCTCTGTGAAGGGTGAAAGAAAATCCTTTTTCTTGTTTTTTTTCTAGAATCTGGAAATAGTCTGGTTCCCTTCTTTTATCTTGAATGCTGACAATATTATATCTCTATAATACCTGTTCTGTTCTCACACTTCTAACTATAGCCCCAAATGGCTCTACACTTACAAAGAATTGTGATTTTAATTTTTTCCAATTTGAATAATTCAGAATTTTAATCTCCCATCACAAGATAGTTAAATTAGACTTGCAAAGTACCTTTTGCCATTCAACATATTCACAAATTCTTGAGGTTAGGACTGAGGACACTGACTACTTTGGGTAGGGGAGGCATTATCAAATCTATCACAGAAAGTGGTTTCTATTTTTTTCATTTTAGCAATACGAATACATGAGAATGGGGAGACTTGGAAAATGATTTTGAAGGCAAAATACACAAAATGGAGCTGGATTCTACATTTGCAACAGAGGACATTGAGAATGAAGCCCAGTGATGTTTCCAAATCCACAAATATCTGAATTATATTGTGCTGGCTACCTCTAGACCAAGAATGAAGTAAGAGGGTGCTTCAAGCACAGAAGAGTACTTGAAACTACACTGGAGGAATGTATAAACCCTCCAGAACTCCTCCACCTCTCTGTCAAGTTGGAAACATTTCTTATTCCTTAAGAAACAAGTAAGGGGCTGGCACTGTGGTATTGCAGGTAAAGCTGCCACCTGCCTTGCTGGCATCCCATATGGGTGCTGGTTTGAGTCCCAGCTGCTCCACTTCCAATTCAGCTCTCTGCTATGGCCTGGGAAAGCAGTAGAAGGTGGCCCAAGTGTTTAAGCCCCTGCACCCATGCAGGAGACCTGGAAGAAGCTTCTGGGTCCTGGCTTTGGATCTGCGCAGCTCTGGCTGTTGTGGCCATATGGGGAGTAAACCAGCAGATGGATACCTTTCTCTTTTTCTCTCCTTCTCACTGTCTGTAACTCTACCTCTTAGATAGATAGATAGATAGATCTTAGAAAAAATTTAAATAAGAAGGTTGCTCTTGGGCTGGTGCTGTGGCATAGCAAGTAAAGTCACCACCTGCAGTGCTGGCATCCCATATGGCCACCGGTTTGAGTCTTGGCTGCTTGTCTTCTGATCCAGCTCTCCGCTATGGCCTGGGAAAGCAGTAGAAGATGGCCCAAGTCCTTGGGCCCCTGCACCTGCATGGGAGACTGCAAAAAGCTCCTGGCTCCTGGCTTCAGATGGGCGCAGCTCTGGCTGTTGCTGCCATCTGTGGAGTGAGCCAGCGGATGGAAGACCTTTCTCTCTCCCTCTCCGCCCCCCCACCGCCTCTCCTTCTCTCTGTGTAACTCTGACTTTCAAATAAATAAGTAAATCTTTTTTTTTTTTTTAAAAAAAGAAGGTTGCCCTTTAGGAAGATTGTGAGAAAAAATTTCTCCTAATACAAACAAAGGGGCAATTACTGAAAGTATCCTACTGAAAAAGAAGTAATCCAGTTCAGTAAGACATGAGCTCCCAAGTCTCTCATTTGAGCTTCTAGAATGTTTACAACTAGAAATCTTTGGAGTGTTAGAGCCATTTCTGGAGAATCTGACAACCCTAATGAGGTGCACATCACAGATTCTGTGACTAAACTTAGAAATTCAACTCCCTTACTCTTAGTTTCAAGAAGATAATAAAGATACACTACTTTTCTAGCAGACATTAAAAACTAAAAATCCCTGAAATGATTGAATCATACTGCTGAAGGACTGCTTAGAAAGAAAAACAAACAACCAAAAAATCCAAAGCAATAAAAAAACAGGGTTAAAGAGCATCCTAAAAAATAAATGACCAAATCCAGGAGGTTAGTATCTGAGTGAAAGTTCTTTACTTAGTATTTAACCAGGAAAATATAAAACCAGAAGGAATCACAAGTGCTAAATACATAGTTAGGTAGCAAAAAGAGAATACATTTTACTATTTATGCAACTGCATGGTAAACATGAAAAGTTCTCCCATTGAGAGTATAAGCTTAAAGGTTAGCTTGTCAAGAATGCAAAATATAACAACACAGTAACCTCGACACCTTAAAAGCAGGAGGTAAAGATGAGATGGAAAATAATGTCGGATATTCATAGTATTATAGAAAGGTTAAGACAAGGTATTTATAAGCATATCAATCTCTTACAACAGCAAAGGTGAAATAATGATTCTTTGAATTTTGAAAGACAAGAAGAAGAAGATTGAAACTAAAATACAGGATTTATTATCAAAATCGGCAGAAAAATCACTAGGTTGATGAAAATAAAACAATTGATTAATGTAAAAAACACATGTTTGTAAGTAGGCCCTTATGGAATAGGATTAAAAAAATCTTATTTCAATCCATGAAAATAATAGAGGCAAAATATTTGTACACTGAACATTTTAAAATACTGATGAAAGAAATTAGAGAAAATATAGATAAATGGAAAGACTCCCATTTTATGGACTTAAATAATTGATATTGCTAAAATGTACATAATACTTAAAGCAATCTAGAGCTTCAGTGCAATCGCAATCAAACCCCCCATGGCATTCTTTATAGAAATAGAAAATGGCAAGTTTAAACTAATATGGAACTAACAAAAGATCGCATATATCCAGGCTATCTTGAGTAGAGACCAAGATGGAGACACAACACTTCCTGACTTTAAAATATAGTACAAAACTACCATAATGAGACTATAATGGTGCTAGTACAATAAAGAGACATATAGATGATGGAACGGAATACAGGGCCCAGAAATAAACTGAGAACATACATCATCAAATTATGTTCAATAAATGCACCAGGTATATACAATAGGGAAGGGAGATTTTCTTTAATAAGAGATATTGAGAAAACTGAATATATATAGAAAAATAAAATTAAATCTTATGCCATATAAGACAATCAACTCCAAGTGGATTAAGGACATAAACATACAAACAAAAACCATAAAGCTATTAGAAGAAATTGTAAGGGAAAGTCTTCTTCATATTGGTTTGGGAAGTGATTTCTTGGATAAAATATGAAAAGCATAGGGCAAAAAATGACAACTGGGATTGCATAAAACTAAAAATCTGTGCATCAAAGGAAATAATCAACAAAAATATTTTAACCCCGTATCTGATAAGGGATTATTATTCAAAACGCATATGGAATCCTTATACCTCAATAGCAAAAAACAAAAAAACAAACAAACAAAAAAAACAAAACATGCAATTCAAAAAATGGACAAACAACTAAGTGGATTTTTTCAATATTATTATCTGGGAAATTCAAACAAAATGAGAGATCACCTCACACCTGTTGAATAACTAGTATCAAAAAGACAAAAGATAGCAAGGATTGCCAAGGGTACAGAGTTAGAAAACATCAGTCAGAGTGTAAATTGGTATATCTACTATGGAATACAGAATGGAAGTCCATTCCAAAAATTAAAAAGAAAACTACCTTATGAACCAAAAATCCCACTTCCAGGTACATATCCAAAGGAAAGGAAATCAGTATCTCCAAGGGATATCTGTAATCCCATGTTTATTGCAACATTTTAATAATGGTAGATATAAAAACAAGGTAAATATTCAGTGACAGACAAATGAAGAAAGAAAAGGTGGCGTATGCAGTGGAATATCATTTGGTCTTAAATAAAAGAACAAAATCTTGACATTTATGAAATCAGATGAAGCTGGAGGACTTTATGCAATGGGAAACACACCAGTCACAGAAAGACAAACACTGCATGGCCTCACTTAATGTTTGGAATCTGAAACAGTCGAATTCATAGAAGCAGAGAGTAAAATTGGTTGCCAGTATCTGGGGGGGAGGGGCAAACGGGAAGATGCGAGTTAAGGAGTGCAAATGCTCAGTTTTGCAAGATAAGTGAAGTCTGGAGAACTAGTGTACAACAGTGTGATGTCAGGGAACAATACTTGTCTATCACACTAGGCACTGTCTCAGATGTTAGATTTTAAAGTATTTTCCTTGTAAAAAAATGTAAGAAAATGGTAATGATATGAGGTGATGAATGTGCTCACGATCATGACTATGCTGGCTCTCTCACAATGCCTACTTATATCAAAGTATATCTTAAGTATGTGAGATTTTATTTATTAATTATATCTCAATACAAATGTAAAAATGTGGCAATCTCTGGAAATATGTAATAGCAATTGAAAGAGAACTGTAGTTAAAGGTGGAAAGGGTACATGGTAAGGAAAGCAGAAAACCAGCAGTGGAGGCTTTTTATTTAATAAATAATTACTTTTGATTATGTACAATCTTTTTAAGAGAATGTTAGAGAGGGATTAAATACAAAGTGACTTTACAATTGCCTTATTTTTTTAATCAAATACTGCAATTTCCTTCCTTTTCATTTGTTTGGCTTTTATTTAATTATTTGTTTAAATCAAGGGTATCTTTTAGATCAATGAAGTCTATACATGCTAAAATACCAAGTTTTGTCATTCATGCATGCAAGTTACAAGAAAATGTCCCAGAGTGCTAATCAACAGAACAGAATAAATAAAAAAATTTTGTAAGGGGATAACTTCTCAGAATAAGTTCTGTAAATTTTTTCCTAGAGGGGAAATTTTGAACTTTGAACCACCGCTTGGTATAGAGAAGCTCAAAGGAACTGGTCTCCCTGTACTTGTGGGTTATTATTCACAGAGCCGCAAGGGTACATTTTTAAGCATAAATATTAGCTTCCTATCCTGCTCTAAGTCTTATAACGACTTCCATTCATACTTAGAGTCAAAAAGTTCTAGAAATGCAAACACCATCTAGCACTGCCTTCCTCTCCCTCATCATTTCTTATCACCTGCTTCAGACTCCAGCTCACTGGTAACTAATACAAGCTGATACCTCACGATCTTTGCACCTGCTCTTACCTCTTTAAAGGTTCTCCTTCATTCTCCTTCCAGATTTCCTCATAGATTCCTCTCTCCCTGCATTAGCATTTCTGCTAAAATGTCTTTGCTTTGGAAGCTTTCCCTGATCAAACTATCTGGACAACTTTCTTTCCAAGTCACAATCTCCCAATTGCCTCATTATTCTCTCTGGCACTCTTCCATCATCGTCCTAGCACAGCTTTGTAGTAGGAACAGGAGGGTGAATATATTAAGGTGACAATATAAAAGGCAGTGGTAAAGTTTTGTAGATGTGCCTGAGTGCATGCTAAGAACTTAAACTTAGCTTTATGGGTTACAAATTCATATAATTAAGATAGTTGATGAGATAATGGGTTAAGAAAGAGTAAATAGGCCGGCGCTGCGGCTCACTAGGCTAATCCTCCGCCTTGCAGCGCCGGCACATCGGGTTCTAGTCCCGGTCGGGATGCCGGATTCTGTCCCAGTTGCCCCTCTTCCAGGCCAGCTCTCTGCTGTGGCCCGGGAGTGCAGTGGAGGATGGCCCAAGTGCTTGGGTCCTGCACCCCATGGGAGACCAGGATAAGTACTTGGTTCCTGCCATCGGATTGGCACAGCGCGCCTGCCGCGGCGGCCATTGGAGGGTGAACCAATGGCAAAGGAAGACCTTTCTCTCTGTCTCTCTCTCACTGTCCACTCTGCCTGTCAAAAAAAAAAAAAAAAAAAGAGTAAATAAACTGAGCAATAACTGTAGCCTGAATTTGCCCATTTTTTTTCATATACCTCTTGGCCATTTGTGAGTCCTTTTTTTTTTCATTCTACTTAGTACTATTGGTTGAACTCTGTAATGTGTTTAAATTTAATTGGAAAGTGATCTCTGTTAAATATGAGTGGGAATAAGAGAGGGAAGAGATGTACAATTTGGGACATGCTCAATCTGACTTGCCTCAAATGGTAGAGTTAGAAACGTGCCAGGGGATTCCAATTCAATCCCATCAAGGTTGCATGTATTAATGCCATCTCACTAGTCCAAGTGATCAATTTCAGTTCACAATTGATCATAATGATAGGTCTAAGAGTCAAAGAGATCACATAAACAAGACTAGTGTCTGCTAATGCCAACTGATAGTATTAAGAAGGAGAGAATGATCCAACATGGGAAGTGGAATACACAGCAGACTCATAGAATGTCAGATGCCCTAAAGACACTCTGGCCTCAGAATCAGCCCTTAAGGCATTCGGATCTAGCTGAAGAGCCCATGAGAGTATTTTAGACATGGAAAGCCAAGACACTCGGGCAAAAAAAAAAAGAGGACCTAAATGAAAGATCTCTGTGAGTGAGATCCCAGTGGAAAGAATGGGGCCATCAAAGAAGGAGGTACCTTTCTCTGAAGGGAGGAGAGAACTTCCACTTTGACTATGACCTTGTCTAAATAAGATCGAAGTCGGTGAACTCAAAAGGCTTCCATAGCCTTGGCAACTCATGACTAGAGCCTAGGGAGATTACTGACACCATAAACAACAGTGTCAAATTGTTAAGTCAACAACAGGAGTCACTGTGCACTTACTCCTCATGTAGGATCTCTGTCTTTAATGTGTAGTTCAATGTGAATTAATGCTATAACTAGAACTCAGACAGTATTTTACACTTTATGTTTCTGTGTGGGTGCAAACTGTTGAAATCTTTACTTAATATACACTAAATTGACCTTCTATATATAAAGATAATTGAAAATGAATCTTTTTTTTTTGACAGGCAGAGTGGACAGTGAGAGAGAGAGACAGAGAGAAAGGTCTTCCTTTTCCATTGGCTCACCCTCCAATGGCCGCTGTGGCCGGCATGCTGCGGCTGGCGCACAGCGCTGATCCGAAGCCAGGAGCCAGGTGCTTATCCTGGTCTCCCATGGGGTGCAGGACCCAAGCACTTGGGCCATCCTCCACTGCACTCCCGGGCCACAGCAGAGAGCTGGCCTGGAAGAGGGGCAACCAGGACAGAATCTGGTGCCCTGACCGGGACTAGAACCCAGTGTGCTGGTGCCGCAGGTAGAAGGGAGGTTATGGGGTTGGGGGGCGGGGAGCCATTGTAGTCCATAATCTGTACTTTGGGAATTTATATTTATTAAATAAAAGTTAAAAAATCTCATTATTTTATCCATATTTCATTTTATCAACTTTCTATTACTGTGTCTTCAAGTTCACCAGTTTTCTGTATTAAAATTCCGACTAATATCAGAAAGTGAAATTTTTATGTCTGATATTGTAATTTCCCTCTCTCTAAGTTCTATTCAGTTCACTTTTATCTTGTGAACTTTACCCTTTTGTGTGCATGCTATTTTACACTCCTGTAAATATTCCTGAGTTTGCTTGGTGATTTTGTCACTTGCTAAGTTTGTCATTTTAGAGCTTGCATTTTATGATTTGTTAAGTGGGTCCAGAACCTGTTCAGTCTATTACTGATTAATCCTCAGTTCTGAGGCAAGAATTTTCTTTTTTCTTTTAAAGATTTATTTATTGGGGACAGCACTGTGACACAGCAGGTAAAGCCACTGGCTGCAGTGCTGTCATCCCATATGGGTACCAGTTCGAGCCCTGGCTGCTCCACTTACAATCCAGCTCTCTGAGATGGCCTGGGAAAGCAGCAGAAGATGACCCAAGCACTTGGGCCCCTGCAGCCACGTGGGAGACCTGGAAGAAGCTCCTGGCTCGTGGCTTTGGATCAGCCTAGCTTCTGCCTTTGTGGCCATTTGGGGAGTGAAGCAGGGGATGGAAGACCTCTCTCCGTCTCTCTTTCTCTCTCTCTCTCTGTCATCCTCTCTCTAACTCTGCCTTTCAAATAAATAAATAAATCATTAAAAAGATTAATTTTTTATCTTAAAAGTCAGAATTACAGAGAAAGAGATGTGAGAGATTTTTCCCAGCATTGGGAAAAATTCCCAGATGACCACAAGGTCAGGCTGAAGAAAGGCAGGGAACTTCCCATGAGTCTCTTACATGGGTGGCAGGGGTCCAAACCCTTGGGCCGTCCTCTGTGGCTTTCCCTAGGCCATTGACAGGAAGCTGAATGGGAAGTGGAGTAGCTGGGTCATGAACCGGTGTACATATGGGATGCCAGCACTTCAGTCAGTGGCTTTACTCACCATACCGCAACACCAGCCCCAAGTACTTTCCACCATTTGATTTATTTTTAGTTGCTTCTCTTTTATTTATGTAAAGGGAAGAGTTTTAATGTATTTCATATTTTTAATAATCTAATGATGCTCCCCACTCTACCCTCCTTCCATTGTTTCCACCCTCCCACTTCCTCCCTTATGACAAGGCTGACTGGGCCAAGGGAGGGGGTTGGGCACATGTCATGCATTAAAGCTGCTCCTGGGATCCTTCAGAAGCTCAACTCTAGCTGAAAACACACATTTGCTCATCTACTTGACTTTCCTGTCTTCCCCTCACTCTCTTAGGGATGCCTCCTGAAATTGTTTTCTTCATTATGCATTTAATAAGAATCTCTGTCTTAACATTCTGCTATCAGAGAACCTAATCTGAATTTAGCAGGTGTATGACTTACCATGTCCAAAATGAAATTCTTGATTTTCTCATTTTGTGTCCTAAAATTTCCTCATTATTTAATCTTTCTTGTCTCAGAACAAGAGACACTGGAAAAACCCAGGTATTCAAGTAAAAATACAGCCCTCCTCAGTTTCTTTTTCCAATGAATTGTTAAATTTTATGGATATTGCCAATATCCATCTATATCTTCACCTAGTCCAAAATACTTTCAGATATCACCTAGTACCTCTTCAAGTGGATTCCTTACTCTCTAATTCTTCCCCATGTATGATTCATTTTCCATAAAGTAGCACAATCATTCAGAGTTATACTCTGTAATTTCAATATAATCCCAAATCAACGTGCTTGAAGAAATAAACACAATTGTTAGAATTTTAAAACAAAGTGTCCTAGTTTTTCTTATATTCAGCTAATTATATACTTTAACCAATTACACCAAATACTTCCAAATCATAAATTTACTCAGTTTAATATTTGTTTCTAATGAGCAGTAATTGTAGAACTCTAAATAGGGTTTCCATATATCATTCCTTGATAATGAAGAAAAAGTATGGTCACCCCCACAAAAAAGTAGGAGTAGGTATTGTGATGCAACAGGCATATTAGAGTCTTGGGATTGAATTGTGCCTCTGCTTCCAATCCAGGTTCCTGCAAATGTGCTGGTGAAGGCTTATCACCTACTTGGGTTCCTGTCACCCTTACAAGAAACATGCATATAGCATGGAGTTTCTGTATCCTGACTTAGGCCTGGCCCAGATCCAGCTGTTGTAGGCATTTGGAGAGTGAATAGAAGATTTCTCTCTCTCTCTCTTTCTCTTCTTGCTTTCTCTCTCCCCGTTTCTCTTTCCTTCTCTGCCTCTACTCTTCTCTATGTCACTCTGCCTTTCAAATAAATGAATATTTTTAAAAAGTAGATTAATTAATGTGTCCATATATATGAATCTTGAAATTCTTTTTGTGAAATTCAAACTAAGAAATAAAAATAATATGACATATTATATTTATATAGTGTTAATTATTTTATATAATATGAGAAAAAAATAATTATATTTCTTACAAAAATTATTTTCAATCATTTTGTTATAATAAAATATCTTTGTGACATCTTATTTCAAAACACCATTGGAGAATACAATATCAAGCAATGTGTTTTCTTTGCAAAATCCGTTTTGGTGTTTTACTGACAGGTGAATTTTTCATATAAAATTTTTTTAAGCCAAGAGAATTACATAGTTGAATATATGAAACTAGAACCCTGGCCGGCGAGTGGCTCACTAGGCTAATCCCTCGGCCTTGTGGCGCCAGCACACCGGGTTCTAGTCCCGACCTGGGCGCCGGATTCTCTCCCAGTTGCCCCCCTTCCAGGCCAGCTCTCTGCTGTGGCCCGGGAGTGCAGTGGAGGATGGCCCAAGTACTTGGGCCCTGCACCCTATGGGAGACCAGGATAAGCACCTGGCTCCTGCCTCGGATCAGCGCAGTGCGCCGGCTGCAGCGCGCCAGCTGTGGCGGCCATTGGAGGGTGAACCAATGGAAAAGGAAGACCTTTCTCTCTGTCTCTCTCTCTTACTATCCACTCTGCCTGTCAAAAAAAAAAAAAAAAAAAAAAAAAAAGAAAGAAAGAAAGAAACTAGAACCCTGAATATTTGCAGTATGTGTGTGATTTTTTTGGTGGAAATGGTTCAGACTCCTGAAAAATATTTAGAAGATGGTCATGCCACAGTGAAAGCATAGAAACTTCAAAAACAGCTGAAATGTAAGTCAAAGGGTAAGCTCTGTTTTTCTTCCTAATGCTTTGTTTGGGGTCAGTTACTCATGGTTCTAATCACTGCAATCAAAAATGTGCATGACATACCAAAAAGTCCACATTAATCCTTCTACACTTGATATCAGATAATGTGCTAAAAAAAAAAAAAAAAAAAAAAAAAAAAAAAAAAAAAAAACCAGCTACTGCGGTGAACATTTCGTATGCCCTTTAGTACATAGCCCCCTTCACGGAAGTGCATGCTTCACGTTTCATCAACTATGCTTTTAGGGACCGCCTTTGCTTGGACATTATCTCTCATCAGTGGCTGTCATCAGAGATGAGCAAACCTCTAAAGGGTGGAGGGGACAGTTAGGAGCAACCTCCTACTTAGGGCAAACCTTAGGCCTGAATTAAGAAAGACTATGTTTAAGAAAGTTGTTTTCAAGAAGGGAATAGGTGTATATTTGTTTTATCTCAACTGAAACTCAAAGTCTCTTTTAAAGCAAAGCTCCCTCCATTTTAATGATTAAATCCCAAGCATGTTCCCAGATAAAGCTTCTACTCATTATGATTATTCTAGATGTCGCACATTTCTCTGCACATCAGTTAAAATTTATCAGACAATCCTTTTCTAATTGAAAAATAGATTTTTGTTTGTTTATTTATATTTGAGAGAGAGAGAGAAAATGTCCATCTGCTGCTTCATCCCCAAATGCCTGCAGCAGCTAAGCTGGGTCAGGCCAAAGCCAGGAGCTCAGAACTCAAAACTCAATCCAGGTCTCCCATGTGTGCTCCATGCTCCCATGGAGCCCAGTACTTGAGCCATCACCTGCTATCACCCAGGTTGTGAATCAGCAGGAAGCTGGAATCAAAACAGAGCCAGAACTGTAACCCAGGCACCTGTGGGTGTCCTAAGCAGTGTTTTAGCTGCTGCACCAAACTCCTGCCCCCAGATAGCCCCCTTCTTATCTTAATTTGCTCACCAATTTTGTTAGTACATCTATAATCATAAAATGCCCTTGAGGATATTTTAGACAAATAAATGCATTTGAATTTATGAGCCAGTATCTTGTTTTTCTGGGAATTTGAGGAATTGTATTTTCTTAACCCTAAAAATGTAGGACACGGTTCTAACACAGTAGAGTAGGATGTGACTAAATACCATGTTCTAAACTAGCCACACCAAGAGGGACTAAAGAAGTCCACTTTTAGTTTTTAGCACTATTTAAATTGTTGTTTAACAGATAAATAAAATATTCCATTTAAATATGTATAAAATAAATATTTTTCCATGTGGGGAAATTTTCAAAAAAGCAAATATTTGTGTTTTGTTGTTGTTGTTGTTGTTGTTTTCTCTTCTTACATGGGAGGGCCTGGAGCTGGGAGGCAGGGAGAAACTCTCCACCTGCTGGTCTACTCCCTAAATGCACAAATGCCTGGGGGTGGCCAGGCCAAAGGCAGGAGTTAGCAACTCAGTCTAGTTCTCCCACATGTGTGGCAGAAACTCATGTGCTTGAGCCATCACCTGCTTTCTCCCAGGGTGGGCATTGGCAGAAACCTGCAGTCAGGAGCAGGAGACAGGACTCAAATGCAGGCTCTCTGATGTGGGCTGTGGGTGCCCCAGGCATGCCAAACATTGCTTTCAGGGAGAAGGGGGATATTTTAGGTAATAAAATGTTAACATGCATCCTTAACATAATGAAATTACCTCCTTTACTGAAAGAGCATACTGGAAATTTCCAAAATCAGAAATACATTTTTTATTCAAAAGTATTGATATTGGAATGATTATTAATCACAATATATAGCACATTTTTGTGTTATAAAATGAGATATGTGTGCACAGCTTACTTAATTATAAAACCAGTACAATCAAAAATTGTATTAAAATCTAGATATACATTCTTCCCTGGTTCTACTATTTGTAATTTCTCCCCAGTCTTGTTTAGAAATTCTATTTCCTGAAGGATAATCTTCCCTCCATTAATATAGCATTCTGTCAAATAGTACTTCAATTTGAAACTCAGGGAATTTTGATGGTGGGGTTGGGGAAGAACACTGACATAAGACATACCTCATTAAGAGGAATTATTATAGAATATTAAATGCAATTAAAAGTTTTATTAGTCTAAATTTGGCAGCATTGGTTTCCAAATAAAACATCATATTATCTTTTAGGAGAAAAGTAACAGAAATTATCTGTTCAACCAAGAAAAGGAGAATACCTTAGGGGCATTCAGCTATTACTGTTTATTATATAGGCAGGATTCCATGAACTGTAACTGGGACAGGTAATGTTTGCTGAGAAGAGAAAATAACCAGTAGTCATTAAGCACTTAGAGTTTAGAAGTTAAACATTCCACACCACGATGGGAATGGAAACATTGAGTGACATATATTACAAACACCTATACATTTCTTTCTCTAGAATATGTTTGCTATTATGCAATATAGAAGACAAAAACGGCAACTCGGGGAAATGGCATTTTTCAAGGGTATTCATCATTGGAAAGCACTCCCCATGACTGGGGTCATTATCAACTTTTTAAAATAAATAGTGGCTTGCAGTACTAACTTGGCACAACAGGATTGACAGAGAAAAGGCACTGTTGTGGATGTCTGGAGCCACAGACAAGAGCAGAGTCCATCTTGTGCATGTTGGAAAGTGTTAGTAGCCACCCACAGTGCCCACTGGGACCCCCTGCTGTGCTGGCAAACCATGTAAACTTAGCTTGGCCTTTTGTAGACATGGAGTATCCAAATATTTTGAAGTGAAGATATTTTTTAAGTGAGTTTCAGGTCATGAGCTCCAAAATATGCATTCTACTAACTATAAAAGTGAAAGTAATCGATTTGCTAATGGAGAATGGTAGATATTGGAACAGAGTTTAGATTAGATTAGAAAGAACTGCTGTGGTTCTTTTCATAGCATTTACATACACACACACACACACACACAGAGAGAGAGAGAAACAGACAAACACACGCTGTCTCTCTCACACACCAGTCTTGCAAGGGACAGAACTTGGAATGCAAAACACAACATTAGAGGCTTTGCAAAGGTAATTTACATTCAGTGCAATAAAGAACTGTTTCAACTCTATCTACAAAAAAGTAAAAGAGGTTCTGATGCAGAATATTAACTCAGTTCCTACACCTTATGAAGTAACTGGGTAATTTAATTACAAAAACTGCTTAAATAGCTCAACCTAGTAATCATGTTAATGTTATATGTAGATCCTTCCTTCTTAATCCAAATTTTATCTGTTCTCTAGAAATTTTATAGTCTCAGCATCTCAACTTATTTCTTCTTTTACCAGATGAATTAATATAACCTTATCTGCATGTATTTATTTGATTTATGATGATATTTTGCAAGCGTTAATCTGTAGTACTGTAATTAATTGTGGACTTATTAGTTCTCCTATAAATTTTGCGCAATTTGACATCAGATTTTCTGTATCTTATTTAGATACACAGTTAGTGTGTGACCTTGTTTATAGGATTTATCAACATTTTTTTCTCTGTTGAATATCTTCTACATCATCCATACAAAAATTTGTCAAATTTATATTTTTATTATCCTCCAAATCTTTCACTTGGAATGCTTTGGAGTATCAAGTAGTAGGTCAGAAATGGACTATCCATGGAACTTGAAAATCAGCATTAATATCCATGTTACTATTTCCTAGATTTGTAATCTTCCATTTAGTCTATTTAGATTTCCCTTGCTGATTCATATATGAATTTAATTATACTCATTGGATATTTTTTCATGAGAATTCAGAAATACAATGTAAATAAATACACTTTATTCAACAGTCCTACACTAAGTATAATATTTTTGTTGCTACATGAAGTAACCCACTCAACTTGGTATTTCTAGTTATTTTATAAAATTTATACTTTTGTTTTATAAAAATCTATGTGTATATATATGTATTATATATTTGATTATCTAGAACATATATTAAGAAAACTGGGATCATAAAGCTTGGATTTAAAAGACTGTCATGGAGCAGGTGTTTAGCACAGAGTTTGAGATGCCTCTTGGTTCCCCACATCCCATATTGGAGTGTCTGGATTTGAGTCTAGGCTCCACTCTCATTCCAGCTTCCTGCTTATGCACGCCCTGGAAAGCAGTAGCTACTGGTTCAAGGACTTGGGACACTGACACCAACATGGGAGACCTGGATTGGCTACTGGCTTTGGCCTGGCCCAAAGGTCTTTCTCTTTTGGACAGGTGAGAATTGACCCAGCCAATAGGAAATCAATGTCTCTCTCTCTCTCTCTCCTCTTTCTCTGCCTTACAATTAAATAAAATAAATATTTTTTAAAAGTTATCATATGTTAACCAAATATGACTAATTTTCTAAGTAAAATATTTCTCAAATTAGTGATCACAAATTTGTTACATTTTGTTTAAGAATGAACATACACATATGTTGTGTGTCTGTGTGTTTGAATGTAATCCTCAGGACTATTTCGTACAGGTAAAATGAAGTGAATAATTGGACAATTGTATGTTCCCAAAATTTAATATGTTTTTCCTATTAAAATGCCAAAGAGAGGAAAACTGTGTAAATCCAGATTCCAGTTTCCCAGTTTTGTGTCCCATTTACATACCTACATCTGAAAGTGTGTATTGAAAGCACATTCTGCACAGAAGCATACACACATTTTCTTTCCACTTGGACCTTCCTATTCCAAAACATCCACATTTGAAAGTAAATGAAGGATAGCTTCAGTCCTTTGAAATGTGGAAGCTAAGGTCATTTTTTTCATGTCCTATAAATGAATCCCATTAAATGGTTGAAACAGTATACAGTATTTACATGCATTTAAATTCACTATAAATATTTACAGAACTTCAAGATGAATGCCAGTAATATAAGCTAAATATGTCTGACCACAATCACTTTTCATAAGTAAATGGGTTTTGCCAAATGGCTTTTTTCCCCCCAAACTATGTATTTTGGAATTTGGTTCAGATGAGAGTAATATGTAGATAATCACACTCTACAATAGTTCACAGCAAGTTGAAGGAAACTAGATTTATAGAGTTTCCTTGCTAAGGATCTAGGCTTTATGCTTCTTCATTCTTTAGTATGCCTGTTTTTTTTTTTTTAAATTGAGAGAGAAATAAATTCTTGGAAGTAATGGAACTATGAAATGTGAGGTTATTGAGTGACATGAAGTTAAGGAGTGGGAGATTTTATGAGGAACATTGAAACATCGCTGGTTCTAAACATATTTGCAGCAGAAATCCCCAGGAAAGTACCTGCTCCAATGGTTTACTAGAAATTATTTTGATCACAATGAAGTTTAAAGCAGTAAAACAGGTAAATTTTTAGAGTTTTGGCTAAGATATGGATGTATTACCAATACAAGGTCAACTGCCTCTCCTAGTCAGAGCAGTCTACATTAGCAACAGCAAACATGTCCAGTTTGTCTTGGTCACGATAGCATTAAGGTTTCCCATCTTCTCCATGCCTTTAGTAACATCATCTTTTTTATTTTTATTTATTAGAGAGGAAGATGGAGACAGAGGAAAAAGAGACAGACTTACGTGCAAGAGGAGGGGCTGTGCCAGGCAAAAGCTCAGAACCAGAAATTCAATCCAGGTCTTCCACATGGGTGGCAGGGGTCCAACTATTTCAATCATCACTGCTGCCTCTCAAAGTGTGCACTATCAGGAAGCTGGAATTAGGAATAGAGCCAGAACTTGAACCCGGGCACTCCAACATGGCATATGGACATCCCAAGTGGCAACCTAATCTTTAGAGCAAATGCTTACCCCACACCACCATTGTTTAATGGCCATTTCACATTGCAATCTGTGACCATCATTGAAAATGTGGATTTTTGAAGGCTATATTCCCATCTAGGTTTTGAATTAGGTCAACACTCTAAATCAGAAGCAAACAGATACAGACATTTACTAATCCTGTAGGGAAGAATAAATACAAAGTTGTGAAGAATACTTTTCAGAAAGCTTTTTGTATTTCTAACTTATGATTCTTTGCAACTAGTCTTATACAGAGAACACAAAACATAAATTTATCTACTAATTTTATGTCTTCTATGCAGTCCATTTAAAAGCCAGGACAGATTTTGACCTGACCACAGAATTTCTGAATTCTAGTTCTTCCCCAGCACTAGCTAATTATGTGAACTTACATCAGTCATACTGAATGCCTGGGTCAGAATCCCTTGATCTGAATAATTAATAACAACATATAGGCTGCTCTAGGGTCCTTTCCAGTTTAATGATAACATTAATATTTTAACAAAATTATAAAGAGCTTCAACTAAGGAAGAAACAAAGGGCATTTCCTAAATGGTCCACTCTCTTGTTAAACTGAGAGATGTTCTGTTCATTTTGGAGCAAACTTGCCAATTTATTTTCCAACAAAACACTGTCCTAGTGATTTTTTTAATGAATGCAAAATATCTAGATTGTCACTGATATAATAAAGGATCTTCATATAATAAACATTTTGCTAATTTGATGAATAAAGCATGGCCTTAGAGAATATCCAAGAGTATATATTATGTTCTCTTTAATTAAAGATATAAAATGAGCGTGTGGATTAAAATATGTAAATGAATGCCTTTATGCAGAAAATTAGGGTATTTTTCAAAAGAGGTTTTTTAACTTAGTTTTAAAAAAAATTTCATCAACCAACCAAAGGCAAATGAAATCAAGTAAGTGGCAAGCAGCCTGTAGAAATATTTGAATGAATATGTATTTGACCAGTCTTGCTTCCACCAGGTAAATATTTGTTTTTCTTCATCAATATAAATGATCAGTTTCCAAATACACACATGCAACTGAAATAAACATGCAGGCTATTAATATACATTGAGAAATGAGATTGTATACTTATTAAAACAATCATTTTATTTGGACTTATTCTTTCCTCCTCATAGTTACAGTCAGTAAAATAGATTCAGATGCCCAAAAATGCATCTGAAATTATATTGACTTTGCATTTGTCTGATAATCAGAAAGTCCAAGAACACAAGGACTGAAAAGAAACCCAACATCTCCATTTTGCTTAATAGATAAGAAAAGTAGAGCACTGCTTTAGTTATTTGTTTTCCCCAGATAGTGTAATTAGTTGGCCTCAGGAAGTAGTTATGAATTTGTGTCCAGATGTTTTTTATTCACCGTATTCGTGAGTTAACCATGCAAACAGAAATATAGGAGAGGAATATTGCAGATAGGCAGAACAGCACAGGAGAAGAAGTCTGGACAGCCATTAGGGCTTTCTTTGTGTGTTGAGGAGCTCTTTATGGCTGGAGTGGATTAAGAAAGAGGAGAACATGAGCTTACATATGTAAGACAGTTTCACACCAGTCCTGGGAGGCCACTTCAAGAACTTCAAAGTTTACTCTCAGGAGCATAGGGGGCCACTGTAAGGTTGTGAGCAAAAGAGGTACTCAATCATGACTTATGCTTAAGGCAGGATTGAAAAACCTTTTGTTTTGTGTGAAGAACCAGTAGACACACAGGCTTTGTGGTCAATGTGGTCACTGCTGCAATTACTCAGCTCAGCCAAAGTTATGTGACAACAGCCATCGATGACATGTAAATGAATGAGTGTGGCTCTGTTGTAATAAAATTTTATTTCTAAAACAGCCTTGGTTTAGCGGCTCACTCTGGCTTCTCTGTTAAGAATGGATGCTAGGGAAGTGATGGTGGAAGTAAGGACACAGGCTAGGATGAGAGATATAATGATGAATACGTGTTTCCCTATATATTCTACAGAGCGTTTGTGATTAAGTCTCCTCATTTCTCAGAGGGACTTTTAATGGCAGGGGTGAAAGAAAGGAGAAGGAAGCCAGGAGATGGGGACCACATGCGGAAAAAGTTAGGAAAGAGTGTTGCAAGGTGTGTTCTCCCATCATGTGTTTCTGCATGGCAAATATATGTAAATAAAATACCATGGGGAAAGCCTGAAATAGTAATACTTTCATTAAATTAACAAGTTGCTTCATCCCACGATGGGCATGTCATTTGGATACGGAAACTGCTTAAAAACTACATTTTATTTGAGAAGACGAGATAAACACACATGAGAGGATCATGTCCAGGCCCTAGACAGTGCACAGCTCAAATATCTGGACTTGACTCTGACATATTGTAGAAGTCAGCAAGTGATAGGTCAATCGTGAAGTGCACACTGCCTCCTTCCCTTCTATTTCCAAGAAGGGAAGTTGGAAATGCCTTATGATCCCACAAAATAAATTATGTAACTATCTACTTGCCCAGCAGTGAGGGCAATGTGGCAAGTAGCAGCATTTCTTGAAAAAGTTATTTGTGTGTTTATTTATTTGTGAAACAGAGAGAGAATAGAAGACAGGGAGAGAGGGAGATAAAGAAAAGAAGGGGGAGGGAGAGGAGAGAGATTGATGCTTAACCTCCAGGACTGGGCAAGACCTAACAGCTGGGACTAAGGATCCCAACCCAGGTCTCCCACATTGGTGGCAGGGACCCAGCTACTTGAGCCATTCATTGCTTCCTTTAAGGGTCTGAAGCTAGACTCAGGAGCCAGAGCCAAATATCAAACCTGGGCACTGTGACCTGGGACAATATCTTCACTGGTATCTCAACCTCTAGGCTAAACACTTCCCCAAGCAATGCTTTAGCTGAGTAGTTTATTCTACTGTTACCCAATCATATTTATAATATGACATTTCAAAATGTGATACTGATATGATAAAATAATTAACAGAATACCTAACATAATTTAAAATTAAAATAATAAAGATATCAAAATGTACAGATACAATTAATGAGAACATTTTATCCTTTTACAACAAAAATGATTTTATTGATTTTATTACCTAAATGATACATGCTTCATGTAAAACCAACTCCAAAAGTACATAAAGGGAAACACATTCTCCTACATTAATCCACTAGTTTTTAATCAATATTATGTATAGATATCTATTTATTTTCCTAAATTGTATTAAACCACATGTAAAGAGGTATAGATGTGTTTTCTTATTCTTATTATCTTTCTTAGGTATTTACTTTATCCTGACAGGCAGACTAATAGAGACAGCAAAGACCCACAGAGAGAGGGAAACACAGAGAAAGAAATATGAGAGTGACAGGAAGAGATCTTCCTTCTGCTGCTTCATTCCCCAAATGGCTGCAATGACAAGCTGGGTCATGGCATGGCCAGGAATCCAGAGCTCCATCCAGACTTCCCACGTGGATGGCAGGGGCCCAAATATGTTGGTCATCATCTGCTGCTTTCCCAGGGGCATTAGCAGGAGGCTAGAGTGGAAGTGGGACAGCCCAGACTCAAACCAGTTCTCAATACAGGATGCTGGCATTGTTGGCAAAGCAAGTCATGGCTCAACCTGATGCTTTATGATACCAGACCCTTCATATTATTTTAAAAAAAATCATTTTCCAGGGCGTGGTGGGTAAAGCCACAGCCTATAGTACTGGCATCCCATATGAGCACTGGTTCGCATCCCTGCTGCTCTACTTCCAATCCAGCTCTCTGTTAAGGCCTGGGAAAGCAGTGGAAGATGGCCCAAGTGCTTGGGCCCTTGCACCTATGTGGGAGACCAGAAGCAGCTCCTGGTTCCTGGCTTTGGATCGGCCCAGCTCCGCTGGTTGCTGCCAACTGGGGAGTGCACCAGCGGATGGAAGACTGCTCTTTCTCTGTCTCTGTCTCTCTATAACTCTGTCTTTAAAAAATCATTTTCTATGTGTTCAAAAACATATTCGATAATTAAAATTTGATGCCATTTTATGGAGCAGCAGTTATCCCATCATTTTCTAACTTTTCAATGAAGTAAAATATTAATCTCTTCAAATAGTCCCATAAAATGTACTGATGATTTTATATCTGATTCTGATAACAAGCATGATATGAAAGAAACTACTGATGCATGAGTGAAATTATACGCCCATAGAGCTTATATTTAACATTGGATTTTCACCAGAATTCCATTTATTGCCTAAATGAATAGTGAGATAGCAATTTTGCTGGTGATCAGGGACTGAATAATTTCATCCAGTTTTGTAGGACAGAGCCAAACATCCCATGAGAATCAAGAGTTCCCTCAACTTTTGGTTCTGCTGTACTGAGAGTATCCACCCCTACACTTGCCAGTTTCTTATTAATTCTGACTCTTTCTATTTACTAAAGCAAGTTCTTGGTAAATTGGCTTTACTAATTTGAAATTTGGGGTATATTACAAAGTTGTCATTGGATGATTTCTTCAGAGTGGTTGATCATGTTGCTAATAAAAGTTCTAATCAAAAGATAAAGATTTAGGCTACTTTTTTAAAAAGTGCTCAATAACTTAAAATACTGAAGCAACAATAGTTTCTAAATGATTCACCTGTCAATGACACCCTAACCTTATTTGCTTGGGTGATCAGGCTTAGCTGACAAGGTAGCAATGTTTCCTTATCAGCTTTATACTAATAATGCTGTATGCATTAGGAGGTAATAATGTACTTTTGCTGAATTCCTATTTTTCAAATGCACTACCCCTCAATATTCCTGAAGAGCTCTGAAATATTTCTTAGTGACATAAAGCAAAGTTTATAAAAGTCACTACAGACAGTTTTGTGGTGTCAGCCATTTCATTCCTTACTCGTGATACATAATTTAGTGCTGACAAAAATAATTTTAAGTGTCTAAAGTATATAACGTTTCAGACATGATTCTCTTTTTTTGATCTCTTAGATCTAAGAACAGCCCTGTGTTGTATATAACTAATTAATTACAAACCCATAGTAATTAAAACAGTATGGTACCTGCATAAAAACCAGCACATAGACCAAAGGAACAGAATAGAGGCTCAGAAATTGATCCATGTACACACAGCCAGCTGATTTTGACAAAAGTGCCAAAACATATAGTGGAGAAAGGATCATCTTTTCAGTAAATGGTGCTAGGAAAATTGCACATATTTATGTGGAATTAAATTAGATCCTTACCTTTCACCATATACAAAAATCAACACAAGATGGATCAAAGAGCTACATGTAAGACTGGAATCTATGAAACTGCTAGAAGAAAACATAGGATAAGCACTTCAGGATATTGGTTGGGTGATGAGTGATTGGATAGGACCCCAAAAGCACAGGCAACAAAAGCAAAGCTACACAACGGTGCATTACCTTGTATAGAGTTGAGACAAGTTTTGAGAAACTAATAAGGAATTCTGAATTTACCCCATGTGGATCCATATTATGTGAGTGTTTGTACAGCAGATAATAGCTCTGTTAGTTTTTTTTTTAGGATTTTATTTATTTATTTGAGAGGTAGAGTTACAGACAGAGAGCAGGAGAAAGAGAAAGAGAGGTTGTCTTCCATTCACTGGTTCACTCCCCAGATAACTGCAATGGCCAGAGCTGAGCTGATCCAAAGCCAGGTGCCAGGAGCTTCTTCCAGGTCTCCCATGTGGGTGCTGGGGCCCAAGGATTTGAGTCATCTGCTACTGCTTTCCCAGGCCATCGCAGAGAGCTGGATTGGAAGAGGAGCTGCTGGGACACAAACCAGCATCCATATGGGGTGCTGGCACTTCATGTGGAGGCTTAGCCCACTCGCCACAGTGCCCAGTAAATATATTTACTTTTAAAATCTATCTATCTATCTATCTATCTATCTATACACACACACACACACACACTGTATGACAACCCTATAAGGGCAGTAAATCAAAGGAAATGGGCAGTGATGTTCACCTGAATTATATGGTTCCACTGAGGAGGGGAATCCAGCACGTTAGAATCTGAGCTTTCGTTTATTTATTATTTTAGTTAGTTTGTAATAGATTTCATATAGTTTGTAGTTACAGTTCTAAAAATGTGATATCCCCTTCCTCCCTCCCTCTTTCTCCCTCTCGCTCTCTTTCTTTCTCTCGTTCTTTCTTAGAGATAACTTATTTTCATTTTACATTTCAGTAAATTGGCTTACTGTTTCACCAAATAAGTTTAACAAGTAAAAAGCAAAAAGTTCCTAGTTTAGGGAAAATATAGGCAAGGGTTATAAACAATAATTGAATGTAAAAATGATTATTTCACTCATATACAGTAAATTTTAAAGTAATCACAGATCATAAAAATTACAAAAACACACACACACACACACAGATCATTAACATTCTTAACCAGTGGTTTGACAAAGGCATAAAACAATGTTTAACAAAGCTATCTTTGCAGCATTACTCTGAGGTTGCTTATAAAAAGTAATGTGATCTTTATGTATAAGCCACGGTGATCTAAAACTACCTGGGGAAGTTTTCTCTTCTTTTTATTTATCATCTTGCTCTAATAGAGAAATATGTGCATGTGTTGTTGTTGTTGTTACTTAAAAATGAAATGCTTATATGCTTATCAGAAAGATTAAAGTCTCAGAAGATAGATTCTCACATTTAAATGCATTCAAAGTCATATCAATGAGCTTATAGATGTTATAAATCATTTTTATTTCTATAAGATGATAAAACTAAAAGAACAATATTAAAATGAGATAAAATTGATAAGGTTTAGGTCTTCATTGTGCATTTTGGGACATTAACTTCGACTTCACTGTGGACAAAGAGAAGCTGGTTCATGGTAGTGTGAGAAAGGAAATGGTCATAGAGAGTGTTTTCTGAGTATTGAAGGGATTTTCTAGGTAGCATTCAAACCTAGAGTACCTTTCAAAACTTCTTCCATCATTTCTGTAACCCTCATACAAGAATAAATTTTGTTAAGTACATTTTCAGTGTGCTGAAATTCCCATATCTGCCCAAACTCTAAATAAAAATTGATAATTGAGTAATTAGAGAGAGAGAGAGAGAGAGAGAGAGAGTCAGCAAGCAAGGAAGTGAGGAAGTATAGGAGGGATGATTTATTTTTGCATTTACCTTATTAACTTGATTTTTAACGAAAACAGCACTTGCTATGGTACGGATATGGTACAGCTGTGTCATCCTCTCTGTGCTTATGTGAGAGGTGGTAGAACATGGAAAGGTGGACTCTAGTGGGATGTCACTGGGAGAGTTACCTTTGGGAGAGATTAAGGTAGTTTTCATGGGACCCTTGTTAGTTCTCAAGAGAGTAGGGGCGCGTGTTTGGTCTAGTGGTTAAGATGCCAGTGAAGGTGCCTGTTCTCATATTGGGGTACTTGGGTTTGAGTCCTGGCTCAAGTTCCCAATTCTTTCTTCCTGCTAATTCAGATTCTGGGAGGCAGCAGTGATAGCTCAAGTGACTGGGCTCCTGCCACTAACATAGGGAATTGGATTGAAGTGCCAGATCCCAGCTTTAGCCTTGACCCAGCTCTGGCTGTTGAGAGCATTTGGGGAGTGAAAGAGCAGTTGGGAATGCTCTCTCTCTCTCCCCGTCACCTCTCCTGCTGCCTCTCAAAATTTTTAGACCATCTTTAAAACAAAGAGAGGAAGAGTTGTTATAAAAACCAATATAAACCTCTCCCTACTCCCTGGCTTCCTATGTCATCACAGGATCTGTCCCTTGCTTGCACCCCTGCTGGGACACCACCTGCCAGGAGTTGATGCATCCACCAGGGCCCTGGCCAGAGCCAGCACCATGATGTTTGGGCTTTCAAAAACTGATATTAAATAAACCATTTCAAAATAAAGTACTCAGCCATGTTGTTATAGCAACAAAAAACAGACTAATACATAAGCCTCACATGAACGGCATGGTTCATTCAGAAGCAACACTGTTCAGAGTCAGAGTAACCTATCAATGAGACTTCTGATTCACAAAGATTAGGGTAAGTGCTCATCTGCATTATCCTCTATTTCCTCCACTTCACCACCTCCATCACCCTGCCCTGGAATCTGTATCACTATGTATCTTTTCTTTTCTACGACTAACCCATTGTCACCCCAACTGAAAATAATTTTTAAAGAATTATTTTTATTTATTTGAAAGGCAGAGTGACAGAGAGAGAAGAAAAGAGAGAAAGAAAGAGATCTTCCATCTACTGGTTCTCTCCCCAAATGGTTGCAAAAGCTGGAGCTAGGCTGAAGCTTGAAGCTCAGAACTCCACCCAGGTCTCCCATGTGGATGGCAGGGGCCCAAGTACATAGGCCATCATCTACTGCCTTCCAGGCACATTATCAGGAACCTAGTCAGGAAGGAGAGACGCTGGTACTCAAACCAGTGCTCTGATATTGGATGTTACCAATGCAAGTGGCAGCCTAACCAGCTTTCCCACAACACTCACCCCAAAAATCATTTTTACAGGTATTTTAAAAACATTTTATTGCAATACAATATACATACCATGAAATGTACCTAAGTGTACAGATAAATGTGCTGTTTTGTCTTCTGATCACAGTCATAACTAATACACAAATTAAGGATGAGACATTAGAACATCCCGAGAGTCCTCCCCATTCTGCCCATCCATTTTTCTACATATGGGAAAGAAGAGTATATATGAAGCTACAGGTTTTACCACTGTCTATAAGAAACTAAATGATGATATTTTACTTGTGTGTGTTTTAGTCTGAATTCTTTGGGATTTCAGATATTCTATCCCATTGTATGTATTTGGTTTCTATCAACTAACTAATTTACAGATTTTTTGCTGTCTAGAATTAAAGGAAACTCCTCACTCACTCCTCAATTGAAGTAACTGACACATTGGCTACCACTAGGCATTTCTATTCGCTATAACAATGTTCAGTTTAGATAAGGAAATCACACCCTGAACCAATACTACTTCCTTTGGACTAAAAGAACATTGGAGTCCAGTGTTGTGGTGCAGCAGGTGAAACCACCACTTGAAATGTTGGCATCCAATATGGGTGCTCCATTTCCAATCTAGTTTGTGTGCTCCACTTCTAATTTACCTCCCTGGTAAGATACCTGGGAGGGTAGCAGAAGATAGCCCTAGTACTTGGGCCCCTGACACCCATGTGGGTGATCCAGATGCAATTTTTCAGGCTCCTGACTTTTTACCTTGGCCTGGCCTTGGTTACTGCAGCCTGGCTATTTGGAGAGTGAACCAGCAAATGAAAGACCTCTCTCTCTCCTATTGTCTTCTTGCTCTTTCTCTGTAGCTCTGCCTTCCAAGTAAATTTTTAAAAATATTTTAAAAAGAAAGCTAAAATTATATCAAAATTTGAATAAAATTAGTGGGTTCATAATCTAGTTGACACTAATATCAACATTTTATTCATTTTAAAGTAGGTGTACATTAACTATCTTAATGATTTTTCCTTCTTTATATTTAAATACAATACTTATTAGACTGTGTCCCTAAACTGAAAGTAACCTGATTGGAAACTGCTTATTTTGAAAATTGTCTCATTTATATTCTTACTTTGTTCTTTAAATAACAAAATTTTATTCTCTATTTTTTTTTTTACCAATTTGTGTATTAAAAGTCACAAGGAAAGAATTTTGCAAAGCACAGAATTTCTTTCACACTTTAAAGTTTATACTTTGTTTAAAAAATCTGAAGAATTTATTTATTTTCTAAGACTTTAATCTTTTTGATAAGCAAAGTCCATGGAAAACCATGTAATTGGTATAGAACTTTTCACTTGAACTGATCGCTTAATCCTTCTGTACTAAAATACTTTTGCATCTTGCCTGGAGTAAATTAGTTTCTTTAGGTTAAAAAAAATCATGGAATTATATTTTTCAATTTGAAATTCCTTTAATATCAAAGTGCCTATAATTAATTCTTTTTTTCTGATGATCTGAAACACAGTAATGAGAAATTACAAATAACATATCAAAGAAATTTCATAAAGTATACCTGATAAAGACATTTCAAGTGCAAGGTACGTTCTTTTTTTCACAGTAAATTTGATTTTATAATACATAAAAGGCATACAATTAGTGCCATCTAGTGCATTAACCCATTCTGCTCGAAATCTTATCAGTTCATCACAAGCCGAGCTTTTCAGAAAGCATTTTGCAAAGTCACACAATTCCTCAAGACCATTTAATTTGCGTGAATATTAAACAGTTGATTTAATTTCAGTTAAACATTAATCTATTTACATGTTACAGTTCTTAAAGAGAGTTCAAAAATCAGATAGATCATTATTTTCTTATCATTATTTTAATTGATTAGGATTTTCATTGAACATCATGTGAGCATGACCTAGTCATTTACCCTGTGGATGAATCAGAAGAAATCATTGCTTTAAAAAGTACCATTAGCCACAACTGGTAAGTTCAGTAATTGTCTGTGTTGAGTTTGCAATAATATCTGGGACATTAATTCTCTTACAGATATAGTTCTCATGTATTAAAATACATATATATGTCTGAGATCAATGCAGATTTCCTTCATCAGCCCCTGGTATGGTTTGAGAAAAAACGAGAATGATAAAATTCCACATACTGTACTTAAATTAGCTAGGGGTACTCCCACACATCTTTTCTATTGAGTTCATGAAGGAACTCTCTGGTACAATCAATTTGGCTGAGAAAATTTTGAGTCAGAAAATATAATGGCTTGTAAAATAAAAAAATCAAGTTGATTAGTAATAGTGACTCAGCCCACAGAGATGTCTCCTCAGTAGGTTAGTCACAGAGAGAATTCAGCTTCAACTATGTCTCATCTGTGAAGTGACATTACCTCAAGGCAGACGCTCAGCCTGCCAGAGTGGAGGGTGGGCACTCCCCATTCGCCATTTTTCCTTTCTTCTTAGTTTTGCAGTCAGGTCTCCTGTTCTTTTACACTTTCGTGTTTTTTTTTTTAATAAATTTATCTTTTTTTTTCATTTTAAACAAGAAGTTTATTTAAACAACAAGACGCTTGACTTGAAGGGAAAACTATCTAGGATTCATTTTTTTTAAGAGTAATTTACCCCTACTTAAAGGCAGATTGCCCTACATGTAACAGCTACGTACAAAAAAGTTATAAAATTGTCCTTGGTTTTACAATGATAAATGAAAAACATTAAAATTCTCCAATCAAACAAGGTATGCAAGGATTTTTATGTTGTTGGTTTTTTTTGTTAAAACAGTGAGAGCAAAATAACTTACTGGAATATAAAGAGAAGAGCTGAATGAGCATGCCACTCATGGAGAAAAGGGGTATTTTCACAGAACCAGGATTTTTCCCCATTCCATCTCCATTTGATGTCAATCAAAACATACCATTGGCCATTTAGTTTAAAAAAAAAAAGGAGAGAAAGAAAAGAAAAAATGCAATATGCTTGTGCACATACACCAGTTACTTTATGTACAATAAAGGAATGGGGAGGGGAAATGAAAGAATAGAGACTATGCTGCAGTAGTCAGGGTGTGGTGGAACCCAGTCGCAGTTTTCTGGCTGAAAATGTGTTCTTGGTCTGAAGGACAGAGTTCTGGAGAAAAGCAGCGGGTTCCCTTTTCAGTAGACACCGCCCATCTGCTGCTGGAACACATCAATCGTATCTTCGTCCTCCATTTCCAACTGTGCAGGTGTGTCTGATTCATTGATTGGCTGCCCGTCAAATCGGAATCTGATCTGCCTCATTGACAAACCCTGTCGTTCACAATAGGCTTTCATTAGTTTACTAAGTGGTGTATGCCTCTTAATCTTAAACTGCACCACAGAACCATCCTGCCCCGCCACCTTCAAATTAATATGATCGTTGTTCTCAGTCTTGACTCCTTCCTTGGGCTTTTCGTCGGCCATGGCGAGCGCCGGGGTCTCCTCAGCTGCCGCTTCACAAAAGAGGTACCAGGTCCGCACCAGGAGTGGCAGAAGAAGGAGGCGGCAGCGGTCAATAAATTTATCTTTTAATTCAACTTTCCCATTAACCTTTTTTTTTTTTTTTAAGATTTACTTATTTATTTGAAAGACAGAGTTACAGAGAGAGGTAGAGCCAGAGAGAGGTCTTCCATCCGCAGGCTCACTCCTCAAATGACCTCAATGGCCAGAACTGAGCTGATCTGAAGCCAGGAGCCAGGAGCTTCTTCCGGGTCTCCCATGTGGATGCAGATCCCAAGGACTTGGGCCATCTTCCACTGCTCTCCCAGGCCATAGCAGAGAGCTGGATCAGAGTGGAGCAGCCGGACTCGAACCGGCACCCATATGGGATGCCAGAGATGCAAGCCAGGGCTTTAACCCGCTGCACCATGGCGTTGGCCAATACACTTCCTTTTACTTCTTCTCTCTACTCTTCTATTTCCTTTCTTTCTACTGTTAATAACATCCGACCACTGAAATGAGGAAAATTGGAAGCAATAAATTCACTGACCTAGCTTGTGGCAACTCATGTAAACAGCATCTGATAAATTAAAGAAGTGCAGAACTACCATTACTTAAAAGGCTCCTATTAGTCAAGCATCTCTAAATCCAAACCAAAGCATTATTTTTATTTATATTTTGCTCTGATGGCCAGTGTCAATTTAAGTTATCCTGCAACTTGCCTGGTAGTAGAATTATCCAACTGATAGCCTTATAAACTTAGGACAGACTCAAATTTCCTCATTTGTTTGCTAAGTTTTTTTTTCTTTTTTTTTATTTGTGGTATACAAATTTCATGTATTTCACATATACAGGTTTAGGAACATACTGATGCTTGCCACCCTACCCTTCCTCCTGCCCACACTTCTGCTCTACCTCCTCCTTCCTCTCTTAGTCCCTCTCTTAGCTTATGGTGATTAAGTATTTATATGATATGATAGGCACACTTCAAACCAGAGTAAAGGAGAAAAACTATACTGATCCCTTCCTCAGGAAGCTTACAAGAAGCAGATAATAATAAGTAAACAAGTAGATAAAGTGATTGTAATAGTGGCAAGTACTTTGAAGAAAAACAGAATGATTGGAAGAGGACAAATTTAGAAAGGCTTTCTATGTTTAAGAATATCTTTGATGGGCAAAAGAATATGGAAAACCATTTATCTGTGGAAGCACAGTAGTCATCAGGAGTTAAAGATGTGTTTCTTCTAAGTCATACAGAAAATCTGTATATAAAATTACAAGCAATGGAATATTATTGGAGGGTTTTAAGTAGTCAAATCACAAGCTATGACTGAACTTTTAAAAATTACTTCTTTGTGGAAATTGGGTTATAAAAGGCAAGTCTTCAAGAAGGGCACCAATATAAAAATTACCAAATAGTTTGAACAGGAGACAAAGGAAGATTAAGATAGTCCATGAGGACTTCCAAAAGTAATGGAAAATAGAAGTAAAATACTATTTCAGTTCAAAAATATTTTTGAAACCAGGCATATGTGGTGTAGTCAAAAAGATCACGGAAAATGCTTGCTAAAAATTATGTGGAGATTCAAAATAATTTTTCCAAAAAAGTAAACATTTTTTAACTCAAATTTTCCTCGAACTTTTTAAGTTTCCTTTTATTAATTGGGACGGATGAACTGAGGAATCATTTGTAGGAAGCTGGAAATATATACCACTACCACAATTCCTAGTTTCCCGGTTTCTCTCTTGCTCACTTGCTTGCTCTTCTGTCTCTCTCTCATAAGGCTAATATATTTTAGGAAAATATATATTAAAGCAAAATTATAGAAAATAATCATAACAGATGAAATATTGTCTCCAGGTGAAAGGGGGATTTAGAATTTTTCTTCTTATTCCTAAACTGTCATTGACTATAAGTAGAAATTGTCCCTAGTTTACATTTAGTTTCTTGGTTTTGTTAGCCGGCAATAACCCATCATACCACTGAGGAAGTATTTTTCCTTCAATATTCATAAAGGTAGTGTATTCTATTGTGGCAATTAGAGCTATCATTTACTAGTAACAGCGGATTTATTGAAGACCTGTATATAGCAAATGCTATATTTATGATAAATACTAAATGACTTTTCTGATCATGAATCTTTGTCACTCTCAAGGCTCAGCAGAGAAGAGTTGTAATACCCCCTTGTAGCACCTTGACTATAATTTTCTATAACATAATCAATATGAAAGGACTGTCTTAAGTCTGATTTTTGGACTGCTTGCTGTGGACTCTACAACAAAAATGTTAAAAGTGGCACAACCGAACAAGTCAGTGATTTTCAAGAGTTATGTGTTATGTTGCCTTGCATTCATTTCCTTCTGATAGGAATTGTAATGTATTTTGAAAAGAAATGATAATGACAGCAAACACTTGAATCTCCTTGATATCCACATAAAATCACACAGGCAACTAGATAGTAAGACCAAAATACTATGAACAGTATTTTTTTAAAAAAATTATGAGATATCCCTATGAACCTGGAAACATGCATGTCAAAAAAATCAGTAATCACAACAGCTCATGGTTTTAGACTGTGAAGAACAAATACAGGGTAATACAGAGTGATGTGCCTGAGAACAAAAAAACAAAAGAGGAACTAAATGTCATTTATTGAAAGCATGATGTACTAATCTGATGTTAGCAACTGAAATGGGGAGAATTTTGACCAACAAGCAATGTGAGTGCAATGGTTGTGTCATGAGGTCTGAAGGGGCAGGGGAATCTAGCCACTGAGATCTCTTAAAGATAACTAACACTGCTCGCCCAGAACATGACTCCACAGTGAGGGGAGACTGCCCCAAGTGGGATCCACAGTGGGCAGAATAGGTACCATGTAGACAAAGCCAAGAAACAGTCCAGACAAAAGCAGTGAGTTAAAGGGATAGGAGATCTCAAAAAGCATGGTGGGCATTTTATGCTACATAAAAACAACCAAAAGGGAGCTCTGTGAAGTTAGAAACTCTCTACTAGACCACACCCTCTGGTTAAAGTGCAGGGACATTAGTTTCACATACAACGGAAAAACATTAAAGACAAATCTCTCTTGTGAAAAGTTATTTTAAAAAAGACACGGAGAATTAACAGCAAAATCACATTCTAAAAAACAATGGAAACATATGCTCATAAAATAGATCAAAAGCATGACCTACTATTTCAAAGTAAGCAGAAGATATTAAAATAAGAGACATGAAAATAGCAAATCTCAGAAATTATGTGAAAAAAAAAAGAAATTATGTGGGAACACTTTTAGAATTATAAAACAGCAACTTCTTTTTTTTCTTAAGGTTTTATTTATTTGTTTGAAGGGCAGAGCTACAGAGAAGCAGAGGCAGAGAGACAGAGAGCGGTCTTCCATCTGCTGGTTCACTCCCCAAATGGCCGGAGCTGAGCTGATCCAAAGACAGGAGCCAGAAGCCTCCTCCAGGTCTCCCACATGGGTGCAAGGGCCCAAGGACCTGGACCATCTTCTACTGCTTTCTCAGGCCACAGCAGAGAGCTGGATGGGACATGGAGCAGCCGGGACTTGAATCGGTGCCTATATGGGATGTCAGCACTGCAGGTGGCGGCGGTTTTACCCGCTATGCCACAGCTCTGGTCCCTAAAATAGTAACTTCTGAAAGGATGAAACAAAAGGCATAGAAGAACAGGTAGACTCCATAGTTAGTAACATAAAATTTAAATAAAAATTCAAGAAAAAACATGAAAGTGATTTGAAGGGGAAAAAAAAACTAGGCAAAGTAGAACTAAACACATAGGTAACAAGAATCCCTGAAGAAAAAAGCTAATTAGAAAACAGAATGAATATTTAAAGTTGTAATTAAAGAAAACTTTTCTTTGAAAATATTCCAAACCTCAGAATGTAAAGCAAAAGTGATAAAGAGGAAAATACAGTCTAGGGAAATTTTTGAACATCAAAGGAAAAACTCTCTTGGGAAAAAAGTGACAAGTGATTTAAAAGAAAGAAAAGTAGACAATAATCTGATTGTTTGGCAGCAAAAATTTACACCAGAAAAATAAATGGAGAATACATTTAAGAACACAAGGGAAGAAAATCTGAATCACAGTTTAATATTCCAAGAAAATTCACATTCAATTAAAGAGGGTGCAAGCATAATTTTGGCAGTATGTAGGAACTTAGGTAATATTGAAGATGAATTTCAGACAATCAGTATGATCTAACACAGATGCAAATACTGATGAACTCCTCACAAACACTACTAAAATCACTAAACCAGGGGCAATCAAATATTTTATACCTCCAAATGAAAGAAAAAAATTTATCTATACAATCTTCATAAAAGAACATTTGAATGTGATCAAGCCTCTGAATCCAGGCATCAAAAGGGGGAAATACAGCCTACCAATCATATTGTCCTACTGGAGGAATTATTTCAATTGCCATCCACACTAAGGCAAATTTTGCAGATAAAATGATGTAAAGATAGTTAACAGGAAAGAAAAAGAAAGGGCTGGAGAAGAAATCTGAACATAAAAATACACTTGACCATAACACACCAAAAAACTATAGAATATAGTTAAAAGCACTTGGGTGTCAAATCTGTTTGAAATGCAAGAAAATATTCACTACAACAGTTGAGAAGCAATTAAGAGGAGGGATGATGATAGGGATAGGTTGGATGAGTGGGTTTCTGGGGTTGCCGGCTAAGATGTACTTCCCGAACTGGTTTGTGGTTACAAGGTATTTGCCATGTAATTTCACAGTAGGCTGCAAACATTTGGGGTAGTTTTCTGCCTCTCTGTTCTATTTCATAATAAGAAATTCAATTTTTCTTTATTTTGACTTTCAGAAAAGGCAAGAAATGGAAAATAATATCCAAACATAAATCATAAGCACTATAACCATCAGTTAAATGAAACAACTACAGGTGGTGATGTTGTCGGAGCAAAGTTAGAAGTCATGTGTGCAATGCCAGTAACATGAGCAGCTGCAAAGGAATGTCAAAGGACGCAAGCTGATAGGATGCTGTGTCTGAGTAAGGCTGAAGCCAAACTTGCCAAGAGCCCTGCTAAAGCAGTAACACATACACCAACATGCCATTTCTCTTCACAGTACTGTTAGTCTAAACTGGGTGCACTTGGCTAAATTTCAATCAGATAACGCATATCATCACTGCTTACCGTAAGTTTTCCAGTAACTTCACTGACATCACTTGTTAGTTTTTGTCATATGTTTTCATGTGTGTCTTTGGTTTTTATCTATGCTGCTCAAATGATGATCTTTTTTCTGTATTATTAAAAAAAAACTTGACAGGCCTTGGTGACAAATTTAAACTTCTGTCTATTATAACCATCTGTAATATCTATTTATCTGATTTATAAAATTGTGGTGGTTACATTTGTGTATATCCCTTTTTATACAATTCAACTTTTTTCCTCAAGATCAATTTCCATACATAGAATTACTTTCCAGAATGACTGTTTCAATTCAAGTTTAGGTTAATAGGTTTAGCTTCCTCTCTATGACTTGGTTTAAACTGGTATATTGTCATGCAGATAAAATATTTCTTTCAAGTTGATAGAAAGGCAAATCTGTACAGAGTTAGGCTCTGCATTATCCCAGATTCTGTGAAACAAGATCAGTTGTCGATTGGAGTAATTTTGTTGTGTAATTGTGTAATTTTCTGTGTAATTGTGTCATTTTGCTGATCCGGCGCTGGCTTTTGCGACCATCTGGGGAGTGAACCAGTGGATGGAAGACTTCTCTCTATCTCTTTCTGTCTGTAACTCTTTCTGCTCTTTCTGTAACTCTAACTCAAAATAAATGAAAATAAATCTTAGAAAAGAAGGTGCTACTGAGCATCAAATAGAAGTTTTCATCATCTTCCCATATGACACTAAAAATAAATATTTGAAAGAGCTGTGGTAAGTAAAGACAAGTGTTATTTACAGGTTTAAAAGCATTCTTAAATGCCGGATCAATCTAGATCCTCTTAGCTCTGGGTCAAGCTATAACCAGGAGCCCAGACTCCATCTTCCCACCTCTCACTTGTGTGACACGGACCAAAGTACTAGAGATACCATCTGCTGCTTCACAGGATGCCATTAGCAGGAAGCTGGATTTAGAAATGGAGAAGCCAGGATGCAAACTAGGCACTCCACTTAGGATGTGGGCATCCTAAGCAGTGACTTACCTGCTGCATGAAACACCCAACCCTATATTGTGATGATCATTGAATGTCACTGGCAAGTGATGTCAATCATCAGTGAAAGATTTACATGGGGGGACACAGAGCAGCTCCACACATCCATTGCTTTGCTTCAGAAGCCACTTTGAGGTCCCTTAGACAGCTCAGCTTCCCAGCCTGTGCCCATTGTCCATTCCCAAGCTGTGTTTCTCCCATGCCTGTGACTCTCACAGAACCTCGGCTCAGAATGACTGCACTTTCTAGCTTCCCTGTGAAGTGGCTCTGCTTTCTACCCAGAGGGGCCATCAGCATCAGAGTAGATGAGCTTCCTTTGTCTCCAGCTGCTCATAGCTGTGATGCACTCAGCTGGCTGTGGGCTGGGTCTGAGGTTTACTGTGACCAGATGTAAAATAAATATGCATCACAATGCAAAATAATACTAATAGTCTGTCACACTGAGATTAAAAATAAGGAGACGCACTTGTAATCCTATTGAGTTTCCTGTTTTCTAGACTAATTGAGCTTCACTTAGAATCAAAAGCAAGATTTTTCACAGAGGTGGATGGCAATTTCTCACTCATACACAATAAGAAAGTATGTGGGATGTAACGATGTGGAGAAATACCTTACTACAATATAATATAAACTGCATTGTTAAACCATAGTTTTCAAAAAGTAGAGATGGTATTTGGTTTCTCTTTCTCCCATACCCTCTTTCCACATTCTTGCTAATGTTCTTTTCCTTGTACTTAAATCCAGCTCCCCCTCCCCATAGTTTCCCTAAATTTCTCTTCTTTCATCACATATCTTATATATCTATTTTAAATTATTAGAAGACACTATTAACTTCAAATGAGTAACCTAGCCTAGTTGTAGTCAGTGGACTAATATTCTTGGAAACAGGGTAGAGACTTGAAATAGTTATAAGGCTTGGAAAGAATATATTTTCTTCTAGAATAATATAAAATATTCAAAGAACAACTTCATATAAGATAATAGAGATTCATTAATCCCCTCTACAGTGCAGTTCTTTCCTAAAAGCACCAAGAGAGAACTTAACTTGGCAGAAGATTACTTTCACACATTTTACTTAACACTTCCTATAACACTTCACACCTCACCCACACACATGCATCACACACTTATCAGAAGATGTTCCTGGGTACCAAAGGGTTAAGTTTTTCCTTTCTGTTTATGTGTATTCTGTGGTTTTATTATTCATTAAATATGGTTCCAGCTTTTCACACCAATGTAGCACTTTTTATTGGCTTTATTCAACAATAGCTTGAATATCACTGGTATCCTGATTCATTTCAGGGTTATTCTTTTCTCAAGTGCTTCAAAGAACAAAAATATTAGCTAGAAGAGAAGGGCAGTCTCAATGTGGGTGTCAAGTGGGCTTTCCTATAGCTGTATTTTGTAGTACACATACAACAGGGCTATTATCAGTAAGGAAATCTGAAAGTTTTCATGCCCCCTCCCCAAAAAAGATGTTTTTCCAGCAACCAGTTCCTCAGCCTCTGAAATAATCTTCAAAAAGAAATGATAAAACAATCAGTCCTCATGTTCAATTTTATGCCCTCCCAGGAAAGGTAAGTCTGGATGTCATCATTATCAAGGTAATTCTTAATGTAAAAAATAACTTATTTATTGGTTTTGAAAGAGTTACAGAGTGAGAAGGAAAGAGAGACGGAGATGAGAGAGAGAGAGAGAGAGAGATGAGAGATGAGAGATGAGAGAGAGAGAGAGAGAGAGAGAGATGAGAGATGAGAGAGAGAGAGAGAGAGAGAGATGAGAGATGAGAGATGAGAGAGAGAGAGAGAGAGAGAGAGAGAGATGAGAGAGAGATGAGAGAGAGAGAGAGAGAGAGAGAGAGAGAGAGAGAGAGAGAGAAATCTTTCATCTGCTGGTTCACTACTCCCCAGATGGCCACAACTTCCAGGGCTGGGCCAAGCTGAAGCCAGGAACCATGAGCCTCACCTGGGTCTCCCGCACAGGTGTAGCAGGTTCCCAAGAACTTGGGCCATCTTCCGCTGCTTTCTCCAGGCCATTAGTAGGGAGCTGGATCTGAAGTGGAGCAGCCCTAATACACACTGGTGCCCAAATGGGATATCAGTACCACAGGTGGCAGCTTTACCCACTGTACCACAATGCTGACCTGAAGGTAACTCCTCATAACTTCAATAAACGTTAGTAAATTGTAATCTTTAGGAATTTTCTCAACATCTTTTCAAATAAAAGTTTAATGACAAAATGAGCAACATGCATTTTTAAAATCAATATTGGAGGACTAAATTAAGAATAGTCATGACTGGAGAAGGCAAATTGAAAAGTCTGAAAGAAAATATTGTCAGGATTTTTGGTTTCCCTCTCTGGCTGTTAGTTCTACTCTTTTTACCAGTTATCTACAGACAGCTATGTGTTGAGCAGGGAGCTAGCTAAGTGTTGATAGCCAGTGGATAACATAGACTTAGTCTGTCCTTATCTGGAGTTTACAAATTATAAGAGCTCTGAAGGAAAAAGACAGCATTCAGAATATGTGTAAGATGGGGTGGTCTTAGAAGACATCTCTGAGGGGTGGCTAGGAGCTGGTCAGGCAGAGACCTGTGAGGACAATCTTCTAAGCAGAGAGGAAAACAGGAGCTAAAAGAAGTCCAGGTATGGTTGGAACTCAGAAAGAAAGCTGAGATAAGATTGGTGACGTAGAGAGAGGCTGGACAAAGCAAGAGTATGCAGAGAAATGGTAAGCCGTTGATAGCTTGAAAAAGGGATGAGACAAGCTCTTATTTACATTATTGAATGATTGATGTATTTGCTGGTAGAAATGGACAGCAGCTGTGCAAGAATGGAAGCAGACATACTGAAAGGCCTGTTTAGTTATCCAAGAGGTAGTTGGTGGAGTTTAGTGATGGAATGAGCGATGAAGTAGGTGAGGAAGAGGGGAATATAAGGAACAATTTTCTGTTGTGTGGCCTGAGAGACTAGGCAGAGGGATGTGTCATTTTAACAATGTATAAAATGTTTATAGAAAAAAAAATGTATTCAGAGTGTATTGGAATGCAAAACAAAATATTTTGTTTGAAATACATTAATTTTTAGACCTTGTGATAATGCTAAATGCAGATAACAAATCAAGAAAGGTACAGGTCAAAAAAGAGGCCTAACCTGTCAAAGTGAATTTGGAGAGATTTAGAATATGTGTAATATGATGACAAGAGCAATAAATAGTATTGCTAAAGTAGAGAGAAGATAGAATTAGAAAAGGATTAAAGCCCTGTGGTATTCTTGGCAACTTCCCTAATGGCTCCCATTGACCTCCTGCTTTCTGGAATTCATGTTCATGGGAATCAGCTGGACCTAGTGGTTTGCTTCCAATAAATAGAATATGGAAAAGTGATGGAATGTCACTTCTGTGATTGGGTTATAAAGGACCAACTTCTCTCTTGTTTGCCCTTTCTTGCTGTTCAGCTTACTCTTCTTATTAGCTACCACATAGAGAGGTCCAGATGACAGAGCAAAAATGGGGGGTCCAATCACCAGCTGAGAGAAACTCTAGTCTCAACCATAAACATGAGCTTAGCAGATGGCTCCCCTCAGATGGGTCTGCAGATGAGACTGCAGCCCCATTTACAGCCTAAATGCAATTTCTTGAAAGACCTTGGATCACAGTTTCCCAGCTAAGCTTCACCAGATTGCTGATTCACAGAAGTTGTGAAATAATAAATGATGGCATTTTAAACTCCTAAATTTCAGAGAAACTTGTGCAGTTTCTATACTACAAGTGGAAACATTCTAATATTTGGAGAAAGCATAGAAATAGAAAAATGGAAGAGATTGAGCACTTTAAAAAAAATTGTAACAGTATTGAATACTTTGAATGACAACCAGAATAATTTGGAAGAAGCTGAAAAGGCATACACAAGAAAAATGACCCAAACTGAAAAGATATGCACAAGAAAAACGACCCAAGATTCTTCAAGAATCTCAGTTAGAGTGGATTCAGATTGCCCAGAGACATTAGAGAGGAGAGGAGCAGATGTGAATCCTGTTGTAGGTGTTGCAGTTGGAGTCTGGTCAGCTGATTTCTATCCATCTTGCTTTCCCAAAAACTCAAAGCAAAGTTATCAGTATTTGAGGTTGGAGTACAAGAAAAACTGGGAAAGAGATGATTTGAAGAGTTTACCAATAAAGGAAAATGATGAAGTATTCATTGCTGACAGTGAATGGTAAATTTTCCAGAGAAATGTGGCAATATCATTAGAAAGTGAAATATTTCTATAGTTCTGAGTTCTCTGAGGAGGAATATTTTTAGTGAAATACTTATTGCAGGCTAATCAATGGAGTGTGCAAAGTAACTGGAAAAGACCAACTTTATACAAGGGGATTAAGTAACAGGCTGGAAGTCACTTCAAAGCCACAGAAACACTGATCAGTTGCATGTTTTCTTATATCTACTACTCATAAAAGTACAAGTTGGGAATAAGTATATTCTATACATAGAAGCTGATTGTAAAATATTTGATTTGCTTCATGTAATGTCATTTTCAAATTTTGAGAGATTTGAGCTACATTTATTCACACATTTGCCAAATCTCAAATCTCCAAACTACACTAATCACCATTTCTGAGAGTTATTATTTCATTAAAAATGCCTTTGTTGGGGCTGGCGCTGTGGCGCAGCAGATTAAAGCCCTGGCCTTTAGCACCTGCATCCCATATTAGCACCGGTTCTAGTCCCAGCTGTTCCTCTTCTAATCAAGCTCTCTGCTGTGGCCTGGGAAAGCAGTTGAAGATGGCCCAAGTCCTTGGGCCCCTGCACCCTGTGGGAGACCCAGAAGAAGCTCCTGGCTCCTGGCTTCAGATGGGCGCTGCTCCAGCTGTTGCAGCCATCTGGGGAGTGAACCAGCAGATGGAAGACCTCTCTCTCTCTCTCTCCCCCTTTTTCTCTCCCTCTCCCTCTCTCTGTAATTCTGTCTTTCAAATAAATAAAACAAATCTTTAAAAAAAATTTAAAAATGCCTTTTTATCCAAAATTATTACCTATTCTCTTTCTACCTATTCCTGTTCCTCAGCTTGCAAATTCTACCAAGTCTACCAAAAACAAAGCAATACAAAAAACACCCTTCATCCTTTTTACACTCTGAAGTTTTGTTGGAGATTTATTTATTTATTTGAAAGACAAACAAAGAGAGAGATATCTTCCATTTGCTTCTTCACTTCCCAAATGGCCACCCAAATGGCTGTGATGAGGTCAGTTCGAAGCCATGAGACCATATCTCCATCCTGGTCTCCCATATGGCAGGGAGGGGCTCAAGTCCCTGGTTCTTCCCAGGCACATAACAGGGAACTGGATCAGAAGCTGAGCAGCCAGGACTCCAACCAGTATGCTGATATGGGATGCTGGCATTGCAAATTGAGGCTTAACACACTGCACCACTTAATTCTTCCCTCTAGCCCACTTCCATTGAAACTCGATTTGTGTAAATTCACTCAGATATCAACTGATTCTTCAAAACTGAAGCTATCACTTCCAAATCATCCTTCCGTCTTGCACTTCTTAAGTAGTTTTCATTTCAGTGTGAAGCATCATTCAGAATAATACAGAGTGTGGGCTATATCAAGGGCATGTAGTTTCTGAACCTGGCAACAAAGCAGTCAAATCCCCAATCTGTTTTTCATGAAAATCCTCAATGTCAACATTCAGGCCTCCAACACTAGATTTAGTGTCCACATAACCTTTTCTCTCATTCTCTTAAACCCAAGTGAATATATTTTTGATGGTGATAGACATCAATTTGGACTGTTATGGACAAAGCGAGATGCATAAGTGATATCACACTAAAAACAATTACTTTGCTAAAGCAATGCTTACTTAGTTTTCACAGTTTCTCAGTTGCTTAGCGTCATTTGAAATGACTGACCATTTATATCTCCTTGACCTACTTCTTTACACCACTCCCAAGACAAACCACCCTTCCACGTTTTCTCCTACCTCACTGATTACTCCTTCTCATATTCTGCATCTGACTCCTTTTTTCTCTCAGAAACAGTGATCCAAGTTTTGGTCCCTGGATCTCTTTTCTCTCAGTCTTCACTCCCTTTTGTAAGCAATCTTAACCTATTCTGTGACTTTAATTAGCAGCTCTATGCCTTCATGTCCTACAAGTCTAACTGCACAGCTGATCTATTTCCCAAACTCAAGACTCAATATTTCACTTTGAAAATATGTCCTTCAAACACACCATACTCAAAGTCAGTTTTGACTTCTTTCACAAACTCTTTTCATTCCCATCCTCTCTTATGTCATGTGATGAAATGTCCATCTTCCCTTGCTGTGCAGAGCAAAAATCTTGGGATGTCATTGACTCTTCCCTTTTTCTCACTTCCTCATCTGACATAGCAGCTGGCCATATTGTCTACTTTCAGCATGCAACCATAATCTAACATCCTACCACTTTCATTGCTACTTTCTGGTCTGTCCTAAGACTACTGCAATAGCCTGCTAACCTGCCTGTCTGGTTGCAATCTCTCCCAAAACACCTTAATTTCAACAGAGATCCACAACAATGTTATAAACTTGTCACTTCTCTGGACAAAATATTCCATAGCCTGTTCATTTCATCCAGAGGAAGAATCAAAAGCTTTACAATAACTTTGATGCTCTTACATAATCTGGATCTCATTAACTTCACCTCACCTCCCATTACACTGTCCCCTTTTCTTTCTTCTTCAGCCATGCAAACCTACTTGTTAGTTCTCAAATATGTCAAGCACGTAATGGATTTATGACTACTATTCTGGCTGTTCTCCCAGGTATCTGAATTTCAAACTCCCTCATATCCTCCAATTGTTTGTTTAAATGTGTTCTTTGCAATGAGACCTAGTTCAAGCTCTTTATTTCAAACTGGAACCTGCTCTCTATTCTCAAAACATGAGTTCCTTTGATCCTACACAGTATTTTCCCCATTGCATTTATTTCTTTGGATATAATATATATTTATTTTACTTCTTTATTATACCTATTTTTTTGTAGTCTGTCTCCCTCTGGTTGAAGGTAAGTTTCACGAATAAGAGATCTTATTATTTACTTACATGTCTATTGCCTGACAAAGCTGAGCTTGACTTCAGTAAACTTCTGCCATCATCCAATCATTTCTTCCCACTTCTTTCAGAAAGTTCTTCCTAAAGATAAATACCAAAGGATTTAAACAGGACAAAAATATAAATATGGCTAGTTTTCAGTTTATGGCTATATTTTTGTATGGACTTTAAAATTATCTTCATAAGGCAAATAGAAAATACAGCCTTATTATCCTAAAACAACAACAAAAAACTGTTGCTCCAGAATTTTAAAAACATCTATTTATTAAACAAAGATGTGAAGCTTGAGTAGACTATTGAGAATATTTTATTCCACAGAGCTTACATTGTATCACTCCTCTTAAGGCACAGAGAAGAACAAAGCTTCTTGCTTATATTCTAAAATTCTGCTTTTTTTTTTTTTAGATTTTTTAATTCATTTGAAAGTCAGAGTTACACAGAGAGAGAAGGAGAGGCAGAGAGAGAGAGAGAGAGAGAGAGAGAGAGAGGTCTTCCATTCGCTGGTTCATTCCCCAATTGGCTGCAAGGGCTGGAGTTGCGCCAATCCGAAGCAGGAGCCAGGAGCCAGGAGCCAGGAGCCTCCTCCAGTTCTTCCATGTGGGCACAGGAGCCCAAGGATGTGGGCCATCCTCTACTGCTTTCCCAGGACATAGCAGTGAACTGGATCAGAAGTGAAGCAGCCAGGACTCAAACCAGCGCCCATATAGGATGCTGGCACTGCAGGCAGCTGCTTTACCTACTACGCCACAGCACTGGCCCCATGCTTTTCTTTTAAAATGCACTAGAGATAGAATCCTAAAGATAAGGCCGGCACCGTGGCTCAACAGGCTAATCCTCCGCCTAGCGACGTCGGCACACCGGGTTCTAGTCCCGGTCGGGGCACCGGATTCTGTCCCAGTTGCCCCTCTTCCAGACCAGCTCTCTGCTGTGGCCAGGGAGTGCAGTGGAGGATGGCCCAAGTACTTGGGCCCTGAACCCCATGGGAGACCAGGATAAACACCTGGCTCCTGGCTTCGGATCAGCGCGGTGCCCTGGTCGCAGCGCGCCAGCCACGGCGGCCATTGGAGGGTGAACCAACGGCAAAGGAAGACCTTTCTCTCTGTCTCTCTCTCTCACTGTCCACTCTGCCTGTAAAAAAATAAATAAAAAAATAAATCCTAAAGATAATTCAAATGTCAGATAAGTGCTCATTTTCAATGAAACAGTAGTTTAGGTTCAGTTCTTGTGCCTGTAAAAACAACACACTATATTTTTAGAGGTGACTTATTTAAGCATTTAGATTACTGTAGAAGCCATCAAAAGGTAGGGTTTGAAGTCAGGTAGATCTTTTTCAGGTATCTAATTGATTCCTGATGTGACCCTGTGTAAGTCAGATCACCCCCTGAGGTTACATTTTCCTCATTTGCAAAGTCAGAGAATTACCAGATTCTCTTCCTGCTCTAGAATCCTGTGAAAATGTTTAACAGTACTGGTTGGTCTTAAAATATACTGTTTATTTTTTAAATATATAAGCTGCAAAAATTTTTTTTAAAAATAAGAAAGGAAGGAAGAGAAAGGGTGGTAGCGAGGGATGCGGTAGGGTAGGATGGGAAGTACTGTTATGTTCTTAAAACTGTATTTATGAAATACATGAAATTTATTCCCTTTATATAAATAAAATTTTAAAAAAAGGAAAAAAGAGACATAAAACCTAGGTTGCTATCTGAAAGTTTACGTAGAGTGGACTTTCTGTGTTAGTTCACTCTGAATTTGTGGTTATGGGGTGAGATCACAGAGACTTCCTACTGTTTAGTAAAACAGTAGGCCCAAGTCTTTAGTTCATCCTGTGTATGTGACTATGAAAGTTTTTATTTCTCTTACAACAAACCCCACAAAGGAAGTAGAATAAGAGCACTGTGGATAAAGCCCTGAGCCTTGATATACGTATTGTGACCTCTGCATTGTCACAGTAGAGGTGGCAATTTGACCTGATGCCCAGATCAAATCATGTGCACCTTTGCCACTGTTCGTTATATTCAGCAGCTCCAGTGTTGGTGAGCATGTTAAGAAGGACCTAGAGGAGCCTGCACTCTGGCGTAGTAGACTAAGCCTCTGCCTGTGGCTCTAGCATTCCTTGTGGATGCCAGTTTTTGTCCTGGCTGCTCCTCTTCCAATCTAGCTCTGTGCTGTGGCCTGGGAAAGCAGGAGAGGATAGCCCAAGTGCTTGGGCCCTACACCCACATGAGAGCTCCCAAAGAAGCTCCTGGCTCCTGGCTTTGGATTGGTCCAGCTCCAGGCGATTGTGGCCATTTTGGGGAGTGAAACAGCAGATGGAAGACCTCTCTCTTTCACTTCATCTCTCTATCTGTAACTCTGCCTGTTAAATAAATAAAATCTTAAAAAAAAAAAAAAGAGAGAGAAGGGCATAGAAAGCTCTCCATCCCAATGTATTAATCAAAAAAAAAAAATTGAAAGAATACTGAGTATAAAATTAGAGATTAAAAGTTGGATTGATTCCCAAATATGTCATGAGTTTTCATGATAACAGTGTAGACTACAATCTCTGTTAAAAATTGTTAGTTGTTGATGACTGAGAGCTTTTCTATCCCTAATGCTGTGTGGCTGTTACCAGGTGACACGTCCTTGGTGCCATTTCTGTGAAGTCGCTGTCATCTTTTCTTCATAGAATTACCTACCTCCTTCTGGGGCACTTTTCATGTCACTTAGCATTTCTTCCTCGTTCACATCTTCATGTTGACTGCATAAATGCCACAGACTGCTTTCAAACCCTGTAATGTAAAAATAGAATTAGCATAAAAGCAATATGGAGTGTTTCAACAATGTGAATTGAAAGGGAAAAGTAAATAAAATACTCAGTGAGAAATCAGAGGAAAAATGTCCTTTTTGGATATTTTAAATGTCAAAAATTAGCATTTTTCAATGTTGTACAAATATATTTTGAAACAGCATTTATATTTATGATAATTCATATATATATAATTGCCAAGGAAAAGTTAAAATTTAAACTGGAAAAAAAAAAAACCCTGTAAGTCATACAATCAAGCCCATAGTTCAGAGCTAATACTTAACAAGTATTCATTTATTTTTCTTTTCCCCTACTAAATATTTGGAGTCTTTTAAACATCATTTCTTAAGGTTCATTCAAAGAAAAAATGTTAAAACTGTTTAAGTAGAAGAACTTCTGAATTTTACATTTTAAAATATATTCCTGATCTTACCAATTAAGAAGACAGTTTCAGTTTAGGAAAGCCTATTAGAAAGTATAAAAAGTACAAATTATTTCCTGAAAGTTTTGTTTCATGTAGGAAATTAGTTAGAATTTTCTTTAAGACCCAGAAGCTATTGTGTGTGACTTGATTTCACTCATACTGAAAGCAGAGAGGAAGTGATGGGCTCACTCCCTCTGTTTGTTTCAGTGGGATGGTTGCTTTCTAAAATGTGAAAGTGACTTGTTATTGCTTGAACACGATGTCTTGAACACTTCGAAATCTGTGTCATTCAGTGAATTGAAAAGTGATTCATATTTCTTAGGTACTTGCAAGCAGGAGTTTGATTCTTAGAAATTAAAGTTCAGTTGTGTAGGAAGATGTTTAAGCTTCGAGCATGGATTTGAGATGACTTCGGTGCTCTCCCCACAAAGTTCACTAGGAAGAATGGCTTATCTCCTAGATGCAGAGTTTGGACATTAATGAATGAAACTCAAAAATTAGTAGTTTGACTTTTGTTTCATCTTGATCAGCAAAAAAAAAAAAAAAAAAAAAAAAAAAAATGTTACACATGCTTTTGCCATGACATGTCAGAGGCTTCCTGCACGTTTTACTTTGAATTGAGTTATCTGGTGGACAAAAAAGTGGTCTATTCAAAAGGAAGTGGAGTCATGTAACTGAAAACATCACAGAGTGCATTTGTTTGCCAGCAAGCTGTTAGTAATCTTTCTTGGTGCTCCTTTTTGTTTTTCATTTTGAACTTTAATTTTAATTAATTTTAACAGATTCAATGTGATTTGTAGCTACAAGTCTAAGAACATGATGATATTACTCCCAATCCTTCTCTCCAATCCTCCTTCTTTCTTTCATTCTTTTTTGTTTTTTTAGTTTTTGAGGTAGCAAATTTTAAATCTACATTACAGTAAAAAGACTCAATGCTTCACCAAATAAGAACTTTTACAAGTAAAAAGCAAAAAGACCTTAGTTTAGTGGAATAAAGACAATGGCTATAAACAATAATTGAATATATAAGTGACCATTTCACCCATATACAATTTTTTGGTCAATTAGTCATTCGTAATTTCTTTCAATGAAATGCAGCCAATGATAATGTAACATCTAAATAATTTCTGTGTGTTTACGAGATAATAATGAAGCTCATTTAGACTTTAAGCCATTTCCTCTCAACAGTTTATGCACAGGAAAAATTTTATGCAGCTTGCAATGTAAATAATTTTACAATATTTTTGTACTCTGCTATTAGTTTTGTTGGACATTTAGAGAAATCAATCTGGATATGTTTCTGACCAAATATGAAAGCAACAGCAATAATGACGAAGACCATAATTACCAAGATGGCTAATACTTATTTAATACTATATGCAAGGTACTGTTCTATGTATGGGATATTTATCTGTATTCATTCATTTAATTCTTACAACAATCTTAAATCTTACACCCTATCAAACAAAGCTTAATTTGGAAAGTTTTATGAGATCTTCATTCTGCCATTTTGTCTAATTTTGGAGGAGTCAACTTAAATCTAAAATGATTTCATGGTTCTTTACTTTGAAAATAAATTAACTGCATTTCTCATTGGGTAGCTTCTCCCTATAGATTATAAAAGAAAGTTTCTTTAATATGTCATTTCTTTGTTCTTTTTACTGACATATTTCTTCATTCATTTTATTGACATCTTCATTACCAATTAGTTTCATAAGAGATTCTCATGAATAATGGCATGCAGTGAGTTTTTCTCTTGAGAATTCCATAATGTTCTTGCCAGTGAAGTCTTTTCCTTTAGTCAAAATGCTCAACTTTCCTTGTTTCTTCATGGATTCTTCCCAATAAAATGAAAACAGGCCTCTCTGATTCAACTCTTGAAATTTCCCTAAATTCACTTACAATTATTTTTTACTTACTGTAGTTGATCAGGAATGTGTAATTGCTATTCAGCTACTCATCCATTTCTGTATCTCAACATATTTATTTGGAGTTTCCAAGATGCTATGGCTTGTCTGGGCCTCCCCCAAAATTCTGGTGTTGCCCATGTGATAGAAATAAGAGGTACACTTATTTTTTCCCTCCATAGATTTGTTATATTTACTGGAAAGGAAGTGTGAAACAGACAGGGAGAAACAAGGTCGCTTCATTCACTGGCTCACTACAGAACGGCCACAACAGGAGGATCTGGGCCAGGCCAAGTCAAGAGTCTGGAACTCCATCTAGGTCTCCCAGGTAGGTTCAGGGGCCGAGGACTTGGACTATTTTCTGCTGCCTTCCTGGGAGTATCAGCAAGGAGCTGGAACCGAAGTGGAGCACCGAGGACTCCAACTGGTCCAATATGGGATGCCATCCTCATAGGCCATTACTTAAGCTGCTGCTTCACATTGGCCAGGGGAAAGGCTTTGAGAGTTTATAAGGCTGTACTCCTGCCTGCTGAATGGAATTAAGGCTATTAAAAAAGAAGCCTCAAGCAGTATTTGACTTGGCTGCCCTTCACCTTCTGCCATGTGAGAACACAGCTTTCCTCCCTTCTGGAGAATGCAGTACCAAGGCACCATTGCAGGAGACAGCAGCCCTGACCAGACAACAAACTTGTTGGTGCCTTGAACTTAAACTTCCCAACCTCCAGTACTGTGATAAACAAAGACATGTTCTTTAAAAATTTCCCGGTCTCAGATATTTTTCTATAGAAGTGCAAATGGACTAAGACACAGAAGGTGGAGTGTTTGAAGGAACAAGACATAAATAATAAACTTCTTTATTAGAGCTCTGCTGTTCCTTTTGGTTACATAATTCTACAAGATATCTGTTGAATACCTTCAAATATGATGGAGAATATTAAAGACAATCTCTATTTAGAAGATAAGGAAATGAGGCACAGCAAGGTTGATGTGTCAAATACAAGCTGATCTTGACAATCAACAAAGAAATAGGACATGAATCCAGGACCTTCTCAGACTCAGAGCAGTGGATTTTCTCATTCTTTATTTACACAAAACGAACAAAAACCCAGACATTTCATATGTGCCACTTACTGTGCAGTGATAGAGTCTTTCTCAGGTCTTGAATCATCACTGTTTACTGGAACAAAAAACTGTGTGAGCATCAAGAGCCCTAGAATCTTTCATGATTTTGGAACTCTTAAAAAGATTTACATTATCTAAGTTGAAAAGCTAAAATGAGAATTTCTGGGTTATATAGGGTTGATTTTAGTGCTATTAATCTCATTATTCCTGCAGATCAGGAATTAATAAGAGTGTGTATTATAGTTTTGGTAAACGAAAAGCAAAATATATGGCTTTAGGTTTATGGTTTCTTTACTTCTTTTCCTTTGTCAATTTAGTTATTCCCTACTACAGAAGGCATTGCTGTCTCCCTTAAAAAAAAACAAACCAAACTATATTGAGAATTATGTTTTACATATATGTAGATAACATGATAGACCTGACGTGTTTTATGTAATTTATATATGATATTTAAATACTAATGTAATTTATAAGATATGTGTTATATTTTATGTTTGTCAAACATTTCTCTAGTGTTATTGTGATTTTGTTATTTACAAAGCAAAGTAATATCTTGCTTTTCATTTTCCTGGGAGTGTTTTCCACATGTACCCTGTAATTATGTTTGGTGCCATACACTGCTTATTTACTGAGATTGCAATATTGTCTTCCTGTTCATATCCTACTATTATTTATTAAATCTTTTTTCCTGAAATTTAACTTTCATAATACTATGAGCTTTTTGTATTTTTTTCTTATAAATCAGAGGGTATTTTTTTAATATAAAATCAGTCCACCTTTACTGGCATATGCATAGGAAAATTGTCCATAGGCCACTGTCTGCAAATAAGTTTTGTTGCTGTGTTGAATAATTCTAGTCTTTTTTTTAATTGTATTTGTGTGTGGAGGGAACATGGAGGTTATTCATAGGGGTGTAAATGTATTTCCTTTGCCTCCCTTTTCCCAAAATAAGAATCAGCTTATATTTAGTTTCAGATGATTCCCCACAATTGAAGTTATTATAAGCATATTCTTGTGACACCAAATATTATTCAAATAAATTATCTCAATTGCTTCTTAATATTTCATTGCAACAATGTAATTTAGTTGACTGTCATTTTGCTTAATACTTTATTTCCTGTTCTTATTGATATAAATAATCCAATGACAAATATCCTTGTACCTAATCTTTTACCACATCTCAGATTCCTTCCTTAAACTAGATTCCCATAATTGGAATCACTGGACCCCTAAAAAATGTGTCTTTTTTAGCTTTTGTTTTGATTTCTTGAGTAGATGATTCAAATTTCCAAGATTCGTGAATTTGTTACAATTGCTTTTCTCTAATACCTTTCACTTAATTTACTTTGTAACACTAAAGTTATTTACATGTCCTACCAAGATTCTTTGTAGCATGTTCCCAGCTCAATTTTAGACCATAGTCTGGCCCTACAGTTGCTCAAGCCCAAGCCCCCAGCTTCATTTTTTTCTGCCTGCTCTCTGTACCAGTTACTCGCTGTCACAATGAAGGAGGTACAAAAATATCTTAACAATTAGAGCTTCTATTACCTCATTTGTGTTGAAAGGCACGTGGCATATCATGAGTTGGGATGTTTCTCTTGTTAAGAGAAGTCATGAGGTTTTTAATCTTTCTAAATACTATCTTGGAACTGAGTTTTTTTCTTCCTCCTTCAAGAGTGAAGCATAACTCAGCCCATTTTTGTATTCGGTGAAAATAGAGTGTATATATCATATGGAAATTATCTTATGTCTGCTTAATTTCTCTTTCCCTCTCTCTCTACATGCTGGCACTTGTAGGTTTTTTAAAGTCCTGGAGGGTCAGATCTATGACAATATGTCTGTGTTTAGCATTTTATACAAAGAATAAACAAGATCAGTTTGGATGTGCTTAGCTGCTTGCAACAGAAATTTTTGGTTTACATGACTGAATGACAGTATATAATTTCTTATAACTGGAAGCCTGTAGGTAGTTTCCAAGTGCACAGCTCAAAGAAATAACTTTTTTTCATCTGTTTTTCTCCTCGATATCATGTTGGATCTTCTCCTTAAGCTGGTGGCCTCATGGTGGCAAACTGGCTGCAAAAGTTCTAAGGATCATTTCCTTATAATCACATCCAGAGACACAAGGCTATTTCTTTGAACCAAGAATCATTTCTCCACTGGTCTCCCAAAAAGTGTCATTTTCTAAAACTGGGTCACCTGTCCCCTCCTAAACGAATCCCTGGAAGGGAAATGCGGTCACACCAACAAGTTAAAACTAATCATCATTCACTCCTGGAGCTGTAGAGCGCCTAAACTTCATTAAAAAGGATGATATGGAAATAATAAAATAGAATAAAAATTTGATTCAAATAAAGGAAGAATTTAAGATTTTAGGAGAAGTGAATAAATTTCCGGATAGGCAATTATTCAAAATAAAATTAGATTTCCTTATTTTTCTCTGTCAAATATTTACTGATCCCTATAGTATCTTCTGATTTGTGAACAATTAATATTAAAAAGGTTTTCAAAGCACAGCTATATAGTCTATTTACCTTAGGTGTGGAAGTCATGCAGAAGAGATAAGCAGGTTTTTTTTCATTAAAAGTGTAGGTTATTTTCAAGGAGATTTTGAAACCAATACTATTTCTGAAGAGGTATAGACAAAATTGTTGATATCAGAATTATAATTAGTTTTTGTTGACCTACTAAATACTCATTTCAGAGATTAAAAATATGAAATATGTTAGATTTCTTCAGTTATTTATTTATGCATACACAAGCACCAAAAAAATGATTAAGTACATCGCAGTCTAAGGTAACTTGTGGCTATATTTAATAGATAGTTTCAGATAATAAAACGATTTAAAAAGAAAACACCACAAAGGCTTTTATTCCAATACAGCAGGAAGGCCCATTTATAAAAAATAGATTTTTCCCCTCCCCAGGTAACAAATATATAAGAGGATAACACAGTGACAACAATGACAATACTTAGTTAGGTAAATAGTATGAAGCTTAATCCTCCTTTAAAGTTTAGATTACAGACCTACTCAGCAAGGAACAGTCAACAAACTGGCAGGATAAAGCAAACTTGCATTAAAATAAATGAGTATCTAACAAAACATAGTTACTGCATAATGGGCTATCAGTGCAGTGCAAATCTTTCCAAATTGCTAGGAAATAGACCATAAGCCATCTTATTTAAAGTCAGATTTGTCCCTTGCAAAGTATCACCTGATTAAGGCAACTCTTATTAAACACTGAAGATTCTACTCTTCAATTCAGAAACCCTTTTGGTGAGTTAGCTTCAGAGACAGGGGATCAGCACCAGATGGCTTAAACAACTAGCAAAAGTTGTCAAGACACAAAACCTCTCTTTCTTTCTATAAAATGTACTTCTTGTTCTCTTCGTAATCTCTTTAATCCCAAATTTTTATAGACATAGTTTAAAAAATAATGGTTAAGAAAATGTTGTCAATAGTATTTTTAAAATTAGCAATTCTTCTCTAATATAGAATGGAATACTTAGATGTACCTTGAATATTATTTTCTACAAAATATTGTCTCCCTCTCTCTTTTTTTCTTTCTCAGGGGTCAATTTCCTGGGTCAATCTGTTACAGTAGGAAAAAAAAAAGAAATTCTTGAATCAGGTCTGTTTCTCTCCCTTTCTCTGCTCTCTGCCTTTCAATAATATGACCTACATGAGTTATTTCATCTCTCTGAGCTGCAATCCCTTAATCTCTAAAGTGGAGATAATATGACCTCTGTCATATAGAGGATATAGGGACTTAAAAAGATGACTGGAGTTAATGCATATTTTATGAGGGCCTGGTACATAGAAGTCATTGAGTAAATAATGAACTCCTCTCTTTTTATTAGAGCTGCCTATATAAGAAAAAATGGGAAAGTGCATAAAGTTGTTGGGGCAGGTGTTGGGCACAGCAGTTAAGATGCATCTTGGGACGCTTTCCTCCTATATCATTGCTCCTGGGTTCCAGTCTTGGCTTCACTCCCTATTCTAGCTTTCTGCTATTGTGAACCCTAGGAAGCTGTGAGGGATGGATAATGTGTTTAAGTCCCTGCAACTCTTGTGGGAGACCCAGATTGAGTTCCTAGTTCACGACTTCATCCTGGCCCTGCCCCAGTTGTGGTAGGTATTCAGGGAGTGAAACCAGCAGATGGGAGTACTCCCTTCCCTGTCTCTTTGCCTTACAAATAAATAAAAAGTAAAAAAAAAAAAAAAAAAAAAAAAAAAAAAAAAAAAAAAGGAAAGAAAGGAAATAGAAAGCTAAAGAAGAAAAAAAAAAGTTGACTTCAACCAGCACCTTTTATATTACCCTCCTTCTCATGCCATCCCCATTGATTGCCACAGTCCCCATTCTACCTGCATGCTCATTAAAACCTACCATTCCCCCATTCATGCATGTATGGAGTGGTGAGACACCCAACTGCAGAGGAACAGTATACTATAACTATATTAAACTTAGGAGAGTTTAAATGAGCCAGCTATATAAGAAGAAAGAAGAAGGAAAGAAAATAAGGGAAATAAGTTCAATATTGTTGGCTCCACTATCATTTCCATTGTGCAATATGCTATGGATGGAGAAACAAGGGAAGAACTAACTATAGATAAAGTCATGGCTACTGTCTTGAAAGAGGTTTGAATGAGTTGGTTTGATCATATCTGATGTAGTTGATGTATTAAGTGTTGAACTGATCTGAGAGGCTCTCTCCATTTCAGAACCAGGTCTACCATCATAGTTAATGGTCCTGGCTCTGGATTCAGTTGTTCTGGCCCATCCTTGCCAGACTGTTCGGCACTGGATAGGTTACTGTATTGCTCTGTACTAGTTTCTATCTGTACATTAGGAATGATAACAGCATCCAAATGCTTGGACTAACATAATGATTGAAATAATCCATGCAAATTGCTTTTCCCAGGACCTGGTACATATAAAGAGTTAGCTATAATTGTTATCAGGAGGGGATGACCAACTTGTTGGCAACAGTGACTATGGATGTCTTTTTTCTGTATTACCTCCATTTGACAATTTGAGAAATCTGGTGGTGAATTCATCTCAAAGATCTTCATAGCATGCATCTTATAAATCTGAAAGTGAGAATATTAGGAAGAGTACGCCAAGTATTGAAAAAAGAACATGCATTTTTGAAGGCAGAGATGATCATTTTCACTATGGTACTAAATATAAAAACTTGCAAGATATTTTGCTGTTATAAGTCAAAATGATAAAATTATATTATTACATTCTTTGATGCAGTAAAATAAATACCAGATGGATTAACAAAGTTACATATGAAAATAATATTACAGGAACCACAGAAAAATTGCCAAAGTCTATATTTATAAATGGAGAAAATCTTGCTAATTATATACAGTAAACAAAAGCAAGAGTCTTCTGAATGATTTCTCATTTTTTATTTTGTAACTTTTTTACTTTAATCTTAAATTAGTTTTTAACAGATCCAATATAGTTTGTGGATACAATTCTAAGAATTTAATGATGTCCCTCCCTCCCCTTTAAATAACTGAAGAAGGTAATGTAGTTTTATCTCCCAATCTGGATAACCATTTGAGATCTACAGAAATAATGAGATACGTATGGAAAAATATGAAATTTCATTGGACTTTTAGCCATGACAACTTTAGATATAAGTAACTGTCCATAACTCTGAAACTTCATGAATCCTAAGATTTCTAGGAAACCTGTCTTCCATGTTGAAAGGGAAACTATTGGAGTTAATACATGAGTGCACTAGTATCTTCAAGTACTATCTAAAATTCAAAAAAAAAACAAAACTATAGTCTAGGGACTAATTTTTATTTGTAAGCTTATCATTGGTTTTGATAAATATTCATGTTAAAATCATCATACTATTATGGTATTTTGACTATTATTTCCACCGAGGCACAGAAAAATCATGATTTTTTAAAAGAAATATACAGGTGTAATCAATGTGCCAGATTGGTCTACAAATTTCAACTGTTTTAAGATGCTTAACGAGTCAATAGCTCAGTTCAAGCATAGTGAATCTTTAAGAAGGAACATGTGTCTGGGATCTTTAACATGACAAAATATAAGTTTGCTCTACATTATTGTACACAATATTATGGGTAACAAATATAATTATAACATAAAAATCCCCTTATGTGTTAAATAACTCTTTAAGACTTTTGGTTCAATGAATTACATATAAATAAATAAAAAACATATGGGTACAGTTTATTTTGAAACATAGAACTTGGCCAAGTGTGCTTTGGGTTATCACCTACCCTAAACATCTGAAAGATACTGTCAAACCTCGGCTGATCTTAAATCTCCATAGTGGCCTTTCGTAAGAGTTTTGTGTCAACTACCTAGCATCCAGTCCCCTCACTTCTGTTTTTTTTTTGTTTGTTTGTTTGTTTTTATAAACCTGTTATGTAATGAGTACAAATCTCATCAGTATGACTTTAGGAATATTGTGACTCTTCCTACCATACCTGCCCTCCCACACTCACCTCCTCCCTCTCCCATTCCCAGTCCCATTCTCCACTAAGATTCGCTTTCAGTTAACTTTATATGCAGAAGACCAGTGCTATCCTGAATAAAGATTTGAACAATTTGCACACACACACACACACACAATATAAAAAACTGAGAACAAGATTTAGATTAATTTGCATAGTACAACCCGTTGAGGACAGAGATCCTGCATGGGGAGTAGGTGCACAGAGCCTTGGGTGATTATTGATATCATACATATGAGTGTTAATTGTTAAATTAACAATAGGAGTCACTGTGCACGTACTCCCCTCACTTCTGTTTGTTTCTAACATTCCTCAGTGTTTGGTAGGAACTTATTAAATACATAAGACACTTAGCAAAAATCTAATAAATATGCATCAAAATTAAGTAAATTAGCATAGAATACACAACAGATTAAATAGAATTTAATGAGTAAATTAAGAAAATTTGTTTGCAAGATACAATGCAAATTATAAAAAGTCAGATTGAAGTAGTCAAATATTTCAGAAAGTTAAAATCTACTCTAGTCCCTTTAAAAGTGATAATGATTAGTTTTATTATTAATATTATGCAATCTACGAATATGCATTCACACAGATGTGTTTGTGTGCTATATATGTATATGCATGTATGTGTTTATCATTTTTCCTACAGAAAGGACAGTACTCAATGTATATTCTATTTTAGTTTAACTTGTCCATTTAAGAATGTTTCCTGTCATCTTTAAACACTATGGGACATATAGAGCTTGGTCCCATTATTTTTAGTGATTTTATAATATTTAAGGGTGGTCCTAAAGGTTATTCCCAGTTTTTAATTTTTTTCTTCTTATATTAAATATTCATGCAGGATGGTGTTTTGCCTAAATTGTTTTCTTTTAGGAAATTAGAATTTTTGGAATTTAAAAGACAAACCCAGTAGGTGGTGCCCATAAAAAAGAAACAGATTTTAAAAAATCTATTCATTTTAAAAGAAGACAATCTCTGGGCAGAAGGTTGGGTTTATATTAACACTTTTAGATATGTTATGTGATCCATTTCAGGAATGATAATCTGGCCTGAAACCTTTTTTCCTCAATTATGGCAGAAGCTGGCATTCTTTTGCAGTAAAGTCAGCAAATGGGAGAGACCCTGAGAGCCAATCTCTTGGGAACGTGGATTTGGGATTATGTCACCACTTAGCAGAATAACAACACTGATGGGCTGAAATGAATCCCTCTCCTGACAGACTGAACTTTTTAGCCTCTCCCCTATCAGCCATCTCCCTGTTGTTGGTATATGGTTTCAGTAAAGTAAGAGCAAGTCCAAGTTCAAAAAAAAGACCAGACCACAACAACAACAAAAAATTGATAATGAATAATCCCAATTCATACTTGGCTCCTTTTATCTATGCGTTGGGTAAAGTAGCTTTCTCCACTTAATTCCTCAATGAAAGGACTATACAGTTAATAATTAATGACAAGAAAATATTCTTTCTTTCTTGTAATCTAAGGAAACACATGAATGTGAAAATGTGCAAAATAGTGTGCTATGTGACTTGAGGACACAGAAATAAAAGAAATTTTGCTGTTTCCTTGTAAAAATTATGTGGACATTTAATAAATGCCTCTCTGACAAATTAGGGAGAGTCTCTTTATTTCAACTACATCAATAGTTTAATTAAGAGAATCTCATTATAAGAATCAGAGATCCTCCTTAGGATTCCATGGTATTTTAAATGTGAAAAATTATAGAATCATTAAAATGTCTGAAAATGGTTATTTGGATAGTTGTATAGTATTGTGCATGTACAACAAATACATATGTTCTATATTTTTAGATAATTCAAAAGTATTTATACTCACTAAGGAAATTAATTATGTCCTCATAGTGAATTTCTTCTGCTAATTTTTAAATTTTTTTGTTTTTAATTTTATTTAAGGTATGCAAATTTCATGTATTTCATATATAAATATTCAGGAACATAGTGATACTTCCTACCCTATCCTCCCTACTGTCCATGATCCCACCTATGTCATCCTTCCACTTCTAATTCCTCTCTTAATTTTTAAAATGATCTATTTTCAGTTCACTTTATACTCATAAGATTAACCTTGCATTAAGTAAAGAGTTCAACATATAAGAAAGAGAAGGAGAAGAAGAAGAAAAAGAAGAAGAAAAACAAAGCCACTGTTCTTCAACAGTAGATACAAGGGCTGTAAACAATCATCGAATCTCAAAATGTCAATTTCACTCCTAACATTACATTTTTGGTATTCTATCAGTTGTCACAATCAGGGAAAATACAAGTATTTGTATTTGGGGGATTGCCTTATTTCACTGAGTAAAATGGTTTCCAGCTGCATCAATTTTGTTGCAAACTACAGGATTTCATTTTTTACAGCCTAATAGTTTTCCATAGTGTATGAATACCATAATTTCTTTATCCAGTCATCAGTTGATGGACACAGGGTTGATTCTATGTCTTAGCTATTGTGAATTGAGGTACAATAAACATGTGGGTACAGATCACTCTTTCATAAGCTGATGTTGTTTCCCTTGGAGTGGGATTGCTGGGTTTTATGGTAAATATATTTTCAGCTTTCTGAGAAATCTCCATACTGCCTCCACAATGGCTGTACTAGTTTACATTCCCATGGACACTGGATTAGGGTGCCTTTTCCTCCACAGCCTTGCCAGCATTTATTGTTTGTTGAATTCTATATGAGAGCCATTCTAACTGGGATGAGTTGAAACCTCATTGTGGTTTTGAGCTGAATTTTCCTGATGGCTAGTGATCCTGAACATTTTTGATGTGTCTGTTGGCCATTTGAATTTCTTCTTTTGAAAAATGTCTGTTTATTTATTTCTTAACTGGATTGTTTGTTTTATTGCTATTGAGTTTTTTTGAGCTCATTATAGATCCTGGATATTATTCTTTTATTAGTTTCATAATTTGCAAATATTTTCTTCCATTATTTCTCTTCACTTTGCTGTTTCCTTTTAGCCTGAAGCAATCTTATCCACACAGTTGTTAGAACATAAGCATGTATATTTTCACATCAGTGTAAAGTTTTGTCTCAGTTCATAGTCTAATTAGTTATGTTCTGAAAAAAAAAATCACTCACAACAAATTTCCAGGAATTTGCTAATGCCCTATACATTATAATGGCAAAATTATGATTCTGAGTTCTCTAGTACTGAACTTTATTATTTGGCATGAACATATCATTGTAAATCAGCTATATTTCCCATCATAATTTAGATTCAGTTGTACTCTATGGAACCCATTAGCCACCAGGAACTAAAAAGTCTATTTGTAGACTCTATCTGCACCTTCTTTCTGTTTTCATTGTCATGTGGTAGTCTTGATCTCAACACCTCATATTAGCCAATTGTAAAAGTCTCCTAGATTTTGCCCACATCAAGTCCAAGAAGGCCATTCATAATTCATTTTTAGAAAATCTTTTTTAGAGACACAATTTTATTCAGCAGTTCATCTGCTTTTACAAAGTGTTAAACTGTTTATAAAATTAATTATAATTTTTGTAGTTTCAAGAATTACCTTGGTCCTGTTTTACCCACATGCTGTTTATTGCTGTGTTCTCATTAAGCTCCTGAACTCCAACCACAATGATTATACTCTGAACAATTTTCTACCACACCTCCAAGTCCTTGTCCAGGTATTCATTAATCTCTAAATTATATTTATTTATTTACTTTTGAAACGGAGGATTAGAGGCAGAAGAAAGGCAGGAACTGAGAGAGATAGAGAGAGAGAGTCCAGCCAGTGGTTCATTCAAATGCTAACAACAGCCAGGGTTGGATCAGGTAAAAACTCAAGGAGCCAAGACCTCAATTCTGGCTCTCTCATATGGGTAGCAGTGAACCCAAGTACTTGAGCCATCACTGCTGCCTTCCAGGGTATGAATTAATAGAGAGCTAGTATTGAAACCAGAGGCATTTAACACTCATTTAACAGCATAAATCAGACATTTAACCCATACATTTTCATCTTGGTTTTTACTATTTATTTTATATATTTATTTATTACTATTATTGCTCTTTTCATCATATTAGGAGACTTCAAAAAGTTCATGGAAAAAGGAATTAAAAGACAAGGTTATTTGGGTTCAAAAAATTTCAAATCAGTCTGTAGTTTTCATAATGTACACTTTCTTTTTTAAAAGATTTTTTGGTTGATCGATTGATTTGAAAGACAGCGACACAGAGAAGGAGGTGAGGGGAAAGGTATTCCTGATGTTGATAGCTTTGCTAGACTGAAGCCAGGATCTCAATCCAGGTTTCCTATGTGGTTGACAGGGACCCAACTATTTGAGTCACCATCACCTGCTGCCTCCCAGCATGTACTTTGGCAGGAAGGAGGAGTCAAAAGTAAAGCTGTACCTCTACCCAGGCATTCTAGTATGAGATGTGAGTGTTTTAACTACAGATCTAAAACCGGCCCCTGTTCATGAGTTCTCTTAACTTCAATTACATTATGTAAGGGGGTAGCATCATCGGATAATCTGAGTATGCACTCAAACAAGTCATTATAATTAGTTTAAAATGCTGATTTTTGAAAGAGGGGCCCAAGTCAAATCCTTTCTCCTGTCTTTTTACACCTTCGGAGAACTAATAATGTATTTATCAGCATTAAGATCTGATAAGGGGGCCGGCGCTGTGGCATAGCAGGTGGGGCCACTGCCTGCAGTGCCAGCATCCCTTATGGATGCCAGTTCGATACCCAGCTGCTCCACTTCTGATCCACTTCTCTGCTATGGTCTGGGAAAACAATAGAAGATGGTCCAAATGCTTGGGCCCCTGTACCCGCATGGGAAACTGGGAAGAGACTCCTGGCTCCTGGCTTCAGATTGGCGCAGCTCTGGCTGTTGCAGCCATCTGGGGAGTGAACCAGCAGATAGAAGACATCTCTCTCTCTCTCTCTCTCTCTCTGTACCTCCTTCTCTCTCTGTGTAACTCTGACTTTCAAGCAAATAAATATACCTTTAAAAAAAAAAGGTCTGATGAGCGCCGTCTTAAGCCTTATCTAGACTATAAGTCTCTTGAGGACCACATTAGTGACTATGATGTACATTTATTCCTGCTGCTTTGCAAGTACTGAAAAAAATTGTAATCTTTCATAAATACCAGTTGTAGAAAGCTTTCATATGATTTAAAAGTTCATTAGTTTATAAACTAATGAGATGTAAGATCCTGACTCTTCTAAAAAGCATGAGAAGGAGTAAGAATCTGGTGGAGTGCCTCTTACTTGAGAAGCAGCTAAGTACTGTATGTCAGGTTGGTTGGGTTTGGCACATGGCACCAGTTTGGGTGAAAGATTAAAATCAAGGATCATGAAATAGGATGTAAAGGAGGGAAGGGAGAAAGACAAATGGAAGGTGAAGGCTGATGAAAGGTTGCAAGTCAGAAACATGGCAAATATTCATTTGTAACAACGGCAAATTGTTTCGGTCACAATCATAATATCCATAATGCATGTGGTTTTGTGGAAGCCAGGGGATGAATGCAGGTTTGAACTCAGGGAGCTGTATCGTGGATCTGAAGATACCATGATGATTGAGAAGCAGAGAAGAGACAGCTGCAATGAAGTAAGGCTTGGAGTTGGTGACTGGGGAGAAGTTTCCCTGCCTGTCTGCAAAGGGGGAGTTCCAGGTGACTGAAGCAAAACCAGGCCTGGAAGAAATTCACACACACACACACATACACACACCCACAGCATTTAGAAATAACCTGAGGTCTGAATCATTCATTTAATTATTAAGTCAATCTGGAAGTTCTTAGAAAAAAATCATGGCATTAAAACACAAGTCGTCTCAACAAAGACAAATGGAATGTTTTGTGAAGAAAATAGTGGTGAATGGTGTATAGGGTGTTTGGGAAAAGAGAATAAAAAGAATGAATGTGCTGGTGAATCCTGAAGACACATTTTTTTGGCTAAATGAAAAAGTAGTGATAAGTGCAATAGGCATATAACTGAAATCTTATCATTTCAGAACAGAATTCCTTTCAGTAAGTCTTTGTTGAAACAAGAACAGTTAATATGTTTGAAAGTGGATAGTAGGTAAAATGATCAGTGATGTTGAAACTGCCTGTATTCCTTTCATCCTGGTAAAACCACTTTGGAGAAGGGTAATCAAGATACAGAGAGGATATCAAGTGTTGAAATTGTGGCCTTTGGATTGTTTATAGCACTGAATTTATAATATTTGAATGGAATTCGTAGTTAATGATAAGAATGGATTATTCTCTCTCTCTCTCTTTCTAAAGAGTTTCTTCCAAAACATTCTTCCAGGGCACACAAGATTCTGTAATGTACCCATATTATGTAGCCAAAGCAGGATTATGCCAAATAGCAGGAAGATAAGCACTGACACTTTCTCAAATAATAGACACTCTTGGAGACAGAGAAAATCAATTCCACATTTTTGAAGAATTGTAAAGTAGTCCTTTGTGTATGTACAAGTTGGGAGAGGTAGAATTGAGGGATCTTGGTAAAGATAGAAATGCTAGAATCTCTCCTAAGTTCTTTACTTCTTAAATGTCTAATGGCATAAGACTGAAAGCCACATTTAGTTGTGGCCTTATTTTTTAAGCTGCTGTAATATCTCTAACTTTTCCTCTTAACCTTAAGGATGTCCTCAAGGACAGATAGAGTCTACAATAGCTGAAGTCTGCTCTGCAGTTCTGTTCTTGGGAATGAATCGAACCCTCTTCAACAAGCAGTGGGTAAGGGGAGCAGAGAACTCTGGATTCTCAACTGGAAGAAAGCAAAGGGGTAAGTGGAGTATTCCAAGCACACTGGCACACTGCTATCTTCCTAGCACCAAACAGGTTCTTAAACAATGTGTCTCTCACCTTTAGAGGGAGGCCATGGCTTTTCATTAAACCTAGAGCTTAAAAATGGCAAAGAATGTTGCCTGTGTTTGGGGACCTTAGCATTATGCTTACATTTGAATATTCTTCTATTGGAGGATATTATCAAATAAATTGTAACAATGTGTTTTACAAATATTAAAACACAGTCATTACCAGCTAAATCTCAATATACCATAAGTAAACTTCACAGATGAAGTATATTAGCCCAAACCCACCACTGAAGTAAAGCGATCAACCCAATCAGCTAATAGCAAATAACCTCTTTTTTTTTTTTTCAAAAAATTCACACTGATCATTTGACAGCAGTTCATCTAATGATGGCAGTGATATTTTGCAGAAATTTCACATGTAGACCTTTTCACACCTAAAGGGAGCTATGAACATAATAAATAACAATGTAATATAAATACTACTGTAGAGAAAAAATACATAGCACAACTTTAAAGTGAAACAACATGCAATCCCATTGAAAAATAACATTCTTCTCTCCCTTGGATGACAAGAATTTAATACAAGCAACAACTTTATAAATTTTTTAAATTATACAGATGAAAGACAATATCATTTCTTGAAAAACCAAATGGAGGATCATAATACTATTTTTGTAACACTGAGCAAAAAAATCCAAGATCTTTTTTATGACCTTTATTGGATAACATACTATTAAAAATAAATATCTTAGCTAACTGAGATACATTTGAAAGTCAATTAGAATGTTATGAATGGATTATGATATTATGTTAAAACCATCTATGGCCCATTTATGACTATAGTTATTTCAAAACATCTTTTCCTAAGTGATTGAAAAGACACATATGTTTAGTCTATTAAGAGAGACAGCAGGCACACTCTGGGAATACGAGAGAGTTTCAGTTACACCAATTTAGGAGATAACTCTAACCCCGGTCACGACATCGTCTTTTCTGTAAAGCTGAGTACAGCCTTTGCTGTCTGCTGGCAGCCTGAGTCTGCCGACAGCTTTGGAAGCCAGAGAGAGCGCAGCTACTTCTCAATGCTCAATGCCTGTGACAAGGGATCACATTTTAGGATATTTCACAATTTTTTTTTCTCATTTTGTTAGCACAGAAATCATTTTAGATATTGTTTTACTATTTTTAACAACAAGATGATTTCTTAAACATTTAGGATAAATTTTAAATTATAAAACATTATGTTAAATCACTGTGTTCTTATAAATATGCTTACACAAATAAAGCCCTGAAAAATAAACAGGATAAAATTCTTTGGATATAAATGTCTTGAATATACCTTTAAATCAACCAATATTTATTGAGTGACGATTGTCCCTGGCAGTCTGTTGGCAGAAAGGAAAAGGGGAAAGACATTTACTAAGTAGGATGGGTCAGTTGGACACACACGCACACACGCACGCACGCACGCACGCACATTTGTATGTCAGTTGATCACGTCCCTTCTGCTTCAATCTTCTTTAATCTTAGTGTATGTTGGGATCTCAGTTGCCCATAGAATCCTTTGAGGCATTTTCTTGAATTCCACTATTTCCAAAACCAACCATAATCATACTAATGAAACTACCACCCAATGCTCGAGACACAGAAATCTGTGAGAGTCAACCTCCACAATCAGCACTGTAATGCTTTGGTTTGAATGGCCCCACCTGCCCTCCTATGCACTGAGGTTGAGCACCCCAGCATGCATACTGTATTGTAGTGAGAGAGGCCATTTGAATCCATCTGTGCATTTTGCTATCTACTTAAAAAGTCAACTGTCCATACCTGTGAGTTCCACACTGCTAATTCAAACAACCATGGCTCAAAAATACTTGAAAAATGCATCTGTACGGAACATATTCAGATTATCACTTGTCACTGTTCCCCTCCAAGATACAGTATAACAACTGTGTATTCAGAATTTATATTTTATTAGATACTATAAGCAATGTAGATGTAAAATATACAGAGATAGACACATGTGGAACTACCATGCCATTTTCTATAAGAGCTCTTAGCATCTGCAGATTATGGCATCCACAAGGTTTGTGTCTTGCACCGATTCCCCATGCATACCAAAGGACTATTTAATAGATAAATTTTATATAAGGCAAACACAAAACTCTGATGACATAAATCAACAGAGATGTAAATACATGACTAAATATTCTGCATTCATGGAGAAAAAGGCTCATGTTATGAAGATGTCAGTTCATCTCAACTCGATATAGACTCAATGCAAATCCTAGAAAATTGCTTTGTGGAGGATTTTGATATACTGGGGAGTTCCTGGGACAAATGCCCCATGGATTCTGAAGGTGTAATACAGTTTTCAAATGTGTATCCCAACTTACAGATGTTTTACTGAAACTATTTCTTTATATTTCTTTCCACCAACTATTATTCAGTCATTTAGGAAGCCATAGAAGGCTAAACATGAAAAAACTTTGAATATTAGGAATTATGTTTTAATCAGAATTATCTCTTCTAATTATAAGGATTTTTCTGGAGGCTGGCTTGTCAGCTCGATGTCTTTGGATAATTTGTATAGAGAAAAGTTGAATGATGAAACTTGAAACTTACCTATATGATGCTTATTAAAGGCTGAAGGTCAATTCATGGATTTAAAAAGTGCATGGCAAAAAATGATACTATAGTGTGATAACACTGATGTGGGAGAAAGGTTTATTAGGGATTAAAGAAAATAAGGCAGTTCCAGGTATCATCCAACGGTCAGATTGGTTTGAATCAATGTCTTTGCACGTCTTCCTATCATATATTCACATGGCTTTCTCTAGAACTATTTACATACAGCTTATAGAAATATAGGTTAAATCACAGCAGTGAATTCACTATTTTATTGAATACCCGAGGTGAGGAAATTTGAATTAAAGACCTAAGTCATGCACAGGGGACCGAGACTCAGCAGGAAAAGAGCTCAAAATGTTGTTGATTTGATGTGCAATTAATTTCTTCCCCTGAATAAATTTTAATTATTCGCTTCTATAGGACTTCTCTGTTTTAGTGCCGAACAGCTGACTCACATCCCTGCAAGGATAGTTCCAAAGCAGAAAGTGTTTGATGATGCAGCATGTTGCTTCGGCTCTCGTTTCTTTTCAATTCATTTAAAGTGCTAACCTTCTGGGAATCTGGGAGTTTAAGATAGAATCTGTTTATGATTCTTAAAATTTCTTGAAGAAGATTCAAAAGTCACTTGGTAAAATGTATATAATAGTGAACCTTACGCTCGATCACTTCCGACCTTTCATGCCCTTTTAAAACACATTCTGTAAGTATTTGAAGGTTTGCAAATTTATTTCTGAATTGGATTTTCTAATCCGAGGTACTTTCAAGCCATTATAAGTAATTACACATCATATGTGATGCCGAGTGACAATATTGCTGCCAGAGCAGTCTTCATCACAGTAAGATATGTGCAAGTACGAATGATTTAACTCTTCTCACTACATGACAGTACAGTTGGAATCCTGGCTTCAGCCTTTGCTTTTCTACAATAGAATTTCAGAGTAGCTGGAGTTAATTAACTTCGACTTGGCTCCAGCCTGAGTTTATCCTTTCTAAGCCACCCCTTTACCCAGTCCCAGCAAAATAGTATTACCTCATTTACTGTAATGGCATCCCCAGTGTTGTTTCTTCTGTTAACCCCCTCCTCTCAGAATTTGTAGAAAATTGGCCGGCACCATGGCTCACTGGGCGAATCTTCTGCCTGTGGCGCCGGCACCCCGGGTTCTAGTCCCGGTTGGGGTGCCTGATTCTGTCCCTGTTGCTCCTCTTCCAGTCCAGCTCTCTGCTGTGGCCTGGGAAGGCAGTGGAGGATGGACCAAATGCCTGGGCCCTGCACCCACATGGGAGACCAGGAGGAAGCCAGACCTGGCTCCTGGCTTTGGATCTGTGCAGTGCGCCGGATGTGGTGACCATTTGAGGGGTGAACCAATGGAAAAGGAAGACCTTTCTCTGTCTCTCTGTCTCTCTCTCTCTCTCTCTCTCTGTCTAACTCTGCCTGTCCAAAAAACAAAAATGTAGAAAACAATTCCCCAATATATATGTGTCTTGTTAGTGGATTTTCCCTCACTGAGACTTTATTGGAATGTATGTGCACACACCCAAATACACACACACACACAACACAGTCTTACCGTACAAATGCTCCAACTTCTCTATAATTTGAAAACAGTCCCTTCCTTGCCTACTATTTCTTAGAAGCTGATACTATTTTAAATTATTTGTGGTTTTCTGAACCTGCTGTAAAATGTAGACTCTTGTCTTTGGAATATTAACTGTAAATAATTATTCAGATAAGCTTTTACAGAGTTATTTTTTCATTACTTAAGACTGCATTTTATACTTTCTCCAAAGAATTCTTCCTGCTCTTTAGTGTTCCTGTTCAATAACCCTTTCTGAACTATTGATTGAAATCTGTCTTTCAACTCAATAGGAGCGTTTCAAGTAAAATACTTTAAAACTTAAAAAAAAATCCAAAATTTTAAGTACTTAAAAAATATATCCCATACCCCCAGTCTCCCATCTCCTGCCTCCTTCTTCCCCCACCCTCTCGTATCTTTTTCCTTTTATGACTTTAAAGATATAGATATACAGATATACATTAGTGTTATTTAGTGCTGAATGTCTGACCTGATAGATCCACTGATAAAACTGAAGACATAATTTAGCATATCAAAGTTGAGTGCTAAATGACAAACCCAACTGGGGGGTGTGAAAATGGGACAGAAGCAGTGCTTGCTATCAGCCTGTTTGAATGCCATGATAAGAAGCCAAGATTTAAACAAAAAGAGGTCCAGAAACAAAAATGATAGTAAGAATTTCTTTAGGAAATCAGCTATTAATTCAGACTTGATTCAATATTACACAAATAAATTTAGGGATTATTAAGATTAAACAGAAATCATTATAAAGTAGCAGATTCCAGAAGACTTGTTAGGATGTGATCGAGAAACTTTGATTATGCCTTTAAACATCTTTGTCACATTATTTCATCTTTCATATTTCACTTTTCACATGTTTTATAATTCAAAGATTAGTTTATACTTTCTCCGAGACCCTATCCTATGAGCTCTAACATGGAAAGATAGCTAAATAAGCAAAACATATGTGTCTTATCATAAAGGGAGGAAGGGAAGAAAGAGCTGTTGCTGGGAATTGAGTAAATAGTTATGAGTAGCACATGACCGCCTAACTTATGGGAGTTTCTTGTTAGATTACATGGTAGTCACCTCCAAGATGGCTCTCACCCAGTCCGACCCATTGGTGTTCACAGTCTTGTGTAACCACCTCCCATATTTTGCCATAGTTGGTCTGTGTGAGAAAGAGAATTCAGCAGATGTTGGTAGCATATCAATTCCAAAATAAGTGTATAAAAAACACTGTGGCTCCCACATTGGAAATTTTCTTGCTCTCTCTCAGAGGCCACTTCCACTGAGATGTAGTCAGCTACCATTTCAAGAGTCCCATAGAGAGGCAAGTTTGGTGAGGATCTCAAACCTTCCCAGAACCAAGTAAGTAAGCTTAGAACAGGAACGCTTTTTTTTCTTTAAAGATTTATTTATTCATTTGTTTATTTGAAATGCAGAGTTACACAGAGGCAGAGACAGAGAGAAAGGTTTTCCATTCACTGATTCCCTCCCCAGAATGGCTGCAATGGCAGTTGCTACACTGATCTGAAGCCAGGAGCCAGGAGCTTCTTCTGGGTCTCCCACATAGGTGCAAGGGCCTAAGGACCTGGGCCATCTTCTACTGCTTTCCCAGGCCATAGCAGAGAGCTGGATTGGAAGTGGAGCAGCTGGGTCTTGAACCAGTGCCCATATGGGATGCTGGCACTGCAGCCGGAAGCTTCACTTGCTAAGCCACAGCACCAGCCCTGGGAACTCTTAGTTCCAGTTAAGCTTAGAAGACTGTGAACTTGGCCAACAACTTGACTACAACACCCTCAGAGACTAGAGTCATCACAACACAACTAATGCACTCCCAGATTCTTGACTCTCAAAATTATGAGATAAAAATATACATTTCTTAAAGTCGCAACAGCTAATAGACACAGAGCAGAATACCAGCATATAAGCAAAAATATAAAATGTTAATACTTGAATGTATTTTAAAGTATGATATCTCTCAGTATATTTATAAAATTATCTGTTTTTGAAAATTTGGCATTATTTAACACTTTCCTTAATTATGACAAATGATTGCCATGTGGAAGATCCTCTGATGCATAGTAGGGATTAACAATTTTTTTATTTATTTGAAAGGGAGAGCTACAGAGAGGCAGAGGCAGAGGCAGAGGCAGGCAGAAAGGTCTTCCATCTACCCATTTACTCCCCAAGTGGCTGCAACGGTTAGAGCTGAGCTAATCCAAAGCCAGGAGCCGGAGCTTTTTCTGGGTCTCCCATGTAGGTGCAGGCGCCCAAGGACTGGGCTGTCTTCCACTACTTTCCCAGGCACATCATCAGGAAGCTGAATCAGAAATAGAGCAGCTGGGATTCTAACAAGTACCAATAAGTGATGCCCACATTGCACGTGATGGCTTTATCCAATATGCCACAGTGCTGGCCCTTGGACTAATTATTTATTAATTGTTTTTCTAATTTTGTTTACAAGGTCAATTAGAGTAGACAAGGGTTACATTTCTAAATGTAAATTATTATGTAAGTTATGTAAAAGTAAGTTATTATGGACATACTTCCTAATATTGTCTGAACCTTTTTTATCCATGTGCTTCAATAGCTATTGACTTATTTGATAGTGCTATTGTTTCATTCTACTGAATAGATAAGTAGATATCAACATTTTACAGAAAAAATATACATAAATGCATAGTTGTGTGTACATACAATTATATATACTTAAAATACTAACAAATCATATTATTCAATCAGTAAATGAGTGATGTGTAAGGATATCAGAAATGAAGACTTGATTCACATTTTTGTCTTTGAATTGCCTATTACAAGTTGAACTTAGAATAAGGCAAAAAAAGAAACAAAGAATGAGTGTAGAGAAGACAGGATTTCTACAAATACATATTAATATTATTTTAGCATATTGTCTTGAATTGAATGTTGTATGCTTTGTTTCTTAGAAAACCATATTTCAAAATGATAATTCCTGGAAAAACTGGAGATAATGAAAGCAAGACATCATTTCAATAGACTAGGTGGAGAATTGGCATATTATAGAAAGGTGATCACAGGTGGCAAGAATTTTAAGAAGGATTTATTAATTTTTAAAAAATTATTTGAAAGTGTGTGTGTGTGAGAGAGAGAGGTTCTGTATACTCTCCAAATGCCTGCAATAGCTGAGTTTGGAAAGCTAGGAGCCTGGAATCCAGTGAAGGTTTCTCAAGTAGGTGGCAGAGACTCAAGTACTTGAGCCATCTCCTGCTCCTCCCAGGATGCACATTAGCAGGCAGTGAAATGGGAACAAGCATTCCAAGAGGCAAATACTGCCTTTATAGACAAACTTAAACTAAATTGGCTAAATTCTAGGTTTTAAGAAGCATTAGACATTAAGATCAATAAAGCTTGGTTAAGAAAACCAGCTTCTAAAACTGCCATCTCTAATTTAAATATCCAAAAGTGACCTCAGACCAATGTTCAATTTTATTTAAAAGTTAGTGATCAGAAGCATATGTTTAAAGTTTGTTTGAAGACAAACATTTCCAATCATTTGGCTCTTTTTATCAACAGAAATAATATGACTATAAATTTATTTTCATTTTTGCCATGGCAAATTAAAATCACAAAGACACACCCGCTATCTTTGTAAGTTTCGCCCTGCATGTGAAATTCCAGATTTAGTTCCATTTCAAACAGGAGAAGACAAGCCAAACAGAAGACTCAGGCACACCTGCCAGCTGTGATGGTGGACTCCTTGTATGCAGCTTTACCTTTGCAGGGTGCCATGACCAGGGCGGAACTTGGAACCACGATTCATAAATGGCCAAAATAACACTATAACGTTCAGTAATTGATGCACACAACAGACAATTCAGAGGTGCTTTGTGAATGACTTAATAGCTAATACTCTAAATATCAATGAAAATCTCTAAAAATCAATGAAAATGTTATTTTATAACAAAAAGTGATGTGTTTCAATCTTTATTGGTGCTTTTAACTGTCATCATATTGTGATCTAACCAGATGTGACAAATGATAATGTTTAAACGTTTGCAGAAAATTATGTAAGAGTTTCAGAGCACAAAAATGTTAAATTTCAAAACTATTTTTTAAAAATACCGTTCTTCATCCACATCACCTACTATACTAAAGAAAATTATAATTAGATAGTCAAATGTTGTTTTGGGATAACTTTAAACTTCAAAAATTACCTGAAAGCTCTTTGTTCTTTAAACACATTTAAGTCAAAATACAGTTCAATGAAAATTAGTTCCACATGCTTTTACTGTGTTTATGCAAAACCATCAGACTAACCTTTAAGGGGGTATTTGATATTTTCAAAAAAGTTGTTGTTTGAATGAAGAAGCTATACATTTGTGTAGTGTCTGTGTACATGTGTGTACATATGATTACATATTTTAAAAAGTCACATATGCTCAAAATTTAGAATACACAGGCTCTCAATAAAACAATAAAAATCACTATTAATTCTGGTAATAGAAGATATTAACTGTTAACACTTTGGCACATTCTTCTAGCATTTATGTAGTACATTCCCTCTAGTATATGTTCATGATCTTTGTCTTCATATATTTGTGTTTTATGTGTATAGTACATATATATATATATATATATATAGGTACGTATATAATATGTACCTATTTGTCCACAGATGAAGACTATACTATATATATATATACATGTTATATAAATAGAGTATAACATTTATTTAATTTAAATATGTATAAAATTGTGTTTTAACAAATCCCCTAAAATTTCACTCCTTCTATGTGCATTTTAAAAAATCCTGGGAATGAGGACAGTTTTGGAGCTCTATTTATGGACATAGACTGCATATCAAACATGCTACAAATGCTGAGTAATAATTTAAAAGCTAGATAAAGTATCCAGTAAATTCTTCATGTAGTTCAAGTTCAAAATTCCTCATTGCTTAAACTTCTTGCTTTGGTTTCAACATAAAACCCTAAAACAGGAACAGAATGCACTCCTACTGGCAAGGCAGAGTACTTTATTAACCACAAGGAGTAAGTGTTTGAAAATAATAAGGCCTGTGATCCATTTTATTTGGGATTCCTGCATCCAAATCCCCCCAAGTCCATACTCCCAGCTGTGTGTCCTGCTCTTCACAGGCAGTCCCTTAGAGCAACTATTTTGTTCCGTTAGAACTTCATGGACAAGAGACCCACAAGGGACTGGGGGACTATTACTAGAATATGATGGAGTAAGCCTGAAGTAGTCACTATCACTCATTTACAAGGACAGCTTTACTATGAAATCAAAGCTTAAATATTCAAATTAACGCCTTCTGTGTATTAATGTTTTTCAGAACACAAAATTAAATAATTACTAATAACTAAATAGGTTAAAATGTAGTATTTGCAAAAATTATCCAAGACTATTCAGAAAAAATGTTTACTAAGAAGTTTCTACAAAAGTAAACTTAAATATCTGAAGTTTCATAGTGGTTACTATGTTAAATAGAGTATTTTTTAAAGAGCTTATTTATTTATTTGAGAGGTAGAGTTATAGACAGACAGAGAGAGAGGTCTTCCATCCATTGGTTCACTCCCCAGATGGCTGCAAGAGCAGGGGCTGAGCCCATCTGAAGCCAGGAGCCAGGAGCTTCTTCTGGGTCTCCCATGTGCATGCAGGGGCCCAAGCATTTGGACCATCTTTCACTGCTTTTCCAGGCCATAAGCAGAGAGCTGGATCAGAAGAGGACGAAATGGCTCTCGTCTGGGATGCCAGCACCACAGGCAGAGGCTTAGCCTACTATGCCACAATGCCAGCCCTGAGTATTTTTATCAACAATAACGTAATAACATGTTACAGAAGCATAGTACCCTCTAAGAAAAAAATCTTAACATCATATTGACAGAAAGCAGCAGAAATCTTAATTAACTACATATAGATTTGATTATTTTCCTCTAAGAAAAAAGTTTAGAGTATTTGTACAATATTTTTACACCTTAATACTATAGTATCTACTAATGTGATTTCAGATGAAAACATTCATGAGATAGGAAAGCAATATCTTGTGATTCCCTGGTTTGTAGGTCTGTCCTAAGGCCTTATTATAATGTTTCCACCATTGGATGCATTAAACAGTCTACATTTTTTTTTCTTTTAAGATTTATTTATTTATTTGAGAGGCAGAGTTAGAGAGAGAGAGAGAGAGAGACATAGAAAGGAACAGAGGTCTTCCCTCCACTGGTTCACTACCCAAATACCCACAATAGTCACGGCTGGGCTCCTGAAGCCAGGAGTTTCTTCAGGTCTCCCAAGTGAATGGCGGGGATGCATCAACTTGGGTCATCTTGAGCTGCCTTTCCAGCCATTAGCAGGAGGCTGGATTACCACTGGAGCAGCAGGGACAGAATTGATGCCCATATGGGATGCCAGCATCACAGGTAGCACCTTACTCTGCTATGCTACAGAGTTGCCCGCTCTGTCCATTTTTTACATCTTTCCTACAAACCTGTATGTGTATATGAAATTCTTTAGCCAGAATGATTTTCAGTGTACTAAAGAGGTGAACGAGCTAAAAGAGATACCAGAGGGTCAAAGGATAAAGGAGAGAGATGATTAGAAGTCATAAACTTTCAAGGGGAATAGAGCTTTACTTCCCCCCAAAATAATGAGCATTATGATAATAGTACTGCAATTAAAAGCAGAGTGTGGGGGTCCGGTGCTGTGGCTAAGCCTCTGTTTGCGGTGCCAGCATCCCATATGGGCACCAGTTCTAGTCCCAGCTGCTCCACTTCTGATCCAGCTCTATGCTGTGGTCTGGGAAAGCAGTAGAAGATGGCCTAAGTGTTTGAACCTCGCACCCGTGTGGAAGACCCAGAAGAAGCCCCTGGCTCCTGGTTCCAATCAGCTCAGCTTTGGTCATTGCAGCCTCTTGGGGAGCAAACCAGCGATGGAAGACTTCTCTTTCTCTCTGCCTCTCTAACTCTGTCTTTCAAATAAATAAAAAATAAATAAATCTTTAAAAGTAGAGTGTGTTCAAAGTTTTAAAGAAACTGTAAACTGGTTGATCTGTGAAATTTTAATACCACAAGACTCTAACAATTCTCCAGCCCAAAAGTACACATTTAATTCTGTACAATACAATATCTTAAGACCTTGTTAGTCTTCTGTTATTGGAATCAAGCTCCCAGACAAAACACAAAAGGTTTCAATGGCAGTGACTTGGAATGTATAGACTTCAAAGCCTGAACCTTGGTGCAACAAGCAGAAATTAGGCAAATAATAGGGAAAAAAAGTAAGTTGTCACTTTACATTGTGAAAAGTCACAATAATTTGGGATATATATTAATAAGATATTAACTAAAGGGATTCTTTTTTAATTTAAAATGTGACTGACAGGAATTAGAACTTGGAGAAATATTCTGTGTAATGAGTTATGATCTTTTTAGACGAGTGACCAAGGCAGGCATTTGACATATTGGCTAAGATGTAGTGTGGGACACGTGTGTCCCATATCAGAGTGTCTGTGATGAGGGTCCCAGCTCTGCTTCCAATTCCAGGTTCCTGCTGATACCCATCCTGAGATGGCTCAAGCAGTCCGGTCGCTGCCTCCCATGTGGGAGACCTGAACTGAGTTCAGGGCCCAATAATTTGGGGAAAGAAACTTAAATTATTTTGAAATTAGAGATCCTCCTACTATAAATCATGGGGAGAAATGCTCAATTGATCTATCTATTCAATGAGAATTAATTATAATAATTCAAAATAATCTGTTATTATAGATTTACAACCAGATGTAACATATGAATTTAGGGTCTAAGTAGTTTTAAGTATTCAAGATCATCCCATTAAAATGATAATTATGCCAGGAAAGGATCATATTTAGAATCATTCACATAATTATTTAATGGTAGCTATATTATATTATTCTTCTATTATTATTGTTGTTATTCTACTATCAATCAGTTACAGTCACAACTACACACTGCTTTGAAGATAAGCATTAAATGGTATATGTGGGAACTTTGAAAAGTCTATGGAAAATGCAAATTATGAAAAAAACTATGTTTTAATTTTAATTTTTGTATAAAATAAAGCTATCTTGTAATTGTATTTTTTCCATTTCACAGCCTTGTCATTGTTTGTATTGGGGTTCAATTACTAGATAGACATTTGATTTATCTGAGAATATCTCAATGAGGTTTATTTCTATGTGTACAGTGGGCACCATGATAAGAATGAAGTGCATTTGCTAAAGTGTTAATATGTGATTTCAGAGCCTTTCCTGGTACCTGGAATACCATGACTTCTCTCAAACTAAATCTGTGACCAGGGGCAACTCACAAGCATTTCTGGACATCATTCTACAGATTTGTTAACTGATGGGATAACTAAATGAATAAAGTTTATTCCATCTTTAGAAAATCTCTTCTTTTATACTCTTTCACACCATAAATGAACTTGTTCCAGATCATATCATCATTCAATATCTGCTTAGGAAAAAAAACTAACTTGAAGTAGCTGGTGATTCAATTAATCTAATATTTACATTAGTCACTTCAGATTCAAGTCATCTTTAGGTTCAAAAATTCAATAAAGGTAAATCTATCATGGCAAAGTAGATCAAATGGAGTGGATATAACATCAACACAAGTGTAAAAACAAGTGGGAACCTTCCTCCTCTAAGAAACATTGCATGGTTTGTCCTACCTCAGCCTCTATTTTCTATGTTTTAAGTAATGCATTAGTTGCATTCTACTTTCTAACATATCTCTTCAGACACATTAAGGAGAAATTCCAAGCAACATTATTGATTGTCTTTTATGAACTTTGCCGTTAGTCAAGTTTTTATGCAACATCATCTGTTTGATACTCATCAGATAATTATATGAAAGATACTTTCGGACATGACATGATAAAACTATCTTTAGTTGTAACTTGGACTTCGGATTGTTTGGAAAAAGAAGGTACAGGGGAAAGTTATTTCTTGGGCATCAGTTTCCTGCATTGTTTACAGGGTAATTGCACAGCAAACACATTTCTCTCTAGCTTAGGGCAGTTCATGCATTTAAAGTTTTCTGTGATATTTTCTCATAGAAAATAGTTATAATGAACTCTTCTCTACTAAATTTTTTAACATTATTTGTGTGATGTTAGAAATGTGCTCTTTGCACAGTAAATCTTAAATCCTTATCTAGGAGACTAAGATTGGCATAATATATTGACTCACATAGGACTGAAAACCCTAAAATAGCTACACATTCCAGCATGTCAACAGTTTTGCACCCAAATAAATTACATGACAATTGGCAATTGGAAAAACAACCTATAGCCTAGAATATGTCTTATACTCACTCAAATAATTCAAAGGGAAATAAAAACAACAGAATGTATACATGACTTGAGAGAGTCATCTTTAATTTCAATAAACACTTATTTCTCTCACTAAAAGTGATGCTTAGTGTCAAAGGAGTTTATTTGATTTATGTTTTTATTATCATTATTATAATAGTTCTATCACATCATAAAATTAAGCAGTAGAAACTCATGAATGTGATATAAAAATGTGTGAACATGTATATATACATACATATATGTATACACACATATATGTCTTATATATGAGATAGTTATTCATGCATATGAGGGTCATCAAAACAGTTGTAGAAAACGCATTTCAGGGGCTGGCACTGTGGCGCAATAGGTTAATCTTCTGCCTGCAGTACCAGCATCCCATATGAGTGCCAGTTCAATTCCCAGCTTCTCTTCTGATCCAGCTCTCTGCTATGGCCTGGGAAAGCAGTGGAAGACAGCCTAAGTGCTTGGGCCCCTGCACCTGCATGGGAGACCCAGAGCAAGCTCCTGGCTCCTGGCTTCAGATCGGCTCAGCTCCAGCCTTTGTGACCATTAGGGAGTGAACCAGCAATTGAAAGACCTTTCTCTCTGTCTCTCCCTCTCACTGTCTGCAACTCTACCTCTCAAATAAATAAATAAAATATTTTAAAAAAAAAGAAAATTCATTTTCATAAAAACATAAATTTCAAAAATCTTTACACCAAAATAAACTTATCTCTTTTTTTTTTACTTTTATTTAGTAAATATAAATTTCCAAAGTACAGTTTATGGATTACAGTGGCTTTCCCCCCCAGTAATTTCCCTCCCACTCTCACCCCTCCCATCTCCCACTCCCTCTCCCATTCCATTCACATCAAGATTCATTTTCAATTCTCTTTATATACAGAAGATCGATTTAGTATATACTAAGCAAAGATTTCATCAGTTTGCACCCACACAGAAACACAAAGTGTAAAATACTGTTCGAGTATTAGTTATAGCATTAATTCACATTGGACAACACATTAAGGACAGATCCCACATGAGAAGTAAGTACTTCTCCTGTTGTTGACTTAACAATTTGACACTCTTGTTTATGGTGTCAGTAATCTACCTAGGTTCTAGTCATGAGTTGCCAAGGCTATGGAAGCCTTTTGAGTTCACCGACTTCGATCTTATTTAGACAAGGTCATAGTCAAAGTGGAAGTTCTCTCCTCCCTTCAGAGAAAGGTACCTCCTTCTTTGATGGCCCCGTTCTTTCCACAGGGATCTCACTCGCAGAGATCTTTCATTTAGGTCTTCTTTTTTTTTTTTTTTTTCCCAGAGTGTCTCGGCTTTCCATGCCTAAAATACTCTTATGGGCTCTTCAGCCAGATTCGAATGCCTTAAGAGCTGATTCTGAGGCCAGAGTGCTATTCAGGACATCTGCCTAAATAGCTGTGTCTGCTGTGTGTCCCGCTTCCCATGTTGGATCTTTCTCTCCCTTTTTTTATTCTATCAGTTAGTATTAGCAGACACTAGTCTTATTTGTGTGATCCCTTCTGGGTACCCACAAAACTTTCAAATGATCTCCTCAGTACATATGTGCAGGGTAGCTGTTATAGCTAGAAATGCCAATTATAAATACTTACAGTAGCTCCTCTCTACAAAAAGCGATAAGACAGTGTATTGCTATATAGTCACAAATACAAATAATCCTGTTTAAGTAAGTACATTCTAAAATGCCCTACTGCATGACAGGTGATGGCTTAATTGGTTGGAACCATGACACCCATGTAGGAGACCAAGATTGTACTCCTGGTTCATGATTTTGGACTGACCAAGCCCTGTCTATGGCAGGCATTTGGAGAGTGAACCAGCAAATGAAATAACTCTATCTCCCTCTTCTCTCTTTCCCTTTCAAATATACAAATAATTTGTTAAAAGAGAATCAAATATTGCAATGTGTAAAAAAGCACATTCAAAAAGCTACAAAAGTAGTATAAAAATCATTGTTTTTTATATTACTGGCAGTGAAAACTTAAAGGGAAAGGATATATTTGTAGCAAAAAAATTACCATTATCTTATAATTAGAGTGAACTCCACTAATTTTAAAGAAAATACAGTTTCTTATTATATTGTGGACTCAGGAACAGAAAAGTAGAAAACGTTTTAGACATGAAAATGATCATCATACTTTAAAACATGAAAATAAACTCTATCAAAATGACAAAAATAAATATAAACTCTGTGGAACCATCATCATAATGATAATGTAAATAGAGACAAGACATGGAAGAAATATCAGCATCGGAGGAAAAGTACTCAGGGCGAGGCCTACCTTATTTGCTACCATGAACTCTTAGGAGTTAAAAACCAGGATGCAAAATGGAGCTGAAACATGAGGAGTTATTGAGAATCGGCTGGTAAAGCAGTTACGCCGTAGAGACCCTCTCTAACCAGCATTAGGTAACGATTTTTCTCTCCACAATGTTTCACTCAAGGACTCTGCAGTATACTTGTAGGGGAAGGACATACCTTCCCATCCACTGACAGCAGGGGTGGTGTTAATTGAACATCAGGCTGATCATTTCCCTTCTTTTCAGGTTCTAGGAGCTGGTAACCAAGATCATGCCCTCTAGACTGGAGAATTACCCAGAATCTGACTGTACAAAAAGAAAAGATCTCGGAAAACACTGTTTTATGGATTCTCCTTCAGAGACTGCAGAAAGAACTAACCCTGCTGACACTCTGGCCTCCTACTTCTAGTTTCCAGAACTGATGTTTGTTATGCAGCCTTGGAAACAAATGCACCCTGCTCTAATGGCTTACAGTAACGCAACATGGCTGAGTGTATTTGATAGCACAGCCATGAACATGAAATTAGCCATTATAAAAACTCACTATCTATTCTGCATTGAATTAAGTTTTGTGCACTTTGACCTCTACATTCCTTGTGCTTTGATAAAAGCTCTCTTATGAAGCAAATAGGAAGTGAGGTTGTGGAATGTGGTAGGGGGGAATTCTTGATATTTAAGATTTAAAGTTACAAGATGTAGCCTTGTAATGTGATGATAAGCAACACCAAAATCAATGGCATCTGTATTTGTGAGATTTTCAGATGCAACAAGGAACCTATGGGCTGGGTAGCCGTGCTCACTGAACACCAGGCAGATGGACATTGCAGAAGCCCTGTGAATGCAGCTCAGGCAGGGGAGGTGCACAGCTCACCAGATCTGTCCTCTTGGCTACAATTTCTCATGCTTGTCTCCCACCATCTAGAAGAAAACATGGAAGGCAAGAGTGTGTGTGCTGCATGAATGATATGATATTCTATTAATGTTGAAATTTTACAGGTTATGTGCTTGCTTCCTGATCACACTAACAATGAACAAAACCAACACTGATTTCTGGATTTCAGTGACATCTACAGTCCAAAGATCTGAATACATTGATTACACACTTGAAGATGATTGTGTGCTTGTATACACAAATTTTAAAGTTAAACCAACAGCACCGGTGCTGAGGCTCACTTGGCTAATCCTCCACCTTGCAGTGCCAGCTCCCCGGGTTCTAGTCCTGGCTGGGCGCCGGTTCTGTCCTGGTTCTTGTCCAGCTCTCTGCTGTGGCCCGGGAAGGCAGCGGAGGATGACCCAAGTGCTTGGGCCCTGCACCCGCATGGGAGACCAGGAGAACCACCTGGCTCCTGGCTTCGGATTGGCACAGCGCGCTGGCCGTAGCGGCCATTTTGGGGGTGAACCAACGGAAGGAAGACCTTTCTCTCTCTCTCTCTCTCACTGTCTAACTCTGCCTGTCAAAACAAAAAAGAAACAAACAAAAAAAGAAAGTTAAGCCAACAAAGAGAGCCTTGTAAACAGATTTTTAAGGTGGATGAAAGGAGGAGGTGAATTAAATTAATTTTCTTTGGATGATTTTCTTTTCTTACGACCCCATTCCCAAAGCCATACAACATAAAAGTATTGAAATTTAAAGTTGAAAAATCCTATGTTAGTGTTTCAAAATAATTTTCTTTTCCCATTAAAAGCTCTTCATGTTTATCTAGCCCCTTTATCAACAGATAACAGATGGTATTTTAAATTTTTTCAATAATATCTTTTCATGAGGATCAGAGAACTATTGAGAATCTGATGTTCTGATCTTTTGAATTATATTAGAAATACTGAATACTGAGCATATGAAATCAAATATCATAATATGAGAATTTCTCCAAGTTCTAAATATAGTCTATTGTATTAATTGTATTCACCAGAAGTTTCTATGTTGTAATGTTTAAGTGATCAAACTTCATTAAAATTGTTTATTTCAAGAAATATGAAAGTCTCCTTATTGGTCATATTGACTTCAGGGTCACCTAGAAAATTGGTTCCCACAGTTCTGTCTCACTGATGAACTCATGCAAACTGTCAGGAAGATGGCTCTATTGACCCTGCTGTTGCTGTATGTGAGTATTAAAGGTAACATGATAAGAGTTTTAGATAGAGAGACAAAGCTGGCCTATGTGTAACCACGTCACTGGGGAAATGACAAACAAAGATGCTGTAGAGTGGAAATAGATAATTTCAGACAAGAGGAATGTAAAGTGACGCTGCTTGCCCCTGTCTGTGTTACAATAGCAGGTTCAGACGTTCCGATCCCCGTCTTTCCTTTTTCACCTTTCAAGGCACATAAAGACCTTTGTTTTGAAAGGAGTAAAACCACCTTAAGAGCATTACTATTTTAGTATATGTGCTGCCAAAAGGAGACAAGAAGGAAGAAAGAAAGGAAGAAGGAAGGAAGGAGGGAAGAAAAGGGGAGGGAGGGAAGAAGGAAGGCAAATTTTATTGTATTCTTAAAATTGTGCCCATTCTCTTTATATTATCAAATTAACATGAAAATGATGAGAATTTTGTTGTAGTAATTATCATGCATTTACTGTGACCTTAAGAATCTAATGTATTAATAAATTACTTGTAAAATAAATAATTTTTTAAAAAATTCGAAAAAAATGAGTATAGAAGACAAGTCAAGATTTATCACTAATGGAGTTTTTTTTTCTTCTTTTGGCATGACAGAAATATCGGCAACAATAATAAAACAAAACACCTGTTACCTCATTAAAAGTAAAATAAAGTAAACTCGGGGCCGGTGCCGTGGCTCACTTGGGTCAATCTTCCGACTGCAGCGCCAGCATCCCATATGGGCGCCAGTTCTAGTCCTGGTTGCTCCTCTTCCAGTCCAGCTCTCTGCTGTGGCCCTGGGAAGGCAGTGGAGGATGGCCCAAGTCCTTGGGCCCCTGCACCCACATGGGAGACCAGGAAAAGGCACCTGGCTCCTGGGTTCGGATCTGCGCAGTTCCTGCCGTAGTGGCTATTTGAGGGGTGAACCAATGGAAGGAAGACCTTTCTCTCTGTCTCTCCCTGTCATTGTCTATAACTCTACCTGTCAAAGAAATTTTAAAAATATTTAAAAAAATAAAGTAAACTCTACTTAAGATGAGGTAAGGATATTTGGATTTAGATAAAGGGTACCATTTCTTGCATTTTTCTGTATAAACTTATTTTCTTCACCTGTGAAATTAAAATAATAATTACCATAGCATTGGACTACTTTAAAAAAAGTCAGTAAACATTTATGCATTGTTTGGTCTTCAATAAACATTTTTCTATATATTTTATGTGTTAATTTTTATTCTTTGCAAAAATTCTACTCCATAGGTACAGATATTCCTGTCTTATTGTTGAAGAAATTGAGGTAAGAGACATTCAGTAGCTTGTCCAAGGTAAGACAGTTTGTAAATTGCACAACCAGATTGAAAATAGGATCTCTTGTCCTGAAAACTACCCTGTTAACTTGAGACGATGTGGCAATTCATTGAGTATGTAGCTGATCCAGGAAGCTCTTGCTCCCATGCCCAAAACATCTGCTGAATCCAAGCATAAATATAATTTTACATAATAAAAAGTATCTTTCAATGACCTACTTTCTATACAGTAATTTAGACATTACATGGAATGATAGATATTATATGAAAACATGTATAATGTATAACAACTATAGTAGTTATATAGGGATTATTATTCTCAAGGCAGATAACTGAAAAGTGACCTTATCTTGAAGCAATGGAGCAAATGTAGGAAGTGGAGTCTCTTGCAGTAAATCCACCCATCTATAAATAATAGGCTATTTTCATAGAGCACATCAGTCATCATTCATTCCAAATCTATAATCTCAAAGGATACATTATGTCTTAGTGAGAGGTGCGTGGGGAGGTTTCCTGTGTGTATCATGTTGAAAATAGTAAATGTTTCCCTGAAGACCAATTAAGCATGATAAATCTTAAATTGTTCCTCATAAAGCAATCACGTAAGCAAGAAATTGTTTAAAAATTGTTTTAAGGCCATGCTTTCTTAGAGAGTTAATACTTCCCACAGTAACTATGGTACCATAATTTGATATAATTTGAGTTATTTTTGTAGATTGTGATAGATCTGTTTTATCAGAAAATTCCCACCCAAACCAAATTAATCTTTGGAAGAAAAGGAAGACTACAGACAGCTAATATAGGAATTTTATGAAACCAAGACTTGTTAGTCATAGAATAGCTTCCAGAGTCTTTGGGAAAACAAAGTTTGTCTAAAGCAACAGATCATGAATCAACAAAGGATATCTGAGATCCTAATATATCTAATTTGTACAAGAACATAGAAAGAATTTTCAACTTTGACCTATATTAAAGGGAAAGGAAAATTTTCAAATAGTCACAGAATACTTTATGTTGCTACCGAAGCATTTTATGATATCATTTTGAATGCATCTGACCTCATCAGAAGATAATTGATTCCTCAGATATATTGTATCCATATTTGGCTCTCTGGTGGTAGATTACAATTCAGCACGCAACAGCTATTGCTTTTGCTTAAACTCGTGATTGGAGAGACAGGCGTATGTGCAAACGTGTGTGTGTGTAAATGTTTTACTAATGAACACCTGAGAAAATAAGGAAGATGGTAATGAATGTCCAGTAGTCTGAATTTGGGAAACTGATTGGAAGGAAAAAAATGACTTTTCTATGAAAATAATAAAAGAATGATTGCTTCACTTTTTCATTGCATCACTTACTGGCTAGTGAATACCACAATCAGAACTGAGCTTTAACCAGAGCAAAAGCAGTGACTATAAATTTGAGATCTGAGAACCCATTGACAGTATTGTACACAGAATTAAAAGATAGCAGTTCCACAATATGTCTATACTGCAGTCAACAAAAATACTGATCATGGCTATACCTTTTCAAATGCTTGCTTTTATTTAGACTTTTACTACTTTTGAGGGTGTCAAAAGAAACACTTGCCTGAAGGAACTATAATATTTATCAAACCATCGCCCAGTAGGACAGGTCTTCCTCTTCCCAGTAACTGTGCTAACACTCTAGGATTGCATCTCATTAGGCTGTTTCTGACCATCCTTGAATACAATGTGAAGTGGGGAATATGCTCATTGGTCAGCACGTTTTTCCCACCACCACCACTTTTTCCATGGGCATAGGGAAGTGGGATGGGAAAAGAGACCATCAGATTCACCACTATCTTACAATCTACAAGAGAAGGAAGAACAGCACATCAGAGACAAACCTGGTACCATTCTATGAGCTTAAGGGATGGATGCATGCAAGCAAATACAGCTGATGTCCACTTTTTACACTCCTATATATTCATCCTACATTGCCTTGCTTCTATCGGCAAGCTAAGCATCTGTGCCAGAAAATGCCATTCAGTTACTGGACACCTAATTGTAGTGTATGAGAGAAACGTGTTAGAATCTCTTCTTAATCTCCATCCCCAATACCATAGTTTTGATTCAGTCTCAAGTTGTTGCCATCCTGGACTACTTCAGTAGCTTTCTAACTGGTATATTTTGCCTTTTCATTTTTTTACATTGTACTTTGATGTGCAAAAGTTTTTAATTGTTACTTATTGGAAAGGTAGAATGATGAAGAGAGGAATGGAGAGTCAAAGAAAAAGAGAGAGAAATCTTCCATCCACTGGTTCACTCCCCAAATGGCCACAACAGCCAATTCTGGGTCAGGCTGAAGCCAGGAGCAAGGATCTCCATTCAGGTCTTCCACACAGGTGGCAGAGGCCCACGTACTTGGACCATCATCCAGTACATTCTCATGCACATTAGCAGGGAACTGGATTGGAAACAGAGCAGCCAAGACTTGAACCAGCACTGCTCTGATATGGGATACCAGCATCACATGTGACAGCTTAACTTGTGCCATAATACCAGTCCCAAAAGGCTTCAATTTTCGTGAAGCCAAATCTCTCTCTCTCTCTCTCTCCATCATCTCTCTTCTGTTTCTATCTCTATCTCCATCAAATCATAAATAAAGTTAAATATGCATACATATATATAAATAAGTACTCTATCACAAAGTTTTATTGTGGAGACACTTATGGTAAAGGGAGAATGGGTGAGTATGGGTATTGTTTCTCCAGGCACTGAAGTGTTGTACCAAAGAAATTGTTGCCTAAATACTTAAGTATTTAAAGAAAATAGCTATGAATTTATATTTATTCACCAATGGACTATAATAAATTACATATTTCCATAGCCACATTCTTTATTGCTTACTAATTTTTACTTATTGGCTTAAGAGTACAGAAATCTAAGTATAAAAATTATATAGTACATACCCATACTCCCTTTACCATAAGTGTCTCCACAATAAAACTTTGTGATAGAGTACTTATTTATAAATATATATGTACACATATTTAATTTTATTTATGCATTTATTTGAAAGTTATAAACATTGATGGAGATGGAGATAGAAACAGAAGAGAGATGATTGATAGAGAGAGAGAGACAGAGAGACAGATCCCATTTGCTGACTCACTACCCCAATAGCCACGACTGGAATAGACCAAATCCAGGAGCCAGAAACTCAATCTGAAATTCCCACATAATGATAGAGATCCAAATATGTAAGTGATCACTGTTGCCTTTCACAGAGCTGCAATAGCAGGAAACTAGTAGGTAGAGTTGAGACAGAACTTACACCCAGGTTTTAGAATATGGGATGTGAGGGGCCGGTGCTGTGGCTTAGTGGGCTAAGCCTCTGCCTGTGATGCCAGCATCCCATATGGGTACAGGTCTGAGTCTCAGGTGCTCCTCTTCTGATCCAGCTCTCTGCTACGGCCTGGGAAAGCAGTAGAAGATGGCCCAAGTGCTTGGGTCCCTGCACCTGTGTGGAAGACCCAAAAGAAGCTCCTGGCTCCTGACTTCAGATCAGCACAGCTCTGGCTGTTACGGACATCTGGGGAATGAACCAGAAGAATGGAAGACCTCTCTCTCTGTCTCTCCCTCTCTCTGTCTTCAAATAAATAAATAAAATCTTTTGAAAAAAAAAAAGAATATGGGGTATGAGAGGCCCAACAGTAGCTTAATTGCTACATGAAAACCCACTCCTGTAGTATTTCTATAAATAACAGAGGATGCCATTTATAGATTTTGCTCTCTTGAAACTATTGCCTCTTGACAGCAGTTATCATTTGTCATACATGCAGAAAGTTATTAAACTCAGCAAAAATTAACTGAAAGAATAGAACAAATAAGATAATAGAACGAATATAAGAATTCAGTAAAATCGCAGGATATAAAATCAAGACATAAATATCAGTTGACTTTTACACTACAATCTGAAAAGGAAATGAAGAAAGCTGTCCTAATCACAAAACACATATTAGATATCCATAAAGCAACTGAGATTAATGGAACTGTAGACAATCAAATTGAACTATCTACATTTTTTGAGTAGTTTGCTTGATCAATTTCATATATAAAGTAACACTAAACAGTGTTTATTTTTTCAATGAGCTTTTACAGAGTAATACACCACTTCAAATTTTAGTACTTCAACAACAACAACAACAAAAAATAGCTCACAATTCTCTAGACCTTCTAGGATGGTCACCACTGGGCATATTTCTGAGTCCAAACCTGCGTGGTGAGTGAGCTGATGGCTGGATGGCCATCTTCATTCACATGCATGGCAATTGGTATGATGTCATCTGCAGTGATAGGAATAGCTAGAGCATTGTCTCGCAACATGCAGCAAACTAAGTTCAATGCCTTTACACTGTAGTTATTGGGTTCTCAGAGCAGCAAGAGAGAGAACACCAAAGAACAAGAGCATTTTTGCTTGCACACATTAGCTAAAGCAAATCTCATGATCAAACCCAGAGCCCGTGAGGAAAGGTACCACCAAATGGCATGTATCTAAAAAAAGGAATTACCATGGTCAGTTTTCCAAAGACTCCCTGACTCCCTGCCCTGAGACTAAGTAATTCCTCCTCCTCTTTCCCCCATGCAAAAGAATATCTCTCTCTTCCTAAGAGACAAATGTATCATTCAATTACAGCATCAACCTTGAAGTAGAGAATCTTTATGATCTAAATAAGAAATGGATATAGTTAAAGTTCTTTGGATGCAGCTTTTTGGGTGTGGATCCCCTTGGTACAGAAACTTCTGTACCCAAGAGACAAGTTCTCTACCCCATATGTTCAACAATGGTAAGAGTAGGATGGATAATCAAAGGAAATATTCTTATTTAAAACTAAGAAAATTTATAGGCATAATTAAATCACTAGTCTAACAGAATTCTGAAGTTCTGTTAGGAAAATATTGCCAATTCCCCATACAATGAACTGGTTCTATTTAGGGGCTCTCATTCTATTAACTTCTACTGGTCTAAGGGAATGATTTGTTCAGTCATTGCTTTCAGGATCTCAAAGATGCACCCTCCAGTTTCAGGGCCTTGCAAATACTTAAGGAAAGTAAGTATTTGCGGAATACCGGGGAAAAAGTATTCCTTTTCAATAAGATAGGACTTAGGCTTCCAACAGGGTAGAATTCTCAGTTAGCTTTATGTCAATGGAAACTTGCAGGATCAGAGGACATTTTTCACTTTGAATTATTTCATTTTCTTTTGGCTTAAGATGACAGGCTTTCATCAATGTAACTCTCTTAAAAACGTAGTGGGTTTTTTATTAACCTGATTCAGGTTTATTTTATGTCCTAAATGCCTAATCCAGTAGTCCACCAGTATGTTTCAGACAAGTCATCTTTACTTTAGGAATGTCAGACTGCTGTGGACCGTGCCCTGAGGAGAGCATGAGCGTTTCCCAAAGATTAGCTGAGAAAGTTCTCGCAATCTTTTTTGAGGTTTGGACAAAGGCTCTTACAGCTGCACACTTGATTTGATGTTAACTTTGATGGCATGTTTGCTGGCAGCACCCTGGATTTGAACTTTACCTCAAGAATATTATTTAATTTGAGAATATTTTAATAGCTAAACAAGGCTGTAGATAAGAGGCTTATTTTCTAATCCCACATACTCTAGCTTCTCTACTTTGTAAATTCAGTTTGTATATCAACCAACGTTCTCTTTAGATCATATTTTTTCCTCTATTATCTTCAGTTAGACGTAAGCTGTAGATACATTTTCCATCTTTTATATTACTGCAGAGAATAGTTTTGCTACTTGTTTTCCTACTACCAGGTGCATTCCTGCATTTTTAAGCCTACTGTAACCAAATATCTCTGTGTTGTTTCATACTACTTCTCAAGATTCCATATACACCGGCAAGTGATGCTGTTTTAGATTTTGGAGATGGCAATACTTCATTCTGAGGGAGCAAATTCTGAATCAGTCCATTTTGCTGTATAATTAATGACGCTGAAGGTTAATGCTTATAATAATAGTAATCACTTATGTAGATCATGATTCTACCAGGTATTTGAGTGGTTCTTCTGGTTTGAATAGCACAAGTGACCATAGATGGGCTTCAGTCATGAGTCAGCAAATAGGTGCACAGTGGCTGAATAACATAGGATGATCTCAATTGCATGTATGGTAATTGTCATTCTGTCATCTGGGAACAGGTGTGAGCGGGGTTTTTGTATCTGATAGAGGTCATATGATTTCTAAGGACAAAAAGAAAGTTAACATCACTGTGCTGGATATTATGAATAGTGGTGCAGTGAACATAGGAGTACAGGTATCTCTTTGCTAGGCTGATTTCATTATCTCGGATCTATATCTGGTAGTGAAATGGATGGATCATATAGTCAATCTGTTTTTAGCTTATTGAGGAATCTCTGTAAAAGTCTCCATAATGGTTATACTACTTTACATTTGCACCAGTGGTGTATATGAGTTCTCGTGCCACATCTTTGCCAATATTTGGTATTTTTTGGCCTTTTGGATAATAGCCATTCTAGTTGGAGTGAGATGATAGCTCATTTTTCGTAGTTTTGATTGGCATTCCTTGATGGCTTCAGAGTTGAGCATTTTGTTTTATTGGCCATTTGTATTCCTTTTGAGAAATGTCTGTTCATATCCTCTGCCCATTTTTAACTAGTTTTTTTTTTAAATTGTTGAACTTTAGGAGTTCTTTATATATTCTGGATGTTAATCCTCTGCCATACGAATAGCTTGCAAATATTTTCTCCAATATGTCAGTTGACTCTTTATTCTGTTAATTGTTCTCTTTGTATGCAAACACATCCTAGCTTGGTATAATCCTATTTTTCTATTTTTATTCTTATTTGCTGTGCTTTTAGGTCTCATCTAAGAGTTTTGCTTCCTGTGGCGATATCCTGAAGTGTTTTCCCTATGTTTTCTTCTACTGGTGTCATGGTTTCAGGTCTTATATTTATATCTTTGATGAAATTTGAGTTGAATTTTGTATAGAGTGACAGAGAGGGAAGTCAAGCGCCAATCTTCTGCATAATAATATCCACCAGCATCATTTATTAAATACACTGTCCTTCTGTCCTTTTGTCAGTGTATATTTTTGGTGCCTTTGTAGAAGAGTCATCAGCTATGGATGCATAAATTAACTTCTAAGATTTCTATTCTATTTCATTGGACCATGTGTCTGTTTTTATGTCACTTCCTGACATTTTCAGCAAGTAGGTGAAACTGGGGAAAATTATGTTAAGTGAAATAATCCAGACACAGAAAACCAAATATTGTATTTTCTGTCTCATATGTGGAAGTTAAAAAAATAGTAGATCTGAACTTAGAAAGTTCTTAGGAAGAGTGGTAAAAATGGGAATGGAAGGCTGGATTGTGGATACTAAAATACAGTCAGTAACAGGTTTTGGGGTTCTGCAACATAGTGGGGGTGACTATAGCTCATAATAATAAAATAATATACCCTCTAAAGAACCGGAAAATAGGAGCAAGTAGGCTCCAAAAACAAAGAAAAGGAAATGGAAAGCCTAATGGCCTTGTATGATAAGTTTATGCTCTGTAATATACTGAAATGCTGCACTGTACCCCATAAAAATGTACAAGTATTACATGTTAATCAAAATTCAAAAAATAAATTGATAAGCAAAGCAAACCTTAATGCACATGCTTTTCAAGGCTCTGCCTGCACCTTCTTTATCACTGGTGTTTTAACTAAAAAAATCACTGTGCAGTGAGCCACAACACAATGACCTTTTAAAAATCAATTATATGTAGTAAGATCTATCTTGAATTATCTTCTGTGGATCATGAGTATCTTGTGGCTAGTTTGATTTACTTGTATTTTTTTTTTATTCCAAGTGTATATATTCCTCATTGGCTCTGTCTGTAACTGCTGGAGATTTCGTTTTGATGATAATATTCATCACCTCATCTACAGAAACGTCACTATTTCTATTTCAAAGGACAGACCTCAAAATGGTCTTTCTAAGTTTCTCTCTTTTAAGATACTCTTATTTTTAAAGATTTATTTATTTATTTGAAAGGCAGAGTTACAGAGAAGCAAAGAGAGGTCTTCCCTCTACTGGTTTACTCCCCAGATGGCCACAACAGCTGAAACTGTGCAGTTCCTAAGCGGGAAGCCAGGAGCTACTTCTGGGTCTCCCAAGTGGGTGCATTTTCGACTACTTTCCCAGGCCATAGCAGAGAGCTGGATTGGAAGTGGAGCAGCTGGAACTAGAACCAGTGTCCATATGGGATGCCAGCACTGCAGGCAGTGGCTTAACCTGCTATGCCACAGCACCAGCCCCCTCCTTTGAGGTACGCTTGAAAATTTCAGCCATCTGTTACTTTTGTCCTCTCTGGATGCTCCAATCTCTATTTCTACTCTTACTTTTCTTATTGGGCTATGAATCGTAGTGTTGTGTCACAGATATAGCTTTATACAAGCCCCAGATTTGATGAAGATAGCAATTTTAGAAGGAATCCTTTTTCTGAAAGGCATCCCCAAAGGGCATAGATTATCACATCTATGACATTTCTTTTTAACAATTTTAAATACCCTCTATGTCTCTGGTCTATATTGCTTTTGTTTTCCAAGCAAAGTATACACTCAGGAAGAATAACTAATTAAAAAAAAATTTAGGTCTCATTTGCACATAAACACTCTTCTTTGTCATTTTTTAAGATATAGTGGCATATGTTTAAAAATTCAAATGAAGACAGCTCTTATGAAAACCAAGTCTGCATAAATGAGCTGAAACAGATTTTAGCCCCAGTAAAGTCCAAATAAATAGGCAAGAAAACAGATTTATGAGGTTTTTGTTTGTATATATATATATATATTTCAAAATCCCTTGGACTAGATGCTAATACATGTGAAAAATATCAAAAATTTGAACAAATTCTAATTTTCCCCCATTGATTATGTGGTTTTGCTATGGGAAAAGTGCACTGAACCCTTATTACAGGTTCCACTGAGTAGATTATGATAGGGGAAATGGTTGGTTGGAAAGTTTACTTTATGTTCATATTGACTATAATAAACATCTAATCTTCAGTCTAGGTTTGTCTTTCCAATATAGTGTATACACACACACACATATAAAACAAGTTATGAAACCCAGTATTTGCAAGTTATGAAAGCTAGGGAGAATATCCATGCAAAATTCCACAGCATGATATTTTAGTACTGATATTTTAGCAGGAATGATATCATTAAAATTGTATCCTGTGAGAATTTTTCTTCCATAAAGTAAAATGACTGTGGTTAACTTTGTGCCCTCACAATATGTCCAGCACTTTGATAAATGCTTTCCACAAATTATTTAACAAATGCAGGACAAAGTAAATTGGAATTATCTGGTTTAGTGGTTTATTTAAATAAAATAACAAATTTTTCTTTATCAATCACTAACATTATTCTCATATTGCTACCAACATGGATCTAGTAAGTTGGATAATTATTAACTTCTCATTTTATATTTTTCAGTGTTGGCAACCATGAATTCGAAATTATTTTCCCAGCAATTACATGTAATCAAATTTTTTATCGTATTAATTAGGTAATGCCAATTTGATGATTATTTCATTTGTAAGTCAATATCTTTAAAATGAAGAAGAAATATAGCCAGACAACCACTTCTGAGAAGAAAACCAGTCAGTTAAACACAACAATAACCATATAGTTTCTTAGCATAAATGCACAATTCCCACTGGAACTGAAAACTATTTTTAATCAATGTTGCACTGTTACTGTAGGGATCACTTATATTTTGTTCTCAATGTTTCTTTAAATAAACTGACAGAATGCAAATAGTTTGGTTGTGGTTTTCCTTATGTTCTGGGTATGACTAGCACTGAAGGCTGGCCAATGACCATGGACCATCAGCACATGCCAAAAAGGAATACCATCTCCCAGTAATATAAAGTGTGGAGGGAATCCCCTATGCATCTATGTTGTCGGCTTTGGGCTGTGTTTTTCTTATGAGTGTTAATGTGGAACTTCAACTTGAAGCTGTGTTGACAGGAAAATTTCCCTATTACATAGCTGTTAGTATTGCAGTGGTATTTGGTTAGGAAATCTGTCATAAAATTTATGTTTTGCTTTGCTGTATCTAGAAATAGTCACGTTTCCACCTTTATTTTGTGCTAAATATCATATGCATATTTACTCTAAACTCTGATTTTAATATATAAATATTTTATTATTAAATTTAAATTTATAAAACAAGAATTCTGAGATAGCATCATCAGGTCCTATGTAACCCTCATCCCATGTCCCCTGTTACATCTCATATTCGGGTGTTTTTCATAATGAATGAACCACACTGAGCTTCCTTTGCCTTTTAAATCCAAATTCCTCTGTTTAAAGGGTACCCTGAATGCATAGACAAACTTTAGGGAAAAACTTATGTGACCTATACATTACAAAAATAAATTTAGCAATCCAGCATGTTCACAAAGAGACCTTGCCATTAATGATTTTTGCCTATCTCCACTTTTAGTAGCTGAGTGATCTTTGAGAAACAACTCAAATTCTTCATATCTTCTTTGCACATCTGCACCACAAGAATCAACAGAAACAAACCCTTCATATTTTGGGAGAATATTATATAAGAAAGAATTAAGATTTTGAATATTGCTTGGTATATTAATATCTTTAAAATATAAGACTTTCTACACATCAAGCTCAGTGTCAGACATTGTTGAGTAAAAAAATTTTGTAAAGTTACACAAAATTAGTTGTGAACAAAACCCCAATTTGTCTTTTAGAAGGTGACCTCCATGTGCTTGAATGTTAATATTTGAATATTACATGAAACTACATTGTATTACAGTTTTGTCATGTGTTGTGTGTTGTAATGATGTTTTAGTGTATAATAGAACACATTTTTTCCTTTAAACTAAGTGGAAGCAAATACTTTTGTTTTATTTATTTTTTTTTTCCAGGCAGAGTTAGATAGTGAGAGAGAGAGACAAAGAGAGAGTTATAGACAGTGAGAGGGAGACAGAGAAAGGTCTTCCTTCTGTTGGTTCACTCCCCTAATGGCCGTCACGGCCGGCGCTGCACCGACCTGAAGCCAGGAACTGGGTGGTTCTTCCTGGTCTCCCATGCAGGTGCAGGGACCCAAGCACTTGGGCCATCCTCTGCTGCCCTCCTGGACCACAGCAGAGAGATGGACTAGAAGAGGAGCAACCGGGACTAGTACCCGGCACCCCAACCGCAGGCGGAGGATTAGCCAAGTGAGCCACAGCGCCGGGCCTGTTCTATCCTTTATTCTTACCTCTGTCAAATACCATTTATTACATGTCTTTCAGTAAAATATTTATTGTCCCAGGCACCCAAAGTAAGCTAGTTTTTTAATCATGAAGAGATCCATCTAGAGAATCTTATGTATGTTTGCATGGGGTTATTGAGATACTGGATGTGAACTACCTAGGAAGACACTCAGAAAATTCTCTTTTAGAAAAGATTCATTTATTGAATTGAAAGCCAGAGTTAGATTTTGCATCCACTGGTTTACTCCCCAGATGGTTTCAATGGCCAAGGCTAGGCCAAGCTGAAGCCAAGAGCCAGACGATACCTGGAAGAAGTCCCACATGGGCGCAGGGGCTCAGGCACCAGGGTCATCTGCTGCTTTCCATGGCTCATTAGCAGGGAGCTGGGTTGAATGTGGAGCAGCAGCCAGGTATCAAACTGATACCCCTACGGGATGCTGGCATCACAGGCCGCAGCTTAACCCACTACACCATGATCCCAGCTCCTAAAAAAAAAAAAATTCTTATCAAATGTTTGTTTCCAGGCCTGGCCCTGTAAAATGGTCAGTGGAGCTGCCGCCTGCAATGCTCAATGCTAGCATCCCTTGTGGGCACTGGTTTGAGTCCTGACTGCTCCACTTGCAACCCAGCTCTCTGCTGTGGCCAGGGAGGACAGTGGAGGATGGCCCAAGTCTTCAGGTCCCTGCACCAATGTGGGAGACCCGGAAGAGGCCCCTGGCTCCTGGTTTCAGATCAGCTCAGCTCTAGCTGTTGTGGCCATCTAGGGAGTGGACCAGCAGATTAAGGACCTCTCTCTTTCTCTCTCTCTCTCTCTCTCTCTCTCCTTCTCTCCCTCTCTCTCTCTCTCTGCCTCTGCTTCTCTGTAACACTGCCTTTCAAATAAATAAATCTTTAAAAAAGTGCTTGTTTCCTCTGTCTCTCCTTAGGAATAATTTACCTTTCTTCTGATTAGGAATAAGGATACTTTGACTATATTCTGGAATGTGGAAGGTGTTTCTAGATGACCATATTTGCCTGGAGGTATAGGAAAAGTCTCAGATGACTCAGTGGTGGAAGGAGCAGCTTATTTTGTGCCCCATCTGACCTGTATTCACTTCTCTCACACATGATAGGTTCATGTATAGGGCATTCAAATTGAATTGCTGTTAGTATATTGCTTTTTTCCCCAAAGAGCCATACACAGGCTGTTGAACCCTCACATACACATATGCATGTCCTTTTAAGTGATTGTATGGTTGTCTCCAGAAACCAACACGTATGTTACAAAAAAATTATTTGTCTAAATTTTGGAGGTTTTAAATGTATTGAAAGGAAAAATAAATACTAATTAGAGCAACTTCAAATGCTCTTGATGATACTTTACTGATATTTAGCCAAATTTAACTTCCTGCTTTGAAGCAGTATTCCTACATGAAAATTGTCTGAAAGTATGTCTGGGCTTGATGTTCCTGTGATAGGAAAGGATCAGTTCTGTATTTTGTGTCCCCAGGTGTGGCTACTGCTTTCCTCCTCCCCTCTCCTCCTGAAAAAAGATGAAAAAATGCACGGAGCTTCCAGTCTTAGTATTTTATTTTTTGAAATTAATAACACGATTTCACACCATAAAATTATTTGATGTTGTATGTCCATAGAATGACATATACTTGCTATTTCCAGAAAGCTTGTCAGTACGGAAGGGCTTGTGTGCACGTACACACAATGTCCTGTAATCCTACCACCCAGACACAATTGATTTTGTACTTATTTTTCTTTGTATAGCTATTTGTTTTTATTTTTTTAAGTGCATCATACTGTACATTGTTTCATAGCCTGTGCTCCATGCATTGTTTGCATTTTCTCATGTTAACTATTTTGCATTTCAGAGAGCAACATTTCATGATATACCTTAACTTTTAAAATCATTTTCCTCATGTTGAACAATTTGATTGTTTATTGTAACATAATCTGAAACACTGATATACAATCAACATCTCAGAATATAATCACATCTGCTTAAATGGAAAAAGAATCTGCCTTCTTCCCACAGTACCTTCACTTTCAGAAATATCCTATAAAAATGTTTTACTCCTATATTTGAATTGAGGTCATCTATGTTGTTTGAGGTAAGAAAAAAAAGTTTTCTATGCAATATCATATTTCAGAATTTAGAAAACAGAGTCATTTTGTAGACTAATATGGAAATAATGTCTGCCTCATTGACTGAGGTCATTATCCCATAATGAAATGAGCCTGGATTATCTGCAATGACATGGACATCTCTGAATTCTGTGTGACTGGATGATGTCATGTTGACCTTGTATTCTGCACAGTAAGTATTACAGAGCACCAAGTAGATACCCAACAAGTATATTCTAAATTCTACTGAACTAAAGTTATTTCTCTATTATCATTGTGATTTTTGAAGTAGTGGCACTCTTTAAGGTAGTAACAGTTTGATGTTGGAAACATCTCTTTTTAGAACTAATTACACCATCTTAAGAGTGAAAAAAAAATATCATTTACTATTGCTGAGGCAATACTGGGATGGAAGAAACTCTCATGATGGGCTATGCTTACCTCATTTAGAGTCAAAAAATTTAAATTGCAGTATCCCAAAAAATAAGAACATACTATAAATATTAGTTTGCAAGGGCTGCCATAACACAATGATACAGAGAGGGTGGCTTGAACAATATACTTGATTTGAGGCTATTCTAAGGACTTCATTTTACTATTAATTACCTCTTTAAAGTTCTTATTCCAATTACAGTCACATTCTGAGGAACTCAGAGTTAGAAATTAAACATATCAATTTTGTGGGAAATAGGTCAGCCTATAACATTTGCTACCTAAACCCTGGTTAGCTCAATAACTTACTGCTTGTAACCCACTAAGCTACAGGTGGAATCTCATTCTATCTTTATCTTTCAGTCAAGAGTCCTGTCTCTTCATTTATCAGTTGATGTTATCTCTTCAACAGGATACAGAGAAAGCATAAAACAGGTCTGGCTAGCAAAAATGACTGGTAAAATTCATTCAGTCAACAAGCAGTTGCCCCTTCCTAATGGAACAATGAAAGGACGCCATGCAGATATGGCTCCAGTTCTTAAGGAGCTTAGGGACTAGCAAGGAAATAGTCACGTTGCCTCACTAAGGCACAGGTGTAATTTTGACCCGAGGTAAATGCTCTGAAAATAAGCTATGTTGCCTTCTGAGGGGGTAAGATGACATTTTGGTCACAGTAACGGCACTGCCAAATGGTACAACTTGTTTAAGAAACTAAGAGAAGGATAAATGAACAGAAATGAGAAGTGTGAGGGAGGTATTGGGGTGAGATTAGAGAGAGGAGAAAACAGACAACATGTGTTCTTATCCTGAAACCACTTAGAAGCCACAAAGCATTTGAAACTAGAGAGGTGATATGGTAGCATATAATTGTCAAAAGTATCACTTACAAACAATTACTCAGATTCACAAATCAGGCTCTTATACTGGAATTTTCATTGGCGCTTCATGCTGTTATTTAGACTATTTCTGAAGTGAATTAAAACCACAAAAAATAATAAAATGACGAAGGTAACCAAGGTAATGAGGGTATATAAGCTTGTTCAGAAAGACATATTTCATTACTCCAGAAAAATAGTATTTTGAATAAAAACATAATGATGAAATCAGATATTAATGCAGTCAAAATATTCATATCCCCCACCCTTCAGACATATTCAGTTTTAAGGCATTTTCATGGTAATTAGTCAAATAACATTCCTGTTTACAACCGTAATATAGTGGTACGGGTCACTGGAATCAGCAGGTCAATATTAAAATTGACATACCACAGTCTACAAGAAGTGTTGGAATTTATTTAAACTTGGACAAATAAATATTTTAATTAATAATGGGCTGGCTATCTCCTGTTGATACAAGCATAGGCACACATTTATTGCTTGTGTTGATTCTTTCAACAACTTATTTGCCTAGGTGTCCATATTCTGGGTTATATGTCTGGTCCTCTAAGTAAGTAATGGAAGAACTTGTCAACACATAGATTTCACTCAGAAGCAAGGTGTTCAGCTGGAAGTAATCCATGAGATTATTCATGGGAATGAGAATAAAGCAAGTTCATAATAAAATGAAAGCAAATTCATAATAAAATAAAGGCAAATTCAGAAACCATTGTATAACTGGTGATTAGTATTCATAACAAACATTAAATATGAGTAGTTCAGCCTCACAAAAATTGTTTATTCTTTAGGGTGTGTTCAGTTCTATCAACTTAGAAATGAGAACAAAACTTGAAATATTTCCCTTAGCATTTGACTGAGATTACGGTTTTAAAGATAGATGGATAAGAGCATCAAGCCCCAGCAATTCTACTTCTGATCGACTCCTTGCTAATGTTCCTGAAAAAAACAGTAGAAGGTGCCACCCATGTGGGAGACCCAAATGGATTTCCTGACTCCTGGTTTAGTCTGGCTCAATCTCAGCCATTGATGCCATCTGAGGAGTGAGTCAGGGGATGGAAGAACTCCCTTCCTCCCTCTTTCTGTTTTATCTACACCTTACAAGAAAATAAATAAATATTTTAAAAAATAGATGGATAAATATAACTATAGGAATTGCATATGTAGATTTAAAGTTATAATTAATACTTTAAAATACCTATCTATGTTGCTTGGTATTTCAAAAATGTTCATGAATTACAGTGAGAGTTACTCTACAAGATGAACTTTATTTGGAAAGAGATTAGTTCCAGAATTGTCTTTTTTGTTTCATTCTGCATGCGCAATCTAACATCTTACATCTCAATGTCATCCTATTAATTTTCAGGCCTTTATTACAGCCTTTCAAGTATCTATTTTAGATATCCAGTGGATACTGTATTGCCTTTTTCTTTCCCTGATATATCAAGACTTTTTTCTCCGCAATTCAATGTAATCATAGATGCACAACAAAACTGTGGTCTCTCCTTTTTTTTTTTTCCTTTTTCCATTGCAACTGTTGCAAATATTCAAAATCACAACTCATGCTATTAATTTCAGCTGATATTTTCAACTCTCGTAACCCAGGACTACATCCGACAGCTGTAAAGGCTTTCAGCCATAATAAATCTCTGCCTGACTTCCCAAAGCAAACAGTGTTGAGGAGAGTGATCCCTCCAATAACATTTTGTCAGCTCAAATCACCACCACAACATAAGTGATTCAGACAGTCTGAACCGACTCCAGGCTTCTCAACCTCCGGTCCTTACTTCCTATTTTCTTTTTCTTATGACCTGTTCTTAATATTCTGAAGACTGAAAATGCTGTACTCATTTTCAAGATTGGCTGGATGCCCATGGAGCAACTAGTATTTTCTCTTAGCGAAGATTCTTCTGCCTCTGGCCTGCTTGGACTATACATCTAGAAACAAAGCTTATTCGGGTCTTGTGATTTAAGGGGGCGGGGGACAAGTAGCTTCATTTTAATGCTATAAAATTAAAATTTTAGTAGTAAATCTACCCTTGAAGTGAGTGACACTAAGTGATGTTTTCACTTGATGTGCTTAACTTCAGAGACCTTGCTGTGCACACTGCATGTCCCTGTCAATTTCGTACATCATAAATAACATGTTGAGTGAATGAATGAGTTTCCTTACTGTGGATTACCCTGACCAGAGCTAAGTGAAGCTAAAACATGTGATCCTAGCAGAAAAATGTATATATTATCTAAGACCACATTTTCAAGTTGAAAAAAAATAACACTTAAGAAGACAGAATTGTTGAGTTGACAGAGCCATTGTCCCATCTTGCTCTGCTTCTCACCAACAGATTGATTATGGATGCATGGGACTCTGTTTTGTCATCTGAAAAACAGAGGTATTATGATTTGTCTGAGTAAATAAAACAGAATATGTTTACTTTTTATCGCTACTAGCAGTGTCTGTGTTTTAAACCAGACTTTGATATTGATTTGGAGTGAAACGTTACCTTAAAACCACCAAAAATCTTGTTATTTACTAAACAACTCAGCCACTGTAAATCTTTACTTTGAACAATTCTGCCTAAAAATCATCTTTTTCTATCTTCTCAATGATGTGGTAGCTCAGAAAAAATATAATTTGGAGCTATTCATTGTTTTATTTGGCTATGAATTTCTTTGAGCATTAGATGAATATTATTTCTACAACACTGAAATCATGTCATTTCTTAAACAGTGATATATTATGGGTAGTAATTTATTTAAATATCAGATCAACAATTTATAAATAAATGTTAAAGATAAACAATCTTCTGAGTTAATAGCTATACAATAAATGAAAGGTGGGGCAACATTGCATATCTACATCCAATCAATGGATAAAGTCTTTTCCTAAAAACATATTCACTGTTATTCAACATTGATTTTGAAAAAAAACTGAAGAGTCATTTTTTAAAAGATTTTATTTATTTATTTGAAAGTCAGAGTTACACAGAGAAAGGAGAGGCAGAGAGAGAGAAAGGTATTCCATCCAATGGTTCACTCCCCAGTTGGCCGCAAATGCCATAGATGCGTCGATCTAAAGCCAGGAGCCAGGAGCTTCTTCTGGGTCTCCCATGTGGGTGCAGGGGCCAAAAGACTTGGGCCATTTTCTACTGCTTTCCCAGGTCATAGAGGAGAGCTGGATTGCAAGTGGAGCAGCCAGGACATGAACCAGCACCCATATGGGATGCTTGCACTTCAGGCAGTGGCCTTACTTACTACGCCACAATGCTGGCCCCTGAAGCATCATTTAAGTATCTAGTCAGGCCACATTTTCCAGCTAAATGCCTGGACTCAAATTTGCAATTCTGCCACTTACCAGTTTTAGTAAAAGCAAGGTATTTTATTCTTCTGGGCCTTAATTATTACAACTATAAATTAAGGCTAACAAAACATCTACCTCATAAGATTTTTATGGAATTTTAAGAATTAATACATGGCTCAGAACAATATGTGGTACATAAAAACTGTTCCCCAAATAGCATTTTTAGTGTTATTATTACCATTATTTTTAGCAAGAAATGATAAAAATGTAATGAATTTGTGTAAGGTCAGACAATTAATTCATAATAGGGACTGGATTGTACTCAGAAATTTAGAGCCATATAGCATTCATTATTCAGTAACACATTTATCACCTACCATGAGCACCTTAATGGGGAGTGCAAAAATAATATGAATAAAATAGGTTTCATTGAAAAGATTTGATGGAGTTGAGGTGTCCAAAACCATATGTTGGGGCTCATTCTAAATTCTTTGAGGAACAGAAATTGTTGTTTTTCAAACAAACAAGCAGTTTACACAGAGCATAGTTTTGAAAATCTAGAGCCCAATATTATTTTCGATTGTACAATGTCATTTCAGGAAAACATATAATTACAGGAACAAGTGAAATCATATGTAGACGCTGTTGCTTGGAACTCACTGAGGATACTGAGAGCATCTAGCAATGAGGAGCTGAGCCCAGGGTCAGAGAAAATTCTGGGAAAGATGACCTCAGAGCAATAAAGGCTAGGGTTGGCCAAAACATCCACCTCCTTCTGAATGTTAAGCCTGATGGTATCAGAAGTACAGTGGGTTTTACAGCTACAAAAACATGAACAAGCTTGGTCCTATGAAAAAAAAATGGTATGCACATAATTCTGGAAACAGAAAAATTTAGAATTTGGATGAAATGATTACAAAGCATAAGATCTCCCAAAATTTTTTCTTCCTTCCTTTTTCTTTTTTTTTTTTTTTTTTTGAAGGATTAATGACTGTTTATAGAATTCTAAGCAATGCCTTTTCAAACTCAGGCTATCTAAGTGCAAAGTGTGATTAATAACTCCATGACACTAAATGTTTGATGATATATGAAGAAAAGACAGTTGCTACTGTTGGTACATATGGGATTGGAGTGTAACAGAAAGAACACTGAAAAGAAATGAAAACATATGTTGTTACTCCGTTGAGTTCTAACTTGTGAAATTATACTCTGTGTAAAGCATTTTATTTGAAAAACAACCATTTCTGTTTCTCAGGTAGTTGAAAGTGAGCATCAATATGTGATTTTGGACACCTCAACGTTATTGAATCTTTTAAAAAAACATATCACAGAGAGAAATTAACTTGGCATTGATTACTAGGAGAGCACTGTAATACCCAAGATAGCAGTTTAACTGATACAGCGATCTGAATTTCGATCTTTCAGTATCTACAATAGTATCCTTTTAACATAGGATCCTATTTTCATGGACATGCAGCCCATCAGACAAGGCAGGAATTCTGGTACAGGTATCTCATTTGGTTTTTCATGTAGTTTTGATAACAGTGTTAGAGTTTTACCCACATTCCAATTTTATACCCACATAAAGTGACTAGGTAATTGAATCTGGTTCTTTTCAGTGTATTCTCTGTGTGCCAGTGAACATTACTTGTTAAATGTTTCCTTTCTCTCCAAAAGTCATATGCCACTTTACAGAATGGAATTATGGGCTATGGTGATTAAAAACAGTTATTAAATTTACACCATTTTAAAAAATGTACCTGCCCATTATGAGTATGCAGGGATAAAAATATCCGTTCCAAGTAACACTCTGCTGCAGTTCCCTTGACCTTCTGCCCCTGCATTCGACAAGTTGTGCACAAACACATCCCAAGACCTCTATGCATGGCCTTCCCATCATCTAAACCATGCACATGGCTTGCTCTCTGAGAGCCTCTCTTATTTCTCCCTTTGCATGCTGTTTCTGAGGGAAGACGTTCCTGACATCCTCTCTAACAGGACAACCAGAAGGACCCACTCTTTCTCTCTTCGTTTCTTTTACTCAAAGCCTTCACAATTTAACTACCAGATGTATTATTTAGGCTTTGGCTTTTAATTGTGTGTGTATTTCACTGGAATGTAAACCCTATGCTGACAGTTTTTGCTAGCTGATACTTTGCACAGTACAGGAAACTTAGCAAGGACACTATAAATGATGGTGGAACAAATAAATGAACATTTTAGCAATCTTTCCTAATATCTGTGTGTGTGTGTCTTTATGTTTCTCACTCTCTTTCACACATACATAATTATATATATATACTTATATATGTATATATTAGAGATTGTATTTTTATATGTAGGCACAGATGATGTGAGTCACTATTTGCTTTATAATATACCTTAATCTAGTCAGATTTTCATTATTTAACATTGCAAAAATTTATTTTCTTTAGTAACTATTTCTTACACAGGAGTAAGAAATCTCAAATTATCATTTAGCTTATTTTTTTTTTTGACAGGCAGAGTGGACAGTGAGAGAGAGAGACAGAGAAAAAGGTCTTCCTTTGCCATTGGTTCACCCTCCAATGGCCACCGTGGCCGGCGTGCTGCGGCCGGCGCACCGCGCTGATCCGATGACAGGAGCCAGGTACTTATCCTGGTCTCCCATGGGGTGCAGGGCCCAAGCACTTGGGCCATCCTCCACTGCACTCCCTGGCCACAGCAGAGAGCTGGCCTGGAAGAGGGGCAACCTGGAAAGAATCTGGCGCCCTGACCAGGACTAGAATCCGGTGTGCCGGCGCCGCTAGGTGGAGGATTAGCCTATTGAGCTGTGGCGCCGGCTCATTTAGCTTATTTTATTCATTGGAAAAAGTTAATCTTGAACATGTCCCTTGAGCCTCCTCTATGCTAACCTTTTCCACAACTTTTGCACCCTGGTCAACAGAAACATATCTGCCCAGTAATAATGAAGCAAATAGGACAATAAAGAAAAAAAGAATGACTGTTGATTTGTGTTTATCAGTCCTATGCTGGAATATAGGGTAAATCAAAAAGTTTGTGGAAAAAAGGAACTAAAAGATAACTTCATTTTGGTGTGAAAAACTTGAAATCTGTATGTAAAAGTGAAATCATTTTTAAATAAATATTTCAGACATAAAATTGTACATTTTTGTGGGTGCTATGTTTTATAGAAATTTTACCTTGTGTAATGTTCAATCAAGACAAAAACAAAGATACACTTTCCAACATTTAACATTCCTTCACAATGAAAACTTCCCCAAATCCTATCTTTTAGGGTTTTTATAGAGAAAAATACAATAAATTAACATTTATGCATCTTTACCCAACTGTACAATAGGGTAGGGCCCCGGAACTTCTTACTCCTATCTAGCTATAACCAAGTATCCATTGAGAAAGTCTTTCCCAGTCGCTCCTTCCCCTCCTACCACCCCAGCATCTGGAAACCACAATTGCATGTTTAATTTCTATGAGACCACTTACTTTTTAAGACTCCACATAGGAATGAGGGCATGTGATAATTGTCTTTTGTGTTTGGCTTATTTTGCTTAACATAACGGCCTCCAGTTCCATCCATGCTGGTGTACAGGACAGGATTTCATGCATTAATGGCTACGTAACATTCCACTGTGTACATGTACTGCATTTTCTTTACCCATTCACCAGGTGAAGGACACTCAGGTGGTTTGTGTTTTCTGAATATTGTGAGTAGTGCTGCAGTAAATTTAGGATTGTCAATGTCTCTTTCATAAACTGATTACACTTCCCTTGGAAATGCACCCAGGAGGGATATTGCTGGATCACATGGTAGTTCTATTTTTAGATTTTCAAAGAATTGTCATACTGTTTTCCACAAAGGCAGTATGATTAAAAGATAAGTTTATTTTGTTGTAAAATTTTCATGAATCTGTGTGAATTTTTTATAATACATATTGTCCATATACTTTAAAAAAAAATTATTTCAGGCCCTGTGGGTTAAAGCGCTGGTCTCCAGTGCCGGCATCCCATATGGGCGCCAGTTCAAGTCCCAGCAGCTCTACTTCCAATCCCAGCTCTCTGCTATGGCCTGGGAAAGCAGTAGAAGATGGCCCAGGTGCTTGGGCCCCTGCACCCACGTGGGAGACTCGGAGGAAGCTCCTAGCTCCTGTCTTCAGATAGACATAGCTCAGCCCACTGCAACTGTTTTAGGAACGAAGCAGCAGATGGAAGACTTATTTCATTTATTTGAAAGGTTGTGACAAAGAGGGAAAAGGAGAGGGAGGGAGAGGGGGAGGGAGGGGTAAGGGAAGAGTGGGACAAAAGAAAGATATGGAACTTTTATCATCTGGTTCACTCCTCAGATGGCTTCAGTAGACAGGACTGGTACAAGCTAAAGCCAGGAGCCAGGAACCCCATCCAGGTCTCCTTCTTGCATGGCAGGGGCCCAAGTAGTTGGATCATCTTCCACTGCTTCCCCAGGCACATTAGCAAGGAGGTGAACTGGAAGCAGAGCAACCTGGACTTGAACTGGTGCTGCAATAGGGATGCAAGCATCACACATGGCTGAATCCTCGTGTTACAACATTGGCCCTTCCATGAACCTTTTAAAGTACCTTTGTGTGTGTGTAACAAGCTAAATTTTATTTATTTATTTTGAGAGAGAGAGGAAGAGAATCTACCATCTGCTGACTCACTCTCCAAATGCCCAAAGCAGTCAAGGCTAGGCCAACCAGAAGCCAGAAGGCAGTTGGGAATTCAGTGCAAGACTCTCACATGGGTAGCATGAACACTATCAGTAATTTGAGCCATCACCTGATACCTCCCAAGATCTGAATTAGCAGGAGCTGGGATTGGAGAGAGACTGGGTACCACATCCCTCTTCCCCAACTCTAGCCCCAACTAGCTTTTTTTTTTTTTTTTTTTTTTTTTTGACAGGCAGAGTTAGTGAAAAAGAGAGAGACAGAAAGGTCTTCCTTTTGTTGGTTCACCCCACAATGGCTGCTATGGCCATCTGCGCCAATCCGAAGCCGGATGCCAGGTACTTCCTCCTGGTCTCCCATGCAGGTGCAGGGCCCAAGCACTTTGGGCCATCCTCCGCTGCCTTCCTGAGCCACAGCAGAGAGTTGGACTGGAAGAGGAGCAACCAGGACAGAATCCAGTGCCCCAACTGGGACTAGAACCCCGGATGCCGGTGCCGCAGGAGGGTTAGCCAAGTGAGCCACGGCGCCCGCCCAACTAGCTTTTTATTACCATTGTACTGCCATTGATGTTCCAACATCAAATGGGTCCCATGGTCAAGCATAAGCTGAGATTCCTTCATAAAGGTCTTTTTGGAAGCTTAAAGAAATCACAGTGTATTCCTTTTTAAACAAATGTTTGAAATATGCATAAGGGGAAGAAATTTCATGAATTTCATATATACAATATTTTTTTTTGACAGGCAGAGTGGACAGTGAGAGAGACAGAGACAGAGAAAGGTCTTCCTTTTGCCATTGGTTCACCCTCCAATGGCCACCGTGGCCAGAGCACTGCGGCCGGCGCACAGCGCTGATCCAATGGCAGGAGCCAGGTACTTATCCTGGTCTCCCATGGGGTGCAGGGCCCAAGCACTTGGGCCATCCTCCACTGCACTCCCTGGCCACAGCAGAGAGCTGGCCTGGAAGAGGGGCAACCGGGACAGAATCCAGCACACCGACCGGGACTAGAATGGACTAGAACCCGGTGTGCCGGCGCCACAAGGTGGAGGATTAGCCTAGTGAGCTGCGGCACTGGCCTCATATATACAATATTAAGAACATAATGATACAGGGTCGGCCTTGTGGTGCTTCGGGTTAACACCCCGGCCTGAAGAACCTGCATCCCATATGGGTGCCATTCAAGACCTGGCTGCTCCAACTCTGGTTTAGCTCTCTGCTATGGCTTGGGAAAGCAGTAGAAGATGACCCAAGTGCTTGGACCCCTGCATCCATGTGGGAGACCCAGAATAAACTCCTGCCTCCTGGCTTCAGATCAGCACAGCTCTGGCTGTTGCAGCCAATTGGGGAGTGAACCAGCAGACGGAAGACCTCTCCCTCTCTCTCTGCCTTTCCTCTCTCTGTGTTACTCTTTCAAATAAATAAATCTTTTTTTTTTTTTAAAAGAATGTAATGATACTTCCCATCCTGTCCTCCCACGCTCTCTCCTTTTTCCTTTCTTATTTTTCCTTTACTTTTTACAATGACATGTTTTCAACTTCCTTTGCAATCACAAGCTTAACCCTCCACTAAATAAATAATTCCACAAGTAGTAAGTAGAAAAACCAGTGTTGCTCAGGAGTACAGACAGGAGCAGTAAACAATGACCAAGTCTCAAAATGTAAATTTCACTCATATACTTTATATATATATATATATATATATATATATATATATAAATACTCAGGTGTTTGCAATGCCTTGAGGATGTTAGCTTGACTAATGGATGCATTACTTTGTTCAGGGCAAGAGAAAGAATTTGAGAATGATTGTAGAAGCAAGAGTAAGAGAAAAAGAGTCTCTAACTCTACCATTTGGGGCAAGTCAGCTTGAGCATGTCCCAAATTGTACATCTCTTCCCTCTCTTATTCCTACTCTTATGTTTAACAGGGATCACATTTCAGTTAAATTCCAACACTTAAGAATAACTGTGTATTAATTACAGAATTAAACCAGTCATATTAAGTAGAACAGACAAAAAACTACTAAGAGGGATAATGTATAAGTTGTTCATTAACAGTCAGGGCTATGCTGATCAAGTCACCGTTTCCCGTAGTGTCCATTTCACTTCAACAGGTTTCCTTTTTGGTGTTCAGTCAGTTGTCACCAATCAGGGAGAACATATGGTATTTGTCCCTTTGGGACTGGCTTATTTCACTCAGCATGAAGTGTTCCAGATTCCTCCATTTTGTTGCAAATGACTGGATTTTGTTGTTTCTTACTGTGGTATAGTATTCTAAAGAGTACATGTCCCATAATTTCTTTATCCAGTCTACCGTTGATCCCATCAAGGTGGCATGTACCAATGCCATCTCACCAGTCCAAGTGATCAATTTCAGTTCACAATTGATCATAATGAAAGGACTAAGAGTCAAAGGAAGCACATAAACAAGTCTAGTACCTGCTAATACTAACTGATAGAATAAATAAAGGGGAGAGTGATCCAACATGGGAAGTGAGATACTCAGCAGACTCATAGAATGGTGGATGTCCTAAACAGCACTCTGGCCTCAGAATCAGCCCTAAAGGCATTCCGATCTGGCTGAAAAGCCCATGAGAGTATTTCAGGCATGGAAAGCCAAGACACTCTGAAAAAAAAAAAAAAAAAAAAAAAAAAAAAAACCCTAAATGAAAGATCTCTGTGAGTGAGATCCCAATGGAAAGAACAGGTCTTCAAAGAAGGAGGTACCTTTCTCTGAAGGGAGGAGAGAACCTCCACTTTGACTATGACCTTGTCTAAACAAGATAAGAGTCGGTGAACTCAAAAGGCTTCCATAGCCTTGGAAACTCATGACTGGTGCATAGGGAGCTTACTGATGCCATAAACAGGAGTGTCAATTTGTAAAGTCAACAACAGGAGTCACTGTGTACTTACTCCTCATGTAGGACCTCTGTCCTTAATGTGCTGTACATTGAGACTTAATGCTATAATGAGTACTAAAACAATATATTTCGCTTTGTGTTTCTATGGGGGTGCAAACTGTTGAAATCTTTACTTAATGTATACTAAATTGATCTTCTGTAAAAAAAAAAAAAAGAAGAAGAAATTATCAATTCCCAACTTGACTCTCACTGGGATTAAACATGACAATAGGTCTGATCTGATTTCATCATCATTTAAAAAATCATCTATTATTTTTCACTTTATGTTTGTGTGGGAGCAATCTGTTGAAATCTTTACTTAATGTATGCTAAACTGATCTTCTGTATATAAAGAGAATCAAAAGTGAATCCTCATGTGAATGGAAGGGGAGAGGGAGTGGGAAAGGGGAGGGATGTGGGTGGGAGAGACGATATGGGGGGGAAGCCATTGTAATCCATAAGCCATACTTTGGAAATTTATATTCATTAAATAAAAGTTAAAAAAAAAAAGAGAAAAAGAGTCTTAGATGCTTTCAACAAAAAAATAAATTTAGTATATAGGCAGGTTATCAAGAAACACTGTAATAATTCAGCCACATATTTTCGGTAATTATTTTTAAAAATAAAATTTTTTTATCCGAAAGGCAGAGTTATAGAGAGGCAGAGGCAGAGAGAGAGAGAAAAGTCTTCCATCCACTGGTTCACACCCTGAACGGATGCAACGGCCAGAGCTGGGCAGATCCAAAGCTAGGAGCCAGGAACTTCTCTTGGGTCTCCAATGGGGGTCCAGGGACCCAAGAAATTGGACCATCTTTTATTGTTTTCCCAGGCCAGAGCAGAGAGCTGGATCAGAAGTGGAGTAGCCGAGTCTTGACTGGCGTCCATATAGGATGATGACACTGCAAGCAGTGGCTTTATCAACTATGCGACAGGGCCAGCCCATTCAGTAAATATTTAAAGTTTTGTTAAAATATTTCTGAAAATACCGCCTATTCTTTCACTTCTTCACTTCAGAACTTGTTTGTTCCTTTTTTCTACAACTGATGCTTGCTTTACAACAGATCTGCCTTGGAAGTTGTGTTCAGATTGCAAAGAGAGAGTGCTCTGCTTCATCTTTCTCTTTGCAGGTTCACAAGATGGAGTCTAGCTGAGACTTCAGAGATCAGACCCTTGTATGTTCCACTTTTCAACAGGTTTCTGAGCAAATAGAGTGAAAGTCAAGTCCCCAGCCACAGTTGAGGCTTCAAATAAAGATGATTTAAAAATGCAACTTATGGTCTTATTAAAATATGTTTTTTTTTTTTTAAATCTGTCTCTTACAGCAGAATAAAAGAAAGATTTCTGAGGCAGGAAATGAGTGGGATGAAGAAGAGGGAGGGAGGGAGGAGAGACAAGACACAGGGCCAACACATACAGCCATGGGGAAAATTGCTCTACTGATTTTAAAATATGTTCATTTATTTCCTTCATTTGAGAGGTGGAGGGACAAAGACAGAAGAGAATTAAACAGAGTTTCAGAGATCTCCCGCCCATTGGTTCATTCCCCAAATGCATCTATCAATTGAGGCTGAGCCAGAAACTCAATCTGGGTCTCTCAGGTAGGGAACTTGAGTTGTAGGTCCAACACTATGCCCAGAGTATGCACTGTGGGTAGCTGAAGTCTGGGGTGAAGATGAGATTTGAACTCAGACACTCCAATGTGGGAAATGAGCTGAACTGGATTTTTAGCCATGGTTAGAGTCAGGTGTATTTTCCCAAAGATTTCAATGTGTCACAGAGATGAAAACTTGTGTTATCCTCACTGTATCTTTGTCCTTACTCATTCTGTATCTGAGGCATACTGTGTGCTCTCTCTGAAATAATAACTGAGACTTAGGACTTCTGCTTCCAAGATGAGTTTCAAGCTTTCTGGTAGTAGGCAGGGACCCCACCTGTCATTCGTGTGGTTCTCAAAACATTTGTACAGCTTAGGGTATGGAGATAAGTCCTTCAATTTTTTAATTGTCACAATCATATATATATAAGTCTTATAAAATATATATTTTGACTTTATCTTCATTCCTGTATTTTTATGCTTAAAACACATATTTTGATATGAAATAATTTGTATTATATTAGCTTCTCTAGAACCAGTTTAAGTCTTCATCTGTCAGTTTGTGAAGAAGTTCCCCAGAAATTGACTATTCTAATTCATATCTAATAATTCCACCTTAAGTAGAAGAAACACCTCACACTCTGTTCAATTTTTGCATCTAGTTCAGTCCAATGGAGTTTACTTTAAATACTGTAATATCTCAATCTGATCTCCAACTCCTGGATATTTTTTTCTTAATTGAAACTTAATCATCCTCTATCTATTTTTGTTGCTGTCTTTACCCATATACCTCTTCCTTTTTGCTTTTTCTCATCCTTTATTCCTGTTTTAGAATTTTCCTTTGTACTTTTTCATCTCTCTCATCCCAAGATCTTTCTTTTGCAAAACACCAAGCACTATTATATGTCCATGTGGTACAACATGTAAGTTTCCCCCTATTTGAATTAATTTATTATATTCGTAATAGCTTTCTCCCAAATAATTTTTTATCAGCTTAATTAAAAAAATAGTAATACAACCAACCAACAAACCCCTTAAGGTTTGGAGAAAATACTAACAAAGATTTTTTTAATAGGGAAAGTTTGATACAATCATTGGAAATATAACTTTGAAATATATGCACTAGCGCTTTATCTACTCAGAAAATAAAAAAAAATACTCAATTGCATGCTGAGTATTTAACTATGCAATAAAATTCATAAATGCCTGGTGGGATGGAATTTAAGTAAAAATAATTTTCAACATTAATTTGGAAAATATTGTACCTCATATGCTTTCTTTCAATGCCTCATTGCCAAACTAAGCCTTCTCTCAATTTTCTTAATGTTTCATAGTTTATATTTATATAAATTGATATTTATTTATTACTTTTAATTGTGGTCAAGGAAAACATAAGTGCACAACTCAGTAGTGTTAACTGTATTTATATTGCAGTACAACACCTCTCTAAAAGTTTTGCACTATGTAAAACTGACACTCTGTACTCATTGAATAAAAAACTCCTTAATTCCTTTCCCTTGCTTGGGTAACCATCATTCTTTCTTTTTTAAGTTTTACTACTTTAGGTAACACTATAAGGGCGGTCTTTAGAAGCTGGCTTCTTATACTTTGCATGATATTGTCAGTGTTTACATATGTTGCAGCATGTTACTCACAAATATTCCACTGTATTTATATACTTTGTTGACAAAGTCAATTCTTCTATCTATTGATATTTGGATTATTTCATCCCTGATTATAGTGGGTAATGTTGCAATGAATGTGAGTTTTCAAATATCTCTTTGAGATCCTGCTTTCGGTTCTTTAGGGTGTATATCCAGAAGTAGGATTTCTGGATCATACATTAATTATACTTTTTAAAAATATTTATTTATTTGAAAGGTAGAGTTATGGAAAGTCATGAAGAGATGAAGAGAGAGAGAGGGAAGAAAAAGAGAGAGAGAGAGAGAGAGAGATCTTACATTTGCTGGTTCATTCCCCAGATTGCTGCAATGACAAGAGCTGGGCCAGGAACTTTTTTCCTAGGTGCATTAGCATGGAGCTGCATTGAAAGCAGAGCAGCCAGGACTCAAATCAATGCCCATATGGGATGCTGGCATTATAGATGGAGGCTTAACCCACTATGCCACAGTGCCAGCCTCATATAATTCTGTTTTTGATTCTTTGAAGATTTACATACTGTTTTCCACAGCAACTACGACATTTTATTTTCCGACCTATAGTGCCAAAAGTTTTCCAATTTCTGTAGATTCTTACCAAAACCTACTATTTTCTGTGGATTTTTTGCAGTTATTGTGGCTTTAATTTGCATTTTTCTAATGATTAGTGATATTGAGAATCTTTTCATATATTTGCAAGTTGAAATTGAAATCTTTTGTCCATCTTTTAATACAACTTTTTTGTACTGTTGCTGATTTAAATGTTGTTGAGTTAAATGTTGTTAAATGGACTCATTATCTTAATTTGTTCTTACAATAACCCAAGTAGGCAGGTACTATTACATTCCCATTTCAAAGAAGAGAACATCGTGGCTTGGAAGCATTAAATTATTTGACTCAAATCGATGACTTCTTATGTATTAGCTCAGGGTTTGAACCCAAGATGTCTTACTCCCATTCGCTTTTTTTAAAAAACTATTATGCTGTATACTTCCCCCTTCAAATGCCAAGCATCACACATAATTATTTTTTAATCCCTCTTTCTCTTCTCTTCTTTCCCCTCTGCCTCTCTCCTTCCTCTTTATTCTTTTTCAAGATCCACATTTAAAATTTTTTAAACTTTTATTTAATAAATATAAATTTCCAAAGTACAGTTTATGGATTACAGTGGCTTTTCCCCCCCAATAACTTCCTTCCCATCCACAACCCTCCCATCTCCCGCTCCCTCTCCCATTCCATTCACATCAAGATTAATTTTCAATTATCTTTATATACAGAAGATCAATTTACTAAATATTAAGTAAAGATTTCAACAGCTTGCTCCCACACGGAAACATAAAATGAAAAATACTGTTTGAGTACTAGTTATAGCATTAAATCTCAATGTACAGCACACTAAGGACAGAGCTCCTACATGAGGAGTAAGTGCACAGTGACTCCTGTTGTTGACTTAACAAATTGACACTCTTGTTTAAGGTGTCAGTAATCTCCCTAGGCATTTGTCATGAGTTTCCAAGGCTATGGAAGCCTTTTGAGTTCACCAACTCTGATCTTATTTAGACAAGGTCATGGTCAAAGTGGAAGTTCTCTCCTCCCTTCAGAGAAAGGTACCTCCTTCTTTGATGGCCCATTCTTTCCACTGGGATCTCACTCACAGAGATCTTTCATTCAGTTGTTTTTTTCTCTTTTTTTTCCAGAGTATCTTGGCTTTCCATGTCAAAAATACTCTCATGGGCTCTTCAGCTGGATCTGCATGCCTTAAGGGCTGATTCTGAGGCCAGAGTGCTGTTTAGGACATCTGCCATTCTATGAGTCTGCTGTGTATCCTGCTTCCCATGTTGGATCATTCTCTCCTTCTTAATTCTATCAGTTAGTATTAGCAGACACTAGTCTTGTTTATGTGATTCCTTTGACTTTTAGACCTATCATTTTGATCAATTGTGAACCTATCATTATGATCACTGGGACTAGTGAGATGGCATTGGTACATGCCACCTTGATGGGATCATGCCAGGGTATTCCAATTTAATCCAATCCAATTCAATCACATTTAAAATTTTATATCATCTCTAATTTTTAAGTGAGCTGGCAGAATATTATCATCATAAATATAGTATTGATGACAACTAACAGAATATATTTTTCATTTTTGTTCTATTTCTAGTATTTTAGACATGCTTCATAGTCACAATCTGAGTTACATGTTATATGTTTGTTGTATCTGGAATCTCAAACCATTCAAGTTCAGATTCAATGAACAATATCGAGTATGTAAGATTCCAGGTCCTGTGCTGGGCATTCTACAACCAGTGTTTTATTTAAATCTCACACCAAACAGGAAAGAACTACAAACCAACAACTCATTCTTCTACTCCATAACAGTCTAATGCATATTAACACATTTAAAACATCAAAGACAAGCTTTGGCTGTTTTCAAATCCCCAACAATGCATCCCTTCTGTACATGTAGAAGTTCTAATACCCACGATGATGTTGTTTTGAAAGTTGGTGTCAGTGCATCATCCCACAGTTAAAATTTATATTGCAGAAGAAGCAAATATTATATCAGTAAAATATTTTAAAATGTGGAATTAAATAGCACATTGTAAGCAATATTCACAAAGTTTTAGAGCAACTTTTCTTAATACAGATTTTTATCCATCTCAAAATCAACCCACGTAAAGGAAGAAATGCTCTCAGAGGTATGATTGTGGAATATGTTTATTGTGCTCTCATGGGGAAGATGCCCCCTCTGAGAAATACTGGCTCACTGGATACACGTTTTACATACACACACACATTTGAAGGCCAACATTTCTGTGAGTCCCTCACAAAAAAACTCGGGTGGAGCTTTGGGCTGGTAACACAGCAGCTGGAGTGAAGAAGGGGAGCCAGATAGGGAAGACAGCCAGAATGAAAGGACTTGCAGGAGATCTTATCCTCCCTAATGATCCAGTCTTTGGGTGCTAAGAGTATACAAGACAGAGATTTCTTTTTTTTTTTTTCTTTTTTGACAGGCAGAGTGGACAGTGAGAGAGAGACAGAGAGAAAGGTCTTCCTTTTGCCGTTGGTTCACCCTCCAATGGGTGCCACGGCCGGCGCGCTGTGACCAGCGCTCCACGCTGATCCGAAGGCAGGAACCAAGTACTTATCCTGGTCTCCCATGGGGTGCAGGGCCCAAGCACCTGGGCCATCCTCCACTGCACTCCCAGGCCACAGCAGAGAGCTGGCCTGGAAAAGGGGCAACCAGGACAGAATCCGGCGCCCCGACTGGGACTAGAACCCGTTGTGCCGGCGCCACAAGGCGGAGGATTAGCTTATTGAGCCATGGTGCCGGCCCAAGACAGAGATTTCTAGAGAAATGAACGATCCAACAAGAGAATAAAAAATCTTCAAACTACAAATCAATCAGACAATGAGACTTGTTGCAATGCCTCAGTATGAGAAGTAGCAATTGTCTCTTCTACAAAAGCCCTGAAAGTGAAAGTGTTTTCCCTTTTAAGTTTTGCAAACTCTGAGGCAAGGCGATGACAGCCTCCTGTGGAATGGCCTTGGGATGATCAGATTTCAGCAGCTCCTTGAGCTGAAGGCAGGGCTCTCATCCCATGCCACCATGGAGGATTCTTTCTGTCACTGGCCTGTGTGCAAGCTTTACAGTATAACAACTTTCCTCCCTTTACCCTTCCAACTGATACTTCAGGCAACCAGAGAACCTCACCTCCTATAGGGACCTAATTCCAAATTCATCTCAAAGTGCTTATTTCACAATTGCAAGCCAGCACTGTCCCTGTAAATGCAACTTAATGTCCTCAGTACTAAAGCTTTAAAATCACCCAGCAGGAGCCAGTCTGTAAATGATCAATTCCAACATGTAGATACCACCAGCTTTGAAGCTTTTCTGTTATAACTTAATTTATTCAGAGGAATCTCAAATTTCAGCAGCCATATGTGAAAAGGAACACATATTTGGAAGAGAAAACCATTGAGAACCAGTTTTTCTAAAAATATTTATTTATTTAATTATTTGTTTATTTATAAGACAGAGAGGTGGGGGCAGGAGGAGAGAGAGAGAGAGAGAGATATTCCATCCACAGGTTGACTCCTCAAATGTCCTCAACAGCTTGGGCTGGGCCAGGCCAAACCCAGAAGCCAGGATCCTCATCTTGGTCTTCCATGTGGGTGGTTAGGATCCAAGTACTTGGACCACCTTTTACTGCTTTCCCAGGTACTTTAGAAGGAAGCGGGGTCAGAAGGGGAGCAGCCAGGATCTGTTCTGGGATGTTGGCATGACAAACTGCAGCTTAACCCACTGCACCATAACACCAGCCCCACTTTTATTTCATGCAATGCACGAATTCTGTTAAGGGGGTGGGGGTGGGGGGTAAGTAAAGTATGAAAAGAGAGCGGGAGAAAGGAATGTCAAAGAAAATGTGTTTTGCATGTCTGAATTAGATCTTTCAAGTCTCCTCATAATATTTCCCTGCTTCTAAAATTGTCCACAGTTGCCATCCAGAGTTACCACAATATATTAACTACAGAGATCCCTTCCATCTCAGGGTGAATGACCTAAACAGTTGCAATGATTCAGAACTACCAGCTAAGTCTTCTTTGGAAATCGTAACTCACAGGCAGGCGTCTCTGCAGCGCAGCGCAAATCCTCTGAGATGCTCAGTCTCTCCTGCTGAAACCTCATCTTCCACTTCTGCCTTTGGGTCATTTCCAAACAGCAGGGCACCAGACATGCTCTGCCTTACCAGGAGCCATACCTAAGTACAAGAGGATGGAGTTTCACCGTCGGCTCAAAGTGTTTTTACCTCTGAGACTTTACAGCAAGTCAGGACCTTGCAGTAATAGGATCGTTTGTTGTTTTAGAATTTTAATCAATCCATTGGGTTATCTAGTTATTTAAAACATAAAATAAGCACTACATTAAGATAAATTAACCCATTCATCTGTGCCATGCCAAAGGTAAAAAATAAAAATAAAACATTATCTAACTTCTTACTAACACCTTTTCTAAAAATTCAGGGTTTCTTATTTAGGGCTGAGGGCAGGAAATACATTTTCTGAAATTATTCCAATTCTGGTTGTGATACTGCTGTCTTTCTGTGAACTTTTACAAACCACTCAACGTTTGCCTTAGATGCCTGAGTTACCAGAGTTATTATCATCTTACGGTTACACATAAGGAGGTGGAAGCCTTCAGTATTTTGAATCAAAGTCACATTGTCATCATTGCACTCAGTGAGGGTGAGGGAAGTTGAGTAGTCGTCCCTATTTACTGAGTTTATCCCACTGACTGGCCCTGCCCATTCTTCCCAACTGGCTTGTCATGAAGAGCAAATAGCAACAGCGTTAATCCCCAGGATTTGGAAGGCAGTTGGGATTTTAAACTCTCTTTATCTTCAGACCTCTGCAAAAAGAGTGGAGAGTCTGCACTGTGGTCAGCAGGACAAGCTATTGTGACTCTCCACAATCAGGGTTTCCATCCAGAACAGAGGGCTCTTCTGGTTTGTTTTCTTCCTTCAGAAGTGAGAACTAGCACCATGCCATGGAAAATGTGAGAAGAAAGGGCTGGGAAGTGAGCCATGAACTGGGAAAAAGAAGAACCTGACTTACAGGCAACCACGAAAGCTCTGCTCATAAAGTACCCTTGTCTCCTGCACCAGCAGGGATTCTGTGAATTCCTGCTCCTGATTTAGGCTGGGTTAGAAAGGGAATGTGATGCCATTGCTGTGCTGATTATGGTACTCTCAAGTCAAAATCTGTATGGTGACTGAAGAAACTAGATGTTTGATAAATAGGAAATGTACTCATTAAGGGTCTCTAGAGTTCTCTTACGTTTTGTAGTTTATTGTATAATTGAAGGATGGACTCAACTGCCAACTAGCTTAACAATGTAAAAAATCACACTTAACATAACTAAAGAATTTTAGAAACTTCTAAATTGACTAGGAAAGCAACTATAGCCTATGACGTCTTTGAAAATATTTCCACTTACAATGTAAGATGATTTCATCATATTTTAACTTTTCTGTGGCATCTATAGTCACAAATTGTTAAGTGTTATCATACCCCAGGCTTAAGACCTTTTTGCTGTGTTTAAAATCTGTTAAATGTGATATTTCCCTACTTTGAAACATTTTTGTCACACCAAAAGCTAATATCTGTTAAACAGTTTTTTACTTGAATATTAAAATATGCAATTTGCTACCAGACTATTAACAGCACAAAAATCTACCCACTCTAAGTGGTTCTACAAATGATGCTCCTCCTTTTTTTAATGGTTGTAAATTGAAAGTCTTCCATTCTTTTGATCTGCCTTGCTGAAATCAACTTGTATCCGGGAATTGACAAGCTAAAGCTAGTCAAGGTAGGCAACAAAGTGACGTAACACAATCTCCTTTTAATTTCTTGCTGTTGTTCTCATTCACTCATTTTTGAGTGCTGGATTAAGATTTTCCTTTTCAAGAATCTGGGCAAATCCTCCAGGAGATAAGAACACAATGTCTTTGTGTTCATTTAGATTCATGAAAGATACTGGGGCAGAGTTTGGAAGATTATCAAGATTTCTGAATCCTATCACCATGTTCATTGAAAATGAGGAGAGGGTTCTTTGACTCCTTGTCCTAAGGCTCCAAATTGTTTCATCCTGTGCCTCCTTTTGGTTAATCATTAATATCTTCAGGAGCCCTGTAAAGTCTGAGACTTTGTAGCCATACAACAATCTACTTGAAGGAGATAGGACATGGATTTGATAACACTTTTCTTGGTTGGTTGAGTTTAAAAGAAGGTTATATTATTCTTACATGTAAAGGCAAATCGATGTCATCTAATGCAGAAATATATTTGGAGATGCCACAAATGAAAAATATTGAATAGTAGTCATGCCAATAAAACGTTCTGAATATTGTCTTATTTTTGAAAGAAGTAAGTGAATATTGAACACAAAAGAGGTTTCTCCTTTGTCCTGAACTATCTAGCTGTTTTTAGGAAATAGATACCAAGTTGAGATATGATATCAATTCATATGTATTTTTTTCTGTTGAGGCTTTCTAAATTTTATAAACTTAAAATTAACTGTACTACAGTGTTTTAAACTTCTATAGTAAAATGAAATTTTACATATAAAGTAAAACTTTTTTTTAATCTGGAGGAAATATAAAGCAAATAGAATAGAAAGACATTGGTATTCATGGTTTACTTCCCTTTTTACTGTATTTCTCTTCCTATAATAACATTTTCTAAGAAGTACCCATGCATAATTAATGGATAAACAGAAGGTGTTTTTCCTTAGGTTTCTCAGAAAATGCAGTTTTTTTATTTTTTATTTTTATTAATTTTTATTTTTTGACAGGCAGAGTGGATAGTGAGAGAAAGAGACAGAGAGAAAGGTCTTCCTTTGCCATTGGTTCACCCTCCAATGGCCACCGTGGCCAGAGCACTGCGGCCGGCGCACAGCGCTGATCCAATGGCAGGAGCCAGGTACTTATCCTGGTCTCCCATGGGGTGCAGGGCCCAAGCACTTGGGCCATCCTCCACTGCACTCCCTGGCCACAGCAGAGAGCTGGCCTGGAAGAGGGGCAACCGGGACAGAATCCAGTGCCCCGACCGGGACTAGAACCCGGTGTGCTGGTGCCACAAGGCGGAGGATTAACCTAGTGAGCTGTGGCGCCGGCTGAGAAAGTGCAGTTTTAAGATCTTGTACTATATGCAACATTCAAGTCTACACTGAAGGTACTTGAAACTTAGGAGAAAAACAAACTCAGGAGCAGCTATGCATCCATGTAGGCCAGCAAGTGCCAAGTGCATCCCATTTCTGGCACTGAAAGGCATCAACCTAAATTCCTGCACGTCCATTTTCCTAACCAGTACAGCAGTCATACTCCTAATTAGATCCTTAACAATTGTGAATGTGGTTCAAACATTTTCAAAGAAACAAGGATCAGCTAGTTCAGAACTATAAGGAGTATTCATTCGCTGTACTCTGAGACCTCATCAAAATGTACTGAATCAGTATTTCCAGGGATGTGTTCTGGAATCTGCATGTTTCACAAGTTCTCAGGTGATTTGGAACTACTGATCAAATGCATAGCCCGTTGTTTGATCTAACACCAGATCAATTGATTATGCTTGTTGAAAATAATATTTCATCACTGCTGTTAAATTTGATTTTCATAAATCTTTTCCTTGTGAATCTCATACCATCTCCTCATCTTTCCTTAAACTTCACTTTTCTCAAATGCTTTACCATGCTTCAGGAAGTTTAACTACCTTTTCTTAATTTACTGCATTTTATATTAACTTTATGTCTTCTCCATGAAATTAAGCTCTGTGATAGCAAGGACTTTGTTTATGTTGCTCATCTAGATATGCACAGTGTATAGTACATAGTAAGTATCTAGTCAGTATCTGTGACTGAATGCATGGATGTGAGTGTTAAGAAAAGATCTGGCTTTTGGTCCCCTTGTGCTTCTACTACAACAACAATACATCTCTTCATTTGAGGAAACACCATCAAACCATATCATAGGCTTTTTCTAATAACTAACAAAGGCTTTAAGGTGATAGGTATCATTTATGATCCTGGATATAAGTAGGAATAGGGCATACTTCTTGGCTCTTAGGGATTCAGAATCAAAAGTATAGCACTCGTGACCCAGTCCAGGTTCACCTCACCTAACTTCAGCACCTGATTCATGTTTTACTCTATATTATAACCCTGAGTGTTATTTCTGACGGCATTTCTGAGAGTATGAGTGTAGTTTTTGATATCCAGTCTCCCTGACACCAGTCACACACAGACAGAGCACAGCTCCAACAATCCAATCTAATGCTGAATGGCAGCACAAGGTCTCAGCACAGAGCACTCCACCTCCTACAACAGACACAATTTATTAATTACATAGATTTTAGTGATCATTTATTCAATGGGAAGAATTTTGTCACTACACTAGAAGAACAAATAATATAAGACAAGTTAACAAATGCAGAGTGGGTTTTTCTATGTTGTTTCATTTTATCTATAAAGTAGCCTTATGTTACAAATAAGAAAAACCTGGAGAGAGAATCACTGAAAAGCCACACTCAGTGCCTCTCCAGTTACCTTCTACCCTGTTCCATAATCGTACCTCGTTCTGCTAATTTCCTCCTCTTGGTCAATCCTAATCGCGCTTGCTCTTCCACCTCATTGACCTTGTTAGTCACCTGATGCTGATCGATACATATGAAATATGAGGCAGATTTCCGATTTTTGTTTTCACTCTTCACGACTCAGACCACTTGGTCTTAACCTGAAAACAACCCTGTCTTATACCTGGTCAGGGAAAACCACTAGATCTTCCAGTATGACCATTGCCAGACCCAGCTAACCTTGATCATGAGTTTTCTTTGGAAGTGGAGTCCAAGGTGCTGCTTGGAAAATGATTTTTTTTTTTTTTTACAAATGTAGACTTTTGAAATTGGCTTATCTTTGCTCTTCAGAAATCCTTTAACTTCTTGCTGATTCTCTGGTGAAACTGTCAACACATAACTAGGTCTTTCTACTTTCCCAGTTTCAGGTATCTTCATCTGCGTGTGAAAACGCTGCTTGGACTTAGTGTGTTTAATTTGGTACTCACATTCTTGCAGACCAATTTTCTTCTCCACACCCTTATTTCTTTCACAGGCAACACTATTCTGTACCCAAACTTGAAGTATCCTCAGTCAAGTTTTTCCTTCAACATACTCCAAATTCTCCCCAAGCGCCAATCTCATTTCTAAATCACCATTTCTAATGCCACCTTGTCTTTACATGGATACAAACCATGAATTTTAATATCTTTATTTATAAATGGAAAGGGTATATTCTAACACCATCACTCTTGGATAGAATGTGGAAATATTTGAGAAATAAATTAATGGAAGTCCTGAAATTATCTCAGGATCTCTTCATGAGTTTATATTATCTTTCTAAGACCTGAACTTATTTTTATTAATTTTTTATTTAGTAAATATAAATTTTCAAAGTACAGTTAATGGATTACAATGGCTCCCCCCCATAATTTCCCTCCCACTCACACCCCTCCCATCTCCCACTCCCTCTCCCATTCCATTAACATCAAGATTCATTTTCAATTATCTTTATATACAGAAGATCAATTCAGTATATATTAAGTAAAGATTTCATCAGTTTGCACCCACACAGAAACACAAAGTGTAACTTATTTTTATTAAAACTTTAAGTAAAGTCACATTCAAATACATATTATATCCCAATCTATTACTCTAAATTTTCTCCCCTTTTTTCTGTGTCTTTCTTACAGCTTTACTTTGTTTTATCCTGTTCAATTTGCTGTGTCATATGAAGAATTATTCCTCCAGAGTAGTTGAGAATCATCAAGGGAATTATGGTAAATATTGAGTCAAGATGCAACTTCTTTCTTTCCTTTTCTTTACTAGCAGTTATGGAAGTATGCATCACATCAAACCAGACTACACACAGTATTCTCCAAGAGCTTCCTATTTTGAGTTATTTATGCTCTGTAGAAAGGAGCAAGGAGACTTCCTGACTCTCCAGCATTCTGTCACCCATTCAAACTGCGGGTTTCTGAACAATCTTCCAATCACTGAAGACACATTGTGTGTGGGGATGGTGGTGGGGGATGGGTTGGTGTTTTTTTTTTTTTTTTTTTTTTTTTTTTTTTTTTTCCTCTCTCTCTTTCTGTTTTATTCCCAGAGACTGGTAAAAACCACACTGGCTCCAGAGTTTCGCCCTTGTGCCCCAGCGATAAAGGTCATCGGTAGCGTGGAGTCAGTTTTGGGTATCTCCCAATCAGAAACAAATAACAGTGCCTCCTTTGGGAATCCATTGAGACCATTGCAGACCTTCCAATGAACAGTTAAGCTTTGTAGTGTGCCTCCTTGAGAAACAGCTGTTTGTCTAACCTTTGAACTGACCGATACATTAATCTGAAGCATAATTTAGTTCTGTCTGAGCTCCTGGGTATGACATGAATAGCTGGCTCACTTGCATTCTACCAGTCTCCAAAATAACACTTTCTGTGCTTGTTTAAAAATAGTCATTTTTCCTTTCCCAATTTAATTATTTATGATTATTTGATAAGAGGAGGCCATAGCTGGTGTATGCTTCTTGAGCTCCTCTCCTGATAATTCTACCTCTGTCCACCCTCAATACTGCTGTTACTTCTTGATACTCCCAGGATCCTTCACGCAGCTCCTGCTGACCCTGGAGCTTCACTTCACACCAAATGTAAAGTTGTGCTCATGGAGAAAGGTTAAGAGGAGTCACATCTATATACAAGCTCTTCCTTGGGAACCAGTGTGGTGGTGGACCAACTTTATAGCTTTCTACAGGGAAGCCTCCTGTGGCGTCTCTTTTGCAAGTTGCAGGAGGTTTGTAGCACAAGAAGGGTCAGTGCACTAACTCCTTTATGAGAATGAGATCCCTATCTGTTCAGTAGAAAGAATGGGAGAGAAACCCTAGCAACTGGGAAGATACTTGGATAACAAATGTGTAATTCGAAGACTATAGTACCATTTTTCTATGATTTGAAGTAAAGGAAATGGTACAATCTAGAAAAAGCTTGCTAATTGAAATAGTTACAGCCAAAGAGAAAACAATAAAATCAAATTGTCATAAGTTAACAGAAACTCTAAGGATGCAATGGTACAAGAATTTATGCCTCTGTTTTAAAGGAATTCAGAGAACACGCCTTCCAGTCTGCACAACAGAGAAGCAGTTGATTTTGAAACACTCAAGAACTCACAAGCCCTGAATCCTAGAGGGTGATGAAAATTACTGTGACTATGATTTGGGAGCCCTTGAGCAGCCTGCCAAGGCTGATTTCATCTCTTTTGCTTACTATCTTGACATCCTAAGAACTGTTTTACTCTCGCCATAATGTCTATCTCATCTGAACAAAAGGAATTATTTTAATTCACATGTCTTATAGGAGTGCTGTGTTAAGAGGGGTGATATACATAAAAAACAGACAAGCAAATCTCAATAAATAACAACTGGTTGTTGTATACTTAAAAATTGCTAAGACAGCACATTTTAAATGTTCCCACAATAAATAATGATGAGAATGAGGAATGTTAGATATGTTGACAAGCTTGATTTAACCATTTCACAATGTATAGATAAATCAAAATACTCCTTTGCACATTGAAAAGATACACAATATTTTTAAAGATTTATTTTATTTATTTGAAAGATAAAGTTACAGAGAGGTAGAGACAGAAAGAGAGAAGTCTTCCATCTGCTGATTCACTCCCCAAATGTCCACAAAGGCTAGAGCTGAGCTGATCCAAACCCTGGAGCTTCTTCCAGGTTTCCTACATGGGTGCAGGGGCCCAAGGACTTGAGCTATCCTCCTATGCTTTTCCAGGCACATTAGCAGGGAGCTGGATGGGAAATGAAGCAGCTGGGACTCAAATCGGCACCCATATGAGATGCTGGCACTGCAGGCTGGGGCTTTAACCCACTGCATGACAGCACCGGCCCCTGAAAAAGATATTCAATTTTTCCAACTATACTCAGATATAACTTTTAGTGTAGAGACTAGATAGGAAGCAAAATAGCCTGTACCAGTAAAATGCCATGATCCTCATAAATTTTATGTGTCCATGTATCTACTATTTAATGCTTATAACAAAAGGGTTCACCAGTATTTGTATTGTACTGACTATTTTACACTACATTTTTAAAAGATTTATTTATTAATTTGAAAGGCAGAGTTACAGAGAAAGAGGGAAAGACAGACAGAGAGAGAGAGAGAGAGAGAGAATGATATTCGATCTGTTGGTTCATTCCCCAAATGGCCACAATGGCTGAAGCTGGGCTGATCCGAAGCCAGGATCCAGGATCTCCCACATGAATGCAGGGGCCCAAGTACTTCGGCCATCATCCTCTCCTTTCCCAAGCACATTATCAGGGAGCTAGATCAGAAGCAGAGCAACCCAGACTTGAACCAGCATCCGGATGGGATGCTGGCATTGCAGACAATAGTTTAACCTACTGTACCACAACAATGCCCCTGTACTACATTTTTTTTTTTGACAGGCAGAGTGGACAGTGAGAGAGAGAGACAGAGAGAAAGGTCTTCCTTTGCCGTTGGTTCACCCTCCAATGGCCGCCGTGGCCGGCGCACTGCAACCAGAGCACCGCGCTGATCCGAAGGCAGGAGCCAGGTGCTTCTCCTGGTCTCCCATGGGGTGCAGGGCCCAAGAACTTGGGCCATCCTCCACTGCACTCCCAGGCCACAGCAGAGAGCTGGCCTGGAAGAGGGGCAAGCGGGACAGAATCCGGCGCCCCGACCAGGACTAGAACCCGGTGTGCCAGCACCGCTAGGAGGAGGATTAGCCTATTGAGCCTCGGCGCCGGCCACCCTGTCCTACATATTAATACTTTCTTTTTATTCTTAAAAAATCTTTTTAGATAGGAGTTATTATAGAGTATTTTCATTTTTCAGATAAGGAACTTAATATTCGAAAGTTTAAATGAATTATTCAAGGTTAAAGTGATATTGCAAAGTTGTCTTCCATATTTTTGTTTTTATGATAAGTGCAATAACTTGGGTATATTTCTGAGAGGCTATATTGCTACAATGCATTTAATATAGGTGCACAAAACACATATACAAAGAATGTCTACTTGTCAATATAAAAGACCTTGTCCCTGTGCACATGTGAGTTTTACTTTCTGAATCTCTATGTTTTTATTTTTAGCAGCAAGCAATGCTATTAGATATTTTAACTGCCTTGCTATCTTCGTAGTGTAAGACCTTTGCTCACCTCCTAGTATTTACATCACTTCCAACCTGAGTCTCACAATTTGCCCTTGTCTTCTCTTTTCTTTTTTGACAAACACCTGATTTAGAAAATTTCCCCCATCTCACAGTTAATAAATAACAATACTGGAAATATGAATCCATGCTATTGATTTAGCGTAAGTTTTTTTCTGAGAAATTTTTCTTTAATTTTTTTATTATTTTACTGTTTTGTTCATGAAACTTATCCTTTCACATAGATATATTGCTTTTAAGAATCTGCCATGAAAATGTACCTCCAATAATAGGGATAACTTTGCACATGATATTTTTTGTGACACTGTTATTGTAATAGAAATATTTGAAACAACACAGATCTATAAATATACATGTCTATGTGTGTGTATTTGTGTGTGTGTCATATTCTAAGTCTTAAAAAAATTCGTGGAAAATGTGTATTATCAGGCCAGTGCTGTGGCTCAGTAGGCTAATCCTCCACCTGTGGCACTGGCACACCAGGTTCTAGTATCGGTTGGGGCGCTGGATTCTGTCCCGGTTGCCCCTCTTCCAGTCCAGCTGTCTGCTATGGCCCAGTAGTGCAGTGGAGAATGGCCCAAATCCTTGGGCCTTGCACCTGCATGGGAGACCAGGAGAAGCACCTGGCTCCTTGCTTCGGATGAGTGCAGTTCGTCGGCTGCAGTGCGCCAGCCACAGCAGCCATTGGAGGGTGAAACAACGGTAAAGGAAGACCTTCCTTTCTGTCTCTCTCACTCACTGTCCGCTCTGCCTGTCAAAAAAAAAATGTGTATTATCTTTTAATTCCATTCATTCATGTACATTTTGAAATACATATATATGTCTGTGTGTACACAGATAGACAAAATGTTTATTTTTGTGCATATATGTATACAAAATACTGTGTACTCAGGAAGAAAGAAGGATGTGTGTGTTCTCTGTGACAATTGTGTGAAAATGGAATGCAGAGGATAGGAAAGAGAATAATACGGATTCAATACATGTCCATATTGTTTTTGTAATGTTTAATACTTGAATGATTTTTCTATTTCAGAAGATGAAATTTACTTAGATGATGAATTAAAGCCTTAAAACAGAATTCTTTGATAATTACATATTTATCAGATTAACAACGGAAACAGAAAAAGCAACTAAATCTAGCACAAAACACATTACTCCTGCTGAACACCTTCAGTGGAACATATTTGAAGAGCAAACATATAGAACAAGTAAAGGAAAAACTTTCCTCACCAGGTTTACAATTGATAGTGTTCAAGAAGTAGAATTTCCAAAAGCTTTGTGTGTGCATTATAGAATTGAACACACAAATAAGAAAATATGTTGATGGTGTTGTGATAATTATTTTTCTCCTATAGAAAAATGAAGATTATAAATATGAAACAGGGAAAACTAAAAAGCACTCTAAACCATTAACAATAACAAAAACAAACACAAGATGGAAGCAATCTAACTGAACAGCATTGTAGGTATACAGCTGAGAACTACAGTTATATCAAACATGAGAAATTTCTCAGTGAATTGATGTTGTTTTCAATAGAACAAATCCTCATTAATTGGCAATGTTAAAATAAATTGGCCTGTACATATCTAAAGGTTAAAGACCAAGAGATGGACAATTCTAAATTAAAGGAATCTAAATTAAGACATGACAACTAAGTACAATGAATATTTTTTGTTGCACTATGGATAATCTTGGACCTGAACAACTATAAAAGACATTATTCCAAGAAGTCTGCCTATGACGATGTTTTGCACAGTTTCCTCAATGTTCCCTGAGAATTTGATGGTGTCAGGTTACAGATTTAGGTCTTTGATCATTTTGAGTGTGTTTTTGTGTGAGGTGTTAGTTAATGAGTCTAGTTTCATACTTTTGCAAGAGGAGATCCAGTTTTCCCAGAACCATTTGATGAAGATAATTTCCTTGCTCAAGAGATAAATTTTAGCCTTTTGTCAAACACCAGTTGGTTGTAGATGCATGAATTGATTTCTGGAGTTTCTATTCTGTTCCATTTATCTATATGTCAGTTTTTGTGCCAGTTCCAGGCTGTTTTGATTGTAACTGCCTTGTAGTGTGTCTTGAAATCAGGTATTGCGGGTGCCTCCGACATCTTTTTTGTTGTGTAAGACTGCTTTAGCAATTCAGGGTCTCTTTTGTCTCCATATGAATTTTAGTATCATTTTTTTCTAGATCTGAGAAGAATGCTGTTAGTATTTTGATTACAATTGCATTGAATCTATAAATTACTTTTGGTAGTATGGACATTTTGATGATGTTGATTCTTCCAATCTGTGCACATGGAAGATTTTTTCCATTTTTTAATGCCTTCTTCTATTTCTTTCTTTAGTGTTTTGTAATTTTTATCATAGAGATCTTTGACATCCTTGGCTAAATTTATTCCAAGGTATTTAATTCTTTGGAGGTATTGTGAATGGGACAGCTCCTAAAAGGTCTGTCTCAGCCATGACATTGTCTGTGTATACAAGGGCTCCTGATTTTTCTGTGTTGATTTTATATTCTACCACTTTAGCAAAATCTTTTATGAGTTCCAATAGCCTCTTGATGGAGTCTTTTGGAATACACACACACACACATATATATATAATCATGTCATCTCTAAATAGCAATAGCTTGATTTTTCTCCTTTCTGATTTGTATCCCTTTGCTTTCTTTTTCTTGCCTAGTGGCTCTCGTTAAAACTTACAAGACCACATTAAATAGCAATGGTGAGAGTGAGAATCCTTATTTGGTTCCTGATATTAGGGAGAATGCTTCCAGCTTTGCTCTATTCAATAGGATGCTGGATGTGGATTTGTCATAAATTGTCTTGATTGTGTTGAGAAATGTTCCTTCTATACCCAATTTGCTTAAGGTTTGCATCATGAAAGAATGTTGTATTTTATCAAAAGCTTTCTCTTCATCTATTGAGAAAACTATATGGCTTTGTTCTTCAGCTTGATGTTTCAGTTTGATTGCGAGTGTTGAACCATCCCTGCATACCAGGGATAAATTCCACATGGTCTGGGTGAATGATCTTTTTGATATATTTTTGGGTTTTATTAGCTAATATTTTTTGAGGATTTTTGTATCTATGTTCATCAGGGTTATTGGTCTATAGATCTCTTTCTCTGTTGTATCTTTTTCTGGCTTGGGAAATAAGGTGATACAGGCTTCATAAAGGGAGTTTGGAAGTATTCTCTCCCTTAATTGTTTTGAATAGCTTTAGAATAATGGGAATTAATTCTTCTTTAAAAGTCTTGTAGAATTCAGCAGTGAAGGCATCAGGCCCTGGGCTTTTATTTGTTGGGAAGGTCTTTATTACCGATTCAATTTCTTTCTTGGTTATTGGTCTGTTTAGGTTTTCTATATCTTCATGACTCGGTTTTGGTAGATTGCATGTGTCCATGAATTTATCCATTTCTTCTAGGTTTCACAACCTATTGTCATACAGCTCTTTGTAGTAATTCTTGATGATTCTTTTTACTTCTGTGGTATCTGTTGTTACATTTCCTTTTCCATCTCTGATCTTATTGATTTTGGATTTCTGCCTCTTTTTTTTTTTTTTTTTTGGTTACTAGGGTCAATAGTGTATCAATTATATTTATTTTTTCATAAAACCAGTTCTTCATTTCACTGATATTTCATAATTTTTTTGTTTCAATTTTGTAGATTTCTTCTCTAATTTTATTATTTCTTCCCTCCTACTAATTTTATGTTTGGTTTGTTGTTGTTTTTCTAGGTCCTTGAGATGCATTGAAAACTTGTTTATTCAGTACCTTTACAATTTCTTCATGTAGGCACTGTTTGCTATAAACTTCCCTCTTAACATTATTTTTACTGTATCCCATAAGTTTTGATGTGATGTATTGTCATCCTCATTTGTTTCCAGAAATTTTTGGATTTCTCTTTTGATTTCTTCTATGACCCACTGTTCATTCAGGAACATGTTGTTCAGTCTCCATGTGTTTCCATATGACCTAGTAATTCTTTACTTGTTGGTTTCCAGTTAGATTCTATTGTGCTCAAAGAAGAGTCATGTTATGATTTTCAAAGCAAAAGTTGACACATGGGATTACATCAAGCTGAGAAGCTTCTGCACCACAAAGGAATACTCGCCAAAGCGAAGAGGCAACCAACACAATGGGAGAAAATATTTGAAAACTATGCAACTGAAAAAAGATTAACATTTAGAATCTATAAAGAGCTCAAGAAATCAACAACAAAACAAAAAATCCAGTTAAGAAATGGGCAAAGTACTTTAACAGTCATTTTTCAAGAGAGGAAATTCAAATGCTCAGGATCACTAGCCATAAGGGAAATGCAAATCAAAACCATGGTGAAGTTTCATCTCATTCCAGTTAGAATGGCTCTCATGCCAAAATCAACAAGAAACAATGCTGGTGAGGATGTGGGAAAAAGGTACCCTGGTCCATTGTTGGTCGGAATGTAAACTGGTGTAGCCACTATGGAAGACAGTATAGAGATACCTCAGAAATCTAAATACAGACCTACCATATGATCCAGCCATCCTACTCCTGGGAATTTACTCAAACCAAAAGAAATCAGCATATGAAAGAGTTATCTGTACCCCCATTTTCATTGGAGCACAATTCACAATAGCTAAGATATGGAATCACCCCAGATATCCATCAAATGTTGGCTGGATAAAGAATTTATGGTGTATATATACACTATGGAGTACTACTCTGCTGTAAAAAAAAAAAATGAAACTGTTTTGCAACAAGATGGACACAACTGGAAATCATTATACAACTGGAAATCATTATACTTAGTGAAATAAGCCAGTCTCAAAAAGACAGATATCATATGTTTTCCCTGATCTGAGGTAACTAATAGAGTACATGGAATGTAATGTATTGGAGTGAAATAGACATTTTGAGATTCAACAATTGTTTATAGCCCTTGTCTCTTACATTGAAAAAGTGTTTTTTTCTTCATACTATTTGTTGAACTCTTACTTAGTGTAGGCTTGACTATATAATCACTAAATAAACTGAAAATTGATCTTTGAAAAGCTTAAGAGTGGGAATGTGGGAGGGAGGAGGAAGAGGGTTGGAGCTGGGCAGGAGAGTGTGAGTAGGAGTATCACCATGTTCCTAAATCTATATATATGAAAAATGAAATATGTATAACTTAAATAAACTTTTAAAAAAGACATTATTACACCACAAGGTAGGCTTGACCTCTAACTGTATAATATATAGGTTTACAATGATTGCAGTATTTTTCTCTGAAGGAGAACATCGTTATTTTCAGGAAATTTAATGCATAAGTAGTTAACAATGAACTGTCATAGAGTATGCAAGAAATCTGCAAAAGCTTTAGAGAAGGAATATATGTGGAGATAGATGATCAATAAATCTATAGAGCAAAAAATAAAAATAGTATAGATACCACTAATGATTTTGACTTCAGTTATTCAAAATACCATGTTCATTATACAACTTTATAATTTTTTATGAATATTTAAAATTGTTCAAAATAAAAATTGGTTGAGAGGCAAAAATTGTTATATTAGCCCCTCAAATTTGAATGACAGCCAATACAAAATTCTCAGAAAATCATAATGCCAAAGTTTCCCCTGAGCACTTTGGAAAAATTACCCCAATGTTTTGCTGATGCTAAAATCACAGTCAAACTAATTGGTATTTTCTTTTTAAAAAATAGGAAATCTGTCTCCAAGTTTCAAGATTTTTCTTTTTGCTTTTGAAGTTCTACTTTCATTCTGTTCTTAACAGTTGTGTACTATTTTACATTCATCTTGTTTAGAGTTTGGTAAAGGCTTAAATCTGTGCATTTATTTCTTATTTTAGATCTGGAAAAGAAAGGTTATTTGTCTTAAAACAATCTGTATATAAATATACCTTTTCTCTTTGGCTGTGCCTAGTCGATTGTTTAATAGATACTTCAAGCAGTTCTATTTTAAAGGCTTTTTAAATACTTTTATTAATTTAGATTTGATTCTACTGAAACTCCCTAAAAACTTCCTTTTGTGTGATCTACATGTGACACAAAACAGAACTCTTTACAGGAGTCTCTTCTGTGTAATCTAATATTTTTTTTATTTGCTTCATCTTTGACAGGAGAAATGCATCAGTAGCTGATGAATTCTTATATTCATTTTTTGATGTATGGTATATTTACTTATATACATGATCTGACTGGATCCCACACCAGCTTGAGCTTCCCATTTCATTTTTTTACGATTTATTTATTTATTTGAAAGGCAGAGTTATAGAGAGGCAGAGAAGCAGAGAGAGAGAGAGAGAGAGAGATTTTCCATCCACTAGTTCACTCCCCAAATGGCCACGATGGCCGGAGCTGGGTCAGTTCGAAGCGACGAGCCAAGAGCTTCCTCTGGGTCTCCCATGTGGATGCAGGAGCCTAAGGACTTGGGCCATCTTCTACTGCTTTCTCAGGCTGTAGCAGAGATCTGGATCAGAAATGGAGTTGCTGGGACTAGAACTGGCACCCATAGGCGATGCCGGCACTACAGGCAGTGGCTTCACCTGCTATGCCACAATGCCAGCCCCTGGTTTCTCTCTTTTAAGGGTGACTCCTTTCTACCCAGGACCTCAGGTAGGCCAGAAGTTTTCTTTGCAGTTTTCCCCAAATGGGAAGAGTTGTTTAGTTCCTGTTGGAGAGACAGTTCAACACATTGTGACTCCCTGCTTTCTGCAAGTCATTCAGTTATAGATTCCCATACACACAGGACCTTAGATCCTGACTGTCATTTTCAAAGGCTGTAGCAAGCCATCCTCCAAGTAGCATAATGAGTTATATTTGGAAAGCAAATGCTCAGGAAATGACCATATGAAAAATGGAATAATAAAACCTATAGAAAAAGTAAAAGGTGAAATAAATAAAGAGAACATATTTTTAAACAGAGTTCCACATAGAGCAGGAATGTGGTGCATGTGTATAATTTTGTCATTTATACACAAAATTTTATATCCTTTTCTGTACTGCTACTTGAGGGAAGTGAACAGATTGTTTATCATATTAAAATTCTATTTTCACCTTAAAGGGCATATTAGAGATATGATGCCCTTCCTCTTGTCCAATGACTTAATATTTTCTCCATTGATGAGGCTGATGTGGAATTTTCCATGTGAACAGGCATCCTGCATCCCTGGCCATAATGTGTGGAGGGTCTGTAAAGCTGGAGGGTTGGCACTTGAATGGTCTCTCCCTGAAGTTCTTTAAAATTGCTCTTGGTAAAAGGAACAAAACTCTCTCTGCAGCTGAAGCTGTTAGAAATCTAAGCCATTCACAAAGGACTGGAGAATGAGAAATCATGAGAAAGTGAGTGTATGGAGAAAGGGAAAAGAAAAAAGAATCCAAGGATCCTCTTGGCATCCCATGTGTGCATGAAGGTGTCATCTTCAAAATTGTGTAGTCCAGCCTGCCTGCCTCAGCACATCGCGTGGATTGGTGATGGGCACCCAACTTAGCTCTTTCACAAATCCTGACCCACAAATCATGTGATAAAACACAGTTTTAAGCCACCAAGACCTGGGTTAATTTTTTACACAACAATAAGTGGATGGACAACTTAACAAAAAGGAACCACTATGCAAGATGTATTTAAAACACATAGATATACCACACTCCTGAATTCTACTTTTGTACGAAAATCAACATGACAGAGGTGTTACATATTCTAGTCTGGTGATATTTGCCCAAAGAAGTTCACTTAGCAGAGTGACAAATGAAGACATGTTTCATCTCATCACAGACTGACAAGCCTCTGAAATTCTGAGAATACCACACCTGGATGCTGAAATTCAGTGTCAGGCATCTAAGCCCCAGACAGTTTGGAAGAAGTTCAGAGAAGAGTAATCCCAACTCTGACCCACACCTCCCCCAATTAAGAAATAAAATAAAATAAAATAAAGACAGAAACCGAACAACAGTCTACCCCACACATAAAACCACAGTGATTAAAGGAGGAATATCTGGCTGGAGATCAAAGATAAAGCATGTAACTAACTACATGAAAATGTACCTTGGGGCCAGCAACTCGTAACTACAGGAAAGGTATGATCTGATGCTACAAATATTTGGAAGTCACTTTGCACCAGTAATAGAACAATGTTTTATGAGGTGTTACTAATAAAGCAAAAAAATTTTCTTCCAACGCATTCTTTCTTTCTCATTTTTCCAAGCCTACACTGGCAAACTTGGAATCAAAATCTTCATGAACGAAAATAAGTTATGTTCATATTTTTCTTGTCTATAACTACTATTGCAACCATGAAGCACTTACTTATCACTACTAAAAGGACCAAACATTTCAATGGTTAATCCTATTGTAAGCATGCATATTTAAAAACTTACAGAAATGCATATATGTTAGCATGCACATAAGTAGGTGTTTTAGTCTTTCTCTTTTCATCTCTTTCCTATTTTTTCAGTTTTGACTATCTGTATAGTCGCAAATGTAATGGAATAACAGTATAAAGCACATTTTATAAGTTTTATTTTGAATGCATCTATAAAAACTAGATTGAAATCACTTTTTAAAAGATTAATCTATTTATATGAAAGTAAGAGTTATAGAGAGGCAGAAGCAAAGATAGAGAGAGAGGCCGGTGCTCCGGCTCACTAGGCTAATCCTCCGCCTGCTGCTCCGGCACTCTGGGTTCTAGTCCTGGTTGGGGTGCCGGATTCTGTCCCGGTTGCTCCTCTTCCAGTCCAGCTCTCTGCTGTGGCCAGGGAGTGCAGTGGAGGATGGCCCAAGTGCTTGGGCCCTGCACCCGCATGGGAGACCAGGATAAGCACCTGGCTCCTGGCTTCGGATCAGCGCAGTGCACCGGCAGTAGCAGCCATTTTGGGGGTGAACCAACGGAAGGAAGACCTTTCTCTCTGTCTCTCCCTCTCACTGTCTAACTCTGCCTGTCAAGAAAGAAAAAAAGGTAGAGAGAGAAAGAGTTCTTCCATCTGCTGATTCATACTTCGAATGGCTGAAACATCCAGGGCTGGGCCAGGCCAAAGCCAAGAGGCAGGAGTTTCATCTGGGTCTTGCATCTGAGTGTAGGGGCCCAAGCACTTGGGCCATTCTCCACTGCAGCCTGGATTCAAACCTGTGTCCATAAGGGATGCTAGTGCTGCAGGTGGCAGCATTACCTGCCATATTTAGCATATATTTAGGTACTGTCCTAGGATTTAACGAGACAAAGCAAAATGCAATGCTTGTCTCTGATCAGTTACTATTTTATTACAGGAAAATATACGTTATAACAATTATTGATTTTATGGGATAAGTGCTCTGATGGAAATATGTGTAAGGAAAATAGACATGTTGGCACAGCAGGTCAAGCCACTGTTTGCGATGTCTGCATCCCATATCCAAGTGCCTTGGATCAAGTCCCACCTACATTTCCAATTCAGTTTCCTGCTAATGCAAATCCTGGGAGATAGGAGATGATGGCTCAAGTACTCTACCACCCACCTGGAAGACTTGGATGGAGCCACCAGTTCCTGCCTTTGACCTGGCCTAACCCAGGCTACTGTAGACATTTGGGGAGTGAACCTGAGTGTGAAGCACTAGCTCTCTCTCTCTTCCTCCCTCCTCTATGGATTTCAAATGAAAACATTTAAAATGAAATAAATATAAATAAACACATGTAAAAGAAAATGGAGATTGATGGAACAGGACTCAAGTATCTGAGGATATCCATTGGTTAGGTCTTGAACAATGATTTTTGTGTTAAAAACAAAGATGTAAACTATCATACAAGGTATATCTCAGTTGAGATGCTGTAGTCAAAATGTTTTAGAAGATGTGAAGCAACATAAAATTATTCACTATATTTTGTTATAATCTGGATGTCAGAAAAGGTGGCCAGCCCTCTCAAATTTTAATTAAATTGATATGGATTCCCCTTGAATGCTATGTTCCCTGATATCTCTCCTGAAATCTGGGGGCAGCCTGAGGACTTAAGCATTTCCCTATGAGCACTATACTGAAGGCTCCTCTTGAAGACAGTCATTTTAGAGATCAACACCCTCTTACTGTGTGTGCTGATCTCTGAAAGGTTGCCTATAGAGTGAAATGTAGTCCTTTTCCCTCAATTTTCACACACACACACACACACACACACCCCATACCTACAATTTCCTTATGAATTTGTTACGTTTTTATAGAAGGGTGAAGGAAAAATTTTATTTATGTCATGACAACACCAACAATCTAATTAAAGGCCAACTCAATTCTTGCTTAGCTTAATTTTCCATAGAACCCTGCCTCTCCCAAACTTTTCTTCACCATGCTTTTTCCTGACTATGCTGTTGCCTCATGTGACCACAAATAAATTCACAAAAATCTTTTTTTAAATTGTGCAGAGAAATTCATCCACCCGCTAAATTTACATCAACCTGTATTTCTACATACTTAGAAATTCCTTAAAGTAGCTTGCTAAAGTGTGGCTCAGCTTTGAATTTCTGCTTTATTTAACAGCCTCTGCAAGGAGTTCAAGTAGATTAGGTGAATTATAGTCACCTTCCTAAGAATCTAGTGACTATTTAGTTTGGATTTAAACAGCATTTTCATTTTTCTGTGAATCTGGACAAGGTTTAGTGTTTGAAGTGCTTAGTTTGCAGGCATTGGAATCAACATTAAGGGCCAGGGGAAGATTGGAACGTGGGCGAATTCACTGACTTGACAGCTTTAGCCTACTGGTTCTCAATGGTGGACAATTTTACCCCACTTTGGGTGAAATTTTCGTTATCATGACCCAGGTGGGGCTGTTTAGTTGTGATTAGCATCTAGTGGGTACAAGGCAGGAATGATGTCAAACATGGGATAGACCCCAGAGCAGATATACAGCTCAAAATGTCAATAGTAACAAGCTTGAGAAACCCTGGCGTGTCTAATCCGTAAGAGTAGCTCTGGAAGTAAAATGTCCCTTACTGAGCCAAAATGACTGGGCCCTACAAATCCTGTCAGCATCAGCAAGGAAGCTCTCTGCCTGTTCCCACGGCCATCCCTGTAGAGGGTAACAGCTGAAGGCTTCCCGGTGACCTCATTCCAAAAACTTGGAACAATGGCTCCTTCGTTGAAAAGAGAAAAAAGGAGCATATCTCCCTATGTGTCCATGTTATAGCTTCATGAAGCAGTGTAGAGAATATAGCTGCCCTCTCCCTCTCTCCCTACCTCCCTCCCCCTCCTTCCCTCCCTCCTTTCTCCCTTCCTCCTCCTTCCCTCCCTCCCTCCCTCCCTTCCTTCCTTCCTTCCTTCCTTCCTTCCTTCCTTCCTTCCTTCCTTCCTTCTTTCCTTTTCTTCCTGTCTTATTGCACTGGCTGTAAGCTACAAGGAATGGAAGTATGAAAGTGCACATCTTTGAGTTGCTTGTGATCTTAAGGAAGAAATATTTGGTTAGTCTTAAGTGTGCCGGTTGCTGTAAGTTTATGACAGCTTCTTAGTTGGATAAGGAGCCTATAGGTGGGCAGCAGATCATAGAATACCTTGTTGTCCTCCTAAAATGAACACAAGATTCAGTTTAGCTGCATTTAAAAGAAGCAAGAGGAAACTAGAGCTGGCACAAAGAGTAGAAACAGATTTTATTCAGCTAAAGAAAAGATGAAAATCAAGTAAAAAGGAAAATGACTCAGGCACTTTGGACACAGTGAGTACTGTGGCTGTAGACCATGAAGGGAACGTTGCTACTGCTGTCTCTAGTGGAGGCTTGGTCTGGAATATCCAGGGAGAGTTGCACTGGCTGCTCTTTATGGATGTGGCTGCTGGGCGGAAAATACTGGCGTTCATAATCTCTACTGCACAGCTGTGAGTAGCTCAGGATGTGTGGAGCATCTCGTGCGCACCATACTGGCTAGAGAATGTTGACACGCTTTACAAGCTGAAGATGCTCACCAAGCTCTGTTGGAGACTATGCAAAACAAGTTTATCAGTTCACCTTTCCTTGCCAATGAAGACAGTGTGCTTGGTGGAGTGATTGCTCGCCGATCATACAGATGTTCTGCAGAGGCTGACTCGTCTGCATATATTTCTTCTTTTTTATCCTGGACCCCACCCCACAGACCCTGAGAAGTTCAGAGATTCCTGCCTTGGTGTGACCAGTAGGAAACATGGAGTTTCTTGGAGCCACACGACAGAAAGCATGTGCTTTGGAACTATGTCAGCCCAGGGTGGGAAGGCCAAGATTCATATTTCAAGTCTTCCTCCCGGTGAGGGTGGCAAGATAGTCAGTGACCATCAAAGGTGGGATTTGCCGCCTGGAAAGCCCAGTGAGCTGACAGTTCAGGCTAAAAAGGAAGCAACTGAAAGCTGTTCCAGAACCTGAGCTTTTGGGGGTTTTTAACTGAAGTTGGGTGTTTTATATTCTTATATATATATATATATATATATATATATATATATATATATAATTCTGACAGCAACCTCGTGTACCGCTCGAGACACAAGTGCTAGTTCATGCTTAGTGTTATGTGGGCCTCTGGCAGTTGAGTGGGAATGGTGTGTGTGTGTGTGTGTGTGTGTGTGTAGTGCTTGTATTTGCTTCTACCCTGATGAAATAGAAATTCTCCATTGTGTAACCTAAGACCAGGAATGATCACATCGTCTTACAAAATATGTGCTTTAACTGCTTACAAGGAAAATCTAAAGTTGAAGAAAACTTTTTATTTCATAAAGAAGTACCAACTGTCTTTGATGTTATGTGTCTGAATTGAAGAGTAAACCTACTTGTTTAAATGATTTGACAGTGGTAGTGCTCCATTTAAAAGCAATGATAAATAATAAGGAGTTTTTATTTGTTAACTTGTTTAAGTGGAGCCAGTGGTAACTTAAACTGTTCTTCTCATCCCTCATATGGGGCATTTTTCTTTAACAAAGAATAGTTTCAGTGAAACAATCTAGCAGAGAATTAAGCTCAGAACATTTTAAAATAATTGTCTTATTGATAAAGTTTGTACTTCCTTCCTCAAGTTTTTCTAAGCTTAAATATTGCATAGTTATGAGCTGTATGTACTATATTATGAATGATTATGTAAAGAGAACATACAGTAATGCACAGTCTTTAATTTGTGTATAATGGAATGCTATTTATAATGTAACACTATAAATAAGAAAGCAAATTTTATGAGAAAATTCAATATTAACTTTGTTTCTTGTTTAAATATATTATTAAGATAAAGGCACAAAAATAAAAGAAGCATATTACTGGGAAAAAATAGAGAATATAGCATGGTGCTTTACTAGGTTATTGAGGATAAAGAGAAATCCATGCAAACCTGGCAGGTCAATGTAAATACTTGAGAGATTTCCATCTCTGGTCAATTTGATGATGAATTTGATGACCACAATTAACATTTCTTTCACATAATTGAAAGCAAAATAGAATTTTCTGATTTTTAAGCCTCAGAATGTAAGAAGTAAAAGAGACCTCAGTGGTTACCCCGTTCAAGTTTGCATGCAGTCTGCATATGTAGCTATACATCCATGATACCTCCAACAAATTATCACCTCCTTAATTATCTACAGTAAAATGCAGTCTGCTACTCAAGTGGTAATTCATTCTAGTTTAAGAGATAGTTAATTGTTTTCCCTCTTTATTTTGAGCCTACTTTTTTTCTTCCTACAACTTTGTCCTCTTACTCATAATTATGTCTTATGGGCAATCATTTTCTATACAAATATTACTCAGAGCTATTTGGTGTGGATGTGATTTTTCTATATCAATAAAATATCTTTCAACCTAATACATTTTTCCTGAAACCTATGTACTACCTAAAACAAAAACTGGTTTCTGTTCATACTGCTAGTTACTATGAACACTAAGATAATTTGCATTTGCACTCTTCAATATCTCTTCATTTTCTTTTAATGAAACAATTTTGCCTTATTGTTCAGAAGAAAAATCCAAAGCAATGTTTTCTTTGACAGGACAAATCACAGAATGAAAATCCAACAAAGCTTTCTCATTACATAGCTATTATCATAAACTAATGTTCAGCTTGATTATGGAAAAATGTTAATCACTACCTGCATTTTTGTGGTGTCAATATCAAGAAAATAATGTCTGAAAATAAGAAAAAGCATGAAAATTTTTGTTTTCTTATTATTTTATTAGGGCAATTTTTAAATTGCCCTTGAATATGTTAGTTATTTCTCCTTATATTTTAAATAGTTGCAGCCCCGAGTGCAGAAATGATGTTTAATGTAATGAGGTTTCTCTTTCTAGAATGCAGCCTTGTTATAAAAATATGAATGATAGTCACAATGAATAGAATATGTTAATAATTACTCAGAGTAGTTAATTCTAAGTTTAATAATTAACATAAAATTGCAGAAAGGAACATGTAATCATGTGTCATGTGTATATAGTAAAGTGGCATTGCATAATCAGTCTAGAGGAAGTTAATGAGTGCCCATTTGAAATTCCTACTCATTTATGTTTATGCTTATTAGTATATAATAATTAATAAAGTAATCAGTGATAAGAAAATGGAGTAAGTGAATAGTTCCCCATATGTAAACCCCCAGTGATGACATTTTCTTTGAGAGAATGATTCTTACTTGTCATATTTTTAAGAGGCCAAGTTTAGTTTATCCATTTCAGTCACCAGAATTAACTTTTATGGAATGAATTCAGGACTCTAATTTGCTATTAAAAGAATTGAACATGTTTCTCATGTTTCAGTTTAAGCAAATACAGACAATAATGACTCAGTTATATAAAGAAAGAGATTCTTCCCTCTACCACTCTCTAGATTTTAATAATTTGTTATCTCATTTTGTTCTAATTATTACCTGCAGAAATTAAAACTAACAGTCATTTTCAATGTACATATTTAAGAAAAAGAATAGATTTAGATTTCCACATTCCACAGAATAGACTGTATCTCCCAATCAGCAACTCCCAAATCTTAGTAAAGTCACATACTAGAGGGTCATTTCTGACTCTGAGACAGCCCACTCCAGTTTGTTGTGGCGACAGATGACGTCTTACACTCCTCTGTGGACAGCCACACTGTAGATTTTAACCACCAGGCCTGGAGGTTGCATATACAACTGTCCCCCATATTCCGCTGAACAGAACTCAGTCCCCTATTCACAGTACAAAAATGTCTAGCTGGGTTCTCAGGAAGAGTCAATGAGATTTGGTGAACAGCATTGTTCTCTGCCACAGGACAATTTGAGGGCAATCATTTTCTTCCCTTATTTCTTTGTTATAGTTCAAAGTACAACTCTAGCACTGAGTGTTGTTACACCTTGGTTCCTCCTAGCCTCCTACTCCCCGTAAATGAGATCAAAGAAGATTCAGGATTACATAGGAGTTCCCTAAAGCAGAATGGTCTGCTGGCTCTCACATGAGCACCTATGTCTTTCTGAGCAACACCAAGATGATGACCACAATTAGTCCTCCATCAGTGTGCATATCCTCACCCCCAATATCCACATTTCTCACCCGGTGCTGGAGAGACAGCACCTACGGAGATTTCTATAGAACCACCTCTGTCTCAGACCCTGAAGAGATGGTTGTATCCCCACAAATGTCTTTCACTCTAGTTATCAATTTTCCTCTTCGTATTTTTGATCCCTACAATCTTTCCTCTCCACAGCAGCAACAGTGATTTTTGAAATTATACATGAGAGGTTATCACTGTAGCATAGCAGGGAAAGCTGGCATCCAATATGGGCGCTGTTTCCAGTCTGGAATGCTCCTCTTCCGATCCAGCTCCTTCAAACATACCTGCAAAATCAGCAGAAGGCGGCCCAAGTGCTTGGGCCCCTACTCCCATGTGGGAGACGCCGATGAACTCCTGGCTCCTGGATTTGGCTTGCCCCAGCTCCGACCATTGCAGTCTTTTCGGGAGTGAAGCAGTGGATGGTTAACCTCTCTCTCTCTCTCTCTCTCTCTCTCTCTCTCCTCCTTCCTCCCTCTCTCTCTCTCTTTCCTCTCTGGAACTTTGCCTTTCAAATAAATGAATAATCTTTTTTAAAAAAAGATATTATACATGAGATTTCATCACAAATTTGTTCAAAATTCTTAGAATTCTTCCAAATACTTTTAAAATGAGACTCAATCACTTTACTCTCACCTTCAAAGCCCCGTGCGATCTGAAGCTGAATACCTTTAAAAATACATACTTTATACTCCCCTACCCGATTACACCACCCTCTCCACAAAGTCTTCTCTGTCCTTTGAACAAAGCTTTTTCTCCTCTCGGGGCCTTGAATGTGTTCTCAGATCTCATTTCCTTGTATGTATCATCTCCTGTGAAAGGCCCCCAGTGACCATCCTGCTTAAAATAATTCTCATGACCCTACCCTATCTCAACCCCCTGTCTCAGTACATTTTCATGACGGAACTTATGGCTACTTGGAGTTACAGAACACATCCATGTGTTTACCTGTGAACTGTCTGAGGCCTCCACATAAATGTTATTTACATGACAGCAAGCTAATTCCTACTTTATCCCATTCACTGAATGTAACATATAGGTTCTGATATATAGAAGTCATTCGATAAGTTTGTAAAGAATGAATTAGCAGATGGACGAATAAGGAAATGATATTTTAATAGATTTTTAGAAGAATGGGTAAGATTTGGTCAAGTGATAACTAGGCATTCCAAGGCAAACAACCAGCAAACATATATTAACTAGAAAACAGATATTGGGACAATTATCTAAATAGAACAGTATTTCTGATATTCTTGACTAGTTTTCTAAGTTTACAAAACAAATGAAAATATATATTTTTAATTGCAATGTATTGATCTCTTATCTTTAGTTAAGCCAAGCTTCCTTTGAGTATTAATTTTCTGGCAAAGTCTTAAGTTTCTACTTTCAATATGTCCTGATCATTCACTATCATTATGCATTAGTCAATATACAATGCTAGCGATTACCTAGCACTATTTTGTAAATTTAAAGAAGATACAACTTGCAATGTTGTGAAGTTTCAAGGATTATAAAGTGTTATGTTTTACCATTATAAAATGTTGTCATTAATAATCTCATATTTTACAACAAAAAATAAGGATCAGTTGAACTTCATGTTTTATTACTCTAAATGTTTGATTATTTTTGAGTGATTATAATCTTTTTTCAGTATGGACATAAAAAGTATGTGTTATATACTCAAACTTTAGGAATGTTAAACAGCAATCATTGTAGTTGCTGAATTAAAGGTTGGAAAGATTTCATTTTCACTGTAACTCTAAAATAATAACAAACAAGTTTGATTTTACCCTCTTGGTGTGGTTGAGATATGGCCTTCACTTTAGTTTTGGAGTGTATAACATACTTTGTAATCAACTCTCTAAAATTGCAAACCACAGTTCTATCTCTGTCAGACAGTTTCATAATACTAAATTATACTATTCCTGGAAATTAAAAAGAATTTCTTGCCTTAGTATTATTTTCTGTGTTATGCTTGATTTTTCATGTTTTCTTTACAAATGAAATAAATGTTTCCTTCAACTTTTCTTTAATTACTGAATAGTTAATCCTGTTTAATGTAGGAATCCCACATATTTACATGCCTGCCTCCAACTTCAGAATGCGATCTTTATTGGCAGTGAATTCATCTGTCACAGTAAGTGCACTTGTATCATTTGTGCTGACTTTAGGGTAAGCTTAGCTACTATGGTTTATTGCTGCTAAAATTTTCCCCAATACATTAGGGACTGGTAGTGAATTTTAACTCATCAACATAAAGGCATGGATAGCCAAAGCTGCTGTTTGCGTGCTTTGGAAGACATCATCCATGCTTCAGTTGGTAACTTTTCAAGGTTACCGTCAAGACAATGGGCTTCAATTTATAATACACCAGCTACCACATTCTCACTGACTGCATGGGCCATCTACTTATAGATTGGCTTCTGCTGAACTATAATTCATTATGTCATGTTACAGCCTGCTTGTTGGAGTCTATTTTTTTTAAATATTTATTTATTTAGTTTATTTATTTATTTATTTGAGAGGTAGAATTACAAAGAGATGGAGAGCTAGAGAGAAAGGTCTTCCATCCATTGGTTCACTCCCCAGTTGGCCACAACGGCCGGAGATGAGCTGGTCTGAAGCCAGGAGCCAGGAGCCAGGAGCCAGGAGCTTCTTCTGGTTTTCCCACATGGGTGCAGGGGTCCAATGACATGGGCCATCTTCTAGTGCTTTCCCAGGCCATAGAGGAGAGCTGGATCAGAAGAGGAGCAGCTGAGACATGAGCTGGCACCCAACACCATAGGCAGAGGCTTAACCCACTAAGCCAAAGTGCTGGCCTTGTTGGATTCTTTTTGCTCTTTGAACTACAAAAGGTGGAATATACTTATAGGGCAATGTGAATGAGCATATCATAGCTTCCCTGAACTTTTATTTTTCACTGAAGACACAAGCATTCTCTTTGGCATTTATATCTCTGGTCAACCTCTGTGGCCTTCCAGTAAAACTGTTTGCCATCCTCTAGCATCCTTCATCAATACCTGAAGATTGATTTCTGACCTACTGTCCACCAGTGGAAGAGCTCTGTCCTGCTTCCTCTCACCAGACTCTGTGGATAAGGCTTCCTGTGAGCTTCATCCGCCTGCCTCCCTCAGCTCACCTGCTCTTTAACATTAGCACACGAATCACTTTGCCTATGAAGTCTGTGCAGGCTAAATGTTTTATCTTGGGTTACCTGATAACAATGAGAGTGAGTGAGACTGAAGGAGAGGAAATGGCACTGTTGGAAGAGGAAGAACCTGATACATTGCTTAGTCAGAACTGACTGAAATTAAAAAGAGAAAGTGACAGAGTTGTTACTGGTAAGACGAGCAATGTGCACTAATTCTCATTCAGCTTGTCAATCTAAAAATGCCCAAAAGAACTGAATGACAGAACAAATGACATGAAATAGAACAAATATGGGATAGTCTAATGTTTTGTCTGCATTGACTAGTTATAGTCTATTCTGTGTCAAATTGAATGAAAAATGATGCTGAGTTTTTATTTTCCAAGCTCAATAACTCTGACCCACCAGAACATGTGAAATACTTGTGAAATACAAAACAACAACAACAACAACAACAACAAAGCAGCTACCACCACAACAAAAACACCTATTTGACTAAAAAGTGGCTAAATCCATTGCTCTTTAAATACTGTTACAGTATGTTGCAGGAATGGAATCCCAAATGGGCACCAGTTTCACTTTTGTCTGCTCCACTTCCCATCCAGCTTCCTGATAAGGTGTCTGGGAAAGCAGCAGAGGATGACTCCAAATGCTTGGGCCCCTGTGCTTGTGTGGGAGACCCTGATGAAGCTCCTGACTCCTGGCTTCAGCCTGGGCCCAGCCCAAGCTACGGTGGCCATTTGAGGAGTGAACCAGCTAATGGAAGATTTCTCTCTCTCCACCTCTCCCTCCTTCTCTCCCTCTCTGTGCTTTTGCCTTTTAAATAAATAAATAAATCTTTAAAATATACACAACGTTTTTGAACAATGTAGAGTGACACAGAGAGAGGGTGAGACATGGAGGGAGATCTTCCTTTAGCTGATTCACTTCCCAAATGACCAAGATGGGCAGGGCTTGACCAGGCAGAAATCTGGAGTCCAGAGCTCCATCCAGGTCTCCCACATGGGCAGCAGAGGCCCAAATACTGGTCCATCTTCTCTGCTTTCCCTGGCATATTAACTGGGAGCTGGATTGGAAGCGGAGGAACCAGAACTCAAACTAGCATTCCGATATGGGATACTAGGATGGCAGCATTTACAGGTGGCAGCCTAACCACTATGCAACTCATACAATATGTTTAATCTCCTCTCCTGTATACAAAGACCTGTAAAGTGAACTCAAACCAGAATTACATTTGCCCTTTGATCTTAACCTCCATTCTAGCTGGTCAACCATGGTGATACCCCAAATCTCCAAATTTGGGGTATGGGACTCTCTCCAAGCTGGGTATGGGACTCCATACCCAACATTCTTTGAATCATGTCTGCATATTTCCCATTCTCCAGTATGCAGTTGCCTTGGCAAAGAACTACATAATTCTTTCTAAGAATGATTAGCAAAAACTCATGGTATATACATACAACATTTTTGCTCAAGGTAACCCACCCTACCCTTCCATCAATGAATCCTGAGTATCTGGCACAACTTATATTTGGCAACTGGGAAAGCAGTCATGATTTTCCATTTGCCTTCTGTTAACCTGCTCTTGACTGTTGTTCAAATATGTAAATCATGCGGCACCCTAGTCAGCTGTCCATTTGGTGATTTTTCCCTCATGGGAAAATCATGATCTGTTGTCACTCTGGCCTACTGTGGTGATTATTTCCATTTTGGTACTTATGATTAATTGCTGCTTATAAAGTCATTCCAGAATCCGTGTTTTCCTAGAGAGAACATAGAGAAAAGTTGATGGCTGCATTCCACACTCAAACCCTGACCTGCGGAGAACACTGACTTCGGTACAAGCAAGACTCTTGTACCCAACACTACTAACTCCTGGGGAATTCGCTGTGTGTGGATGCTTGAGCTAAACATTAAAGTCAGTATGGTATAAACATTTTTCCATAGAAACTTCTGCATTTGGACTTTGTGTACTCCTGCCCATCACAAAGTCCAGACTTCAACAAATTATGAGAGCCACCTCCTGGAGTCCTTTCTAAGATATTTAATCCTTATTAATGAGATTCTGAATATATTCTACTTCTTTTCCCATTTTAAAAGTGTCAAGACTGAGACCCGAACAGTCCCTGTTTGGCCAGATGCTACCATGAATATACTAATTAAGATTACTCCTACCTGACATACAATTTTGACCTATCACTTGAGGCTGCGCTGAGATCTGGCTTTGATTACAGCCTGTAGGCAGTGTGAGGGTAGCATAAGTGTCATATTGTGGGACACTTGCTTAATGTAAGGTTCATTGCAATGTCCAGGAAAGGAGGTGCTAAAGAACGTGTCCCATCCCATAGACAAGGTTCTCTATCATCAAGTTCATCTACCTATTGCTCCCATCCTAGATCTTAGTGTTTGAAAATTTTCTGTTTCAAAATTCCTAACTTTTTCATAGGAAAACAGCTAACACTGGAAATTTAGTGTTCTCTGGATTTAGGAACATGGAATAATACAGAAAGTATCTTTTAACATATAATAATATGGAGAGCATCTTTTAATCTAATATTGATGGCCCCTGACTTATGATGGTTTGACTTAATTTTTTTTTACTTTACAATGGTGCAAAAGGAAGATACATTCAGTAAAAATGCTATTTTGATTGTTAAACTTGGATGTTTGCCCAGGTTAGTGATATGAGCTGTGGTACTCTTGTGATACTGGACAGCCACAGGAGGCTGGAGCTCCCAGAAAGTCCCAAAATCGCAAGGGGAAACATGATACTCGCAGTGCAGTGTGCTGTTAAGCTGTGATGTTTGGTAGGTTAGGTGTGAGCAATGCATTTTCAATTTCGATGCATTTATCAGGATGTAACCCCACCATAAGCCCAGGAGCATCTGTTTCTGTAAAGATTTACTGTTGTCAATAGCAATTTCCCCATATTATAAATGTTATAAATAACATGGTCTTCATAATGATGATGATGTCACTTAATGCAGGCAGTTTTTGTTTTCAGGGAGCTAAGTAATCCAACTCCAAAGCTCTATCCGGCGGCACTGATTGTGTTGACCTTGGCTTTCTAGAAAGTAGAGCCTGAAACAAGACTAAAATGCTGACAATTCATCAAGAAGTTCAAGCACAGAACTCTCATCATTAAAGGGAACAAAATATGACTGAGTCCGGAAAGAGACAGGCAAGGGAATTGGAGAAGGTGTTCAAATATTGCGACCCTCAAATATTTTAAATGAGCTAGTAATACAATTTTGAAATATTTAGTTATTGATTCTATACTTTGTGTGTTCTCGATATTATTCAGATCTGAATCAATAGAGTTACGTATTGGATAGGTTATTTTCAATGCATTCTTTATAAAGTATTAACTAAAAGCTTATGTATACATGAAAGAAAATATCACGTTTAGAAAGGAAATATCTGGTACCTGATAAAAATACGATCTCTTCCAGGTTATCTACTTTAGAAACAGAAATAGTGCTTATGCAAATGAGAATGCAATCATTTTAAGCATGTCAAATTGTACTGTCAGGGAATGTCTATATTAATGATTTACTAAATATAAAACAGCAGCAGTATAAAATCAACAAAATAGGCAATTTAAAGCTGTTTCTGTCTTAAATGTCCCCCTTTTTTTTGCTCTTGTGCCAGATAGGTTGTCACTCCCCAATATGTACTCTATAGCAAATACCATATTGTTTTGTGTATCTTGTATGCTTCTCCGTAACTTGATGATCAGTTTTCAACTGCACCTTTACCTTAAATTGTAATAAGTATGTGCAATATTTTAATGAATGGACAAATGAAAACAATGGCTTATTTATCTCAAGTGCCTCCTGGTTCTCAGTACTGCTCTTTTTTACATTTCTCAATAATAATTCCTCACATATTCCTCAGGCACGTGGTTCCTTTCACTGTGATGTATCAAAATAGTCTCTCAAGAGAAGACTGGAGATTAGCTTTACTAAAATGTAAATGTGTTAAATCAGATTAAGGGTAACACACAAATAATGATCATTGATTTCTCAGTTTAAAATTCTCTTTCTAGAGTGGGCATTGTGATGTAGCCAGTTAAGCCACTGCTTAGGATGACTGCATCCAATAATAGAGGGCCTGAGATCAGGTCCCAGCTCTGCTTCCAAACCAGCTTCTTGTTGATACACCTGGGAGGCAGCAGCCAATGCCCCCTGTACTTGGGTTCCTGCAACCCCCATGGGAGTCCTGGATGGAGCTCTTAGTCCTAGCTTTGGCCTGGCCCAGCCCCAATAACCAAAGAAACCCTTTTTAAAAAAGAAATTTATTACTATTTCATAAACCTTGAATATGTAAAAAATGCACTGAATTACAGTTAAAAATTAGTTTTGAAATTATGGTTACATACAGCTCTGCATCTGAGTGCCTGCATACATGTGTGTGCTCACACACATTGGTATGTGGATGATATTAGCTTTTCCTTAAACTGCAGAATTAGAATGTTTCATGAAATTAATGGAAAGAGTATCCTAGAAAGAATAAAGGGAGGGCTGGATAAATTAAAGATTTTATCTTTAACCAAACTGGAGTAATTTGCTAAATTAACTTGTCTTAAAAAGACGCGTGCTGAGACATTGCAAAATAACGAAAAGATAAAAGGAAATTAGAGAATGTAATATGGCATATAAACAGCCATAGTTAGAAATAGGGAAGAAGGAGAATTCCATTGAGGAGGGGAGGCAAGCCTTACATAAATGTAAGTGACTAAATGTTTGTTATGAGAAAAGAAGTCTTATCATCTTTCAAAAGACATGTGGGAAAAAAATTTCGCATTCAAATTTTCTCCCATGCTCTATATAGGAAAAACAAAGACAAGATATACATGAAAGCTGAAAGCACATAAGTAGAATAAATGGTATTTCTCTTCCCCCAAGCCTGTCCAAATTTTCATATGATTAAATCTGTGCACAGTAAACAGATTTATTAGGTAACAGTTTAAAGTTCTTGCATTTTCAAATATTGCATCATGGCATTGGCACTGCTTGTTTACTAGTTTTGATCCAGAAACATCATTACAACTCTCCAGATTTAAATAAGTAGATAGCACTATTTATGGAAAATGGAATTGATATTCATGAATTGTATATGATAGAATAGACAGCTGAGTTATATTTTTATTCAAGTTTTTTTCTCTAAGAATTTAAGAGTGGATGAACATTGAAAAGCAAGTAATTAAAACTTGGTTTCCTAATGTCATAGCATGAAAAATATTCAGCCTTTGCCTTTATTCAGTAACCAGAAGATTATGTCTAGCATCTATCCCCTGAGTTTCTCAGAAAGGAACAATTAAAATAGTCATGATTGCATCACATCAGCACTTACTATTTACAAATATGTAAATTACAAATATGTTATATGTAAAAAGAAAGACACAGAGAGAAAACTCACATCTGCTGGTTCACTTCCAAATGCCAGCAATGGCCAGGGCAGGGCTGTGCCGGGCTTGGGCAGGAATTGAATCCAAGTTTCCCACATGGATTGCAGAGACCCAACTCTTTTAACCATCACCACTGCTTCCCAGGGTCTGCTTTAGCAGGAAGCTTGAGTCAGGAGCCAAAGCCAGACACCAAACTAAGGCACTCCCATGTAGGACACAGTCAATGTCACCACTTAGATGAAATACCCACTGCCCCCTACCTGCTATTTTTAATTAATAAATTAAACCTGTCTCTTATGCATTGATTAGAATGATCATTGTCTACAAATAAATGGAAGTACTGTTAAGGTTTCTCAAAAATACGTAATTTTACATATCTAAAAATTAGAAGAACAAAAGCAACCTTGGTGATTAAAAATAAAAATATTTGTGATGAGTTTAAAGCATGAAGACAGGAAAATGAGAAGCAATTTGTGTTAGTCCACAGAAGAATTAATTTAACACCTGCCCTTATTTCTAAACTAGTCAATCTAATGATTACATTTCCTCTCTGCCCTTTCCCTGATACTTCTTATGCAGAAATGTGTTGGTTCCGGGCAGTGTTCCTAAAAATCTCCTCATTCTTGTATATTTCCCCTGTGCAGGTATATTACAATGGCAGCTTCAGAAGACAATGACCAGGCTTTGCAGTTTAATGCTTTTTGTGACTCAAATAATGAGGATTTCAGTTAAAGGTGGTATCCTGGCATTATGGTAGGAAAGCTAACATGGCACTTTTGTTTGGGGCTGGCCTCCCACAAGAAAGCATATGAATTGAGTTATTGTTATGATGATATAAAATATCCCAGCTTTCCAGTCAAACATAATGGAATGTAGCTTCTGGAGTTCACATAGTCAGCATCTGCCAGGTTCTTATGATGAATAATGGATGACAAAGTCATATAGACAGAGTAGAAATTTATATGGAACACACACAAAAAAATGTGGAAAAATACCACACTCGTTGATATATCTCTGGAGGCAGTAGCTTTGGTGTCAGTAGGTCAGAAATTCCGTGATCACATGCAAACCCTGTAGAACACTCCCAAAGCTCACATTAGGGACATGCCATATGGGCAAGTTACTCACAATTTTTCAGTTTTATAACTTCTTTTTCAACCAACTTGAATAAGTTGGCAACTGTCATGCAGTTCCTACACTATTTCCTATACAATTTTGTATAATTTATTTAATTTTTTTCTTGACCTAATTTGCCCTAAGTTCATATCTGAGCAATATTAGGCAGGTTGAAATTCTCACCTTGAACAGAAAACATGAAGAGATATCATTCCAATAGTTTACACAACTCTGGCTTAACATATTGTTATGGGTTTTGATTGAATGTCCTAAAACTATGTTTAGATTCAAGCAGTAGATAGCTTTTTCCTTTCATTCATAATGGAAAATAGTCTTGTCTAGTCTCTTGTATATTCATTAAATTTTATATTATAAACTAACTGATTTGAGAGATTATCATCACTTCCAGCTGTTAGAGCAGCTGTAGTATGAACAGTGTAGTATAGGCAGGAGCAATCGTCACTTCTTCACAGAGGAGACAGGCAATTCATGTGGATGCTGAATGAGCTGCACAGAAGCTCCGTAGGTAGAGATGTGGATAGATAGAAAAATAAATGTGACCTCAGTGGTGGTGATGAGCATGTTATTGTCATGCCTTATTATAACTGAAAATGATATAGCATATTTTTTTTCTTTTGAATTGTTGTAGAAAAATCAGAGGGTTTCACATGGCTAGATCTTAGAATTCTCTGAATTCTGAATGTTCCAAAGAGTATCCATTACTATCAAATAAACTCAAAGTGGAGTAAGCTTTGTATAGCATCCTAGCGAGTTTCTACATTGGTAGGAAGAAGATAAGTGCATGAACCTCTGAATGTATGTGCATAGACTTGACAATGTGATTATCACCAGGGAAATGACTAAAATGCATTATATACGAAGTGCTTTAAGTGAATCATGACCTCTAACACATAAAGTAAGGGCTGTTCAGAAATTAAAAAAGTGAAAAATATTTCAAGTAATACCAAGAATCAGGCCTGGACTAAATACCATCTCTCTTAATCACTAAACATCCTGCCTCAAATGTGAAAGATGGCTCTTCTCCTCTTCTCTGTTGCAAAATTCTACACAGTAAATCTCACATTAACTTACCTTATAAGTACCTTGGATCACACAGTGCAAGGGTGTCAACGATACCCGATTGCAGTTAGAGTTCTGGCAGGTAACGAGCAATGGGAAAACTATATGCGCATCTCACTGGAGAAGGGCTGATGCAAATGATATCAACAAGCCTATTGGCGGGCGCCGCGGCTCACTAGGCTAATCCTCCACCTTGGGGCGCCGGCACACTGGGTTCTAGTCCAGGTCAGGGCGCCGGATTCTGTCCTGGTTGCCCCTCTTCCAGGCCAGCTCTCTGCTGTGGCCAGGGAGTGCAGTGGAGGATGGCCCAAGTGCTTGGGCCCTGCACCTCATGAGAGACCAGGATAAGTACCTGGCTCCCGCCATTGGATCAGTGCGGTGCGCTGGCCGCAGCAGGCTGGCTGCGGCGGCCATTGGAGGGTGAACCAACGGCAAAGGAAGACCTTTCTCTCTGTCTCTCTCTCTCACTGTCCACTCTGCCTGTCAAAAAAAAAAAAAAAAAAAGTGGAAAAAAAAAAAACCCACAAGCCTATAACAGCGACTTCTTTGCTCAGTCCCTGTATGCACCAGAGCTTCTAACCCATGGCTGTATGTTTTTATCAGCTGGCCTACCTAGAGAGGAGACAAAAACAATAACAACAATGACAGCAACAAAACTATGTCTGAGCCCCATTCCTATGGACGCTGCCTAGTAGGCACAGGGTATATCTGAGGAGAGGTATAACGTACAGCCTGCCTTAGGAACCAGAGGCATATGTCAGTTTATGTTTTCAAAATCAGCATAAAGGGAGGACAATGTCATTGCTGTGCCAAATTTTTGGAGGAAGAGAGATGAGGAGTCAAAAAGGAAGATGGTGGAGTCAGATGTTTTACTTTCACTGCCTTTAAGTTCTTCACAAGTCCTGTGTCTATATGGGTTATTTTTATATGCTCCTACTAAAGAATATCTTAGGTTAGGCAGAATAGCAATTGATCTGTTTTAGCATAGTACAAGAATAGTTGGTCAAAAAAATCATAGTTCAATTATCAGTGAATTCTATGAAATACATATCAGTTTCCTATGTCAGATTATGCAGAAAATATAACTGATAAATATATATATATATAAATTATGTGATTAAGTAAACTAATAAAAGGCTGTGGCTTACTTAATCCCTTATTGAAATTTATAATGTACAATAATTAAATGAAATAATTAAATTTATGATTCTGTGAAAATGTTTGAATGGTATATTTCCCGATAATTCAGCAGTGAAAGTCTTTTTACATGAGAGTTTACATCTATTATGAAGACTGTGTATGCAATGGAAAATATTATTCTAAATGTGATGCAGAAAACTGCTCAGGTAAAAACACTAACATTAGCAAAGATCATTATGTTGCATTTCATTGGAAACTTCTAAGTGATGATAGGATTCACCTAGTAGTCTCTAGTTCATGAATTAGGAATGAATGCTTGACACTTGCAGGATTTATTTAAGTATACTGTGAAAATCATTGATGACAATAAAAGTGTCACTCAACTATGAGTTCAATGGGATTGTCTTATGTTTTAAGAGACTGAAAACTGGATTTATATCTCAGATAAAAGACAGCACACCTTATACATTTTTTAAAGAGAATATTCTTGCTGTTACTCTCCTTGATCATCTGTTATTATTAGTGTAGCCACTGGACCAAAAAATGTATTTTACATTTTTTCCCATTCAACATAAATGAATGCTTTCTGTTGCTCACATTTCAGTTCATAATATAGCATTTTTACAATGAATTTTATGTCTACAATCAAAAGCATTGAATACCATACTGTTAAACTCTCACTTATAGGCATTAGTAACAGCAAAACCACTGAGATTGAATATTTAAATTTAATCAAGAATGTACAATGTCAATTTTCAGCTCAAACAATGTTTAGTAGATCCCTAGAACTGTTGAATTCATTTATAAATTCCTTCCCAAATTTTATCAAGACCTTCCACACAACAGTTCTAGATTGATTTTCTAGTGTCACTTCAAACATACTTCTTTCTCAGAGCCTACCATAACTCTGAAAGCATTTTGGCCCTTTTTCCTCTCTATTATCAATCTCTGCATTATTCTATAACTATTATAGAAGAGCCACTTCCTGTTTTAAAAGACTCTAACTTAATTTTTTGTAGTTTTGGCTTCCAAAACCACCATGTCCAGTATGTATTTTACATTTAATGAAAAAGAAGTTATTGTGACCCAAGTACATGACAATTTTCTGTAACCATTGATAATGAAAAGGCTATAATTGTGTCTTGAACTTGAACTCTAATTTTGTCTGTTCCCAAAATATGATTATGAGCTTGAATATATGTGTACCTGACAGAGTCGACATACTGACACCCAAGATTTCTCAAGAAATGTATGCTATGGCCTTACTCAAAATAATGCTTGCTTTCTGTGAAATGTTTAAAATTCTAGTGAATTTTTCTGTAAAATGTTAACTATAGAGAACAAAAACCATTCTTCGCTGTCTGAAGAGGAAGCTTTGTGTGACATAGCACACAACATCACTAGTTTGAATTGTTTACCTTAAAAGAAACCTGATTATTTACTAGTTAAATAGGAAAGCCATACCAGTACTGCTGGTCAAACGGCATGTATTTCCATTCAGTGTAAACATAAACATCTGCAAATTAATTTTTAGAATTAAGGAATATTGCATATGATAGTCTCCTGTTCCAGGTAATGACTTGAATTTATATTAGTTTATACATTAACAGCATAAATGGAAAAATGTCAAAGATGTTGCACTGCACTGATTTACTTTATCTTAATATTGTGTAGAATATGTCTGGCATATAATAGTTCATCGCTATTTTTTAGTTACACATTTTTATAACAATAGAATAATAAGTGTTTATTGTATCACTATAAAAGTAACTCAACTTATCATATTTATAAAATTATTCCACACACTTAAATATATATTTGTCATTCTAGCTTATTTTTGGTGCTATGTCTTACAACATAACATATACAATAAACATATTCTTCCCAGAATTTAACAAAATATATACAACAGGTGGTTTTATCGCATGAATATTGGTATCATATTGGATTAGCAAGATGTTGTAAGTGAGGAAATTTTGAGTTATAATTATAAACTAAAGCTGTACTGTTCACATAGAGTATTTTGGTAGTGAACTGGAGTACTGTTAAAATTATTTGGAAAAGAGAAGCAGCAGGATAGACTAGGACCTATTAATTTTATTATAAACTCTATTGAGGTATTATGACAAAGAGACAGAAAGTAGATTTATTCCAAAAAATTTATAAAATTCTTTAAGTTTATAATGGGAGAAATGCTCTGCTTTCAATTCAGTAAGCAATAGCATAACTGAAGGAAGTATAACTTTGGTTTAAGAAAATGGTAGAAAATATTTTAAAAATTGAAAGAAAATTATGAATTAATTTTCTACTGTATGATGAAAAACACATACAGTGCTGTTAACAAAGTGGCTTTATTTTCTAAATAAGATCACATAATATTTTTAATTGAGTTAATTATGACCACAGAATAAATGCCTCCCTCTCACGCCCAAGGCAATATACATCTTAGGATCAGAGTAAATATCCAGTGCACACAGTGTAATTTAAAATGCAAATAGTATTGTATTAAATACCAGTTATGCATCAATAGAAAGGGCTTTGGGGGAATTGTTTTGAAGACAGAATAAAATGATCTGTCTTATAGGGCATACCATCTATTTGCCTCGTAGTTTTCTAAAAGAAAATCAAATATTTTCAACCCAGCAATAATCTATACCTGGTATCCTTTTGCTTGAAAGTGTGTATTAACGCTTCAAATTTTATAGTATAGGAAAATGAGTCCTCCGATTCAGTGGTTGCCTGAATCAACAGATCCTTTAGAATAATGCAGCACCTGCCAGGCAGACCTCACTAGATATGTGTCTTGGTCAATTCTTTTGTCACATACATTTAAATTCGACAGACCAAACCCATCTGAGATAGGTTCTTTTCTTGCTATTTTAATGGATGTGTATTTTTATTTTTACGTGGGACTTCCTTTGTGTGACTCACCAAGAATAAACAAAGAAGGGACTCAGTAAGCCTTGTGTGTGAATATGAGAGGGACCTGCTCAGGTACTTTAATTTATTGTCAAAAAGAAAGATTCACTTCTGGTAATGCACAATGAGTCGTATCTGACTAACCTCTTCAAGGTTAACTCACATAAAGCAATTATTAACTCGAGACAAAATATAAAAATGAGCTATTTGGAGGCAGTTGACAGTGAACAAAGAGAGAAGAAATGATTGACCCTGGAAGGAAATGAAATGCATAAAGGAATATTTCAGATTACAATGTTTTCCAGCTCAGAGTACCCGCGAATCTTAATCAGGTGATGATGACTCAATCAGAAAGAGACATCTTATGGTTTATGGACTAAGTAACAGAATTTGGAGCAAAGAGAAAAGGGTGTGGAAATTAGTATGCATGTGGTTGAGGGCAGTGGTTAGAGTAGGAAACAAGGAAAAGAGGGAGACACAGAAAGAGTAACACAAAAATCATCTTATAAATTGGAAACTGAGTTCTGAATGCAAGAAGAATCCAAGGCTGGGCAGAAATTAAAAGCTGGAAGTCTTAAACAACAGACTAGAGAATTTCTCTACTGCCAAAACAGAGGAAATAGAATAGGAGTTTGAACACAAACATCTGAACTGCTTGCTAGAAAAAAAGCACCAGCATTCTTTTTTTTTTTTTTTTGAAGATTTATTTATTTATTTGAAAGGCAGAGTTACAGAGAGGCAGAGAGGAAAGAGAGGGAGAGAGAGGTCTTCCATCCATTGGTTCACTCCCCATATGGAGGCAATGGCTGGAGCTTGATCCATCAGAAGCCAAGATCCAGGAGCTTCTTCCAGGTATTTCAGATGAATGCAGGGGCTCAAGGACTTGGGCCATCTTCTACTACTTTCCCAGGCTATTAGCAGAGCCAGATCAGAAGAGGAGTAGCTTGGACACAAACTGGTGCCCATGCGGGATGCCAGCATTACAGGCGGCGGCTCTACCACTATGCCACCTCACTGGCTTTAAATCAGCATTTTTAAAAGAAGAAAATAGAATTCAGAGCTTTACAATGCATTAGCTCCAGTCTTCAGTATATGATAAAATTTTCTACACATGCAAGCAAACAGGCAAAAATGACCCTTGTCAGCAAAGAAAATGAAGCCTATTAAAATAGATTTTAATATGAGTCTTGGAATTAGCAGAAAAATTAGTAAAAAATTAATAAAAATACAGTAACAAAAATGGAACATATGGCAGAATATCAACAGACAACTGAATATCATACAAAAAATAAATTCCAAGATGAAATTAAAATATCTGAAATAAAAAGTTCACTAAACAGACAACAGAAAAGACAATCATTAGTTTCAGTGAATATTTAGAATATGTAGTATGTATTCATGGAAATGATGTATTATTTTTAAGAATATATATATGTGCATATATATATATATATGTTATTTATTTCAGAGGTAGAGTTATAGAGAGAGGAAGAGACAGAGAGAAAGGTCTTCCATCTGCTGGTTCACTACCCAGATGGCCACAGCAAGTGGATCTGGGCCAGTCTGAAGCCAGGAACCAGGAGCTTCTTCCAGGTCTTCCATGTGGGTGAAGGGGCCCAAGCACTTAGGCCATTTTCTACTGCTTTCCCAGGCCATAAGAAGAGAGCTAACTCGAACTGGCTCTGATATGGGGTGCTGACACCACAGACAGAGGCTTAACCTACGACACCACAGTGTCAGCCCCAGAAACGATCTATTCTAACTAAAAGAGTTTAAAAATATAATAAGATCTTTAGTTACTTACTGGCACACATGTAATTGAGATCCCAGAAGAAGAGGAGAAAGAGAATATTACATGATATTTCTGAAAAAAAAAAACCTTCTCAAACATAAATGTTTGAGAATTACACCGAGATATATTGTAATAATAAAGAAAAATAAACAATTCAAGGGATCAGCATCTTGATATTCTGGGGAACAATTTTTAGTCATAAATTCTACACCTACTAAAATTAACCACCACAAAATGAAGGCAAAATTGTGATCTCTAGAAATTCTATACTCTTGGGTTGGGAAGGCCAAGGCTAGGAGTCAGGAACTCCATCCTGGTGTCCTATACTCTGTTAATACAAAGCATAAAAATTATTTTAAAAGGGTAAGAAAGTGTATACTCATGGTTAAATATTTTAATACCTGCATTTAAATAATTTATAGAATAAGATGATAAGTCAGTGACAATATAAAGTATTGGATGTACAATGTCAAATGCCTTGACCTAATTGTAGTGTATTAAACACTAAAAAAACACAAAATATACATTTTTTTCTATACAGATAAAATATTCACCAATTTAATCTACATGAGTGGCATAAAACAAGACACAATAAATTTGAAAAGATTAAATGCTTATAGATGCTATCTGACTAAAAAAGTAATACACAAAGAAAGTCATCATGAAGAAATATTAATAAAAACCCCAAATAGCATATTTTTAAATAATACATGTCAAAGAAGAAATCACAAGAGAAATGAGAAAATATTTTGAACAGAAACATCATGAAAATATAATATGCCAGCATATGTAGAATGTGGCTTAATTGAAACTCAGAAGAAAACTTGACTCTTTCAATGCTTATCATGTAACAGAAGAAAGTCTCGACTCAGTGGTCAGTCTCTAAATCAGGTGTATGTGAGGTCCAGTACTGTGGTACGGTGGGTTAAGTTGCCACTTGTGATGTCAGCATCCCATACTGGAGTCCTGTGTAAGTCTTGGCGGCTCCACTTCCAATCCAGCTTCCTGTTAATGCATCTGGGAAAGAAGCAGAAGATGGCCAAAGTTCTTGGATTCCTGCCCCCACTGTGGGAGATGAGGATGGAGTTCCCAGCTCCTAGTTTGGCCTGGCCCAACCCCAGCCTCAGTCCCTGCCATTGCAGCCATTTGGGGAGTGAACTGGCAAATGGAAGATTCTCTTCATGTGTTTCCCTCTCTACCTTTCGCACTCTTTCAAAGAAGTAAATAAATACATCTTTGATTAATAAATTAGTGAAGGCTAGGAAACATTCCTAACCTAAAGTAGAAGGAAGAAAAACTTATAAAGAATTGAGTAGGAATCAAACAGAGCAAACAGTAGACCAAAATAATAAAACAAAATTGATCATTTGAAAAAACGTTAGTAAAATTGTAAATCTCTTACAATACTGATAAGAGAGACATAAATGTAACTTTTCAATATGAGGAAAATACACAGAAACTAGACAATAACAAGTTAAAAAGCAGAGCCAATGCTGTGGCACAGCAGATTAAGCCACCACCTGCAGCATCAGCATCCCACATGAGTGCCAGTTGGAATCCTGGCTGCTCCACTTCTGATCCAGCTCCCTGCTAATGCACCTGGGAAAGGAGTGGAAGATGGCCAAGACCTTGGACCCCTGTACCCACATGGGAGACCTGAATGAATCTCCTAGCTCTGGCTTTGACCTGACCTAGCCCTCCTAGCTCTGCCCTGGCCATTGTGGCCATTTGGGGATTGCACCAGTGAGTGGAAGATTCTCTCTCTCTCTCTCTCTCTCAAGCTTTGCTTTCAAATCAACAGATAAGGATTTTTTAAAAAGTTAAAAATATTATCTATTTTTTGGTAATAATTTTTTAAAACTAAAAAAATCATCAAATAACACAAATTAAGTAAAAAGGTTTTCTTTAACTGTTATTTATTTTATTAGAAAAGTAGATTTACATGGAGAGGATGAGAGAGAGAGACAGAGAGAAAGAGAGAAAGGGAGAGAGAGATCTTATATCCACTGGTTCACTCCTCAAGGAGCCACATGGCCAGGGATGAGCCAGGCTGAAACCAGGAACTAGGAGCTTCGTCTAGGTCTCCCACATCTTCCGTTGCTTTTCCCAGGCATATTAGCAGGAAGCTGGAACAGATGTGGAACAGCTGGTACACAATCTAGCACCCACCTGGTATTCTAGCATTGTAGACAGCAGCTTAACCCCACAATTCCAGCCCTTCAAATAAAATGTTTTAAGTGGACAATATACTCATTAAAGAAATTGAGTTTTCTTTAAGAAAGAGTCATTGCAAAATGTGATGGGAAATATATGTCCAGGCCTAGGTGGTTTTACTGGTGAATTCTGTAAAAACATTTATGAGATATTTAGTTCCAGGCTTACACAAATTTTTATAGATAGGGGAGTACTATAGAATACTATAGAATTATGTTAAACTTATTTTATGAGAATAACTAAACCTGATTAAAATAGAAGAAATAAAACTATAGACCAATATCCCTTCTGAATAAATTTTTAAAATCCTAAACAAAAGATTAACACATTGAATCCAAGCATAAAATATTTATAAATCAATTTAATTTTTCATAGCCAGAAGATAAAAAAGAAGCATATGATAATTTCAATAAATGCAGATGAACCATTTGACAAAGTATAACACTTAGGTGAAGAAGAGGATAGATAATGGCTTTTGTCTATTTCTTCTTTAAATTCTAAGTCTGCTTTATATCTATGGAAGCTACTTAACTATTGTATAATCCTTACAAATTTCATGTGTCCTGTATACTATCATTGTTAATGTCATAAAATTATGATGAGGAGGTATTCCCATCCCTAATTAAGGTCTTGGGCTTAAAGACTAATTAGATATAACAATACTACAGTCTGATGGATTTATATTTATTTGCATTGCATGTCTTCAAACTTGTTTTAAACTTTTGTGCATTCTGATTATTTAAGTTTGTCACTCAGAAGCTGCAGATGATTTTTTGTCTTCTAGTCTGAAACTAGAAAAATTTGCCTGTTAACCATTATATTCATTCAGTTACCCCAAATTAATTATATATAACACATCATTTTATGTAATATATGGCATCCAGCCTATTTGTTGGCATTCTCTCCTTCTTCTTGCCTTCTTTTAATTATTATTACTTTGCTTTTCTATCCAGTAGTGCATGTTTTGTCTGTCTTACGAAGCTATAATAAACTTTCCTACAGAAAAAGTTAAAAATTAGTAAGGCTACCATATTATATTTTAAAAACAAATTACAATATGTAAAAGTAAAATTATAACACATGTCACATAGAAATGAATGGCATTCAGAATCTATAAAGAAAATCCACAAATCAGTAAGAAATATTGTTTATAACCCTTGTCCATTTTCCTGCTGAACTAAGGTCTTTTAATTTTTTATTTGTTGAACTCTTTATTCAGTGGAGCATTAAGCATTTAACCATCATGTAAATTTAAACTATCATCTCTAAAGTAATAAATAAAATATTAACTTAAAAATAAAATATCAAGATTCTATTTTTAAGATAAAAAAGATATGAACAAGTATCCCAAAAGACAAAGCAACCAGATGGCTAATATATATTTTTAAATTTAATTGTTTAATATAATTTTAAACTTATTGACCAAAAATGCAAATTTAAAAACTGAATAGCAACCTTATAAAAGGAGGAAATCTTGTCATTTTGCAACTACCTAGGGAACATTACAATAAGTGAAATAAACCAGGCACAGAAAGTCAAATCATATGGGGATACTTTCATTTTGGATTACTTCTGTTTTCCCAAACACAAGTTATCACTTAACAATTAAGACTAAGGTGCTCATTTAAGTTAATATTTCCATGTGCCTGGGAAAACACCAGAAGATGGCTCAATTACTTGGATTCCTGCCATCCATATGGGGGAATCTATGTGGAGCTCCTGACCCCTGGCTTCAGTCTAACCCAGGCTTGGCTGTTGCAAGCTATTTGGGGAGTGAACCAATGGAGCGAAGATTCATTCTCTCTCTCCCTCTCCCTCTCTCTCTCTCTCTCCTTTCTCCCTCCCCCCCTCCTCTTCTCTCCCTATCCCTTTTCCTTTCAAATGAATGAATCTTTAAACAATAATAAGGTTAATTTTTCTAGGTGAAGTATAATGTAACTTTGTATTCCCTGCAATTTTTTGCCTGAATAAACACATTTTTCCTTAGCAGTTGTGTTCAGAGTTCTTATATGCTACTTTTTATTTTTTTCCACATTACTGTTAAAAATTTCACCTTTAGGAAATTAGATGCTTGTGGATACACATGGATAATGCCACGTCTACCCTCTGGGCCAGTAAGAAGTTAACAGAGTAGAGGTAAATAAATCAGGTTCTTGGGTCAGCAGAGCTTTCACATCCTAAAAATTAGGACAAAAATTCAATTCTGACACCAAAAACAACTCTGTCTGGCTCGAGTATCACAAATGGCAAATTATGACTACGAGAATTTTTCAATTCCCACCATGATGGGCAATAGAAAATAAAGTAGTCTGGTTAGATACGATCCCAACCGCTACAAAAACAAACACAGAAACTCCTTATATTGAGACCCAAAAGGAAAAACAGGAAGTGTTGGAAAGGTAGGGTAACAAGGTACGTGATTAAGTTCCAACATTCTGAAGTCAATGTTCCACACGAAGAGAGCATTGACGGTGCTGTCACCGACCCGTTCTCTGACCTGGCAGAGAATTCGCAACCTTCTCTGAGGATCAGCTCACTGTTGCATGAAGCAGATGTTGCTCACTCTGTTAAGAGTATGATTGAATGAGATCTTGTAAGCGAAGGCCCCTAAAATACTTCATAGTGAGTGCTGCAGTTCATGTTGAAGGACTTCAGGGAGAAGCTCCTGTTCTGTTGACAGCTCTAACAGCTTTTTCTCTCTCTTTCATGTGAATGTACAATTTTTAAACTGGGGTTGTTCATTTTGTTGTGTCTTTGCATTGATTAGAGGACATTCAGACCCAAGTTGATGCCATGCCAAGCCTCAAAAGAAAAGTAGACATGGTCTAAAGCAAGAACTTCCAAAGACGTTTCAAAATATGTAATAGGGATAAAGATCTGAAACCCAAAATGTGATGGCAACTTTGATGGAAGGACAAAAAAAAAATAGAGATTTTTGAATTATTTGCTTGAAGACAGTCTGTGCTTGGGATGTTTTAACAAAATACCACAGACTGGTTATTTAAACAAACAAACAAAAAAAACTATTTGTCACAGTTCTTGAGGCTAAACAGTCCCAGACCAAGGTGCTAGCTGGTGCAGCTTCTGGTGAGGGCTCTTTTCCTGGCTTGTAGACTGTTGTTAGTGTTTCTTCCCATGGCAGAGAGAAAGATTTCTTCTGCAACTCTTCTTATGAAGACATGAATCCCTTCATGAGGGCTCAACCCTCTCTATAACATCCCCAAAGCCTCACCTCTAAACTCAGGAGATTGAGGATCAGGAGTTCAACAAATGAATTTTCGGGTAATCTCTTTTATGTCCATAAACACCTATCAAAAGCTAAATTTGGCAAGTTTGGGGTGCAGTTTATTATATAAATGACTAAGTAGGGAATAACAATAACAATTATTAGTCACCTATTTTTGAAGAATTATTTATTTGAGAGATAGGTTAACAGATCTCCCATCTGCTGCTTCATTCTCTAACTGCCCACAATGGCCCCTGGCTTGGGTTGAAGCCCAGGAGTCTGAAAATCAAGTCAGGTCTCCACATGGATGGCAGAAAACCAATTACTTGCGCAATTTCTTGCTTTCTCACACTGGTATGAAGTTGGAGTCAGGGGGCAGAGCCAGATAGTAAACCCAGACACTTTGATATGGGATACAGATATCTTAACTACTGGGGAAAATGTTCACTACTAACAATAATCTTTTTATGTGAAATGTGTTTTTGCTGTTTTGTAGCTAAAACTTGGGTAGTTCAATTTGCCAACTAGTTTTCTAAGACTTCACATATTTACTTGTTTAATAATGCCACAACATATGAAGCAGGGATCATTATCACTCCACATCATAGATAAGAAGAGTTCAATAGTTTTCATAAGATCATAGACCTCCTAAAGAAAAGATTGGAAAACCAATGATCTGACACTATAGTCTTATAATTACTACACATGACTATGATAACATTCTTTCTGGGTATAAAATGATGGAGGGAATAAAAGAAGAACAAAGAAACCTATCCAGACTAGAAGATAAGTATCTCCCTGAGAAGGGCTATAGCCTTGTAATTCAGATTCTGCTGAGAGTCTGTACCATTGTCCACAAATTGCATGGGTGGGGAGAGATTCCAGATTGTCCTCCTAGAGCCTCCAGGAATCGTGCAGATGTCCCACATGGGTAAAACACTCAAGTATCCGATAGGAAGAAGGGCCTAAGGGCTGAGGTATGACAAAGCACTGCAGGTGACAAAACTGGTTATCCAAAGCACATGAGTTGAGTGATGTCCCCACTTAGGCAATTGTCTTATCCTTTTCCCAACTTGTTGTTAGGGTCATGAGTTCAGATGATGAGTTTTAAGCATATGAGATTATTTCACATATCTTGGCAATAAGAAATAAGAGTACAATATCAACTGGACTGTGTAACAGGTATCAAAATGAGATACTCCATCACAGTTGCTTCAGATCCTTCCACTATCTGGAGGATGGGAAAGGATGACCTAGTCTGTGTTCTTCTGAGTATCTAATTATAGAAACATAAGTATAGAGTTAGCATGTGATGCTACATAAAACTTTGAGGAAATCTGCAACTTATAAAATGTTAGTGCTTTAGTTTCAATGTCTGATATGTCAAGGTGTATCAAGTTACCAAACACAGCTAACAGATTGAAAGAACGTTTTCTCAGTAAAATTCCATACTATCTTGGGACATTATTATGTTTGACCAACACTTCAACACAGGCTCAAAAATGGACTCTAAAAAAAATTCCATTGTGGATCCCTTAGTAGAGTTATTTTCATAGATATATGAAACACAAAGGAATCGCGTCTTTGAGACCAGTTATCTTTTCCCCCAGCTCCATCCCTAGCCTCATTTCAATTGATCTCTGATGAAATCTATGACAAGTGAATGCAGAGCTGTGGCAGCCACGAGGGGAGCATTTTATTTAATTTTTCTAGCTGCTTCCTCTCACCTTTATTCCATTTCAATTCCTGATATTGATTCTTTCATCTCTCCTCATCTAAGAAAAAGTTTGAAACTGTTTTAGGACCTGAAAGATAAACTGGTAATTAAGGAAGACAAAAATTGCCTTTTATAAATTGGCTATAAATAGATATATGTGTAAGTATATATAATTGTGCATTTAGTTATATCTTACTGCTAGAACAGCAAGAGAATATGGCAAAATTTAACTATTAATATGGTGTTCCCAATGTGACTATAAGATTTTAATTTCAGCTAGATTCATGTGTCTATTCACACAAAGAATAAAATAGAAGTAAAGCAAAAAACTAAATACTCCAGCAACAAATTTCTGTTTCACATGCCCACCTAATACTTCACTAAAAATAGTAAAAGATTTTAACTGAGGTAATGAATTTTGAATTCTTCAACAGTATAACTCTATGTGTCCTTGTTACAAGATCCTAACTTCCCCATGAGAATGTAAAAATCTCACTGCTTAAAATCTCTCAGTGGTTTGAACTCTTTGGCACACCATCACTTTACTGAGAGTTTTAGAGTATTCTATACACACGTGTACATATGTATATGTATATACATGATTTTTTGTGCATCTAGGATCTTTTCTAGCTTGCCACAATGTGTATCTAAGAAAATCTGGGCAGTCAAGGCAGCTCCAGAAAGATGTTTTAAGCTTCAGAGCTACTCAAGGTAAGAAACTTTTTTCTGAAAGATGCTTTGTATTACTGCTTTAAACTTTTTCTTTAAGCTACAGCTACAGGTTTTAAAGATTTCTTTGAAACAAGTGAAGAGTGAACTTTAATTCATGTTTTTTAAACAAAGGTTATATGAGACTTACAGCACTCTTACAAAAGAAGAATATCAGCAAGAATTGCACATTACGCTCGGAGTGCAACTGACTTTCAAATTTCTCTACAGGTATTATTTCCCATGAATAGGAACAAAGAGCAAAAACAGTTAAAAAAGCATATTCAAATGTGTGCATAAAAAGGCATGGTAAATGAATACTGTTTAGTTTGCTGACATAATTACTTGAATGTAATTTTTATGAGTCGTAGAAATCTTGGCATTTTCACTGAACCAGATAATTAGACTCTGAATAGAACAGGGTCAGAATAATTAATACATCAAAACTAGATGAACTTTTTCTAATTATTTTTATTTAATCTCTATTATAATTATTGTTATACTCTGCTGAGCATGATTGCCTCATGTTCATAGATTTGAATGCAGTCTTATAGTTGCATCCTGGGACTTTGTGGAATATTAACAAACCGTGGCATGGAGAAATTAGAATGGTGTAGTTTCATGATGGAATTCTAAATTGGAATTTCATATTTTTCTATATAGTTGCACAAAATTTGTTCCATAATCATAAAAATATGAATTTTTAAACAAAAGTCTACTTTCTTTTCAAGTTACACTTCTCCAAAGTTCAAGAAATATTGTTTTCTCAGAGTGTTTTACAAAAGCATATCATCAGGTATTCAACTCATGTGAAATTTTCTGAGAGATAATTGCATTAAGTTTTCCATTATTTCATAGCTTTTAATATCATCATAAATCTTAATAATTTTAAAGTGAATGTATCAACAGGCAATAAAGATCATTATGAACTATGATTAAAGACTTTGAAATTCACTTTAGAAAGTAATGGTGTAACTTTCTGCTTGTGATGACAGCTACCAAGCTGTGCCAGACCATAGGAACTGTCATAAAAACACAGAAAAAGAAATTGCAATCACAGATGAAGCCAAGAAATTTGGTGAAATAATCCCAAATCTCAGGGCTCAGAGTTTATATAGGCTGGGTTAACAAATGATTGTAAACTAATTCATGTCTAGATATCTAAAATAGGAATTTTGTAATATAGCAAAGAAGTTAAACTAATACCCAATGAGCAAGCTTGAGGTTGTCCTTAATTCTGTTCTGATTTTAGAGTTGATCAGGGCTATCCCCTTCTCATCTTGTCTCACTCTGTGTCTTCACTCTGTGGAAGTCCACAGCAGGACTGAAATCGATGAGGTATGAGGTTAAGGAGTGTTAAGTCCTTAAGCCTAAAGAAGGAACCAATTGTCAGTAGATGACTGCGAAGACTCTAAACAAGTCAATTTAGAGGATTTACAGGATTTATCTTCTAAATTATCTAGGAAACAGTTCATTTTGTAATATTAAAATATTCACTCATAATATTAAAATATGCACAACAGAAGCAAGATATCCTATCAGATTTCTGTGGAACCAAACTATTTAAATGCTTGTTATTAGGTCTAGTTAGGGAAGCTACAAATCGGTAAAGAAGGCAGTTAACAAGATTATAACTCTAGGACACCAAGATAGGCAGTGGTATTCATCAAGGGGTAAAATACTTTGCAAATCTACAGTGCGAGTATTCAACTATTTAAAGAAAGGTCACGGTGAGCCTACAAATGTAGCTACTCACTTGAGAAAAAAATAATTGTCATGAATAGGTTAGCTAAGTATAAAATGAGAAAAAGAATAAAAAGGGAAAATGTTGCTGCCTGCGATGATATGAGAATATGGAAAGAAGATATCACATAGAAAAAATAAAGTTGGATTCAGCTGTAATAAAGAATGCTATTGACATTGAAGAAAACAAAATTATTAATAAAGATAGCTTTCAAAACACTAAGAAAATATCAAAAGAAGAATAGGAATAAGAATAGATGCTGTAGATGGGAGAAAACAAATTAAAAAATGTAAATTGGCTTCCATTGCTAATGAATCAAAATAACTGAAGGTAAATATTTTTTTAAATGATTTATTTCTTGAAAGGCAGATATACAAAGAGAAGGAGAGGGAGAGAAAGAGAGAGAGATCTTCCATTCCTTGATTCACTCTCCAAATGACCACAAAGGCCAGGGCTGGGCCAGTCCCAAGCCAGAAGCCAGGAGCTTCTCCTGGGTCTCCATAGGGGTTCAGGGGCCCAAGCAGTTGGATCATTCTCCACTGCTTTCCCAGGCACATTAGCAAGAGCTGGGTTGGAAGTAGGGCATCCTGGGTCTTGAACCAGCTCCCATGGTGGGAAGCTGATACTCCAAATGGAGGCTTAACCTTCATGCCACAGAGCTGGCCCCAGAAAATAATCTTTAAAAGACAGTACTTTCCTTTGCTTAAACAAAACAAAAACACTTTACTCAAGTATTCAAGTACAAAGGTTCCCTAAAGTCACAAAAAAAAAAAAAAAGAGGAAAAAGAATGAATTCAACTCAGAATCAACTTGACAAAGTGTTTGAATTTCAAGTTTAATCATTTGCAAACATTAAGAAAGTTACATGTGTTTCATATCCTATTTATCTCAGAGTGCCAGAATACACTGTAAAAGATGAGAACAAAGTTTTGAGAGAATACAGATCCAAGAGTATTTTAACTGGGTATACACTGGTTTATGTGCTAGGATAACAAATGACTTTCATGATTCAGAACATAAACTTCTCATCGATACACACCTTGAAATTTCTACTTACAGATTCATATCAGCCTGCTAAGAGATTAGTAATGTTAAAAATTTTTGAGTCTGACATTACTGAGTTATGTGCCGATATAGATTAAAAATATATTTACTTAACATACAAAAAGCTACTTTGAGGGTCAGTCAGGACTCTTAAGAGTAAAAAAAAAAAAATAAGAACAACAAAAGGTGAAAACACTGAGATACATTGAAAGAAATAGCAAATTACATTATATATGATAATACTATAACTATAAATATTGGTTATATAAGTAGTAGTTTTTATTTCTGATAAGTATAGAATTTACTGTATGATCGAGAATATATTGTGAATTTTTCATGATATAATATTCATTTTGGTATAACTGATTTGGGGGGCTGGCTGCAATGCAGCATCCAATATTACAACACCAGTCCAAGTCCCATATTTTCTACTTCTGATCTAGCTCCCTGTGAATGCACCTGGGAAAGCAGTGAAAGACCCTTGCCATCCATGTGGGAGCCCGTTTGGCGTTCCTGGCTCCTGGCTTCAGCCTGACCCAGCTTGGGCCATTGTGGCCATTTGGAGAGTGAATCAGCAGATGGAGTTTTTCTTAGTCTCTCTCTCTCTCTCTCTCTCTCTCTCTTTCTCTCTTTCTCTCTTTGTCTTGCTTTCTCTGCCATTCTGCCTTTTAAATAAATAATTTTAAAAAAGGAAAGAAATCTTGAACAGTTTATCTTCCACTTTAACTTAATGAGAATTTAAGTTAAAATAAGGAGTAAAATTCTACAATAAATTTTAAAGAAAAGATGAAAAGATAAATAACAATATTTCTGCCTATACTAGTCATAGAACTTCTGAGCATAAAATTAACACAATGCACAAAGTAAAAAATTAAATATTGAAATATCCTCCCTTCAGGGAGAAAGCCATGACATTTGACATTTTACCACAATTAGTAAGTAGATATGTGGCATGTTTCTCATTAAACAGACAAGTGATATGCCATAAGTATTCTACTTAATAGCCATGAGTCATCTCTGCTTAAAAATGTAGTAATAGGGGCCAGCGCTGTGGCACACCATGTTAAGCCTCCACCTGTGATGCTGGCATCCCATAAGGGTGCCAGTTCGAGGCCCGGCTGCTCTGCTTCCAACCCAGCTCCTTGCTAGTGCAGCTGGAAAAGCAGTGGAAGATGACCCAAATACTTGGCTTCTGCACCCATATGGAAGACCTGGAAGAGGCTCTTGGCTCCTGGCTTTGGCCTGTGTAAGCCTTGGCCAATGATGCCATTTGGTGAGTGAACCAAATTTCTCTCTCTCTCTCTCTCTCTCTCTCTCTCTCTCTCTCTCTTTCTCTCTCTCCCCCCCCATTTCTCTGTCTCTCCTCTCTCTGTAACTCTTTCAAAATAAATTAGAAAAATGAATCTTTTTAAAAATGTAGTAATAATAGCTTGTCAATAACATCACAAAATGACACAACTTAAATATTAAGTAATATATGCATGCATTTATTATAAACTTTATACACTCTAGTAGCATATTTTAAAACTTAAATAATCTTATTTAACATAGCAACAAACCTTTCACATAACAGTTCTTCATTTTTTTACACATAAATAAATTGAAACTAAGAAGTAGTTGCATAACAAAATAACTTGTGGGTATCGAAGCAGGATTTGAACTCAGACCCCCTGACAACAAATCTGAGTGCCGAATCCATCGTTATCTCCTTTCTAGGTAGTGTATCCCGTGTAATGTAAAGAAAGGATTTCTTCTGTTTTTATTCTCAACTGTCTCACTGACTTAGCACAAGGCCTAGTATATAATAAACATTCAATTAATAATTGAGGTGTGAGTGAGACATTGCACTAGAAACTAAGACATACAGGACTGAAAACAGAATTATTCCTGAAGAAAGGTTGCAATGGAGGTTTACAGCAGGAAATGGAAATGTGAAGTGAAAATAACCTAATATAGAGCATCCTTCAAAGAGTTCAGCAAAATGTCCACAAATAAAGGACTATCATTTGAAGGGTAGAGCGACCATGACAGAAACTATGTAAGTGGGTTGATTCCTCATACTGATTTTGCAATCATGGTTTATCTTGGGCAACACAGATGATTTTTGTTGAGTGCTTTTTCATGCACATAGGACTAAAATCAAGTACCCTTGGTCACCCAGGGTAGGACGGCATTACAAAAATTTCGGCTTAAGAAAAAAAAATTAATGTAGGTGATCTGTGTTAATGGCAAAATTAATGTCTTCAGAAAATATGATAGGCAAATGGGAATATGTGAATTTATAACAAAAGTACTTTTAAAGAATGGAGGGCTGCTTTTGCAATATCTGCCCAGAAGAAACTTGGTGTTATGTGTTTGTCATTCAATGTAGAAGACTGAGCACTAATGTACAGTATTTCACTTTGGCAGTATATTTAATCCTTGCAAAAATCAAGTTGGGAAATTCTCACATATGAGACTTAAATATGATGTTTGAAGGCAAATAATAAAAGAGAACAATCACTATGTCATCCACATAGTGCAGAATCAACCTGCTCTGGATTTCTCAGAATCAAACTTGTATTCACGCAGATTTCTTTCTCACTCTGTAAACTTTGTTTCTTCCCTCCTCTTTTTTGTTACTATCCTCATTTTGTTGAAAAAAAAAATGTTGCTTGTATATTTAAAATATAGAATGTATTTAGAATATAGAATATAAAGTTGTTCATCTAAGGGTAGGTGTTTAATGCAAGAATTCAAACAGTGGAACATCCACCTTCTGTATTGAAGCTCAACTCCACTTCCTATCCAACTTTCTACTAATGTGCAACTTGAGAGGGCAGGGTGGGGGGGTGCAGCAGCAGGTGATGGCTCAAGTACTTGGGTCTTTGCCACCCATGTGGGGAATCAGAAAAACTTCCAGATAACTCAGGTATTTAGGAAGTGGACCAACAGAAGAAAGACAACTCAACCTCTCTTTTCATGGTCACTCTCTATCGCATACTTTCCCCTGTCTCTCTGATTTTCAAATTAATTAATTAATTAATTATAAAACAAGCTGGATCATCCAGAAGTCATTAGATGCAGTCATTTCTACTTGGAAAGAGTGTATAATTTTGTCTGCTGCTCAATTCTTGTATGATTATTACACTAGATTTTTACTCTAATTTTATTTGGTGTATGCATGAGAAGCTGGTTTGGAAAAAAATATGAAGCATATGTCCTATTTTCTCTCAGTCACACAATGTCTGCATTTGCACCTTGTTCTCTGCCCCCACCCCTTGTGGAGTTCACCCATTGCCTCAGATACCTGGGGTAATGTCTGGCATTTTAGACGTTTATCAGTGAGTATTCACTTACAAGCAATAGAAGAGAGTGGAGTCAAGAGCCTGGACTTTTCCATGTGGCAACTCTTTTATATCAGTGCCCATGTCTAAATTGTTGACGATTCTTAAAATCACAAAAGGATTTCTGTGAGCCTCTCAATGACCTTTGTGAAAAACATTCTTATTAATGCAGTTTGGAGACTCACAGGGAAAGGGAACTTTCAGAGAGACCGGGTCAGTCCAGAGAGCGAGGCAACAGCTGAGGACAAATACTAACCAGGTGCATTTAAGGATGAAAAAGACGAGGTAAGAAGAGAGGCAGATGATGGAATCTGTGTGTTTTATCAGGCTGAACATTTTGGCCTTGTGCAGGAAACCATGGGAACTGGAAAATGAGAAAGTTGGCTAAAAATTATGCAGCCATTGCATGGATACTCATTTGTCAACAAATTCTCCCTATATTAGAGACTTTAAGAACTTGTTTGCCTTTATCACCTGCAACAGAATTTAAGCTCTTTCTTTTGTGAATCTTTTACAAATACCCAGTAAAATAAAAAATATACCTCCCTGGAATGTGGAGCTGCCTTCACCTCTTCTAAAAGATCTTTTCTCAAACATATCTCAAGTGACTACGTTACATCAGTGACAGTCCATGCTCTTGCGACACAAACCAAGCACAGGATGGCCAAGATTTGGCAAAATATAACCTGCATTCATTTTTTTTTTTTTTTTGACAGGCAGAGTGGACAGTGAGAGAGAGAGACAGAGAGAAAGGTCTTCCTTTGCTGTTGGTTCACCCTCCAATGGCTGCCGCGGCCGGCGCGCTGCGGCCGGCGCACCGCGCTGATCCGATGGCAGGAGCCAGGTGCTTTTCCTGGTCTCCCATGGGGTGCAGGGCCCAAGCACCTGGGCCATCCTCCACTGCACTCCCGGGCCACAGCAGAGAGCTGGCCTGGAAGAGGGGCAACCGGGACAGAATCCGGCGCCCTGACCGGGACTAGAACCCGGTGTGCCGGCGCCGCTAGGCGGAGGATTAGCCTAGTGAGCCGCGGTGCCGGCCCTGCATTCATTTTTAAGGACTGTGAGGACAGAAGTTCTCTCTGTAGTGTATTCTGAGAGATGGTGGAAGTATGTGAGGATAACTTGCAAATTCCTCATCCAGTCATAGATTTTTAATATTTTATTCCTTAAATGACTTCTGTTAAATGCAGCTGCAATTCACTGATCTGCATTAATTAGCAAACATCTAGGTTAAAGGAACCTCTTGTCTCCTGCCAAAAAATTTAGAGCTATAGCACCATCCCCCAACATCGAACATCAAACTCTAAAACCACACAGTCCCCTCTGATTTAGATGGTTCTAGAAGACATGTATCCCCTCTTACACAATTGTGTACACGTTTATGCACACAAAATAACATTATCAGCCACTCTATCTTTGTTTTTTAAATTCTTGCCAACTATTCAAAGATTACCTAGAAATTTTTGTTTATAACATTAATAAAAGACTGACATTGACTTCTGTTGGAATCTGGACACATTCTTTTTTAATCTAAGCAACTTAAAAGTGACTTCTCGGATAGAAGATGAAATGATACAGTATATGATTCATCAGGGTCTCACTTTCCTTTTCTCAAGATCACAAGTCAGCCTACCTTTCTTAAAACTTGTTGCAAAAATCTTTGGTTAACTGTCCCCTAAATTACTGAAGTAGAAACTTAAGACTCTCACGAAAAACACAAAAAAAGGAAATATCTAAACATTATTAAAGTATTTTTTACCATAAATCAATACAATGAAAAATGAGAGCTCCAATCCCAAAGAGAATGATTTATTTTGAATTATGCACATACTTTTCATTTTATTTACATATACAAATGTGTGCCATTATATGCCTTATGTATGCATGGCATTATTTCATAGGATATAAGACAATATTATAAAATTAATCTTACTCTCAGTAAACAAAGTCCAGCCTGTATGACTTGAGCTTTAAAATAAATGAAATACTAAAGCACACACCAGCTAGTCTTTCTTTAATCATTTATATCTCGTTGGGTCACAAAAATGAAGTAAGCTTTACAAATCAGAGTCTTTAGAGCAAATGTATTCAGATTTTTCTAAATGCTCCTGAAGTAGGCTACAGTTTTATATGTGACTCTGACAATACTGTGGAAAAACCCAGTTCTTCCATGGTTCCTAAGCATGTCTGACCCCAACTGTAGTGGATTGATTCATTTGCTCACATGTATATGAACTACCTATGAAAAGTAATAAAAAATTAACCATTAATAAACTGGCTACATCGTGCATAGGTTTTCTTTGTAGAGTCACAAGTATATTTTTTATATTTGCCATATAGTGGCAGAGTATTTGCATTCAAAATTATAAGTATTTTATATTAACAGACAAGTTTCCCTTTTAGTTCCCTGTGTTTACCACTCAATGATATTTTGTTACTCAGACAGTTAATAAAAAGAAAAAGAAACCTGTATTTGAAATTTGGTATTTAAAATCTTTTTTCTATGAAAATAATTTTATTTTTTCTGTGCTTGCTAAGTTTAACCACACGATGATATGCTCCAGAATTATTCTATTTATTCTGTTGTTGTTGCTTTTTTTATTTTGAGATTTTGTAATATTTTTAAGCATTTCATTTTCTATTAAAGGGATATAAGTATAATTTTGATATATAGATAAAATATGCACCACAATTATTCTAGCATAAATTGTTACTTCCCATAATAGTTTTATTTACTAAGAAAGTTATATCATGCCTGGTCAAGGATTTTATGAGTTAAAATAAGATAAAGAGGAAAAGCACATAAATTTATCTGCTGACTCATTGCATGTACTCATAAAAACATTCTGTCTGTATTTTGCCTTACTATTATAATTTTACACCTCCCATCCACATAATAAACTATGAAGAAGTAAATATATTCAACCTAATTTGAACATTACATAGTATATACTTCTACTGAAACATCAGGTGATATTCCAAGAGTATCTATAATTTTATATATTAGTTAAAAACAGTCGAAAATAAAATAAAGTTAATCAAAATAATACTATGATGCCTTTCCCTTCCACATAACCTGGGAGAACTATCCAGAATCAATGGCCTCTGTCTCAGCATTTAAATCCTTCCTTTCATTTAAAAAAAAAAAATAAAAAAGACTAATTCATTATTTCAAGCTATGATAACATCTAACATTTTCATAATTATCGTTAACCTTTGAATTGCTGAAAATTCAGTTATTTACATATTTTAACTCTACATAACATTCACTGTAAAAATTTTCTCACCCTAGGTTTATCTCAAAAGTTTTTTTCAAATTGTCTTTCTTCTCATTGTCAGTTTAAAACTAAACTCACTCTGGAGTATTAAACTCTCACCAGCTGTCTCAATCACAATTATCTGAAGTGTATTAGAGTGTGTGGGTGTGTGTGTGTGTGTAAGTTATGAGAAACATTGTTTTAGACTGTAAAATGATGAAAAAAGTGGTATATGGCAGAAAGCAACACACAACAAATACACTCCCGACGTTTGGTCCTATGCAAGCTTGTTCAATAGCAGAGGGAAATTTGGTAATTTTGTGGTCCATTTGCTCTTCCCTCTCACTTGTTTTTTTGTTTTTTTGTTTATTCTTCCTTTTTTTTTTTTTTTTTGGGGGGGGGGGGTTGTTTTGTTTTGGTTTTTTGAACCGGTCTCCTCTTTGCAAGCTTGGCATTCTGTGGAACATCATCGAGGGAGTGCAAGTACGGAAGCTTTATTGGCGCCATAGCCTGGGGTGGTCCAGAATGCTAGCCACCCAGAGAATGCTAGCTGCGTGTGGAGGGTCAGCCCAGTGTGTTTTACACTCTGATGTCCCCAGAAACTTAGGACGCCAGGGTGTGGCACAAACTTGCTTTAAGGGCACTGTCAACAGTTTAGAGATAAAAGCTTTCATTGCCATCCAGTGGCAATTTAAGTTATTGCAACTAAAGCCCATTAGTTTTACGTGAGAAATAAAGATTGACAAGGTCCTACGTTTAAATAAAAAATGAAATGCGATGACTTTGATAATTTCATCTTCTACCTGACAATTCAAGACCTATAGTAAACAAACAGAAATTTTTTAAGTATTTTTAATTTTGAGTTGTAATATTTTTCTTTTTAGGTACGGATGAAGAATGTGGTAGAATGAAGAAAATACATTTTAGGCAAGTTAATGGTTACTAATGTTTTTCAATAAAGATTTAAAGTACTTAAAATGGACATCTACTTATAATATCAAGGAATTGCCATAGATTAAAAAGCTCGACTATTTGGCCCATTCTTTTTCAATAGCATTATGGCCTAGATATGTATGAATACTGAGTTGCACCAAGGCTATGATTATATTGAAGTAAATGCTCCAGGTTAAACTGCAGCTCACAACTCACCTATGTGTTTAAAAAACATACAAACTAGCAAAGGCGAATCAATCACAGGGAGAGATTTATTCTCTTTACAGTTTGTTTCAAAAGGGCTCATTCTTCGTTTTCCTATTCCTTTACTGAGCTTTCTGTTTATTCCACATATATATGAAATATTTCTCCTATCTTCTCAGTAAATTCCAATGGAAGCCCCACCAAGCTTTTTAGCTTTGAATTTATTAGCAATTTAAATTGCCTTTTCTTTTCAGCAACTTTCATTTTAAAATAAAATATTTTATTTTCCCTTTGAAACATGTTCTTATGCCTTCAAAGGGGCTGGATTGTCTGGACTCCATGTTTGGTTAATCTGTACTTCCAATAGACTTCCATAGTGGTATGTTGAACACACCGTAAAAGTTCAGGGGTTTCTCTCCTTTATCTAACCATGTTATATAATTGACTCCTACTTTTCTGTGTGAAAAATTCTGCGGACTTTTTGTTGGCTTTTATTTTCAATGTTGATTTCCTATTTGTTTTTCATTCATAGGAGAAGGCTATAACGGAAAATGAGATCTTAAAAGAAAGATTGTGTTTGGCTTTCCTTTTTATTTATTTTTTGTATGAGTGGTATTATTTTACCTAAGAAAGAGAATGGTGTTATTATGTGGAACACATATTTATATTATTCTACATGAATACAGATTTATAATGCATTAAAAGTAATCCACAAAGCTAAAATGAAAATTGAGTTAATTTGAGAATAGTTTCCTTCATGTTCGTGCTAATCAGTCTGTAGGGATCCTTTGGCACATAAATAATTGTTCATTTACTTTGGACTCAGTGGTGTAAGCCATTTTCAACAAACCACAAGTTGCCAACAAGCTTCAAAACTAAGGGAGAAAAAGGATATAAAGAAGGTATATTTAAGGAAAGTATATATTAACCCTTGGACTACAATGACTCTCTTCTTCTGAAAAAACTCATTAAAGTAGAATCAAACCCATACTGAATGACACATCTTCATGTGTATTCATCAGTTAAAACAGACTGAACGTTTTCTTTAGAAAAAAAGTTGGTAATTTTTACCTTTGTTTTTCTGTTCTATATTTGGTTAATATGCAAACAAATGCATTTTTCCAGAAAAGTTGAAATTAGTCCAAATTACAACAACAAAGAAAGTCTGCAGTGAAGTGTCCTTAGAAGTGCTATCGAATCCCCTTATTTCTCTTGTTTGGGCTAAGTATGTTGGTCTCTTGCTCTTCAGGCCCTGAGCTGTCTTTGTGCAGCAATCTATTTTGTCTATTTAACTAACCTTATTAAATAGGCATGCATGCCATTCACATTTCTGTTCTGATCTCAGTTACTGCTTTTGGAATATTTGAATGTATAACGTACATTGGTCTTATTCCAGCTGCACTGTCACTTGATCAGGTTAACAATTTCCTGATGGCTTTGTCATTGGCAAAGGCAACAGACACAAAGTGACAACAGGAAGTGAGAAAAGATAGAGAATTGTTAGAACAGTGAGGAGGGCAGTGGGTCTTATTCGTCCTTTACCAGGAATCATCAGGTACTCAGTGCTAAGTCTTGGTAGGAATTTTTGCAGTGCTGTTGGTTAAATTTTAAATGTTGAAATATGCTATTTTCAAACTTTTCCTGTGAAAACTCTCTTAAGTCTTGGGACCTTGGATCTGAATCTAAGAGATAGTCTACTGCTTCATTTCTATGAACAATATACTTATATCCTAATTATTATCATTCTCTCTACAAATGCATGTTGAAAATTATTAAGTGCAAGATAAAGTAGAGTGAAGCACAAAATAAGTCATCATAACAGTAATACCCCAAGGATTTTGGAATTCATAATTAGTAGTAGGAATCGCTTCCATAATCATCACTTTTGTATTTGTGCTTAAGTGGCTTGCTGGAGTCCACATTCATATCTTATCCTTCACATGCCTAAGTTTCCTATGAAATTAAAGACTAAAGTAAAATATACACAGCACGCATAATTTAAAAAGATAGAAAATTAAGAAAAGAAGGAGAAGAGAGGGTGGGCAGGGTGGGAGGTATCATTACCTTTTAAAGCTACATATATATATGAATGCCAACGCTGTGGCGCAGTAGGTTAGTCCTCTGCCTGTGGCACCAGGATTCCATATGGCTGCTAGTTCATGTCCCTGGTGCTCCTCTTCTGATCCAGCTCTCTGCTATAGTCTGGAAAAGCAGTAAAATATGGCCCATCTGCTTGGGCCCCTGCACCTGTGTGGGAGACCCAGAAGAAGTTCCTGGCTCCTGGCTTTGGATAGCCCCAGCTCCAGCCATTGTGGCCATTTTGGGAGTGAACCAGCAGATGTAAGACCTCTCTCCCTCTCACCCCCTGTACCTGTAATTGTACCTTTCAAATAAATAATAAATAAAATCTTTCCTAAAAAAGCTGTATATATGACATACATGAAATACGTTGCCTTTATATAAATTTTTAAAGGTTAAAAAAAAGTTATAACTCAGTATCAACTACAGGAGAAAAATCCAGAATACAATGCCACATTCAACAGAAATTAATGCTGAAGCAATATTAGGATGTTTTAAAAATGTACAAAAATAGTCATACTGGGAAAGCCAATGATAAATCCGCTGATGGTCCCATCCAGTGATTCCATATGCCACCACCCTACATTGCCAGAATCCATTGAATTCGACCCTTAGCTACCTAAAAACAGTGCTGATAAAAGTTAATGAAGATTATCATGAATTTACATAATATTCTGATAGCAATGCTTATCTAAATAGCTAAAGGAAAGGAAACTATTAAGAACCCTCAACGAGCCATTGGTCCAAAATATAGGAAAATAATATATTTTAAAATATGACCCATTATGAACACCAAAAATGAAACATTTTGTCATACTCTGCTATTTTAGCAGCCATTGTAAATATTCATGTAAGAATTCTAAAATTTCCTTTAGGTGGTAGTTTTAAAAACACATAAAATCAAATTGAAGTAAAAAAAAAAATTTGATGGGGTGGGCATTGTGCATGTTAAGCCACCAATTGGGAAATCCCCATTCCATATCGTAGAGCCTAGGATTGAGTCTTGCTTGTGCTTCCAAGCCATTTTCTGACTAATATACCTGGGAGGCAGCAGACGATGGCTGGCACAGGTACTTGGATTTCTGTTACCCATATGGAAGAACAGAATGGAGTTTTGGGCTCCTAGCTTTGGCCTGGCATTTGAAGATTATCCCAGCGGATGGAGGATCTTTCTCCCTCTGTCTTCTCTCTCTCACTCTGCCTTTCAAATAAATAAATTTATTTATTTTTTTTAAATATTTATTTGTTTATTGAAAGAGTTACACAGAGAGAGGAAGACAAACGCACACACACACCAGAGAGAGAGTGAGAGAGAAATCTTCACTCCCCAAATGGCCACAATGACTGGGACTAGGCCATGCTGAAGCCAGGAGCCAGGAGCTTGTCTCACTTGGGTGCTGAGTCTTAAGCGCTTGAGCTATCTTCTGCTACTTTCTCAGGAGCATCAGCAGGGAGCTAGATGGGAAGTGGAGCAGCTGGGTCTCAAACCAGCACCCAAATGGATGTTGGTACCACAGGCAGTGGATTTACCTACCAAGCCACAACACCAGCCCCTCAAATAAATTTATAAATTGTACATGTTTTGATGGTGATAAAATTAGGCAAAGCGAACTTTTGTGATAATACTAAACTGTCGAACATATTTGCAATAATCATTTTTAAAAAATCTTTAAAAATACATTCATCAAATGTGTAAAAATAATAACAGCATGTGGAAGAAAATACTTATATTAAAGTACACAACTGACTTCAACAACCTGACAAAAATGCTCTCATTCTCTTAGTCTACAAGCTAGTTTGGAAAAATAAATTAATAGTATTATATTTCTTAACATTCCACCCAATTAAAAGTATGGTTAACAAAATTCTGTCTTGTATTTAATTTGATTTACAGAGCTATGACTTTTGAAGATTCCATATGGGCTAAGGATATAAGGCATCTTATAATCTTATTGAAAAATGGTACTATTAAATCACTCAGAGAACTGTGTAATTTCCTACCACAATGAGACATTTTTCTTACATTTAATGTCTATGTTCTTTCCTAAAAGTATATAGTGTGGGAGAAGAAAATACAAATCTGGAAGAACTTTAAAGGCTGGCTTTTTATCTGATGTTAACAAAGATTAAAAATATCAAAGCATAACAATGAATTTTTTAAACACCCACAATAATTTTATTCCCATGAATGCTCAATACTTTCAGCCATGAAATGTTTTGTTATATAAGCAATGATTTTTTGTCTTCTTTGACTTACATAACATTTACTACAAACAAATCCTCAGGTTTAGTGGGTTTTAACACTACTTACAGATCTCAAAAATAACACAAGAGGATGCCCTATGTTCCCCTCTTTTACAAGAGAAGTGGTGACCCCCAACTGCACCAGACAGGGTCAACTAGGACATAAAATCTCTGCGGTCAATTAAAACAAGAATGTGTAAAATATACTTGTATTAACTATAACAGAGAATCAGCGTCATGGTTTTAGATGCTAAAAAGTAAAATTAACTCCAAAGGAGATAGAATAGTAAGTTCCACCAGTAAAGCTGTGCATCCAGGGAAAGAGAAAATTGGGAAGAAGACAGGGCACCCCGGGACTGAGATCAAGAACTCATTGGAGAGGTGGCCCAGAGGATGGGGAGTTTGACTAGGGGCAGTCTCAGCTGGAACTTCGGGAATCTGCAATCTCAGGGGAGAATGACCACACTCCTTCATGGGGAGATGCCCACACTCATGAGGATATTCACTGGCTTGGTAGTGACTGGTGGAAATGGCACACTGGGAAACTCTCCTCTAGGCTGTGCTTAGGTGATGCCACACACCATTAACTGCCACACAGGACAGGAGCTAGCTGAGAGAGGATGCACGCTTCTCCCTCCACCTGTACCCTCTGCTGACAAAGCTTAGCATCCTGCTTGCTGGCAGAGGAGAACTCTAGAAACCACAGCAAGGCCATCAGGAAAGGTTTCCTTGGAGCTAAGAGGCAATGCATTGGTAACTGACACACTATTATTACATTTTTTAAAAGTGATATTTTTAAAACAGTCTTTGGCAACATAACTGACAACGGTTCAACTTATAAAATGTCTTTCTTGTGTGAAAGAAGGGTGAAATGGATTGAAAAAATTATGGTTTCATTATCAATGGAACACTTTTGTCCAAGCCTTAATGTCTCAATCAGCAAAACTCATATGTAGGACAGGATCGACAGTGCTTGAGATGCCCGCTTCTCATACTGGAGTGCTTGGGTTGCACTCCCAGCTTCTTTCCTGACTAACTTCCTTCCGATATGCATCCCAGCAGGTCACAGCTTCAATTGGTGGATTCCTGACACCTGCATGAGAGACCTTGAATAAATTTCTGGCTGCCAGCTTTGACCTGGTCCATCTTTGGCTGTTGCGGGCATTTGGAGAGTGAACTAGTGGACAGAGACCTCTGTCTGTCTCTGTTTCTCTTCATTAACATAAATAAAATATTTTAAACATTTTAAAAATGAAATAATTGAAAAATACCACTCAGTATTATATAAATGGTTTTATTGCATAATGGTATCTCGACTTTAAAGATGTTTTATTTTGTTGTTAAGGTATACGTTTTTTCAAAACTTCCAGACAGGAAAGTGTTAGTTACATAAGCTTAAACAAAAATTTTTATTTTCTATAAGTTCATGTGAAATTGATTATTCTTATTATTTTTAGGTAAGTACAGAACTTTTTTCAAGAAGAGAGAGAGAGAACTTATGAAATAAATATAAAGAAGGAAAAGAAAAATTAGAATATTACACTTTTTAGCTCTATGGATTTTTTTAGTTAATTTATATTATCAGCCAAGATACAAAGGTAAATACAGGTAATAGAAAATCATAATTCAAGGTAAGTTTATATCAATTAGTGTAATAGTACTAATAATACTACATATGCAAATTCCTTTTTCATAGGAAACCTAGTTTTTCAAAGCAAATTGAAATATTGTATTAAAATATTTTTTAATTAAAGACATTTTCTAATCAGATGATCTGGGTTTGGATACACTGCTACATTTAGCTAAGTGATCATGCAAAAGTTACCCAACCTATTTAAAAGGTTGTAGTCTGATCACATGAGAAAATTTGGACATGTGTCTTCCTTCCTAAACATTTGCACCTCAATAGAAATAACATTCTAACCTGACCACAATTCCCAAAAGGTAACAAAAATTCAATGAGTGGAAATTTTAGTTTTCCACAATTGCATTCCTTTTGCATTCAAAACGCTCAGCCATGGTACACTGGACCCTTCCTTTTTAGACTATAATTTTAGGTTTTTTTTTTTTTTTTCTCATGTGTACTCACCTTCTTTGAGAATGAATGGAAAATCTAAATTACCAGGATCAGAATCAATGAGATTAGATTGTAATTCCTCTAAGTCGTATACTGTATTACTCTCCCAAATACAATGTGACTTTGATATTCATTCTGTATCAAATTTTAAAATTTTGAAGGTGAATAAAAGAGCATTTGGTTGTTGAGCGCAATGACACTCTCATCAAGTTCAGATGCATTATCTCTTGCCTTTGCAAGTCCTGAGTCTGTCAGATGTCTTGGAGAATTATGTAAGAACAGAGAGAATTTAATATACATTGTTGTGAACAATGACTTTACTAGGTAAAATTCCTTTCCCCATAATTTGTAGCTTAAATGTAAAGTGCATTCATACAGTTTTATTCTGCAAAAGAACGTGATTTAAATATTTATCAAATGTGATTTACATGAGAATACCATCCTACTTTTCATTTGTGATGCTTCTCTTGTGTCCCTCTGAGTTGCCTTTTTAAAATATACATTTGGAAACAAATTATGTTATGATCCAAAATACAAAAAGTCAATACGATGTAGAATGGGGGATCTCAGAGCAGGAAGACTGCAGGCACAGTGAAAAGAAAGTAGCTTGTTGAATTTTCACACACTGAACTACTGAGCAGGCTTATTTAAATCTATTTTCCTTTATGAATTATACATGGCTATCATCACTGAGGTACACTCCCAGGCTTAAACACACACACACACACACACACACATTTTAAACGACAACTTCCTGATAAGCTGTCAAATGGGAAAAATCCACTCATTTCTTCAAATCGGTGGTTGATTTTTTTATTAACATTTTAAATGATTTTCTAGCATTGTGTCTGGATTTACCTTTGGCTCTCCAGAAAGAAAAAAACAGGAGAATGCTTGATCTCACTTTCAGCAGGTAACAAATCTGGGTGTGGAGCTGTGGAAACAATAACACAGAGTTTGTTTGAGGGTCTTTTTGCACAGAACCTGTCCTCTTCCTCACGTGCCTGGGCCAGCAGGTAAGATTATGCAGGTGTTTGCCTGCAGGAGAATCCTGCTAATTAGGGAACAAACGAGCCAGTGGAAACCAATCTGCAGGTATTTTCAGGTAAAACTGTTGAAGTGACAAGTCTAGGGAATGATTCCCACTCGTTGAATAACTAACAAGTTTTCATCTTTTTGATTAAACTCACCGTCCAATTTCTGTAATGGATAAGATGTGGAGACCACAAAGTACTTTTGGCCCCATAGAACTGTCTCTGGAGAACAATACTGACAATGGCATCAAAAAATGAACATTTTTAACATGGAATTTTGAAAAAAGACTCACAGCCAACAGAAAGTTCACTTGAATTCACAACACGCTTCTGGTTAGCGTTGGGGGCGAGCCAGTATTTTTCCAGCAGTGCACAATGGCAGTCAAGTTTTACCTCTTGCCCTCCGTGGCCTGTCTTCTAATGACACAAATTCCTAACAGCACAGTCTCATCCATCATCTAAATTATTTGTTTACAGAGTACACCAAATATTTTCTGTACTGGGTTAAAGAGACATAGTTCCTGCCCTAAAGGGCTTTACCACCTGGTCCAGGAAGCCACCCTTGGAAACGTCAGTTCTTATTTTCTGGCCCTGTCTAATGGATGTGCACACAGGCAATTTCCTTGTTGGTCGGCCAGAAAACAGGCTAGTGGCCTTGTCTCCAAAGAAAATGTATCTAAAAGTCATAGTGTTATAATTCTATGGCAACAGAGTCACCAGAGCAGTGTATAGGTATGGCTTCTGGCTCAACAGGTCGCCTCCTTCCCCCTTTTCCAAAGAGGAAAATGAATTTCAGAAATTGTGGAATTTCAAGTTCACTGAAAGCTGTAGAAGGTTAGTAGTGACCACCAAAGTGTGAGCATAATTGTACGGTAGAAAAGCTAGAAAGGTGAATTTCCAAAACCAAAAGATGTCAAAATAAAGATGTGTTAGATCCGAGGTACCCAGTATGGTGACACACACACTGTGCACACGTACACTGTGCACACACACATGCACAGTCACCACTCTTCACTCTTAAACTGGCCTTTGAAGCAAACTGCAATGCAAATAGTTACAAAATTTTTCAATTACAGTTCCTAATACAAAGATACAGAAATGCTCTTATCAATGTTAATTTTGTTTATTAGAATGAATTTTACTTATTTATCTGTTTTATTTCATTATAAAATCTATAGGAATGGATTTCAGTAGTGAGAAAGTAGGCCTTACTTTAAAAATTATAACTGAAAGTTGGTCATTCTATGTGTAAGGAAGAAATTCACCTTTTTTCATTTTTTTTTAACTGAGAAAACTTTTATTTAATGTATACAAACTTCATGTATTTCATAAATACAACTTTAGGAATAAAGTGATCCTTTCCAACCTACCCTCCCTCTCACCCCCACTGTCTCCATTCTTCCTCCTCCCTCTCCTATTCCCATTCTTAATTTTTACTAAGATCTATTTTCAATTAACTTTAGACACACAAGATTAACTCTAAATAAAGAGTTCAAGAAATAGTATGAAAAAAATTATTCTTCAACAACAAGGGCTGTTCAAAGTCATTGCATCTCAAAGTGTCAATTTCACTTCTGTAGATTACCTTTTAGGGACTCTGTTGGTTACCACAGATTAGCTAGAACATATTGTATTTTTTGGTGAGACTGGCTTACTTCACTAAGTATAATGCTTTCTACTTGCAACAGTTTTGTTGCAAATGACAGGATTTCGTTTTTTTTTTTTTTTTACAGATGTGTAGTATTCTATGGTGCACATATCCCATAATTTCTTTATTCAGTTCAGTTGACGGAAATCTGAGTTGAAATCCAGCTCTTGTAGGACAAGTCATTAAAGAGTTGGTGAACAATGTGTGTTATGTTCTATTTGGAGGTTCTTCATGAATTTAATATAACTTTAATGTCTCATTTTCAGATGCAGTGTAATGATTGAGGCTGTGGGTCTAAATTTTCTGCAATGCATTTTCATTCAGCTATAGTGCTTAAGGACCAGGAAATAATATTATTAATTATCACTGGCATATATAGTTTAACAGCATAAAATCTAAATACTCCTGAATCTCAGCATTCTGAAGTTGAGTGCATGATTGGAGATATAATTAAATAAAATAACCTTTATTAAATTAATGCTGATTTCATGAAGCATATTGTAGTAGTATTATGTCTAACATGCTTGGAACTGCATTAAGAAATGTATAGGTAAAGCAATTTTTTTTGTAAAACATTGAAAGTCACAAGTATCCTTCCTTCCTTCCTTCCTTCCTTCCTTCCTTCCTTCCTTCCTTCCTTCCTTCCTTCCTTCTTTCTTTTTCTTTCTTTCTTTCTTAACAACAGGCAGAAAGAGAGAGAGAACACTCCCTTCTGCTGATTCACCCCTCAGAAGCTCACAATTCCAGGTTCCAGAAACTCAGTCCAGGTCTCCCACACAGATAGCAGAAATCCAATTACTTAGCCATCACTGCCACCTCCAAAGGTGCACCTTAGCAGGAAGTGCGAGTAGGAACCCAGCTACTCAGATATGGGATGAGCATGACTCAACTGCTCTTCTACCCACTGAACTAAGCATCTTCCCCCATCATATCAGTTAAAAATACTTCTAGTTATATTAATTCAAAGAACCACATCATGTTAACACTGATAGTATATTCTTTCCACCTTGTTTTATAACCATTGACCTGATATTCTTCCCTGAGTGTTTGTGAAGAGGAACAATAAACACAAATAAGATATGACCAGAGACAACTGTGTTTGGACAAGTACTCTGAGTTTGTGAAAAGAACATGAACTTAGAGTTTGGAAGACGTGCTTTCCATCCTATGAGCTGAAGCATTCAACTTTTCCTGCATCTCATATTCTTGATATGTAGGTTGAAAGTAATAGGGGGGCCGGCGCCACGGCTCACTAGGCTAATCCTCCGCCTTGCAGTGCCGGCACACCAGGTTCTAGTCCCGGTCGGGGCGCCGGATTCTGTCCCGGTTGCCCCTCTTCCAGGCCAGCTCTCTGCTGTGGCCCAGGAAGACAGTGGAGGATGGCTCAGGTACTTGGGCCCTGCACCTGCATGGGAGACCATGAGAAGCACCTGGCTCCTGGCTTCGGATCAGCGCGGTGCTCTGGTTGCAGCGCGCTGGCCGCGGCGGCCATTGGAGGGTGAACCAACAGCAAAAGGAAGACCTTTCTCTCTGTCTCTCTCTCTCACTGTCCACTCTTCCTGTAAAAAAAAAAAAAAAAAAAAAAAAAAGAAAACAGAAAGTAATAGGGGCTGATGCTATGGTGCAGTGGGTTAAAGCCACAGCCTGCAGTGCCAGTATCCCGTAAGGTCACCAGTTTGAGTCCCGGCTGTTCCACTTCCAATCCAGCTCCCTGCTAATGAGCCTGGGAAAGCAGTGAAAGATAACCAAGTCCTTGGCCCCTGCACTACAAGGAAGATCCATGAGAGGTTCCTGTCCTCTGCCTTCGGCCTGGCTCAGCCCCAGCTGTAGTAGCCATTTGGGGAGTGAGCCAGTGGATGGAAGATCTCTTTGTCTCTGTGTCTCCTTCTTTCTCTGCCATTCAAATAAATAAATATTAAAAAAAAAGAAGAAGAAGAAGATATCATTAATAAGTTGAAGGCAAATATCTTGTCTCTTTTGAATGGGAGGATATGTGCCCAAGGAGCTGTGGCTCAGAGATCATAACCAGAAGTCTGAGCTCTTACTATAAGGGAGGCTTCTGAGGGATGGGTGTATTTTGCAAGTGCAGAGGATGTGGATCTTGTAGTCCAGAAGGCAGGCTGTGGTAGGCACAATTCTAAAATGATCCACCAAATTCCTACCACTTAAGTCACACCATGTGACTATGGCAGGCATCTTTCTATAATTATATCACATTGTATAAAAAAGATACACAGATGTTCCCTCACAAACTAGCTGATTTGCAATTAATCCAATGGGTGACTAGCCAAGGCGGGCCTGACTTAATCAGGTGAAATCACATAAAAGAAACTGGGTGCTTCATGGGGAGAAAGGCTCCCTCCTTCTGCCTTTGAAGAGGCAGACAGCCAAGGCTTGAACTGCCCATGGGCAGAAGGAGATTCTCCACTAGGGTCTCATTCATACAACTCCTAAGAGCCCACTTCTGCCAACAACATGGATGAGCACGGAATGAGAACACAGCCTGACCAACACTTCAGTTTCTGTCTCGTGAACCCCTGAGCAGTGGGCTCAGCTAAAGCACAGCTGGACCCATGAGCCATCCTAATTGTAGGATCATGTATGTGGGTTGGTAGAAGTCAGCAAACATGCCGTACTTTGTTGCGTATGAGGTCATAGGCTGCTAATATATCCACCGTGGTTGTCCACGGGGATCAGATCATGAACATGGTGTGCATGGCACACTAGATGTTAGACCAGTACTGTCAGTGACCATGTTCTACATTCAAGTAAAAGTGAGGTCTACGATGACATAGAGTACAGTTGCTGACTGGATGCCAGGACAGGAGTAGAGGCAAAAGTTTTAAAAGATGAGAAAGAAGAATTGAAAGCAAAGAACGTGGGACAGAGAGGGTGTATGGGGATCTGGGGCTAAGGGTATTAGACCCATAAGACACTAGGCACCAAGTTCACAGTGTTGTGGGTGCCCTTTCTTCCTTGTTGGGAGTATCGGGCCAAGCACATTTTAATTTTATGAATCACCCTTGATTCTGACACAGACTTCAACTTTCTCACGGCCAGTATTTCCTGCTGGAATATGCAGTATGTATCAACTCTTATGTGTTAGAAAGTCTGAAGAATAGGAGTTAAGTGTTCCCAGGAACACTCTAGATGCCATGAAAGCACAGGGTTGTGTATGGCAAAGTCAGCAGGCCTGTTGAGATGGATGACTCAATGTTGTGACTGAGTGAGGGAAGAGAGAGAGGAAGCAGCATGGGTCAAGATGACTGGGAAAGGAGAATGGTAATAGAACAATTGCTCTAAGTTTCCACAGTGGTACAGGCATTTCCATTTATTTCCTCGAAAATACTGCTAATCTGATTGTGCAGTGTGTAGCTGTCCTTATCCTGTTTGCTGATAAGAGTGTGTTTGTATTTTGCTTTTGATTTCTGATTCAGTTTGGTTATCTTGAGAGTCTAAAAGTTTTTCCATGTAAATGAAAGTTATTGATGGAAAGTAATAGTCATCACAAGAGATTTATAGTGCTGCAACTATTACAGTATTAAACAGATATGTTTTTTGCAACTGTAACTTTTACATCTGTAGAACATGGTGCAGATATATGTATCTTTCCTCTAAAAAAAAAACAGTATCAGTGTGAACCCATTAAGTATGCAATTTGTGTAATTTGGGATCTTGCAGTTAAGGAACCTAAAAAGCCCAATATTTGTCAATTACCTGAAAAATTTTTCTTGAATGCATAGTCTGAAAAGAAATTGGGAAAAATATTTTGAACAGATATAAACATGTTTTTAAATTTAGAAAAAAATTTAAAAGCACTATAGGAACATGTTTTTAATAAAATTCATAATCTGAATTTCTTCAAATAGGAAAGTATTGCTTTGGTAACTTGGTATTTCAATGAATGAAGCTTCTTATAATGTGATGTTTTTATACAAATCCCAAAAAGTCTATCATATTAACTATTCTTTCCTTTGGCTACACAAAATCCAGGAATAGTGGCTTAAAGAAAAAGAAATTTAATATGACACAAACAGGCAGCACAAGGGCAGGTGCTAAAATCCGATTCCATGGTACCTGGGTACCATCAGAAACACAGGCTCTTCCCATCTTTCTCTTCTATTTAATATGTGACAGTTTGCCTTCATACTCCATATCATGGTTGTGAAGTGCCCAATCCATCTCAGAGCCTAAGAATGAGAGAAAAATCACTGCACAGGTTTCTTTAACAAAGCCTAGCCCTTTTATTTCAGGGAGATGGTTTTCCCTGCACTTAATCCACATCTCATCGGCCAGGAGCGTGTGTACCACAGACACTCTTAATGACTAGGTTAGGAGGTGGTAGAAAATTAGCTGTTTCCCATGAGTGGTGACTCACAAAGCTGAGTTATGGTAGTAAAAAAAAGAACACAAATAGATAGATATCTCAGCTATTTGTGCATAAAAATGCTGTGCTTTCTTAACCCATTTACATGGACAAATGTTTCCACATAGTACACAGTTTTGTGAAATGTCAAGTAACCATCATTATTACATAATAGCCTTAAGCAGGAAGATGTGATATTAAATTTTTTTCCAATTCAGTTCAACAAACTCTTGAATATCTAAGAGTCATTCATATATTTATTCATTCATACATCACTCATTCAGCAAACACCAATTGAAAATCTATTATGTTGCATGAGCTGTGTTAGGCACTATGGGTACAGTGAAAGAAAGACCAGATGCAATTTGCAATTCCTTGGTAATATAGTACATGGAGAGAGAGAGAGCGAGAAAGTGAGAGAGAGAGAGAGAGAGAGAGAGAGAGGCAGAAAGAGAAAGAGAAAGAGAACCAAAATCAATAATCATACCAAGTGTGTAATGCAATGGTAGAAAAAGAGAAAAGAAATACAAAGTGCTATGAGAACTTTTTTTCTTTAAAATATTGATATAAAATTTTCCACTTTTTGAAAATGCTTTAATCTGGGGCTGGTGCTGTGGGGCAGTGGGTAGAGCTGCCACCTGCATTGATGGTATCCCATATGGGTACTGGTTTAGGTACTGGCTGCTCCACTTCCCATCCAGCTCTCTGCTATGGCCTGGTAAAGCAGTGGAAGACGGCCCAAGAATTTGGGTCCTGCACCCATATGGGACACCCAGAAGAAGGCCCTGGCTCCTGGCTTCAGATCAGCCCAGCTCCAGCCTTTGTGGCCATTTTGGGCGTGAACCAGCAGATGGAAGACCTTTCTCTCTTTGTCTCTCTCTCCCTCTGCCTCTGCCTTTCTGTAACTCTGCCTTTCAAATAAATAAATATTTAAAAAATGCTTTAGTCCAAATCCCTGAAAAAATGAAAAGGAGGGAGAGAGAGGGAGGTCTCCCAAAACCTGGTTACATCTCCAAATGACCACAATGACTGGGCTTGGGCCAAGGCCAAAGCCAAGACTTAATCCAAGTCTTCCTCATGAGTGGCAGGAATTCAATTACTTGGGTCCTCGCTGATGCTTCCCAGGGTGTGCATTAGTAGGATTCTGGAGTCAGGAACCAGAGCTAGGTATCTAAGGTACTCCGATGTGGAATGTGGATGTCTTAACTGAAATCTTAGCAGGATAAATTCTCACCTCGCTAAAAGAACTTTTAAAGGATTATTTCAAGCATTCCGTGATGTGAAAGGTGCTAAATTATTCTGGATACAAAGATAAAGTGGAATTGGAAGGATCCAGGAGGACTCAAAGAAGTTACAGGGCATAAATTACATTTGAGACAATGAGCAGAAGAAACTAGACTGAAAAATGAACCTTCCAATATTTAGCCTTCTTTGTACTTATATTGTTTCTGCCAAGAGGCCTTTTCCTTATTTTGATTTTGAGTCAAGGACATGGACTACTAATCTTTGGAATTCCCCTTGCTAAAATTCCTCTGTGGGTATACGATTGCATGCACAGATGATGACTGAGACTGATGGCTGTTGTAATCCTAACAGCAGTGTGTGACAATTTAGTGAAACTGAAAATGGGACATTGTGTTCCACTAACCTATCTCATGTGTTTTCAAAATTGCTGTTCTTGAAATATTGGTAATATATTTTTGCTTGTTTTTTTTACATTTATTTTATTTATTTGAAAGACAGATTTACAGGAAGAAGTAGAGTGAGAGAGAGAGACTTCCATCTGCTGGTTCACTCCCCAAATGGCTGCAACAGCCAGAGCTGAGCAGAAACGAAGCCAGGAGCCAGGAGTTTCTTCTGGATTTCTCACATGGGTGCAGGAATCCAGAGACTTGGGCCATCCTCCACTGCTATCCCAGGCACATTAGCAAAGAACTGGATCGAAAGTGGAGCAGCCAGGACTTGAACCAGTGCCCATATGGGATGCTGGCACTGCAGGTCAGGGCTTTAACCTGCTGTGCCACAGCGCCAGCCCCTTTGCTTGTTTTGTTACTGCTCATGGTACTAGTCCCTCAACAGTGGAATAGTTGTCTGCTGAGATATATCTTACCAGGCTTCTCAGCTAAACAAGGAGAGCACTAAATGCTGACTCCCTGGACACCCAGCCATGAACCGTACAGAGAGCCACATTTCCATGTTCCTGTCCTTTCACCTGGCAGATGTGAGCCCTAGAGGGCCACAGCTGCAGTCCCTGCTCCAGGCATTCTCATTATGCCTCATTCACAGTTTTGCTTCTGCCTTCCTAGTAGAGGCAACTGCTTATTTGTTTTGATTCCATGCATCCATCATGACTCCTTGTGACCTAGGACACTTCCCTTACCTATTTAAATGCTTTAATGCTTGAGATTCAATAAAGCAGGAGCTTTTCAATGCAGAATTAGTCATTACAATTTAAATGAGAAAAAGCAAAATGCTTAGGGCCAGTGCTGTGGTGCAGTGGGTTAAAATCCTGGCCTGAAGCCCATATGGGAGTCGGTTCTAGTCCCGGCTGCTCCTCTTCCAATCCAGCTCTCTGCTGTGGCCTGAGAAGGCAGTAGAAGGTGGCCTAAGTCCTTGGGCCCCTGCACCCATGTGGGAGACCCAGAACAATCTTCTGGTTCCTGGTTTTAGATCTGCGCGGCTCTGACCGTTGCAGCCATCTGGGAGTGAACCGGCAGGTGGAAGAACTCTCTATCTCTACCTCTCTCTGTAACTCTTTCAAATAAATTAAATAAATCTTTAAAAAAAAAAAAAAGCAGCATTCCTGCATAGCCATAGCTGTTAAAACTCACTTTCATATATCTGAGTTCACTTTTCCCTTCCAAATGCCCCACGTGGAAGGCAGAGAAAACATATTTGGTCCCATTGTACCAATGAGGTTACATTGGTAAGGAGATTTTCAAATGACTCCTAACTCTAAATCTTGCATTCTTTTGTAAAGATTTATTTTATTTATTTGGAAGTCAGCGTTAGAGACAGAGAGAGAGCTCTTCCATCTGCTGATTCACTCCCCAAATGGCAGTGCTGGGACATTCTGAAAAAAGGAACCAGGAGCTTCTTCCAGGTCTCCCAGTCAGGTGCAGGGGCCCAAGGACTTGGGCCATCTTCTACTGCTTCCCCAGGCCATAGCTAGAGCTGAATCAGAAGTGGAGCAGCCAGGACTCGAACCAGCACCCATGTGAGATGCCAGTACTGGAGATGTTGGGTTTACCTGCTATGCCATAGCACTGGCCTCAAACAAATTACATTTTCAGAAAGACAGTTCTAATAGAAATAGTTCCAGGCTTATTGTCCAGACTCACTACTCACAAGTGGCTGTGCAATGTTAAACAGAGTCTACTGTTTGATGCTGTTCCACTCTATATATGTCATTTAATATTTGTCATTGAAGTGGCCCTCTACTTACTTTTCCTTCCTTCCCTTGCACTATTAAATCTCTAATTTCTTCTTTTCCTAAAAGACTCATATATTCAATTACTGCTAAAAAAGATAGTTGGACATCATTAACTCTTCAAGAGTACATTTTATGAGAAATCATTTGTCAAAATATAGCTAAAATTTTTGCATCCATAGAAAAAAGGTTTCTGAAAAGTTTATGCTTTCTTAAAAGAGAATGTGGGGCTCTCCTTGTCCACTTATGATGTTGCTGGTGGGGAAACCAAGGGAGGATTGTGAGGCAGACTGCTTTTATCAAGAGAACCTTGAAACCTGGGTTGATTCTAGCAACTCTTCACAGTACCTCTGATTTCACCTGTAAGCACGTCTGAGTATGGTAGACCACTGAAGAATTCCAAAGTGGAAGTCCTTGAAAATGCAAGCAGCCCAGTGACTGATGCACCAAAGCTTGATTCATTAAATCACCAAAATCCATCAAGAAAGTTCTTGTGTCAGATATTGTTGTAAACATTTGAAATACAAAGACATGAAAAAGATATTTTTGAGGGGTGTGTGTGTGTGTGTGCATTTTTGCTAGAACAGAGAAAATTTTAGGAAAGTAATTAGTTAAATAAAAAACCAACTTTATGCAAAAAATGAGCCAAATGGCCCCACGAATTTGATAAATCAATGTCTTGCCAAAAGGTATAAGGTGTAAGCTGAAGCTGATCAGGAGAGAGATTACAAACAAGTACTGGCCCTTGGGCAGCAGGGAGAAGCCAAGTCCCTGAAGTCAGGTCTGAGGGGCCCAAGTCTGCTTGTATTTTCAAACCCTGAAGATTGGCTATCGGAGATACTCTGTCCATATTAATCCAAAGGATACCTCATCTCCAGAACCATGCTTATTTCCAGCAGTGTTCAAAATGCCAAAGGGTGCTGCACCCTCAAGAAGGTGGCAGCAGAAATCCAAAAACCATTGAAGACAGACAGTTGAGGAAGGATGAATTGAGCAGAAGAGAATAAGTGGAAATTCAGTGGTTTGCAGTTGATTGAGGAAAGCTACAGAGTGGAGAAGTAGGAAAGTGCATTTTGCTACTTCAAATTACTATAAGGAGAATTTACTGCATGCTAGAACGCAAGAGGAATTTAGTATGATACTTCCCATACTGTTCCTTGGATGTACACATTCTGTGGGAGGGAATTTGCTCACCTGAATATTGAAGCAAGAGAGAGCTGCGTTTGAATTTTAGCTTTTCCACTCACTAGTTCTATATGCTAAAGCTTTGATTTCTTCACAAGTGGAGAAAATATTCATTTCAGAATAGCTAAATTTTATAATGTGTATAGAATTTATTTATTTATTTATTTTTAAATATGTATTTATTTATTTGAAAGGCAGAGTTACACAGAGAGAGAAGGAGAGTCAGGGGGAGAGAGAGAGAGAGAGAGAGAGAGAGAGAGGTCTTCCAGCCGCTGGTTCACTCCCTAATTGGTTGCAATGGTGGGAGCTGCACCAATCCGAGGCCAGGAGCCAGGAGCTTCCTCCAGGTCTCCCACACAGGTGCAGGGGCCCTAGGACATGAGCCGTCTTCCACTGCTTTCCCAGGCCATAGCAGAGAGCTGGATGGGAAGTGAAGCAGCCGGGACTCGAACTGGTACCCGTATGGGATGCTGGCACTGCAGGTGGCTATGCCACAACGCTGGCCCCCATGTGTATAAAATTTAAAACACTAGCATGAAAGAATTTCCAGGTAAATTGTAGTTGACAAAACCAACATACTTGGTAAATAGCTGAAGATAGGTGGTAATAGCAGGTCCAAGGATATGTTTTAGAGCAAAGCTGACAAGACTTACTGTGAGATTAAAACCTATCTATGTAAGTCATTGCTAGGAGTTTGTATTCTACTGTCTGCATGTTGAAAATATCCTCTAGTGTTTTAATGGTACTATGTCATGGCACCATGACATGATTTGGCACACAGAAGTGTTTCTTCAGAAGATAGAATTACTTTAAAAAGTAACAAGATTTTATATTCATCAAGTTCTTTTTCTCTTAAAATATGTTATTCAGACCAGAAAGACAAGTGTTTACTATGTTTTGATCATAAACATGATCTGCTAGAGTAGCACTTTCTCTCCCCTGCCCCTAGGCCATGTAATCACAAGAGTCTAGAATTCCCTCTGAGCCTCACTGAAAGATCAAAATCCACCCAACCTTAACACCAGAAGGTACATTGTAGAACTCTGTAGAACAATCTGTCCCAGCTGCAGGCAGGATGGGCTCCATGGAACAGATGTCCAGCCTTGAGGCCAAAGTGTGAGATGCATGCAGGAACTTCTGACCAGGGAAAGCAATGACTAGAACAAGAAGTTTTCCGAGTATCACTATGTCTTCATGTCACTGCTCCAAGGATCACTCTTATTTCTCACATTGTCCCTTTTACCACAGCTTCCCTTGGACAACAGCCATTTGTTCATGTAATTGAGTCATTATTCAGCAGTAATTCCATCACAAATAATAATAGTAATTAAAATGCTATTAATGGCAGTTGAAAATTTCAACAGAAATTGAGATATTTGATCAGTAGTTGGCTAGTCTTCAGCATTGAGAAATAGTCTGCAAATGTACCAGTGAAGAAAATTTATTTTAGACCAACTTCAACTAATAGCTATAGTTTACTCATTGTTTCTCTGTTTCAACATAGATTAGTCTCAGTAAAAGCAGGAGTTCCAGTCCCATTTCCACTACTTACATTCTGTATTGTTTAAGGAGCATCACAGCTTCCTTTTGTTAAAGAAACATTGTGTGTGTGCATACACTCACACACACACACACACACACAAGGGTATCATGAGAAATAAGCAGTATCAAGATCAGATGCTTAACTTATTTAGAGGCGTTTGAAGAAAATTTCATTGAGATTTGGCAGTCTCAATTCTTCTATCACAGAACCACCCACACTCCTCCCTGTAGGCCTATCCATGATTCATTTCCAAATTATCTGTCCTTGGGAATATTGTTTTTCTTGATCCCTTTTAACTTCCTTTGATCTACTTTAATCAGTTTAATATCCTTAATTGTTTTTTATCTGGAAACATTCATTGCATCTAGTTATTCTGATATAGCTTATTCCCTGTCTGCCAGTTTAATTTCCTTATGAAATCTGGAACAAAATACGGGGATGTTGCATGTGAACTGAGGGGGAAACTGGAGTTACTCCGAGAAATTAAAACAATTTTATCCACGAATTTTAATATGTTATTATTTTTGGACTCTGACATTTCTTAACTAAGCTAATAAATGGATTTTCTCATGGTACTTTTTCCTTTTAAGTTAAAACTGGAATAGTCTTTCATATATTTAAAAAACCTAAAATTATCTGTTGTATCTATCTATATCTAAGTGAAATATATTTTAGCTAATAAAAATTAGCTAGTTCTGTCACCACGGTTGTGCCAAAAATACACAGTGATCATGGTCTAAATATGGCAGACACTAAGATTTTCTCACATATTAATTTGGCCTCATTAAAAATAACTTTTTTAAAAACGCAACTGCATGTATCTATCCATAGTTTTTATACTCACATGTCAAAATATTGATAGAGTAGCTGCTTTGGAGCAATCAGGCGGCGAAGGTAGGGCAAGAGGAACAGGACTTAAGGATGAAGACACAGATTCAATCATGCTCTTCTCAAGTGAAACTGATACAACTATATAACCCAAAGAAATTGCTTTTAGGAGTTCCAAAAGTATATGGCTATAGAGTGACTAATTGTTAAAGCTGAGAGTTGGGGGGGGGGGGCATGCATCTGGAGAGCTTTCGCTTGTCTTGAGTCTGGAGAGATTTCCTGTTTTGCTCTTTGCACCAATCTTTGACCATTTCACACTGCCGAGACCTACAGAGATTCTTTGAAGGCAGTTCCTTTTCCTGGCTTCACATGGAGTTACTTAGACATCTGGTACGAGTAGGTGTCAAACCACAAATAAAACTTTTCTTGACTCATGGGGAGAAAGGTAGTGATTTCCACTTGACCTCACCAAGTAAAAATACAAATGCTACTGTTCCTCTGTCAATCTTCATTCCTCAGAAGGCACTTATCCCTTTAAGTGTGTTACCTATTCTTCTTGCTCATTGTTGAACTCTGCAAATTTAACATAAGCTTTTTAGTGTCAGGTTTTAAATTTAGATTAATAATAAGTAAGGGTCAATGGCTTCATAATTTACCCAGTAGAGGATCTAACACAGGAACACTAACAGAAGAATGCTTGAGGATGATATTGAAACTTGATGAATATTAACTCTTAATTTTATTTTCTTTCTCATGGCAAACACCAACAACTCTTCCATCTAACATGCTTAATTCTTTTTAAGTATTACATGTCACTTCTTTTCTGACAAAAGATATGTGCGCTTGTTGGGTAGGTAGTTGGAGTAGAAGTAATTTGAAATTGTCTCTAAATCTAAAATAAATTCATGAATAGGGAGCTGTAAACCTCCCTGTTTGAATAGAATTTTTTTTATTTTTGTCTATTCATTTAACTCCTCAGGCTTAAGTGGAAGGGTCTAACTTTCTCTATCAGTTTCCCCACAGCTCGAACCATTTTCAACCAAACAAAGAGTCTGTGAGTTCACGCAGCAGTTTCCCTATCTTTAGACATTCAGTAATGTCCCTTCCAATACTTCATCACAAATTAAGTGGAGTCTCCTTCCTTGTTGGCTGATGTGCATATTGAATTAGGAAACAATCCTTTACTAGATGCTAACACACACCAGCCTCCTCATCTTAATGCAATCCAGTCAGTGCTGAGATAATTAACAACACTCTCTGCTCCAACTGAGTTCTTTGCATTTTCTACCATGCAAATATGTTTATATTTAGCCATTTCTTATTGGTTTACTCATTTGCACATGCATCAATCCACCAAACAATCGTAAAGTGCTTCCTCTAGTCATAAAATGGACTTAAGTCATCAGGAATTAATAAAGGAAAAAATAAGAAAAAAATGAAACTAGAAACTCAGGATAAACAGTAGTATAGGAGAGGGATAGTACTCATTTATTTTAAAGGCAGAATTAAGCAAACATCACATAATTTTATTCAAGTAGCATGCATCAGAACTGTAGGAATGAAAAGTGAGAAAAATGTTTCCTATGAGATATGTGTGACAAAAGAGTAGTCTCTTGGAGAATTTGAGATTAGTTCAGCAAAGTAGTAGTATGGAAAAAAAGCAAAAATGTGTGTGAGGGAATCCTGTGAGCAAAAAAGAAAATTGATTGAACCAAGTATAATATCAATGGTAGTAAAGGAACTGCTCAAGTAGACATTTGGACAGTAACTCCTTCTTTCTGAGGTAAGTTGCATTTTCACAATGCCTGAAGGCCTATCTTCTTAAAAATTTCAGCACCAAATACATGACTATGTCTCTTTTCTTGAGAACAGTGTCTTATCTAAAGAGTCTTAAGATCATTTTCCTGATCTAAAAGCCTTATTTTGTTTTTTAAAGAAAACTTTACTCAAAGTTTGGTTTATGACATGAAAAACAGCATCTTCTTCGGAATCTGAATGTATTTCCTATTTCCATATGCATGAATGTAGGAGAAATGGGGTAATTTCTGCCGTTACAAATCATGTTTTGTGGATAATTCTAGTTAAACCTCTTAATGAGCATCTTTATTTTGTGATGGCCATGAAGTAGGGCAACAATGCCCACTAGTACTAAATTATATACCTACTGTTTGCATAGTGCAGAAGGAACTAAATTATGACATTATCCCTTGCTTAAGCAAACTTGTCCGTATAGCACATGTGTATGACCATTAAATAATTAAATATGTTGCCAAACCAATTTATTGTTGACCATCAGATGAGTAGTATAGGAAGTCAGGACTGAGCTTGGATGAGGTCATGTCATCAAGACTGAAACAGAGAAGACAAAATCTGGTCAAAAACAGAAGTAAGAAATATCTGTCTTTGAGAAACAGAAGATACTTCTCAAAGAGGCGCTGGATCAGAGTTGAAGAACCACAAGAAAACAGGTTGCCTAACTTTTCAGGCCTCCATTGCCTACACAAGAATTGTGATATCTCTGTAGCTTGTTTTATAAAGATTTTGTGAAGTGAAATAATTAAGAATATGGCCTCTCCTTGGTGCCCTGCAATGCAATTTTCAAACCGACTTTAGAGGACAGTAAAAAATAACCAAATCAGGAATGAAAACGAAGAAGATTCATTTTGACTTTAAGAGTATTGTTTTCCTTCTTTGTAACAGTTGAATTTGGTATATTCATGGAAACAAGCTGTAAAAATGTCTTAGAGTCTGAAAGACACAATTTGAACAGATATAATATAGAGGAACAGCCTTATTTGGTGATTCAGCCTTCACCTTCCACCCTCACCTTCCCAATGTTCACCTGTCCTGTGACCACCACGTGGAAGAGTCACCATATTCAGATGTAGATGGAGGGAGCCTCAGGCTCTTGAGGATGCCCCACTCTATCCTTCGATGACCTCCCTGAAGTTCAGGGGTTGGCTGTTTAATTAGGACACAACTTTGAGCCACTCAAAGCCTCCTCTTTTTTTATTTTTCTTCTTTCTCTATTCTATTTCTTCATAATCAGTAGTGGAGAAAAATGAGTTCCAGCACTACCCTCTGGTAGTAGCATTAATTACTCTTTTCTGAACAAAATAATAATGTGGTACTAGATAAGCAATAACATGTGGCCTGCATAGTGTGAAGGAAAGGGAGTGTGATCCCAAGTCAGAGATTTGAGGATAGCTCCTTGTCCCTCTCTCTGCCATGTGGACCTGCTATGTATTGATATTGCCCCAGATATTTTATCTGTCTCTTCATCGCTGAAGTTTCATCCACAAGAAGTTACTTTATCAGTGAACTTAAATTTCAACCTCTAAACATGTTACAGAATCAAATTAAACTACAGATAATTTTGTTCTGAAAACTGAGTGTCATCTGTAATTGCAATACTGATAGGGGGAAAAACACCCTAATTTTAAGCCTTTTGTTATGAGTCCATATCTCCCCTGTGAAATCAGAATGTCAGTCTTGCATCCTGTGAAACCAAATAAAAAAATGTATCAAGCAGTTAGACAGGATATGACACTGACTCAATAAGGCATTGGGGTGTGTAAAAAAAATCTCTAGTGAAGGAAAAAGGATGAAAGTAATATTGGTCCACATTTTCTTGTTATTAGTGTTCTTTTTAATATCTAGCAGTTTATAGCACTTTATATTGGTTCAAAGTCTTAAGATCAATAACACTTAAACAAACCCTGAATTAAGAAATCACATTCTGTATTTTAAATGTTTGGTTTTTACTTGCTTGTCTACTTCTCTTTCCTTTTCATTATTTTCCCATATTAAATTTCACCTGTGAGTGTTCTTTAAATAAAAAATTATAAAGTATATGTGTAATATATATTTAATTATAAATTATACATATATAATTTCACCTGTGAGACTTCTTTAAATAAGACATGTTTAAAACAAATTTGAGGCCGGCGCCGCGGCTCACTAGGCTAATCCTCTGCCTTGCAGCACCGGCACACCGGGTTCTAGTCCCGGTCGGGGCGCCGAATTCTGTCCCGGTTGCTCCTCTTCCAGGCCAGCTCTCTGCTGTGGCCCGGGAGTGCAGTGGAGGATGGCCCGAGTGCTTGGGCCCTGCACCCTATGGGAGACCAGGATAAGCACCTGGCTCCTGCCATCGGATCAGCGCAGTACGCTGGCCGCAGCGTGCAGGCCATGGCGACCATTGGAGGGTGAACCAACGGCAAAGGAAGACCTTTCTCTCTGTCTCTCTCTCTTTCACTGAACACTCTGCCTGTCAAAAAAAAAAAAAAAAAATTGTATAGTTTTAGTGGCTATCTATGTGATTAGCTCAGTCTTTCTTTTTTCTATCTTTTTATGGGCTGTTGTGTCAGGCATGTTAATTTATTTCCCATTCATTATTGTTTTTAAAAGGAAGAAATAATAAAAATGATCATATTTGTCAATGTATATTTCAGTAATGTTAATATGAAAGTGATTTTAATTTTCTGCTATATTATTTTCAACTTATAGCTTCTCTATTTATAAATACCTCACTTGGACTTTTCATAGTCTGTTCTAAATAGTCAAACATTTTAAGCCATACAAATATGGATAAATACAAAGAGCATTTAAAAGATCCAATCAAAACAGTTTTATTTTGTTGGAATGTTGTATGAAATCATCTATAATTATTCACGGTAAAATAATGACTGCTTTCTAAATATTCCCCCCAAACAGAATGTACTGTGTTGAAAACAATACCCGAACAGCTATGCTCTCTGAAACACTTGTATAGTAAGGGTAGCAGCATCTAATTATTTCTTAGTTCAAAAATAATATATAGCCGTATATGATATTGAATGCTTCCTGTGATGCATAGTTTTGAAAATATGTGACAATTTAAAATACTCTAAAAACTTGTACAATTTGCATGGTCTTCAATAAATTCTATGTGATACATTTACAATGTGTTTTCTAAATCCTATAAGTGGTTTTCACAACCAATAAGCAAAACTAACATTTTGTAACACTTCCTAATTCCTACTACATTTTTTTAAACCTTTCTTATTTTTATTTTTATTTATTTATTTATTTATTTATTTATTTTTGACAGGCATAGTGGACAGTGAGAGAGAAAGACAGAGAGAAAGGTCTTCCTTTTTGCCCTTGGTTCACCCTCCAATGGCTGCCGTGGCCAGCACACTGATCTGAAGCCAGGAGCCGGGTGCTTCTCCTGGCCTCCCATGTGGGTGCAGGGCCCAAGCACTTGGGCCATCCTTCACTGCACTCCCGGGCCACAGCAGAGAGCTGGACTGGAAGAGGGGCAACCGGGACAGAATCCGGCGCCCCTAGAACCCGGTGTGCCAGCACCACAGGCAGAGGATTAGCCTATTGAGCCACGGCGCCGGCCCTAATTCCTACTACTGATCAAAACATCACTTAACTTTGATGAGTATTTGTTGCAAATGGATGTACTGCCCAAGACAGAAGAACAAGAGTGTGAAACACAGGTGACCTCCTAGGTAGGTGAGTGAACGTGTAGCACAAGTATTATTCACAGAACACACACAGACACAGTTATTTAGCAGTTAAGAATTGACAGGGCCTCTTAGGAATACAGTCCAAGTTGACAGGGCCTCTTACGAATATAGTCCAGCACTAACACATTTTGTATTGGGAGAATAATGAGAGTCATGTGACTAACACCCTTAGAAATACTATAAAAGAGAGAATTAATGCCCTAGTTTGGACATTGTTCAGATATGTTAAAGTGCTGCCTCTTTAAGCTCATCTACAAGTAGATGGAAGAAACAAATTTTCATGCTGTTTAATGAAAAGTGGGTAGACTACACATGGCTTTTTTTTTTTTTTTTGAAGTTGGTTTAAAGCATTTCTAGAAGTCCTATTCTTCTAAATACAGGAAAAAAAATAAGATTGGAAATGTTTCATGGCACGTAAAGCTATTATTTCAGTTTATACATTGATTTAACTCACAAAAATTTAACTCTGAGAAATAAGTTGTGAAATTTGTACTTGAAGAAAGTCTAATGATATCCATTTTGTAACTATATACCACAAAAGTAGTAGCTGAAGAAAATTAATCGAATCTGAAATAAATAATGCTGATTTTTATGACAATATGGAGTTTCTTTTTTATTAAAAAGGAAGAAATAGGCTGTAAATGGGGTTCCAGGTATATGTGAAAAAAAGAATTTTAAATGTAATGCATTTTTTTAGATTCATTGGTCTCTAAAATTAGTATGCTAATAACATATTCCATGTAAGAAAAATGAAGTGTAGGAACGAGACAAAAGTTTAAAAGAACAGAATTTTAAATAGTATCTTTGTTGACTTTTCCAAAAATGAATTAGTACATAAATTCATTCCCAAATTGTGTGTAGAATAATATTTCATAAAATTATGCAAGTAATATTTTGTAACAGTAACAAATGATCAAATGCACAATAATGCACAAATGCACAATAATGACCTACAGAATTCCTAAACAAATATACATGTGACTGGTATTTTAGCAATAATCAGTGCTGCTAAAAAAAAAGTGATCTTGCAAATTAAACTCTTATATAAAACTAATTTCCAAAATCTGAAACAAAATCCAAATAGTAGAGATAAGAGGGAAACCTTCCCCAGTTTTGGTTTTATGTATGGATTAATTCATCCAAGGGAAGTGAAACAGGGTATTGCACAGATATCCTGATTCATTTCCACAGGAAAAAGCTGAGAGAAATGCGGCGATCCCTAATTTAATACTAAACATCTTATGGTTAATAGTCCCATAGGTTGAGTAAAGCACTGTGCACACTTACAGTTAGTAAAACGGTTCTCTCACTAAAAACTTAGAAATAATGCTACTTGGAAGTCAAGAATCTTCTACACAGGAAGTCATAGCCTTAAATGGTACAATGAGAAATCAGGGATGTAGTGTGATGTATGAACATAAAAAAGAAAATACACATCAAAATAAAATACAGGATTAATCTTTGTTGATGTGTTTGCATTATTTGCATTAATTTTATTTTCATTACTATTTACACAAATTGTTACACAAATTCAAAGACTTTGTAAGTCTTTGTAATACTAAGCTACTGAGTCATATCTTTACAATTGAAAATTGCACATTTTTCTAATTTAGGATCATTGATTTAGGGCTAGAAAAGGGAGATTATGATATCAGAGGCATGCATGGATTATCTGACCAGATGGACATTATGGAGCCATTTCAGAAAAAAAGGTATTTGTAGGAAAAGTCATTGCAGGAGAAAATATCCATTTCCACTCTCAAACAGATCTTGCAGTAGAAAAGGAAGGAATTCTTCGTGACAGGCAACTGGTCTGGAAAGGGGAGGAGCTCGAGTTCTATTTCCACTTCTTCCACAAAGTAACTGTGCTGGCCTGGGAAAATCACTCAATTGCCCAAAGTTTTAGGTTTTCACATTTCAAATGAAGAACTCAGACAACTCTCAAAATGTCTAAAATGCTAACAACGGTTTTGAATTCTGTTCTTCTATGAAAAAGCAATTTAATGCCATTTCTATAAAAATGGCAACTGTTGGCATTTTGTATCATTTTACTTTATTTTTGGTTTGTTTTCAGTTCATCTCTACAAGGACCTACCTAAGTAAGCAGTAAATGTCTGTTAGTAAGTTCTATACTTCCCCCATTTTTCTCTCATTTATCTGCCCATTCGTCATTGCTTTCACATTCATCAGCAATATTAAATTTTGTTGACATTTTTGTGAACAAGTAAAGTTGTAACACTGTGAAAACTTGATACTTACTTAACCTCTTCACATATGTGTATTGAATCATTTGCCCTCAGTGTCTCATAAAGTTGCACTTCAAATAGAGAAATTTTATTATTTCCAGAAAAAGAAGAATCAGAAGCTCAGGATTTTAAGGTTTAAAAAGCATGAATGAATTCTGGCCTTTTCACTACAATGCAGGCACTGTTTGATAAATAGTACTTTTTAGTTACTCATATCAACAAAAATAATTTGGGAATTATAGAGTGGAAAGACTACTGGCCTAGGAGAAAATATGAATTTTTTAGTTCTGACTATACCCTAATGTCTCTTTAAAAATTCTATAATAGAGTAACTTCCCTGTCTTCCCCAATTTTAATATGGAATGATGATTAACCTATACATTTATGATAAATCCTAATTATTGTATTAAATAGCAGTATACTTCCAAAAACTGACTTGAAAGGGTGTCTTAGCTGAAAACAACTATATTTTTCTTATTTTTGGGATCTTTCATGTTCTAGGTCTTTTTTTTTAATTTGAAATTGAAAATCCTTAAATTTCAGTATCACTTTTACCTGAAAATGTTGAGTTTCCATGTATTAGGACTGGTTACTTTCAAGATAAAACTGTAAGTAATTACATATAATGGTAGTTGGGGGAAAAAAAAAAGAGAAGACACACATCATTTGAAGGGTAATAACTTTAAAAACCAAATTCACACTTTAGAATAAATTGATTATTATGTATTACGGGCATATATGGGATATTTAGCATACACTGGTACGGAGGTCTACATCTTAGAAACATGATTTAGTGGCCCCCTGCCCCTGCACCGCCCCCACGGGAGCCGAATAGGAACTTGATACCACCAGCACCGTGCCCCACTCACATCCAGCGCTGACCCCGGAGCAGAAGGCGCTGTCCGACATCGCTCAACGTACCGAGGGCAAGGGCATCCTGCCTACCTGCAGATGCGTCCACCGCAAGCAACGCCAAAAGGCTGCAGTCCACCGGCACCAAGAACACGGAGGAGAACCCGGCGTTTCTACCGCCAGCTGCTGCTGACGGCGGATGACGGCGTGAACCCCTGCATCGGGGGCGTCATCCTCTTCCACGAGACCCTCTACTAGAAGGCAGACGATGAGCGTCCCTTCCCGCAAGTTATCAAGTCCAAGGGTGGAGTCGTGGGCGTCAAGGTGGACAAGGGCGTGGTCCCTCTGGCAGGAACTGAAGGCGAGACCACCACCCAAGGGCTGGACGGGCTGTCTGAGCTCTCTGCCCAGTACAAGAAAGATGGAGCCGACTTCGCCAAGTGGCGTTGTGTGCTGACCATTGGGGAACACACCCTCTCAGCCCTTGCCATCATGGAGAATGCCAATGTCCCGGCCCGTTACGCCAGCATCTGCCAGCTGAATGGCATTGTGCCCATTGGGGAGCCCGAAATCCTCCCCAGTGGGGACCATGACCTGAAGCACTGCCAGTATGTCCCTGAGAAGGTGCTGGCCGCTGTCTACAAGGCTCTGAGTGACTACTACATCTACCTGGAAGGCACCTTGCTGAAGCCCAATGTGGTAACCCCAGGACATGCCTGCACCCAGAAGCATTCTCGAGAGGAGATTGCCATGGCAACTGTCAAGGTGCTGCACCGCACTGTGCCCTCCGCTGTCACTGGAGTTACCTTCCTGTCCCGAGGTCAGAGTGAGGAGGAGGCATCCATCAACCTCAACGCCATCAACAAGTGCCCCCTGCTGAAGCCGTGGGCCCTGACCTTCTCCTACCGCCGTGCCCTGAAGGCCTGGGGTGGGAAGAAGGAGAACCTGAAGGCTGCCCAGGAACAGTACGTGAAGCGGGCCCTGGCCAACAGCCTCGCCTGCCAAGGGAAGTACACCCCGAGTGGTCAGGCCGGGGCCAGCGAGTCCCTCTTCACCTCTAACCACCCCTACTAAGCGGAGGTGTTCTAAGGCCGCCCCTTCCACACTCCAGGCTCCAGCGCCGGCCCCCCTACACACACACACACACAGACACACACACTCGCTCTTGAAAAGGGAGCCTTCTTGGGGGTTCCAAGCTGTGTTTCCCACCACTGTTGCCTCCCTCGTGACTTTGGTGCGTGGTATTGTCTGTGTACGCTAACTCCATCACTTTTTGCAGCCCACTGCGGAGGCATAATTTAGTAAATGTTACTTAGCAAAATGGACCCATTTCTCAGCGGTCCATTGAAAATGTTCACAGGATAGAGCAATTTGTTGAAATAGAAAACAAATATGACTATCACTTCTCTGAAAGAGGCAAATGCTAAGAAATGGACGTCTTACTCTTACTGCTGGCTACTCCAAGTTATTCACTGTATATTTAGAAGTACTCCACGATGTCAAAATTAAACTGTGTGTCGCTAGACACACCCAAATTCCCATTTTAGCATGTTTAGCAGTTGTCAGGGGTCCATTTTAATTGGGAACTGTGTCTGTCACTTGAGTGCTCTCTCTCCCTTCTAGTACTCAACAGAAAGAAAAATAGGAGGGAAAAGGCTAGGTCACGAAAAAGAGGGGGTGGCTGCTTTTAAGCTTTGGCAAAAATGCATAAAATGCACCCAGGAAGCAATAAAATGTAGCTCACCTTGCATTTACTTTGATAGATTATAAATATAAAACAAGAATGTTGAAAGAAAAAAAAAAAAAGGAGGGACGTGGGCAAAGTGCGTGCTACAAACCAAGCAGGCTGGCGCCACACTAATGGGCCACTTGGAGGGACAACCTGTACTGGCACTCTCTGTGGCAAGCTTGTGAATCATACTCATAACTTGTTTCACTCCACTGAAACCTTCCAGGAGTGTTTGTCAAGGAAGGGGGAGGGAAGAAAAGACCTGGTAAGGCTGGGTGGCAGTCACGCACATCTTACCTCTCACCCGGCAGTGACCTCCGTGTGTTTTCATGTTTATCTAAAAAAAGATAAAAGGTATGATTGCTCAGGAATGAAAACACGGGTAACATTCAAACAGAGGAAAGCAGAAACAGCAGTTTAAGCCTATGAGGGAAATGCAAACCAGCCCTGAGAAACATTTGACATTGCCTCTCTCTCTGTAGAGGTCATGGTTGTATTCTATTGAAACAAATAGGAGCGACCCAGCAGACGGTTTTGATAATAGGGACCAAAGCTTTCCTAGGTGCACGTCTCACTGTCAGAATTTGTAAGATCCTAAAACTAACAACACGATTCTACCCAGGACAAATGGCTTCAAATTTTCTGAACTGCAAAGAGTTATTAGATTCAGGGATTTGGGCAGCAAACTAGTGAAAACACAAATATTTGATTAGGTTAAATGTATGTAATGTTGTGTTATGCCACAAAAGGGATTATGTAAGGCTCCAGAAAAATGTAATGAGGGGAAAATGTGGAGGCTTTTTTTTTTTTTTTTTTTTTGTACAAAGTTTAAAAGGTAGGAAGTCAAGGAAACAAAGCCTTTACCTTAGAGAAATGAAAGACCGAACGGCCTTTGAACCTAGATACTATGTTTGCCTCTTAAGGTCTGAAGTCACATACACTTTGGGTACCCAATCGAAGTTAATTCTGACCTTAACAATTGTTTTTGAAAAAAAATCTCAAATTCAAGTTGCCAAGAGAAAGCTTATGAGAATGCTTCATTATCATGGGAGTAAGTCGTGATTTATGCAAAAATCCTTCAATCACAGGTTTCCCATTGATGAATAACAAAAAAAGGAGTAGTTAAATAAAAAGATCAATTTTTCATTTGACACAATGTAAATCATTACTTTCTTCTGGGATGCAGTACCTTTTCCCACTGTCGGTTCTATTTCCCATCATGCCCTTGACCTTGGAGGTCAGCTGTCATTGGAAGATGAAGCTCTGAATAAACAGAGAAGACCCTGTGGTGTCTCTTATCTCTGCATTTTGCCTCAAATCTCCGGGCGGAGCTTTAAATTATTCATCCAGTAGTGCTCTCTCGGAGTTACACATCTCCATCATCCACTCCCCCTTCCACCTCCCCGTTTGTGAGTGAAGGCGGTATCCTTGGGAACCTTATCAGAGATCGCAGATTCAGGCTCCAGAAATGAAATAAAAGAGGAAATTGGCTGTATTAGCATAAGAGGAGTCAGCCTGGAGTTGAATACACACATCACCCGGGAGCACACTGCCTTCCCTTATCAGCTGCGTTTGATCACTACTTTCTTTTTTTTTATATACATTCTTTAATTCCATCCAGCCCACTCCTTTGTTCCAACTCATACGAGGGAACATATGAAATAAGGGCAGATGGCATAAAGTCCTGAATAGTTTTCAACACTTCCAACCTTTCCTAGACTTGAGAAAAACAGCATAAATAAAATGCTCATTTTAAGATAGCTTTTATAACCTAACCCCAATCTCCTACCCCCAGGAAAAGAGTTGTTATTGCTATTTTGAGGGGGAAAAACTGCAAATAGTTAAAGTTTGAGTTGATAGATGTTGCAGCAAGGGCTACAGTGCCATTCAGAAGCCTAATGTAAGATATATGTTAAAGACGGTAGTGTATTTTCCCTTTTTGGTGGAAAAACAGGGAGGAAATTGTGATTTTTACTTTTGAAAGCATGTTTTTTTTTCCCCTCCATTTTATCTTTTGAAATTATTCTTTAACACAAAGCTCTTGGAATATATTCCAATTAAGTATTTCATCACAATCAATTTTATCTATAACAATAGTATCTGAAAATATAGTATCTGAAAAATAGTATCTGAAAAATAGTATCTGAAAACCACAATTTTCAAATATGTATTTCATTAAAATGCTCTGTACATATGAATATAACGATTAAAACATTAACAAAGAAAACATTGTAAGTTGATTTTCCCAAACTTTCTTTATAATACAAGAAGATCAATAAATATGTGCCAATGTAATTTTGTTTCAAGCTTAATATTTTCTCCCAAAACTCACTGTATTATCACCTCTAATTATCTCCAAGAGAATAATTATGGGCAAACAAAAATAAGACATTGGTAATTTAGCCAAGTATACTAAAACTTTACAATTTACATTCTCACTAGTATTTTTTGTTGCTGCAGATTAGACAATGAGATATTCTAGATCTGTTAGAGTGTGATTGTTATTTATGACATTTTTCAAATATTGCAACTTTATCTTTCTAAGTAGCATAATGATTGGCAGCCTTGCTTTTAAGTCTGGGCTACATGTTGATGTTGATGACCTGACAGTTCCCAATTCATTTGCAGATGCATCTTTCATTGAAACTCCACAACAACTCCTTAGAGTAAATATATTCTTCTGCATACCTACCTTCAATTTAAAAGGAAGAAACTAGATTTTAGATGGCTTAGGTAATAGCATGCACAAGGCTATTCAGTAAATGATTCCAGACCCACTCCAACTCAGTTCTTCCACTAAGACATGCTTTAAAATTTCATTCTACTTCTTTAAGTAATCAGAAGAAAAATCATCTTCATTTCCAAATCATGTGCAGAAACTAGTACATGATCTAACAATTAATCAGGAAGCTAGTGGCAGAATTTGGTAAAATGAAGGATGATGACCAAAATTCCTGTCACGTAATGCACTTCTCTCTCAGAGAGATTCCTAAAGACAGCAAAAATAGTGATTTCAGTTCTGAAACAGAATAAAATTGCAGACCTCAAAGAACTGATCATATTTTTATTCTTTTATATAGCATTGGTAGTTGAAGTAAAGAAGCAAACATGTTACTGTTGCAGTATAAAAGGTTTACTCATCTAGGTTCTCAAAGTGTAATAGAAATATATTTTCTAAGTCAATTGTGAATGAGTGAAGCCGATATTAAAATTGTACAGACTATTTCCTCATAATCAACTTAGACTGAAATGTTTACTCGATGCCTATTATGTACAGGCAGAGTAAGAGACCCAGAATAAACAAATACATACAATGGAAGCAAATGTTCAAGGAAGTGGTTTTACCTATCCACGAATATGTTTAAAAATGAAAAACTGTAGTACAAAAAGGATTAAATAAAGAGGTGAAACCACACTGTGCTATACTGTCACCAGTCCTGTTCTTCATAATGATTGAGTTTTTACACACTATATTTATCTGTACATGTGATTTAAAGTTCTGATTTTCATCACCACATCCTCTGGAATGGAGACAGCTTGGCCTCTATTCCAGTGGCCTGACACCACCACCTAGCTTGTACCGAGCATCTCCTCTGTGTCACAATCACTTTTGCACGCATTAATGCAGCGAATTCTGAAAGTCACCCCATGAGACAGGTATCACTATTCTGCCATTTCATAGGTAGAGAAATAGTTTCACAATCTTCTTTAAAAGCAATTACTTAAACTCAATTTTCTATTTATATGATGTAATATATATTATATACATATATACTACTTAATATATATGGTCTATCCATATTTCAAGAAAGTTGATTGCTTTGCTACTTTTGATAAAATGTATGTGTGTAGAAAGTTAGTGTTTCTGTATATTAAATGAAAAGAAAAACTGAATAGTGCTTATTTCTAGAATGTTTAACATTCTATATAGCAGTAGGCACTTGGTACAGTGGTTAAGGTGAATCTTAGAATGCCCAGAGTGCCTGGATTTGAGTCCTGGATCCACTCCCTAGTCTAGCTTTCTGCTGATGTGCACCCTGGAAGGCAGCAAGTAATGACTGGTTCCCTGCCACCAATGTGGGAAACTCAGCCTGACTTCTCTACTGCTGGCTTTAGCGTGGTCCAGCCTCAGCTATGGTGGGCATTTTTATAATGAATAAGCCATGGACGATGTCTGTCTGTCTCTACTTTTGTTCTCTTTTTGCCTTACATACAAATAAATAGGTAAAATTTTAGATGACTCACTATTTTAGAGAAAGGTAAATTTTTTTCATTGAAGTAAATGGTCACATATGTATATTTGCAGTATAATATTGAAATACTTCATACAGTTACCCTGTTTTTCTTGCAAAAATGTGAGCACAGGATTTTATTTTTTTACATTTGCTTCTCATGTTACTGTCATAAATTTTATGATGTGTCACTGTACACCACTAACTTTCTCAGTGATTTACCAGTTGGCTCCCAGGACCATGTCCTGATATGGAACTTTTCAGTTCATCCCAGTGGGTATTAAATGGGCCCTTCTAATTCAAACTCTTGCGTCTTTTCTGCTCTGAGTAATATCTATTATTTTATTGATACCCTTGTCACATACATTTTACTCCCTTATTCTTCAAAATCCTGATAGTCTAATACTGAGTTTTTTGGAGAGAGAGAGAAAGGAGAAAGGTTATATGTATCTCTCACTTTTCACCTTGTAGTTTTAGAGAGTCCCCGTGTTCTCACTTTCTTGCATTTATCTTCTAAATCTATGTGTGAAACTTTTATTTACAATTTACTTCTCATTTCTATAGGCTGCCTTTTCTGATGGCCCATTCATTATTGCTCTTTCTCTTTTTGTATACACATTTTCTCATATGACTCTGAGAATGTTCCTGAAGATTTTTTTCCAACTATCTTCTACAGATATTTCTTTATTCACTACTGCCATTATAAATTGGATCCCTAGAATGAGTCAAAATGGACAATTGTGCCTGATCTCCATCTTGAAGAAGATCGTGTTTAATAACTCATATATTTAAATGTTACTCATGAGCCAAGAAAGTGATTTGATTATTTAATCCTAGCTAACAGACAATAAACAAGGTGTGTTTACCTCAGTGTATTCATTGCCACTTTTCAGTTATTGATTTAATTATACAATTAAAGATCAAAATGGTGATGTGAATGTTAGTGTTTGTGATAATGACATTAAGGCAAGCAATGAACTGGACCTAAGTATCTTTTTGAACCCTGCATTTACCTTGCTGTAGCACTCCAGGCTGTGAGCATGATACTTGTGCACGAGTAGGCTTAAAAAGTACAAATAAGAAATAGGGAACTAGATTACATGAAAATGTTGTTTTGTTAAAATGCTATTGCTAGGAGCCAGCTCTGTGGTGCAGTAGGTTAATCCTCTGTCTGCGGCGCCAGCATCCCCTATGGGTGCCGGTTCTAGTCCCGGTTGCTCCTCTTCCAGTCCAACTCTCTGCTATGGCCTGGGAAGGCAGTGGAGAATGGCCCAAGTGCTTGGGACCCTGTACCCACGTGGGAGACCCGGAAGAAGCTCCTGGCTCCTGGCTTCGGATTGGCACAGCTCTGGCCATTGAGACCATCTGGGGAGTCAACCAATAGAAGGAAGACCTTTCTCTCTGTCTCTCTCTCTCACTGTCTATAACTCTACCTCTCAAATAAATAAAAAAATCTTTTTAAAAAACGCTATTGCTTAGGCATACTTTATATTTTACTTCCTAATATTTTGCCAAATAATTATATTTCTACCACTTAAAAAATTCATTAGTTAATTATATTAAAACAAATACTGTGACTTCTCTAGCAAATAAATTCAGGTGTTTTAGTAAAAACACAGAGAATTATTTCCAAAACAAAACATTTCTTACCTTCATTGCAAAAGTCAAGGACAGGATCAAAACAACAGAGAACTATTAAAAGTGATCTTTTTAAACCAGAGTATGATGAATCATTTCCAAAACCTTTCAAAGGCTACATTGATATAAATTAATACCATTTTTGTTGTTTTTTTCCAGAAAGCAACATGAGCTGTTATACATGTTGTTTTATGAAATACCATGGATATTTTAGCACAAAACAGTTATTCTTAGGGTTACATTTCTGTTCCATTGTATGTTAGCCTGTGGTGGTTATAGCATTTTTAAAGCCATGATTAGTTATTCATTTTTGTTGTTGTTGCTGTTTATTTGAAAGGCACAGTGACAGAATGAGACAGAGGGAGAGAAGTTCCATTTGTCCGTCTGCTGATTCATTATCTAACGCCCGCAACAGCCAAGGGCTAGACCAGGCTGAAGCCAGGAGCTCAAAATTCCATGTGGGTATCCTCTGTGTGTGGCAAGCAAGTCAAGTATTTGAGCCATTGTTTGCTGCCTCCCAGGTGTGTTAATAGGAAGCTGCATCAGAAAAAGGTGAGACCCCATCCCAGACACTCTGATGTGGGTTGTGGGTGATCCAAGCATCAACTTAATCTTTTGCACAACTTCCCATTTCAGAGTAGCATTAAGCAGGTATTTTACCTTACAGATGTGTGAAAACACTTGTGAGCAGAGTGAAAACCATCTCAACATTTCACTTATATGAGGGAGAAATGCTAGATGAATCCTTTTTGTTGATTATTATCATCTGTGCTTCAGGAGAAATCCTTTTCTAGCCACTGATGTTGTAATAGTTCAGATATAGTCTGAAAAAACATCTGTGGACTTAGTGCTAACAGAGCTACCGCAAGCTGCAATAGGAAAAGTACTGCTAGGATATGAATAGAGGTGACCATGGAATGGCTTTTCAAATACTACTTTATTTGTACAAGAATAGTTGAATAGAGGCCAGTACTGTGGCATAGTAGGCTGTTTCTGCCTGTGGTGCCAGTATCCCGTGTGGACACCAGTTCAGGTCCTGGTTGCTCATCTTCTGATCCAACTCTTTGCTATGGACCAGGAAAGCAGTAGAAGATGGCCCAAGTGCTTGGGCCACTCCACCTGAATGGGAGACCTGGAAGAAGCTCCTTGTTCTTGGATTTGGATCGGCCCAGCTCCATCCCTTAAGGCCATTTGGAGAGTGAACCAGCAGATGGAAGACCTGTCTCTCTGTCTCTCTCTCTCTTTAACTCTAGGTCTAAAATAAATAAATAAAATTCTTAAAAAATAGCTGAATGTTTAACATTTGCTACCAAATTGTAACTCAGAATTCAAAGGATACAGAAAAAATTATGAAGCAAAATGTATATATTCCCACTTTATCATATTGTGTGACAAAATAGGGCAAATACAGGAATGCTTTTGCAATCCTCTAAATAGGATGTACTTTTAGGGTACAGAGGATCACATTAGATTTATGTAAAATGTAGAATGAAAACTTAACACTGATACTGATTAATGCTTCTGGAAATATCAATTTTTATCATTACTGTAAAATGATGATTTTTAGGAAAATCATCTGTACTTGTACACAATTTGATAAATTTGGACATATTCATAGACCCATGAAACCAGTACCATAATCAAGGGTGTGTGTGTGTGAGAGAGAGAAAGAGAGAGAGAGAGAAACAGAGAGAGAGAGAGACAACATGAAATATGCCTAATTAATTTTTTCATTTGAGAGACATACACATACATATATATGCATACACATACAAAGACAGAGATAAACCAAAAGAAAGGCAGAGATCTTCTATGCCGTGGTTCACTCCCCAAATGCCCACAACATCTGGGTCTCAGGCAGGCCAAAGCCGGAAGTCAGGATAAGAATTTGGGTTTCTCACATGAAAGGCAGGGACCCAACTTCATGAGACATTACTTGCTGTCTCCTAGGTGTATTAGATTAAAGCTGGAATCTGGAGTGGAGCTGGGACCCAAACACAGGCACACTGATATGAGACACTAGGGTCTTAACTGCTTTGCCACATGTCTACCTCTTAAATGCTTAATACAGTGCATAATACAATATTGTTTACCATGGGCACTATGCTGTAGAACAGCTCTATAGAATTCATCTTGCAACAGTGAATCTTTATACCCATTGGACACTCCCAATTTATATTATTACTGCTTCTTATAGAAATGTCCTCCCTTCTCCAATTTGGAAGTTGGGGACAGCCTTCTTTCCAGTATTTCTTTTTACATGGATCTTCTCAGTCAAGTGAAGCTGCTTCCTTTTTCTTTATGGCATGCATATTATGCAGATTCAGAATGAAATATAAAATCACATGGTCTTACGACCTGTCCCAAGTCAAATTCATGTTGCAGTACTGTTAAACAACAGGAAAAGTCGTCCAAAACACACCCATCAATGACTCTCTACTGTTCATGGCTATAAAACAATTTATCTGGCTTAAGGCAGATGTGGCGGAAATAAATGGAGAGAGAGGGCAAGATTTGGGTTGAGCTTTCCCATCACTACCTTCTGATTTACAGCCTGAAGTCAGCAAAAAGTGGCTGGAGACTGTTTATTTATGGCTTCTTCTCACTTCCTTCTCTCTGACCTCAGCGTCCTAACTGTTACGATCCTGATAATATCAAGCAAGAGTCACTACCATATACACAAATAACCTCTAGAAAAAGGGGACAAGGCTATGGGACTGCAACCAATGAAGCACCTTTTACAGAGAGATCACTGAGGATCAGGGCTCAGTTGGGGTGTGGTGGCTCACAAGTGTATCCCACAAAAGGACTGTCCTCTTGGGACACTCAATTTGATTGAAGACATGGCACATCTCAACAGGAAACAGCTGAAAAAAAAAAAAAAAAGACAAGCCACTTGTGTGCTAGATTCGGTGGGACAGACTAAGTGTTGTTGGCATTCGGAAGAGGAAAATCAGTGAGTATTGGCCACCAGGGAAAGACGTAGCGTATGAGATGATTTCTAGGATCTCTGAATAGGGCAGAGCAGCTGGTGATCCTAGGTGATACTTTTCCCTAATTCTACTGGGGAAATTAAAATTCTCCACTTCTCTCAGGCAACCAGACTTAGTGGTGTGAGAGTAGCTATGCTCTCTTTTCGCATGATTTAGCAAGTACCAAATCCTGGCCAAAGCTGGCAATGGTGCTCTTGTGTGTGTGTACACACACATGCACACACATAAGTGTTTTCTCTCTCTCACACACTGCCTGCATGAATCAAAGGTGGCATCATAAAGACCCTGAAATTTGCATGATTTGTGAGAGGCTCCCATGTGTTGGCAAGGCCAGTGGCAGCTTAAACAAAAAGAGCAGCTGTCCTAATTCCCAGCTCTCTGGCTCCGGTCTCCCAGCAGCTCCCCTTCCTGTTTCCCCAGTGCCAACCAGGTCAACTATGCCGCCTCTCTTTAAAGTAACAGAATACAAATAGTTCTAATAGAAAAGCTTCCATTTCACATATCACTCTCCAAAATACAACCCTCCTGATTGGCATTCCTCCTGAAGTTTGAATTTATAATCTTAAATATTACACCTGTGCCAATATATATTTAATTTATACTACGCAGGGAATAAAACCTTCTGAGACCATTGCCTGTCCCCAGAGGGTTCTCAGGGTGTGGTGTGTCAAAAATTGTGTAAAATTAGCTCTTAGCTTTTTTGTTATAATGAAAAGATGGGCTTTTACTTCTAAGCATGAAGGAATAAGAGATTGAATTTATCCTCTACTCTGAAACAACAGAAAATCTAAAACAGGCAAGATATAAGGAAACGCTTTTTCAGACACTGGAAACTGGCAGTTTAGGGCAGTGGTTCTATACAGTGGAAACATAATGAGGGCTAAGATTACACCAACTCAATACCTAGAGAGTGTTTCCAGGCCCAGGGCAGAGAGGAGTAGCCCAAATGAGCCTGATGCTCCCTCCTGATGTTTGAAGAAATGGAATTAGGGGCCTAGGGAGGTCAAGGCACCCAGAATTTGCAGGGAACAGTGATGAAGATAGCTACAGAGCAAAAGCGCTTGAGATATATAGATCTCCTTGAAAATTTCACCTGAGTACTGATAAGTGCATGCATGGGCATGTCTTTGTAGTGCTGGACAGAAAAAGAATGTAGTTTTTCCTATCATCTGGAGTGAAAAACTTTGCAATTCAAAGGACGTTGGTTAGCATATCCATTAGGGTTTTTAATTCAGTAGACTTGAAACATTAGGTTTGCAAAAAGATTCCCTTTTACACCAAAGCAAGCCTTGCAGAATTCAAACTGTTTCTATGTGATTTATCCATTTCCCAGAACGAAACTCAGTAATTTTATAAGAATGTGTCTTTCATCAAGCAAAATAAAATTCACAATTTTTGGAATTCAAGGAAAATTCCTAGGTATTCAAAAAATCAGGAAAATATGGCCCAAAATATGAAGGGAAATCGATCAGTTGATACACACACACAATAAAAAAAAAACTATCAATGACACCAATAATAGTAAACAAGGACATTAAAACAATGACTATAACTATATTCCATACATAAGAGGGAAGACTAAGCATGTTTTAGTAGAAACTTAGAAGATTTAGAAAAAGTTCAAGTCAAGCTTCTAGAGATGAAATGTACAGGGTTCAAAAAACTCCTGGAAGGTGTGGCATGCAAAATAATAGCTTCATATAGGTATGCACATACTAATTTGTATAATGCATGAATTTGCTATCTTAGACGTTGAAAAGATTTCCATATGTGATTAAATTAAAAAAAAAAAAACTATTATGCAGGTTGATTCAGGTGGGTCCCATGAAATCAGAACTGTCTTTTTTTGTTGTTTTTTTTTTGTTTTTGTTTTTTTTTTTTTTTTTTTTTTTTTTACAGGCAGAGTGGACAGTGAGTGACGGAGAAAGAGAGAAAGGTCTTCCTTTGCCATTGGTTCACTCTCCAATGGCCGCCGCGGCCGGCGCTCTGCAGCCGGCACATCGCGCTGATCCGAAAGCAGGAGCCAGGTGCTTCTCCTGGTCTCCCATGGGGTGCAGGGCCCAAGCACTTGGGCCATCCTCCACTGCACTCCCTGGCCACAGCAGAGAGCTGGCCTGGAAGAGGGGCAACCAGGACAGAATCCGGCGCCCCCACCGGGACTAGAACCCGGTGTGCCGGCGCCACTATGCGGAAGATTAGCCTAGTGAGCCGCTGTGCCGGCTCAGAACTGTCCTTAAAAGTGAAACAGCAAGCAGAAGAAAATTAGAAGATTAGCAAAGAAAGCAGGGTGACAGGGCTACTATGTTGCCGTCTTTCAAGAAAAAAGCAGAGCGCTACCAGTCAAGAATGCAGGTGGTCTTTTTATTTAACATAAACTTTTTTATCCATATATGGTGAACAAAGTTCATGTATTTCATATATATAGATTGAAGAGCATAATGATACTTCTCACCCTAACATCACTCTCTCCCATGTTACCAACCTTGCTTCTTCCTGTCTTACTTTTTTTTTAATTTTTACAATGACATACATTCAGTTTATTTTATAGTCACAAGCTTAACCCTCCACCAAATAAAGAATTCAACAAGTAGTAAAAGAAGAGCAAGGTGACAAATGCATATGGTCTTTTAAAGGAGAAAATCAAGGAAACCAATTTTCTTGGTTTCTGTAAGCCTTCAGAAAAGAATGGAATAAACCAGTACTTTGTCGTTAGCTTAATGAGATCCATTTCGAAATTCTTCGGTACAGAACTATTAAATTACAAACTTGCATTCTTTTAAGCTATTAGATTTCTAGTAATAAAATTATAATAATGATGGAAAAGCAATATAGATGGATTAACAGCACATTAGTCACTGAAGAAAATATCTTTGAATTTGCAGCGATGGCGGTAGAAACTACTCAGAATAAAGCACAGAGGGAAAAGGTACTAAAATGAACAAACTCAGTAAATTGTATGACAGTTTAAAGTGACTTAATGCACACATATTTGGAGTCTGTGAAGGAGAAGAGAGATATTGTGAATATTAGGAATACATTAGAAAAAATGAAAAAAAAATTGTCCAGATTTAATGAAAAGTATAAACAGAAACAAAGTTAATGAACTCCAAACAGAGGGATCACGAAGATAATAACTACAATGAGGAAGACTATGATAAACTTTCTCAAAATCAGTGATTAAAAAAAATCTTAAAAGTAGTCACAATAAAAGATACATTCAGTACACAACAACAAAGATAGAGAAAACAACATATAACATCACTTGATGAAAACAATACAAACAAGAAGAGATGGAACAATAACTTTAAAATAATTTAAGATAAAAATTTAATTTAGAATAAAAATTTAAATTAAAATTATCCTGTGAAAATATCTTTCATACCCAAAGATTATATATTTTCTGACCTTCAAAAATTAATTCTATTGCTAACTGACCTGTACAATCAGAAGTATTAAAGTCTTTGCAGATAAAGGCATACAATACCAGAAGCAAATATCAATCTACACAAAGCAATGGAGATTTTTCTTTACTTTTAATACCTTTAAAGATAATTTATTGTTAAAATAAAAACAATAGCAGTAAATTGTGGAATACATACAATGTATGTGAGTTGGTAATAATTTCATAAGTAACAGGAAGTAAGAAATATTAGCTTACTTTTGTGAAGTTATTATATATGAAGTGGTATGATGTTCTTCAACTTTGTGATAAATTAAAGCTGTATAGTATAATTCCAAACAAAACCCAAGAAAAGAACTACAGCTGACAAGTAAATAAAGGGGTTAAAATGAGATCATAATTAGTTAAATCCATAGAAAGTAACAGAAGTGGGTAGAGGGAACAAAGAACAGTTGAGACAAGCAGAAAACAAATGAAAAGTTGGTGAGGCCAAAAAATTAGAAATCATTGACTATAATATTTTATTTCATTTATTCAATACATGTATTTTATCCACTAAAATATTTTATTATCATTCATATTACATTAGCATGAAAGGGATACCTTTATTTTCAGATAACTTTAAATAACTTTTATTTATCTTCTCTTTAGTGTAAACCCCATATGTATCATTTATTCACACAGGCCCCCTCAATAGATTCATGGGAGTAATCATCTCAATTCTTCAGAAGAATTATATGAAGAAAAAGAAAAGCTATTTATTTCTCAAATGTTTGAGATGGATGAAGAAGGAAAGATTGAGTCAACCATTTAATTCTATAACAAACTGAATTGAACCATTAATTCATCTTAAACTAGATAAGTATATATTCAATTAATTAAATAACATGTTGAATTTTACATTGTCTATGCCCCCCTGGGCTTGACAATAATATAAATGTCGTTGCCATATATCAACATCACAACATTATAAAATTAATTATTTAAATCTCTGTTCACTACAATGATGCCAATAATAAAATATATTCTATATATATTCATATATTTCAGTATATTTATGTTTAAAATTTGTAAATCAATGCTATAATAGCAAGCTATACCCAGTATGTGCATATCCCCCATACAAATAAAAAATCTGAATCTATGGGTAGATTACGCGAAGTTTATCTTTATTTTATTCTATTTAACTATATTTTTGTAGTGCCTAAAAAATGGAGTAACTTAACAATTACTGGTTAAACATGTAGTTACAGAAGGAAGTTGAAAACACTAAGTTATTTTTCATTTCAATCTATTAAGGATGGTATAGTACGGTGGAGAGAAAATTGGATTTCAGATCAGTGTGTCATTGTCAGTGATTTTCATTGACCACATCATTGTGTTATTATCAAATACCATCTGGTCTTTCTATTGTTCTTTCTCCTAATCTTGACAATGGCTCATTGTCAGGGAGGGTGTTTGACATAGTGGTTAAAGTATCACCTGTGATGCTTTCATTCTGTGTGAGAGTACCTTAGTTTGAGTCCTGTTCTATTCCTGACTCCAGATTCTTGCTAATGCACAACCTTAGAGGCAGAATGTGATGGTTCTAAGAAGTTTGGTCCCTGCTACTCTCATTAGAGACTTAGATTGAATTTCTAGCTCCTGGCTCTTGCTTGGCCCAATCTTGGCTGCTGTGAACTCAGGGAGTGAACTTGAGGATGGTAGATACCCCTTTCTCCCTCTGTCTCTGACACAAATAAATTAATTAATTAGTTAAAATTGCTTACGAAAGTAAGCCACTAGCTATCAAATCTCTGAGTGGAAAAGCAGAATGCTATCATCTCAGCACCAGTATTTTATAGGCTATACAATATACATCTTGTTGGCCATATTGGCTCAAGGGCTATAGGATTCATATTCATTTATAAATATAAAAATTAGGTCTCATATTTGGTGAGGCCAGTAGTTTGGGACTAATATAACTGCAGTTTTCATATTATGAAACAACTGTATTGACCATCAATAGATCAGGTAAAAATGTTTTCAAATTAAAAAAAAAAGTTCCTCAAATATATTAATGATTGAAACATACTGATTTTGCAGAATATATGACAACTCATTAATTTATAGTCCTCACATCAATAAAACTTCTCTTGCCTAATTTGCTTAGGAATTCCTTGTTTAAATATTTTATAGACACATTATTATCATTGCTGTAATTGCAAGCCCATCTGGTATTCAATCATTCATTCTTCATTCATATATTTATTCACAAATTAATTAATTTACTCAACCAGAAACATTTCTAAAGCTCTTCTAAATGCCACGTATTATTTACAGAAATCAGAATATATCCTGAAATACCTTCCTCATGAAATCTATTTCATTTTAAAAACATGCATCTCAAATTCAGTAAGTTCCATAAAAAAATAAGATTGAAACAAGTTAAGCATGTTGTGAAAGCATGTGATGTATTTAACTGCTTTTTTTCTTGACATAACTCTCACTTCTGTGATGTATCTCCCTTGGTCTTCTCTGTCTCCTTGGCTAAATTACCATCCTCTCCATACTTAAAAAAAAAGTGGTGTTTTTCCAGGGAGCAATTCTAGAGCACTTTCTCATCTCAATTTGTACTCTTCATGGTTAATCAGACTCAGTTCTTCAGACCCCTAATTTCAATTAAACCTTAACATTCTGAGTGAACCCTATTTGACAGCACAAATTCATTTATCTAACTGCCGACTTGACATCTCCACGTGTACATTGCCTCAAACTCCTTTATCTCCACACCTGAATTAAAATTCTCCCTCAAATACTTTATTTATCCTCCTTGTTCTCCTGGGTAGTGTAGATTCTTCCTGTGTATCTTGTGACAGCTTGAGTCTGCAAAAGCATTACCAGTTATCATCCCAGAAGTTAGTTAAGCATCTTCTGGAAAACTAAAACACTTGGATCAAATTTTTCATTGAATTGTGATAAAAAAAATTGCTTAGAATATCTTTTGTCTGTTTATGACCATATTAGAATAATGATAAACCAAAAGTATCATGGTCTCCCCATGAATCAAATTGGCTGTGTGACTTCAGTAGGTTTATTTCATAAATTTTCACTTTGAGCTAAGCTTCAGTTTGCAACACCCATTCTCACAGCAATTGTATGATTCATGCTTCCTGATATTCACCACGAAAGTCAAATTATGGATCAGGTGAACTGATGAATCTGAACGTATAATTCAAATGAAAATGCATTGCTAAATTAACAAATCTACACATTTTGAAATTTTGCGACATCTAGTTAATAAAAGGCAAATCTATTTTATGCCTTGCTTGTTTACATATTTAATTTCACTACAAAGTAATTATAAATGAAAAGTAGTAGTAAAGCTTATCTTATTTGAGTTGATCTAATAAATGCATGGCAATTTAAAGTTCAAAACAAACGTAAGTGATTTTAGCCTAAATCTCACTGTGTTTCTAGGTTTAAAATACGCTATGAAATATGATATATGAAGAGAAAACACGGAACAAAAACTACCAGATCCCCTGAAAAATAATCGTCATTCAAAAGGTGTTTGGAGCATTTACAAAGAAAAACATACGTGAAAGCTTGTTCCTTTTCACTCGTGAAGTCAATCCCCACCTAATTGCTTCTTTCCCACCACGGACCAATGCTTTCGTGTGCCTATCATAATGATCCCTTTTGGAAAATGAATAGTTTTATTACAGTAGCATTTCCAACTTTAATAGAGATATCCACCAGCAATATAAAATGTTTGTTTTTCTTATTCATTTACATAATTGTTCCCAATGTGAAATCAATATTAATGACTGAAAAGATTGATTTGATACTACCCCCATATTTGAAAATTCATATTAAATCAAATGCTATTTTTCTTTAATAGGTATAGTAATGGGAAGTTTGTAATAACAGAATCATTCAAAACTTTTATGATCTTTACCTATGGTTTTCACTGAGGTTGTATGAAACAAACACTGCCCCACCCGCTTCACACACTTCCTTCTATTGGTAGGAAACCCAATGCTGAATTTTTGCCAAAAAAAAAAAAAAAACACTTATGAAAGAGATAAACATTTACTTAGCATAATCATATCTAATAACTCCATGGTAAAAATAGAATAGAGTTCAGACAGAAAAATAGGCCTTTTTTTCTGATTTGTAAAGGCTACTTTTTGTAACTTATAAACGAGCTTTTCAGTACCTCTTTCCCCTGCAGATTGTCTTTGTCTTCTAAAGGTGATCTCCCTGTTCTACAAGTAACATCTCAAACAGCTTGAAAGACTCCAAAGTCCTTTTAAAACAGTTTTTCTGAATATAAAACTAACATTAATTGGCTTATAAAAGTTTTTTAGGGCAAATACTAAGGTAACAATTTGTATTTTGTTTCCCAACATCTGAAGAAATGAATAGATACCACAAATAAACTTATTAAAATACAATGGTAATTTAGTGATTGCTGTTGAAGAGCAATCTGTATATTTCTAATGACTGATATATCTTATTTTCTACAGATTTGATTGCTTTGCTTCATTAACAAGTAGGTAAAGCTATCAACTGAGTCTAAGTTTTAACTCACTGAACTAAAGCAGATGAGTGTCTATGGCTTAAGAAAAATAATATGTGTTCAAAAAAGATGGCTCTTCAGAATTATTTTTCGTTCCTGCTAAGCAATAAAATTTATGTAGACAAAATTGCATTTGAATTATATTACCTTTTACTGGGGAAATCCCTACCTCAGATATAGGGCACCAAGGACTTCTATAGATAACTTCCTGATATTAAAGTCAATTTCTTGAAAACAATTTTGAAAAATAAAAGTCTCTCTTAAAGACTGCATAGAAATACTGTCACGATTTTTTATGCTTGTAAAAAAGACTTATGAAGCTGAAATTTTTATTTTAATTATATCTTCTTTTAAAAATTATCAGATCCACACACTGTAACATGTAATTACAGCTTCTGTTAGCATCAGAAGTCATGGTCAGAGATTTGGTTTCATGTGAGTGGATCTCATGTCATGTGTTAATGCCCCAGATAGTAGACCACATATGATATCTATAGCCATTAATTGAAGAGTCTAACCAGCCTATTTTGTATGTCAGATTTCATCCTGATTAGTTACCATTTACCAATCCAGATGCAACATATTACAGTGCATCTATGAAAAACTTTTCTTGACATCCTGAAAGAGGTTAAAGGAGACTCATCTAAGAGGCATCTTCTATTTGTGATTATTCTCTTAGTCACGATGATTCAAATGATTAATCCCACATGGTACTTTCAGAAGTAAAATATTAATAGGAATTCATAAAAATATTCTATTCCCAAACACAGCTCTGACTTTGGGTGCAGTTTGTTTATCTTATCCTCATACCCAGTTAGTTGCCGTGTACAGCATCAATGTTTTACCTAAATACAACAACATCGTGTTCCTTTAGTGGTCTGTTACCTTCTCCCTTTATGGCATTTTCCCAAGAGAACAGTTGGGAGAAATCATCCATCTAGTGCTCCAAGCTCTCATTTCACAAAATATTGATGAAAGCATAAGAATTGGCTAAACAAGTATTTAGTGTTAAATAAATAATCTATACATTTTTTGGGGAAGGAGACGCAGTGAGAACTTGAGACATTTCTTGCCTTACAGTGAACTAGTAAGGAAGCCGTTAGGAGGTATTGCACTGCCCCAGGAACTGAGATTTCTTTGGAATGGTTTGCATTCTAGGGAAGTATAAAACAGAAGAATGCAGATCTCAGAATGAGGATCATAAATGGCATGAGTGGTGAGACAGGGAAGTATGGAAATAGTTCAGGCTTGAAAAGTAGATATAAGGCAGCTCCTTGGGGCTGGATAAAGTGGAAGGAACCTGAAGGAATTCTCTCCTGAGAAGTAGATTATAGGAAAAGTATGGGACCCAGTTAGATGGGGTATGTGTTAAATTAGACTCCTAGATGTAGGCAAGCGTCATAGGGAAGACGATAGGAACAGATCTGCAAACAGCGGTTACCCACAAGAGGGTCTCACCACAGATAGAATAGACCTAATCTTGAGAGACAGAGAAATTTTAGTGTTTAGTCACTGAGAACATAAAGAGACAGGAATAAATTGTAATGCTCAAGAAATCAGACTTCTCAAGGTGGTTGTTGCTCCCTTTTATCATTCTTTAGTCGACAAGGACTTTAGCAATCCAGCAATGTCAGGTATACACTTGTACTGATTTTTGAATCCTTGCTCCTACAGATGCATGGTTTAAGTCTAGACAACAGATAAAGAAAGGTCAGTACAATGCAATATGCTAAATAATGTAAAGGAATAATGGAAAAGAGGCAGGAAATAATATAGTGAAAATCGTGTCTGCGTTGGATCTTAGGTTTAATTAAGGTGATGAACTTGAGTTGAAACGTTGCAGGGGCGGGGGTCGGTGCTGTGGTGCAGTGGGTTAATGCCCTGGCCTGCAGTGCCGGCATCCTATAGGGACGCCGGTTCGAGACCCGGCTGCTTCACTTCCAATCCAGCTGCCTGGTATGGCCTGGGAAAGCAGTGGAAGATAGCCCAAGCCTTTGGGACCCTGCACCTGCGTGGGAGACCCTAAAGAAGCTCCTGGCTCCTGGCTTCAAAAAAGCGCAACTCTGGCCGTTGCTGCCAACTGGGGAGTGAACCATCAGATGGAAGACCTCTCTCTCTCTCTCTCTGCCTCTCCTCTCTCTGTGTAACTCTGACTTTCAAATAAATAAATCTTTAAAGAAACGTTGGGATGGATTAGAAACCTCTTAACAGATAAGAATGGAAAAGTCTTTTCATGCAGAGAGAAATTAGAACAATAGCATAGAAGAAGGCCTGAACACCTGGTATGTATTTGGGAAAAGTAAGTATGGCAGTAAAATTAGGAGCAGTGCCAAATGTGGGACCAAACGACAAGCAGAGTCACGTGAGGCATCTTGTTCGTCCTTTGGAAGAGATTAGATTGTTAGCAAGAGATTCGAAGGGGCCTCTGGGAATGTTTTTGTAAGCAGTTTTTCTGCGTGCTGGAAGCAATGTGAAGAATTAGTTGAAAGGGAAGGGAAGTTATTCTTTAGTCATAATACGATATAAGCCTGAACTCACATGGAAGACAGAGCTGGAGAAAGGGAATATTTAAAAGTCAAATTGAGGCACAAGATAGGCTAATTGATTGGATTTGGGAAGGCAGGTGATAGCAATGGAGAAATGGGGACTTAATCTCGCTCAGTTTTCTGGCTTAGGGAGATAGCTGGATAGTGGTACCATCCACCAAAAGAGAATGAATGAATGAATGAAGGGGGAAGTAACTCATCTAGCACAGCAAACAGTTTATAATTCAAGCCCGTCTTACTTCAGGTATACATTTAAGTGGACCTCAAGTATATCCCAATTATCAATCACCTTGGTTTTGAATCAGTTCTTTCTTAGTCTCCATTTGATTAAGTTTCATTTTGCGAACTCTGCATTTCTCAGACATGTGGCTTGGCATCACTTTTTCTCCCTTCCCTCACTTTCTTCCTTACTACAATTTGAAAAAAATTATTTTTACTTCCTTGATTATCATCTCCCTTGGTGTTCTACATGTTGAAAACACAACTAACACAACTAAGCTGAACAACTTGGGTTTTGTGTGAGCTTGAACATATGGGTCAACTTTGAAATCACCACATCCAATTGTGTTGTTTAATTCAGTGACCACTTAAATAGTTCCCTTTTATGTGTATGTGTCCTGGAAAGACAGAAAAGAAATCAGATGTTGTTTCCCAGGGGAGATGTCACAAGTTTGAAACTTGAAAAATAACACAGGAATTGGTCAGAGATGCAGCTAAAAGAAACACAGGCTTGAGAATTTGATTTAAAAGTGAGACCCCCAGCCCAGAATTGTGGCACAATGAGTTAAGCCACTGCCTGCAAGGCTGTCATCCCATTTTAGAAACTGCTTTATGCCCAGCTGCTCCACTTCCAAGTCAGCTCCCTGCCAGTGCACCTGTGAAAGGATTGGAAGACGGTCCAAGTACTTGGGTTCCTGCCACCCACATGAGAAACCCAGATGAAGCTACCTAGCTCCTGGTTTTGGCATAGCTCTGGCCACTGTGACCACTGGGGAGTGAACCAGCGGATGGAAGATCTCCCCCTCTTTCTCTGCAACTCGGCCCATCAAATAAATAATCCTTTAATTTTTTTTTTTTTTTTTGAAACTTGAGTGATAACCCCAGAGGTTTGGGATAGGAGGGAGCCAGGTAAATTGGTAGTTGTTAGAGCAAAGCTGCAGAGGACACAGCTTCATGCCATGGGATTGAGCACATCAAAGGAAAATTCAGCTACTAAGCTTTTGAACCCAGACACAAAATAGGGCTGAATGGATAAACTTATGGCTAATTCCCCTAAGATGCCAAATAAGAACACTTAAAGTCTTCTCTGGGTGCTAAAAGGCAGACTTAGGAACTGTGTCAGAATTTAATTTATACCTAGGAAGGAACTGACTTCTCGGTGAAGTTTTTAACTCTGGCCATGCTGGAATCAGGAAGGGTCATTTGACTTAAAGTCTAGTGCATTAGCTACAGTAGAAAACCAAAAGCACATAGGATTATAGAATGGTTTTTATTTTGACTGCTATTAAAACTATTTTTAGCATATGTTATTACAATTAATTTCTGAGGACAGAGCTTCTGCCTAATTCATTTTGGAAACATAAATTGTCCATGAACCCTCCCAGAAGATAAATGTCTTGTAAAATGCTCAAGAAACTATTCTTGAAAGAATTAATTCTTAAATGTCTCTTTTTATATATTAAATAATAAATTATTTAGCAAAATATGTTTAGTAAAATGCTGGAAAAATATTCATAAATAAATAAAGGAATAAACTGGTGGTTGTTGAGAAGTGGAACTGCTTGTCTTCTGTTTGCTTGCTATTAAAATCAAATAATTAACTCTATGTGTATTTTCCAAATTGGATTATCAGCACATGGTTCAATACTGATTAAAATAAAAATGTCTTCTACTATGAAACACACAGGTACACAATGGCAGTTACTAAATGTAACACTGCCTCTTCCCAAAGGAAAACCAGAGCTATGCTTTTCTGCATAGAGTTGGACTTGCATGAAGGGGTTGGAGGCCCCAGTGATAAAAAGAATGAAATTTGACTTGTAAGGCTTGATCACATTATTAGAATCAGTACTTCCTGTAGTGCTGTGTGCTGGATGCTGCAGTTAGATCTTTGCAAGTAGTATTCCAGATGAGTTAGACAAGTTTAAAGAATAAAAGAATGTAGAGGGAAAAAACAGATGTGTGGGATACAATTATCTTGCAGGAAACTGGTGTGGTGAGGGACGATTTCTCCAGGAAACCATGAGGACTCAAAGAATCTAGGCTGCTGTACTATAATTCCACTGGATATACGTATTTTGGAAGAGAGAAATAAAATAAAGAATTGCGAGGTGAGCAAAAGTTCTTCGCATTTTCAGTATTGTACTCAGAACTGCAGGATAATCCTGCTTTCCCAGGCTTACATTGTTGAAAGTTAATAAACTTTTCTGTTGTACTTCAGTATACAACTGACATCGTAATGATTCTCACCTTACCTAGATTCCATTGTCATACTGGAGCAGGGTGAGAGGATGTGTGTGTGTGTTTATTGTGCCAACCATGATTTTGTCACTACTATTTCATCTCAGGGAATTGTGGTCTCTTAAATCACACCCATGAGGAGAGAATCTTGGCCAGACAGAGGCTTGGCATACCACTTTCATCTCACACGTTTTTTTTTAATCATTTTCTCTCAATTAATGAACTTGACTAATTCTTGATTAAAAAAATTAAAAGCAATGAGAACCTCAATTCTATCTCCATCTGCGTGATCTGCAGTGGTTTCTTCCACCAGTTTTTTTCTCTTCTCTCCTAAATCAGAAATCTCTTCTTTTCCCCTAAATTATTCTCATTCACCTACAAAACAGGCTGCATCTTGAATACAAACATACACCAACATTAAAACATAAAAGCTCCTTAACTCCAAATTTTTTTGGTGCAATCTCATTTGTTTATTACCATCCAAAATAAACTTGTCAAATCATTGTCCTACGCTGGCTGCATGCATTTGCCTCGGATGCTAGCTTCCTTCCACTCCAAATACTGCTGTCATAACTCCACTGCAAATGTTCACTTAATAACTCCTACATTTTATCTGTAAGAAAGCTTTCTTGTGTGAATTGCAAATTCATTTATCTAATTGCTTGCCTATCCTTTAAATAACAAAGTATATAGGGAGGTATTCCAGATGAAATCTTTAAAAACAAGGATTCTGGAGTTAGATGGAGCCGATTAAATTCTTAAGTTCACTTTTTAGTTGTATGGAAGCAGTATGTTTTTGTATTAAGGTTTTAGGCCTCAGTTTTTGTTCTGTACAATGGAAATAATAATTATAATGATAAGAATCAATATGTTATTTCAAAGTGATTAAAACACACTCTGGCACATAGTCAATTGCCTGCTATATATTAGCTACTCTTATTATCTCTAGACACTTCCAACTAGAATGTCTAAAACATATTCCTTGATTGCTAGTTCTCATAGTTATGCAGCTACCCAACATTTTCCTCATCTCATTCATGGCATTACCAACAGGCAGGGGGTCTTTTCCCCTTCTTTTTCCTCATCTCCTACATCTAATACAAAAGTTATCCCTGTGCACTCAACCTTGCATCTCTATTTTTTGTAAATGAACTTATCTTTTGCTTACATTTCTCATGAACTATTTATTTATTATTTATTTGAAAGGCAGGGCAACAGAGAAAGAGAGACAGAGACAGAAGGAGAGAGAGAGAGAGAGAGAGAGAAGAGAGAGAGAGAAAACAACTCTCTGATATGGGTGGCTGGCACCACAAGTAGTGGCTTAAACCTACTGTGCCACAACACTGACCCCTCACCCCTGCTTCTTATGTCAGGGAGCCGTCATTTGTGGACTGGAGAGTTCACTTATAAATCTGCCCCCATTTCAAATAATGTTCCCCATTGTACCAAAAGTAGTTGCTGAAAATGCAAACTGAGTCATATGGTTTCCCATAAGTCTCTTCCCATTGTAAAACCTAGAATGGGTTTCCATCGCACACAGAACAAAACCCAAATTTCTAAGCAAGGACTGCAGAGTCCGGCATGTGCTGGCCTCCAACCTCAGCTCTACCACACTGCTTTTTCCCTCCTTTACTGTACCTTACTCATTTGGCCCTCTGAATGACATGCTGGCATGGTAAACGAAAATTCCAATGGCGTAGGAAGTCACACCAGAAGCGCTTTGCCAAGTGTGCAAATTCCCAGTCACCTGGAGGCTGGAGTTCCTTGCAAACACTTCAGTCCGAGCATTCTTCTGAGTTTTGCAACCTTAGAGATCTGTCACTGAAGTATGCTTGTGATGTTCCTTTGGATTTTCAAACCTTCGAATATGATATTGAGTTCTTAATAGGACTCAGCAAGCATTTTGCCATGAACACTTGGGTCTCGAGACTTTAAATTTGTTTTTCTGTGACCTCTTAACCCAAGCCATCTGTTTCATGTTTATTTGCACTTTGTGGTCCAAAGGAAGATAAAGCTTATTAAAAGATCACTTCATTTTTCTAATTTTGCATCTTTTCTAATCTCTTCTCCTTGCCCCATTGAAAATACACTATAAAAATGAAAAATTGATGGTTTTTCTACCACTATTAGAAAATTTCGAATGTCAGTTTCCATTAAATTTTCCTTTGCCAGAGTTAGTATGCAATGTTTTGCATGTATATTAGACACTGAAGACAAGTCTCTGCTTTAGGAATATATAAGATCTTTACTTCCAATGTCTTATTCTGCATATGTAGGGTTTGGGGTTTACTTAATAATTCCTGCTTGGATGGGGTTAACAGTGCTTTTCAAATACTTTCCTTTGGGAATACAATTTTTTTGAAACCATATCTCCCACCATCATATTCCCAGGGACAACTAACGAATGCCATGTTACAGGCATGTCACTAGAGAAAGCAAGAGATCACTACATAAATGTTAAAGGATATTGATATAGTTTGACCCACCTTCTTACTATTCCAGACACAATGTATTTTTTCCTGTAGTTCCTTAATGCTTTACAAATTGTCCATATTTAAAAAAAAAGAATTCTGCAGGATGAGTAGGTATAAACATTCTCACTGTGCAAATGAAGTGATTTTGTAGATGAAACCCATGGAAATGGCTCCAATATATAGTAAATCAAATGATAAGTTTGTGACTATGAATAAGTATTTTTACCAGAAACCTGAAATTGCATATTTGGTGCCTGACTTTTCTACACTCTTGCCTCAGGAAAATATCATTTAGTTTGGCTGTCTTTTAAATATTCTTTTTTAATTTTTTAAAGTTATTTATTTATTTATTTGAAAGGTAAAGTTACAGAGAGAGAGGGAGACAGAGAACGATCTTCCATCCACCGGTTCACTCCCCAAATGGCCACAAGGGCCAGGGCTGGGCAGGTCAAAGCTAGGCACCAGAAGCTTCTTCCAGTCTCCCATGTTGGGGCAGGAGCCCAAGCCCTTGGGCCATCCTCCCTCTGCTTTCCCAGGACATTAGCAGGGAGCTGCATAAGATGTGGGCAGCTGGGACTCAAACCAGTGCTCATATGGGAAGCCAGTGCTGCAGGGTACAGCTTTATCCGCTATGCCACAAAGCTAGCCCAAATCCTTTGAATATTCTATGAATTATTTTAATGATTTAGGCACATGTAACATTACGTGGAAGAAATTATGTCACATTAGCACTTCAGTCCAAGTAACACCATGAACATATATGTGACCCCAAACAGAAACATCCAAATTTCAATCTCCATTTTAGGATATTAATTTATGTCTCATACAAGCTTCATTTTGTCCAGAAATCTTAAATATTCAGTAAATTTATTTTGGATTAGAGCATGCATAACACTATGTGCTGGTAAATGTCCAAATTATCACAGAAAACATGGTGCTTGTGCTTTGATTTGTGTCATCGTCATGTGACCTTTGAAGGGCTTATAAATTTCCTTATTTAACTGGAGAACTAAGTTGTCCGTATAGAAATTTGAAGATGGTAATTATGTCTTTTTGAACTGGAAACCATAAAGGACTCTTTTCCCCCTAGTGGATGGGTTTAGTTTTGGTTTGACTTGAGCATACACTTCCACACATTAATTCCTCCTGCCTCTTGTGAATTGATCAGTGGAACATTTTGGAACTTCGTACACATAAAGTAATTCTTCTCTGTTTTCACTCTGAAATCACAGCATCTCAGAGTAAGAAAGAAAGGAAGTTGAAAAGACCAGCTTTAGAGAACAGAACCAAATAGCAGAGAAGAGAAGACATATACTCCGTGAATGCAAAGGGACACAGTGGGAGGCTGGGAGACCCCCTAGGTGGTAGCACATTGACTTCTGATTTGGCTAGGATGGCAAGGCAGAAGAATGTAGAAGGAAAAGTAGGAGAAAATCATAAGGTCTTTCCCTGAAGTGACCTTGACTTCAGAGGGAAATACTTATGTGAAACTTGTTCCAAAAGTGAAAGAGGATTACCCATAGTGGGAAGAAGAAGGGACCAAGATGCTCACAGAGGACCAGCCTCCCTATAGAGATGGCTTTGCTGTTATTGAAGAGAAGGCTTCCTTTGCCCTTCCCTCCCATCCCTCTAATTTGTTATTCAAGATCCAGTATCTTGTTGATATGTGGGTTTGAGGTAAGGTTCCCAGCGTCTTGGTCACACAGCAGAATCGTGTTACTGCAAGCAAGATAAGGATCATTCCAACTCTGTGTGTCAGCTTCTATAGTTCTGTTATCTTTTTAACTGTGGGAAGGTATTTTAGGCCCACACAAATACAGTAAATGAGAGGGAAAATTTTAGAACATTAGGAATTTGCCAACTCTAAGGATCTCTCAAGTGGAATAAGCAAAAGATTATGGCCCTAACAAAATTCTCCCTACAAAATGATAAATATTTAAAAATAGCCTACATATGAGGAAATGAATTTGGGAGGAAAGTATTTGAAATTTTCAGATTTTCACTTCATTGTTTAACAGAAGAATTAATATTTGTCATTTCACTTCCACTAAAACCATCTTTTGATGAAGGACTTTGATTCTCATTACTGTTGGACTACTATTTCTAGCTTGGACCTTATGAGGACCCAGACATTAAAACAATGAGTTTTGTTAAATCTGCAGTAAATGCATAGCAAGATTTGCACAAACGACTCTGTCCAATAGTACAGGGAATGGTTGTCGAAATTCATAATACGGGCTGTTAATAAATCAAGACTTGTCTTAACTGATTAATGTGTCTATCCTAATTTAGTTCCCCGAGGCAATAGACCACACAGTGTGTAAAATCTCATTGACGGAGAGTAAGAGGTGGGGGCTGAGCATAGCAACCACAGGTTCCCCTTTGGAATCCCTACTTGACCTAACAATTGAACAGAGATGCATTTAAACCAGCATAGTTATAAAGCATATTGCTGCTATCAGTACAGAAATATAAGGGAGATTAAATGAATAAATACAGCTTTGTTTTGATTAATACCATGATTTTGAAATTTACTAGATTGATGTTCAGTAACAATACATTCAGTGAAAGAGAAACTACTTTTTTGGGTTCTCAGCAGATGTTTCACATTTCCTTTGAATTACTTCTCACAATTTACTAAACCGTTTCATTGTGTGTACTGTACCAGGCTACAGCTCCTTTAGCCAGAACATGTTCTTTTCTGTACCTCCGTCAGTCTGCATAGTATTATGTAGTAGGTGCTCATTTAGCTTTGAAAGGATGATGTGATGAAATAAAATCTAAAGAACAAATCTATTTAATTGCTTTTTTCTGAATTTTAAATAATGCCAAATTTTCATTTAAGGAAAAGTAATCTTTCTACATTTCATTGACTTCCTGGTTTTGGAAGCACGCACATAAAAATACTAGGTGAAAGGCCATTCTCAGAGTAAATTCTGCTTTGTGCAAGACACAGGAAATAGCAATCTCCCAGCAAGCCTGTTTTATCAAGATTTCTAAGCCAACTTGTAGGGCAAAGTGACTGGATATAATTAGATAAACTGTTGGCTGTCATACCAAGTACTAGAGATTTGTCCTGATTGTTAATACTTTATATTGCCTGCCGACTTTGGACATGGATATCATTTAAATTCCCACATTTTTTTACTGCATTAGTCTAGGAGGACCAGATTTGCTGGATCTTTAAGTATGTAACTACTAGGCACAGAAACTTGTGGAAAATTTGATATCCTCACAGAGAAGACAGCATCTGAGGGTATCTGCTTGGTTGTACTGATGACTTTCACAGAAAGTTCAAATTTCTTATCTTCATACTCAAAATGTTTTAAAATTCATCCCAATCTGACTTGATCCCGCTTTCCCTCGATGTATTCATGTTCTTAAATTAAATTATTTGTCTTCCCTGTACCTTACTTTCTAAGCCTAGAGTTGCTCCCATTTTATCTGTTTGGTACATAATTTTTAAATATTCCTTCATAGCCAAATTCCTCTTGTTTTAAAACACAATTTAGAAGCCTCTTCTTTACAGCTTGTCTGTGGTGTGGCAAGTAAAGTTGCCACCTGTGATGCTGTCATCCCATATGGGCGCCTGTTCGTGTCTACGCTGCTCCACTTCCTATCCAGCTCCCTGCTAATGGCCTGGGAAAAGCAGTGGAAGATGGCTCTGGTACTTGGACCCCCTGCCACGTACAGGAGAGACCTGGATGAAGTTCCTGTCTCCTAGCTGTGGCCTGTCTCTGCCCTAGCCATTGCAGCCTTTCGGGGTAGGGGGCGGGGTGAATTAGCCTTGGAAGATAGATCTCTCTCTCTTTCTTTCACTTTCTCTCTCTTTCTTTCTCTCTCCCTTTTTGCCTCTCCCTCTCTCTGTGTAACTCTGACTTTTAAGTAAATAAATAAATATACTTTTTTAAAGAAACATGTTTCCTGCTGAATACTCAGTCTCTACAGTCCTTGCTGTTAGAATGCACCACGGTCTATACTGCATTATTGCCAATGACCTGTCCCAGGGCATATCTTCCTGATTGGGCAGTAGATTTTTGAAGATGGTCATAGCTACATTGCATCATCTCATCACCTGCAAAAGTGGGAGTACTTTATATATATGGTTGATATAGTGAAATACGCCATATGTAGTAGGGAATTAGAAAAAAATTTACAGAATGAAAATACTATTGAAAACTAATATGGAATGAAAAAGTCTTTGGAATGATAGCTGTACAATAACATGATAATTCAGACTCTAAAATACAAATATAAAATTATTGCTTTAACTACAGACTAGATATACATAGATTATGTTTGACACAGCAGTTAAGATGCCTCTTGGATGTCCACATCCCATATCAGAACGCGTGGGTTCAAGTCCCAGCTCTGCTCCATTTCCAGCTTCCTGCTAATCTGCACCTTGGGAAGCAACAGGTGATGTCTCAAATATTTGTGACATGGAGAGCTGGATTGAAATTCAAATTCTTGGCTTTGACCTAGTCGAGCCCTGGCTATTGTGGGCATATGGGGAGTGAACCAGATAATATATCTCTTTCTTTCTGTATTGCTTTCTCCTTCTCTACCTGCTTTTCAAAAATAAATAAATAAGCAAATTCTAAAAAATATATAATCAAGATGACCATGAGAAAAGATCAGGATGGTATTGCTAATCATGCTCATGGAATGAATAAGGATCCCAGTAAGGCTCTGCGGAAAAGATAAGTCTTCAGCTGACTCTTAAAGCAGACAAGGATCATTTGTAATTCTTCCATAAAATATTCACCACCATCAGGGTTTATGAAGCCTTGCAAAATAATTTAATTAAGCAGATGTTAAATTACCAAGAGCTTCACTAAGAACTAGCTTCATTGGGAGATTAAAATTTTAGAATAATTCATTTTCTACATGACAATTTCTCCCTGCTTCTATTACTGTATTTGGTGCCTGACTCCTATTGAAAATTATAACCTCATTGCATATCATTCCATAAATAGCACTTCATTAATTTGTGCGGTTTGGTGATAGCTAACTTTGTGAATGCAATATGTTCAATATTTGTGGATCTAAAACTAACCAAATTTGTTTTAAGAGAATATAAAAAACTAATATAAAATAGCTTTATAGTATTTTTATAGCTGTTCTTTGTGTCAAATGACTAAGATATGCTAAAATTTGCTAAGGGAAATGAGATTATAAGATAGTGAACAAGAAAAGTCAACAATTTAGAAACCATTTTTCAGTGACAGAAAACCCAAGTTTCTCTGACAAACATCATAGGGGTTATGGAAGAAATTCCAGTTATGTACTAAGGCATACATATTTTTAAATGTTGAAGTAAAGATGAATGCTATTAATAGGTGTACTTTATCTTGTACCATCAGAAAGAAAATAAATCTTTTCATAGAAATCATGTGAAAGACGTGTTACAATTTTGCTGTTTTCAAAGTGTTTAACTAGATCGCAGTTTTAGGAAATACTAAAACCTTAAAATAATGAAGATTGATAATCTGCCTGAGTGACTTAGTTCTTAACGTTTCAGAAAATTATGATAAAACATTTGATATACTTACCAGAAGTTACTGGGACATTTCAAATCTACAAATTAGTGCCATATAAATATTACTATGCTTGCTTATGTATGTTAAATATAAATATCTTAAAATACAGCAGTAAAATTAGTTGAGAGTTGACCATTATGTGGAAAACATAATACACAGCCAGGATAATTCTTATGTAAAAATTCATGAAAATGTGCATCCCATAAGGTATTGGATGTTTTCTTCACAGGAGTCAAATACTTAGTTGAATAGTTTATTTTTTTGTGATATTTAAAAATAATGACATTCTGGGTACAGTTTGAAATACATAAGACAATGTAAGAATTGGACTCATTTAATATGTCCTTGGTCATTTCTGCCACAGTAGATTCCTTTGTACAGCAAACTTTAATCATTTAAGAAAGATTAAAGTTAGAGACATAATAATAGGATTTATTACAGACTGTTAATTTATCCTATGGATTGAACTGCCCTCAAACTTTAAAAATTACTAATTACAATTGAGGAATAACACCTGGATTTTATTCCTTGTGGCTTTGGCCTAATAAAACGTGTGATCTCTGATTAAAGATGTCCATTTCTTTGAATTATGAATAAAAGGAAAAAGGAATTTTACTCACAGAAGGTGGGAGAAAAGTAGGACAGAGAGCTCAGCAGGTGACATGTGGGGTTTAATTCTAAGTCATGAAACCATGAAAGAACTATATGAAATTGAATACTATGTATATTAACTCACCTTATATGAATTATGTGGTGCCCATCCAAATTTAAAACTGTATGGTTATTTTTAAAATCTTCCTTATACTTAATAAGTAGGGGATAATTTTCTTTAAGTTCCACATCCGAAATACTGAATAATCAGGTATGCTTTGGCAAAGTGAAACAAAGTAAAGAGGCAACTTCAGATCATAAACGAATGTAAAAGTTATTTATCTCAATTAGCTTTGATAGAGTAATGCAACGTGAAAAGCTAGAGGGCAATGAGTTGTCCAAAATTTGCTGAGTTTTTTTTTTTTTTAATGTTTCAATTGGAAAACTAGACTCTGAGATTCCCTGGGTAAATTCAGAGTTACTGTGAAGTTTTGCTCTGATTTGAAAGAGTGACTGAATTCATTCAAACAGGAAGAGTAATGTGTTATTGAAATATGTGGTCACTGGCTTTAGCCTTTACTTCTCTTCATTATGAAAACTACAGGAAAATGATTTAAACCATCCATGTAAGAATGCTTGAGATAACAAAGCAACACAAGCACACATCAATCTCTAAGCCAAAATCATAGTGCTACCTGAGAGCAGGCAGAAATGTGTAGAAATCACTGTTTGTCTGTCTGTCTTCTTCTTTCCATACTGTGCATACTCAAATCTGCAACCTCTCCATCCAAATAGTCAACAAATATCTCTGCCACAATCAACAGTCATGAGAAAACAGGTGCCTGAATCTCTGGGATATCAGGCTGCCTCTTGGTTTTGAGAGACATTTTTAGCCTGTGAGAAAATTATTTTCAATACCAGGGGACTGCAAAGAATACTAACTTTGCAACTATATCCTGAGTGAGCAAAAAAGTTACTTTGAATTGGAAATTAATAGAAAACTGTTTGACAGAGGCAATTCATCAGCTATGCACTTCGTTGGCAGGAAAACGTGGTAGTATTTCCTACCTGTGATAGAGTTGTTAGCTCTGAAAGAGAGCTGTGTTTAGAACATCCAGGATTAGCAAATGCCAGGCCTGAGGGACAAGCAGGAGTCAGACTAGGATGGAGAAATGTCCACAGCGGGTAACGAGGAGTCTTCAAAAAATTCATGTGAAATGTGTGTCATGAAACACTATGCATGGATTTCAGAAATTTTTCCCACCAAAGTGAACTAGTACATTAATTCCATTTCCACTGACTTTTTGAAGTGGCCTCATATCATCCCCTACCTCTTTGTCACTTTGTCCTCTGGAACTCTGCACTTGCTTCTAAGTGACCTGTAATGCATATTTGAGTGCGATCATTTCTACATGTGGTTACTTAATTCTTCATCCATCTACTTTATATCAAGTTGTCAGACATATAGATGAATGAATGAGACAATTGCTTCTGCCCTCCCAAATAGCAGACCTAGTCGGTTCTACAGATGCACAACCTGAGGTGAGGAAGAGGATGAGGAAAGAACAAAGTGGGCTTGGATGGTGAAGGGACAAGTTCTTGAGCACAGTCTTAGGTTTCCTACTTGTGCTGGTGAAAGTGATGTCTCTAAGTTGCTGTTGACTGAATCTGTCAGCAATATATTGCTTTTTCTAAAAATGCTTATTTTGGAACACAATTTCTTCTCATTTCAAAGGGTGGGTTACTCGCAGAAAAGCAAACTCTCAAACCATCTTAATTATTCAGTTTTGTCTCTGCATAAAAATGAGGCAATAATCATCATGCGATTATTATAATAGTTATATAATAAATACACACATATATACAAGTGAGATGCCTCTTTTTCATGTATACACACACATATACACGATTTTTGGTTCTGAATTGTTATCTACAAGAGAGCAGAAACTGGAAAAATGACTCCTCTAAAATCTCTAGAGAGAACCCACAGTGTTCAATTATAAAGCCCAGGAGAGAAGACAGAGAGAGAAAGAGAAGGAAATTTAAGTGATTTCACTTGATCTTGACCTTGAATTTAATTGTTTCCTAGAATATGTGAACATGTGAGTGCAATTTATTTTTCAGCTCAATAAGAGGAGAAAAGAATAAATCACAGACAAACCTGAGGAAGTACATGGCAGAGAGATGAATTTGACAAAATATAAAAAGATCAATTGGGAAAATGCCAAAGTTGATGGGGATTCGGTAGGATGAAGTGTCTTCCAGGATCTGAGCCACTAATGAAGGTCACAGTCACTTTTAGACTTGTTTTCTTTCCATGTCTAATTTTTGCAAGAGGAGGAAGACTCAAAAGCTCAAATCTGAACAACTCATTATTGTTTCATTTATTTTCATACAGAAAATAATATGGGGGAAAATTCTTAAATACCGGATTCCTCAATTCTTACAGAAATTTGCCATTCACAAATCTGGATATGATTTGTAGCATTTGAATGGACTTTTTGCTCAAATGCTTTCATCAGTTTACTTTTTCCCCCCCATAAGAATGCCGTCAAATATTTTAAACCTACCTTAAGTATATGGCAAAAAAAAAAAAAAAGTATTTTTCTGAGTTTGACACAGAGCATACTATTCTGCAGGTTTATCTTCTCATATTCTGAATTCATATTTATCATTAGAGTTTATGACAAGAAATTTGACCTTTACTTCTTTTCTGTATTATATCAAATATATTAAATTTGTTTCCTTAAATAGATTATAAGCACCTTGAACCTCAGGGTCATATTAAACTCCTCTCTCTGTGATTCAGTTTGGCAACTGATTACTGAACACCACAGCTTCTCAGACTTGTACTTGTTATCACAGCTGAAGCTGTGCAGATAAGTAGGACACCACTTTGTTTCTCCTAATGCCTATCCACAGTGACGCTCCATTGTATGTTTTGCAAATGGGTTGGAGTGGAAATTTTGAATACTTGGTAAAGCATCTATCTGGTGGTTCAGTGATCAATTTTTGATGGATATTAATAAAATATATTTTAGGGGTGGGCACTGTGGTACAGTGGGTTAAGCTACCGCTTGGGACACTTGAATCCCATATTGGAGTGCCTGATTCTTTTTGCTTTTTTTTTTTTTTAAAGATTTATTTATTTATTTGAGAGGCAGAGTTACAGAGAGGCAGTCTCAGAAAGAGAGAGAGAGAGAGAGAGAGAGAGAGGGGTTTTCCATCCGCTGGTTCATTTCCCAGATGGCCACAACAGCCAGAGCTGGGCTGATCCAAAGCCAGGAACCAGGAGCTTCTTCCAGGTCTCCTACGTGAGTGGAGCGGCCCAAGGACTTGGGCCATCTTCTATTGATTTCACAGGCCATAGTAGAGAGCTGGATTGGAAGTGGAGCAGCTGGGACTCTAACCGGCCCCCATATGGAATGCCAGCACTGCCTGTGGTGGCTGTACCCTCTAAGACACAGAGCCAGCCCCAAGGAGTGCCTGATTCTAATCCCAGCTACTCTACTTCTGATGCAACTTTCTCCTAATTTGCATCATTCAAGGAACTCAAGTACCATAGATGGCTCAAATACCCTAGATCCCTGCCACCCACGTGGAAAGCCCAGGTACAGTTTTGGGCTCCTGGTTTCAGCTTGGCTGAGACCTAGTTATTGAGAGATTTGGAGAATAAACAAGCAGATGAAGATCTCTCTCTCCCTCGCTCTCTCTCTCTTTCACCATTTCTCTCTACCCCTCTCGCTCTACCCTGCAACTAAATAAATAAAAGCATTAATAAAATAAAATAGACTTTAAGGAGGCTTCCCCAGACACATGCTAATAATAATACGACTGATTTTTAATTCTCAAGATACAATTCATAATCTTGAATCTAATAGTAGCATCTACAGAACACATTAGGAAATTAACAGAAATATGCCTTGGAGTTCTGGATTTAGCTCTTCTTCTTCTTCTTCTTTTTTTTTTTTTTTTTTTTTTTTTTTTTTTTTTTTTTTTGACAGGCAGAGTGGACAGTGAGAGAGAGACAGAGAGAAAGGTCTTCCTTTGCTGTTGGTTCACACTCCAATGGCTGCCGCGGCCAGCGCGCTGTGGCTGGTGCATTGCACTGATCCGAAGCCAGGAGCCAGGTGCTTCTCCTGGTCTCCCATGCGGGTGCAGGGCCCAAAGACTTGGGCCATCCTCCACTGTACTCCCTGGCCACAGCAGAGAGCTGGCCTGGAAGAGGAGCAACCAGGACAGAATCTGGCCAGCGCCCCGACCGGGACTAGAACCCTGTGTGCTGGCGCCACAGGCAGAGGATTAGCCTATTGAGCCGTGGCGCCAGCCTGAATTTAGTTCTACACTAACCAAGAGTAAATTAATAATTACTGTCATACAGTATATGAATGGTTTCCCTCCTTACGGTCATGTTTTCTGCATAAATTAAACCATTAATTTCCCAAGTGTTTCTTATTGTTGTGGTACACAAATTCATTCTTCTAAAGACAATTTGACTTATCAAAGTGTTTCCCAAATCTTATTATGCTGATAAATGGAATTCTAATGGAAGTGACTAAGAAAAAATAGATTTTTCTATTTCAAATATGGAAATTCAAATCCTGCTTGTCGATCAACCAGCTGACTGTTCCTCATTGGTTTTGATATGTCTTGATTGTAAGTGATGAGGAATTTATCAGATGTATAGTAAGGATTATGTGATTGACATATGGCCTCCAAACTTGCTGATTTTCTTTTCTATTATCCATGATAGAGCAGGACTGACGCTCTTTTTGGGCTTTTTGATTCCCCAAGCAAATCACTTAATTTTCCTTTTGTACAATGCTTTCAATGTTTGTACTTGTATACTTATGGATGTAAGAATGGTATCATGACTGACACGGAGAATCTATTAATGACTTGAGCAGCAAAGAAATGTAAAGTGAGACCACTGTCAATAGGCAAAACTAGATGAGAGTTAAAGAAAATCTGTCCCTTAACACAGTTTCAATGTTAACTTTTTTATATTTTCTTCCACAAAACGCATTTCTAATAATATATTCATAAATAGCACACCTATAGTAAACAGGTCATTGTAAAAAAAATCATTCCCTAAACCAAAGTTTCTGAATGTAGTGAAAGGAACTTAGGCTTCAAGGTGTTGTTCTGTAAATCAGAATGGCCACCCTTTGCACAAAACAAGGACCCTGAATTCTTGGGAGGACTGTTTGTAAACTTTCCTTTTAACCAAAATATTTAAATAGCACTGATTTTATATAAATATATATATATCAATATACATTATCACTTGATACTTCATCTCCCAATGGTCTATTTGTGTGAGCTGAGATTGTAATTTTAGCTTCATTAGGTCAGACTTAATATATGTGAACTGGTACTGATGAGATTTCATTTCATTTCACCTTGTTTATAGTGTATTATCTCATTTATACATATGTGTTTGCTACATGTAACCAAATGCATTTTTTTCTGGGGCGATTTTGACTGACTATGCCACCCTTGCTTACTTTTCCTTTATGTTATTTGCAATCCTGTAAATACTTAGGACATGTGCTAAGTTCTTCCAGAACAAACTGGACACTGACATTATTAATGTTCCCATGGCCACAAACACACAGAAATGATAGGGCTGTAGCTGAACCCATTTCAGCAATCTTTCATCTAATGTTTGAAAATAATACCACATTGTAGGGCCAGTGTTGTGGTGCAGTATATTAAGCTACCAATTGCAACACTGTCATCCCATATCAGAGTACCAGTTCAATTCTTGGCTGCTCTGCTTCCAATACGGTTCCCTTCTAATGTACCTGGGAGCGGAGGGGAAAATGACCCAATAATGAGGTCTTGACACTTACGTGGGAGTCTTTGATGGGGTTCCTAGGTCCTGCCTTCAGCCTGGGCTCTCCCAACAATTACCACTATTTGAGGAGTGAACCACTGGGATGGAAGAAATATATCTATGTCTATATCTATATCTATATCTATATCTATATCTATATCTATATCTATATCATCTATACATACATGCATACATATATATATATGATACATATATCTTCTATATTCTTCTCTCCTCTCCCTTCCCTTTTTTTCTCTCTCTCTCTTTCACTCTCCCCTTTCTCGTTCACTCTATTTGTCAAATAGTTGGTAAAATGAGAGCTGGCATTGTGACACAGAGGGTTGAGCCGCAGCTTGTGATGCCCATATCCCACATTGGAATGCCCAGGATCGAGCCCAGCCTGCTTCTAATCCAGCGTCCTGTTAATGTGCATCCTGAGAGGCAATAGATTAAAGCTTGAGTATTTGAGTCCCTGCCTCTCACGTGGAAGACCCAGATGTACTTCCAGGCTCCTGACTTTGACGTGGCTTAGCCACAAATGTTGTAGATATTCAGGGAAAGAATCAGCAAATAGAAGATATCTCTTCCTTGCCTCTCCCTCTCTCTGTCATTCTATCCTTCAAATAAATATATAAATAAATAACACATTTTAAAAATATCAAAATGTGGATCTGGCTGAAGAGCCCATGAGAGTATTTTAGGCATGGAAAGCCAAGACACTATGGCAAAAAAAAAAAAAAAAAAAAAAAAAAAAACCAAAAAAAAAACACCTACATGAAAGATCTCTGCGAGTGAGATCCCAGTGGAAAGAATGGGCCGTCAAAGAAGGAGGTACCTTTCTCTGAAGGGAGGAGAGAACTTCCACTTTGACTATGACCTTGTCTAAATAAGATCAAAGTCAGTGAACTCAGGAGGCTTCCATAGCCTTGGCAGCTCATGACTAGAGCCTAGGGAGATTACTGATGCCATAAACAAGAGTGTCAAATTGTTAAGTCAATAGGAGTCATTGTGTGCTTACTCCTTATGTGGGATATCTGTCCTTAATGTGTTGTCCAATGTGAAGTAATGCTATAACTAGTACTCAAACAGTATTTTACACTTCATGTTCTGTGTGGGTGCAAACTGATGAAATCTTTACTTAATATATACTAAATCGATCTTCTGTATATAAAGTGAATTGAAAATGAATCTTGATGTGAATGGAATGGGAGAGGGAGCGGGAGATGGGAGGGGTGCGGGTGGGAGGGAAGTTATGGGGGGAAAAGCCATTGTAATCCATAAACTGTACTTTGGAAATTTATATTTACTAAATAAAAGTTTAAAAAAATATCAATATGCACATTTTATCATAAAATTATTTGATCCTTGGAGTTACATTTAGTCAAAACTATATGTAAAAAGATATTTATAGTAGCTTTGGCTTTAAAGGGAAAGTAGATACTATATGGCTACTTAAGAAATGAAATATATCTATAGGTGGGAGCATGGGAAAGTTTGAGGCAGAAGCTAGTTTAGCAGAATAAAATTACAGTACTATTTATAATTTTTTAAAAATGAAAGTGTATAAATTGAATATGAGTATTTATGTTTGTGTGTTTGTGGTGTAAGGGTGTCTGTGTGGGGGGTATACACACCAAATCTGTAACAGTGAACATCTAGGTATATATTTACTGGTAAAAGGGAGAAGAGCCAGAAAACTTGCAACATTTGGCTTCCAAACTTTACAGTGTTTGAAGGTGAAGCATGCATTGATTTTGTAATTAAGCAGATATACAAATTCAGGCATATGTAATATGAAAAGTATTAGATGAAATGCAATGCTAAGGGCTGTAATACTCTCTAATTTTTCCCATGTGGGTGCCTGCCTCTGACCAGCGTAAGGTCATTGCTAGGCTAAAACACTATAATCTGTGAAAACAAATATTGCGATTCTACATATAACAAAAAAATGTAAGTCATAGCATTTTGGAGATAATGCTGAATCTCATCAGGCGCAGTCAACCACAACCTGGTTCATTTCATTCTCAGAATTTCATCTACATTTGCCAGAGATTTTAAATTGAATAATGGACTGACTGTGTGTGAACGAAATGCATGCATTTCTTTTATACTTTTGAAATAGCAATGCAGTCTGGGGAGACCCTGGTAGGGGAGCAGGGGAGCTGAGCGACAGCAGGGGAATGGGTGTTGTGTGAGATAGGGACTTAATGAGATAAGCGAATATGTATTTTTGTGAGGGGAAAAAACTTCATAACATTTTTCATATGAAACATACACAAGAATAATGGAATAGATTATATCTTATGAAATGTGGCCTACAGTAAGTTACTGTTGCATGTCTTCCTTCCATAGAAAAGGAATGAATTGGAGACATTCACTTATAATGAAAATTGTCTGTATTTTTCTCAATTGAGAGAGTTCATTGAGTCTTCATAGAATAGTTTTATTACATATTACATGGGAAGGAAAAAACACATTTTTTTGTTCCAATAACAACCTTTTATCAGGCATGACAATGCACCCTCTGTGGCAGTTGTATCAAAAAAAGGAGCCTCTGCAGAGCCACAGTCAAAGTGGAGTTTCTTTTCCAAGTAGCCTTCAACCACAGCTTTGGGTGTAGAAAACGAAGGCACAGCTTTTGGAGAAACCGAAGAACCCCTTTCAGCTGCCACCTACCATGGTGCGGTTTCTCCATTTTTAAAATGTTTTTTTGTTTGCTTGGGTTTTCCCACCCCCAACTTGTCTTTAAAAAGGAGAAAAGGCGGGAGAAGGATATGTGAACATTATACTATTAAAGGGTCATGCTCCGGAGGTTTTGAAAAAGCAGCAATCAGCAGATGCATAAAGATAAGGCCAGTGTTGCACATTAACTATTTTTCTGTAGTAATAGGAATTCTGGAATCTTCCATTTTATTGCAACCTGTCATCTCACCCCCATTTCCAAGGTGACCTCAAGTCTTCTGGATTCTCCTTCTCAGACAATTCTCAGGTTTCTTTGGAGCTGTTCTCAACACCCTGAGTATGGCTTGAAAAAGTTATTTCTTCACAAAATCTGTCCTGGGGACTTTTCCCATGACCCTCCTCCTCAAGCAGTGCGAGCCGCCAGCATTTCCACTGAAACCACCCCTCCAGCTGCAATGAAAACTTAGTTTACACGGATTCGCCCAGAGTCAAATTGACATGCTATCGATTCTGGTTTGTTTGCATGCTTTCATTTGCTGCCAAGTCTGGTATGGAGCGTTCTGCTTTCCATTACTTTTTCTTGAAAAATATTTGTTGATTTCATGATTCCCTCTTTGCCCAGGGATTCTTCAGGATAATTGTTTAAAACCCAACAGTTAAGAAGTTTTGAGCTATTTTTTGTTGTTTATTTCTGATATCTGAGATGACATTTATATCATTTTGGTGTCAACATCTCTACTTTTTGAAATTTATTGAAGTTGTCTGTGAGTCTGAGCACATGGGCAACTCTCACAAATCTTCCATGGCTCTAAGAAAATAATATACTCACTCTCTTTGCTTGGAACAACTTTTATATAAAATATAATTTATTGAGCTTGTTGGTGATAGGAAATCTTCTGTGTCCTTATGTTACTAATCTGTTTATGCTTTAAGAAAAACACTGCTGGGGGGCTGGTGCCATGGCTCACTTGGCTAATCCTTCGCCTGCGGCACCAGCATCCCATATGAGCGCCGGGTTCTAGTCCCAGTTGCTCCTCTTCCAGTCCAGCTCTCTGCTGTGGCCCGGGAGGGCAGTGTAGGATGGCCCAAGTGCTTTCCAGAATTAGAAAACTCTTTTTATAAAGATTTATTTATTTATTTATTTATTTGAAAGGCAGAGTTACAGAGAGGCAGAGGCAGAGATACACACACACACAGAGAGAGAGAGAGAGAGAGAGAGAGAGGAGGTCTTCCATCTGCTGGTTAACTCCCCAGATGGCTGCAATGGCCAGAGCTGCGCCATCCAAAGCCAGGAGCTAGGAACTTCTTCTGGGTCTCCCATGCTGGTGCAGGGGTGCAAAGACTTGGAACATCTTCTACTGCTTTCCCAGGCCCTAGCAGAGAGCTAGATCAGAAGTGGAGCAGCTGTTCCTTGGGGTCGTGTCAGATTGCCCTAGTGGTTAACCTGGAACCATTCCATATTCAAGTTCCCTAAGAGTCAGCAGGTGATGGCTCAAGTGTTTAAGTCCATGCCACTCATATGAGAGAACTGTGTTGCGTTCCGCCTCCTTGCTTTGGCCTGATACAGCCCCATTTGTTGTAGGTGTTTGCAGAATGAACAAGCAGATGAGAGCTAGCTCTCTCTCTCTCTCTGCCTTTCTGGTAGATAAAATAAATAATTTTTTTAAAAAATCTAGCTTTCTAATAAGACTAATATATTGCGCATGTCTTCAAGTTTTCACCTCATTTCTACCTGCTGCCTGGTCGTTGCAGTCTGTATCTCCCTAGGCTGTGGATGTTATTCCACGATATTCTAACACCTACGTTACACATGAGAAGTCATGCTACCTTGAGCCTCTCCTTTTTAGCATTCTTATCTGGTACACAGGAGATTTTTCTTTTTACTATTACTTCAATGTTTCCTTCAGACTAGGTAAAACTATGGTTCATTTCTAATTTTACAGCTTGGACTTTGCAGTTTGAAATCTCAAGACTCAGGCCAAAACAAATTTTTGCTAATGTTATTTGATGATAAATTTTCACTCTCTTTTTCTCCCAAACCTTTTATTCCTATTTTGTTATTTCTGGTTGTCCTCCAAGTAGACTCTTTTCTCTCATGAGTTCCATTTCTTTTGCCTTTCTCTGCTTTCACTTTGTGTTGTGAAAATTTATCTGGTAGGTCACCAATTTGAGATTTATCTTTTTAGTTTTAGCTTCTCTGTTGGACTTTATATTTGAAAATTTCTCTTTACCTTTCCAAGAGGTATGTGTGGGTGGAGGTAATCTACATAAATCTACTTGTATTAGTTTTGTTGTATTGTCAAAATTATCATGTGACTAATTTATTCTATTTCAGTTGGATATACCATCTGCCTTGGGTTACTGAGATCCTTAACCAAGTTATTGCTGTCTTTTTCTGTTCGTTGTTTTCAATTCCCTCATTACCCATATACATCATGTTGCTTGCATTTCTCAGGAAGTGGAACATCATCAAGTGATAGAAAGCATTACGGTTTTGATCTCTGTAGACTGGTGAGGAGCAAACTGGCAAAACATTCCCTTTGTGGTATAATATGGAAATGAGGATCCTTAATTCCCAACTTCACCTAGAACATGTATCTGCCTTCATCTAAGTAAGTAGGAGGAAAGGAGGGAGTGAGGGAGGGATGAAGGGAGAGAGAGAGAAAAAAAAAGAGAGAGAATTCATCTATTCACCTGTAGATCTATTGAGATCAGAATGATCCTACAGTGTCCTCAAGGACAAGACACAACTAACTGCTGGGCAGGTGAAACTTTCCCCTAAAGGCACCAGACACCATGCAGATGGCCATATAATCCTAGGAAGGGACACTGTCTTGCTGCCTTTGATGACCCCATATGCAAAGATCACAGTGTTCCTGAAAGGTCTTAGAAAATCTAGCAACTTAGTTGAGAGGGCTAAATGACACTGAGTTTTCATGACACAAAAGGAAAATATTATGGCCTTCCTCTCATGCCAACTCAGAGAACATTTTCACTTCAAGTCAGTACAGATATATCCTCCTGTGACTGCAAATTTTATTTTATCTCTGTCTCATAAAGCAAACTCCTTAAGGCCTGGAGTTTTATCTTTGATTATGTTATATACAAGACTGATCACAGAGCTAGAGATAATTAGTGGTTTTATATCACTGGAATCATTACCATTTCATGTGTAGGTGCGCATTAACCAAAGAATTCAAATGCATAAGATAAATAGAGAACATAAACTCATTTTAGAAAAACACAATGACTAAAGCATATTAAATCTCACATTTAAAAATTATCAACATAGAATAGAACTTCTACGGATCATGCATAATTTTTTAAAGTGGAAAATGAAATCTATGCCTTTAAAAAAAAAAACCTCCATTTTGAGATTCCTATTTAAGACTGAAATACTCCAAGGTATATTCATACAGATTGTGTTTGATATGACCCCTTGCATATTTCCCCACCTTCATAATTTTATGGATCAAGAACTTCTCCCATCAACATCAACATTCTCAGTTTATGGCTTGGTCTCATGCTCCACTTGGCATCATTTCTTTGCTATATTAATTGAAGTTAAAATAAAACATGCTTCAATGCTAATAATCTCACAGGTACAAATTACATACTGAGAGGCAATTTATAAGAATTCAGCTTAATCAAATAATGGATGACTCCTTCAGCAAAAATCCCTTCTCTTTCTGTTTGATCTTCATCTCAAAGATCTCAAAGAGTCTCCCTTTGGGTGCCATTGTCATAAGAAATCCTGGATGCATTGAGGGTACAGGCATTTGGCACAGCAATTAAGATGCCACTTGGTACTGCTGTTTCCCATTTCAGGGTGCCTGGTTTGAGTCCCAGCTCCTTCGATTCTGCCCCGGCTTCCTGCTAATACACACCCTGGGAGGCAGCAGGTGACAGCTCAAATACTTTTATTCCTCCCACCACCTGGGAGATATGGAATGAGTTCCAGGCCCTGGCATTGGCCTGTCCCAGACCTGGTTGTTGTGAACATTTAGAGGATGAACCAGCAGATAGAATGCATTCCTCTCTGTGTCTCTTTCTTTAAAATAAAGTGAAAATAAATAATTTTTATGGAACAAAATTCTGGATTCATTTTGACTGCATCTATATCTTATTCAAGTTATTTTTGTGTCCTGTTTTATTTGACTTTGAATTTTAGACACATTTTACTGTAAGAATCACCATCATTTGGGTTACTAATGGAAAAATCAGAGCCAATGATAATCATGAAATACACCAATTTTAATAAGATGCACCCTTATTTTAAAATGTTACAGTATGGTAGATATACATGTGATGAAATATGAAACAAACGTTTCTGGCCTGCAATAAAGAAATGAAGGATTCCTTTTAGGTTTGTAGAACCTCACCACAACTGGGAGTACGTGGCAATTCCTGCCCTAGCTCATCAGTGTCTGGGGCCCTAATAAATCTGGCCCCTGCACCAGGGTCCACACTGGCTATCTGTATTCTTAGACGTCACCGCTTTCTATTTTTCACCATTATGCTAAATTTTTTCTTAAACCACTTTACTTCTGTCTGCTTTCCCACTTGATCTGCCTCAGCAGACCCAAAGATTGTGCAAAGCCTAGCCTGACTTGATCACAGACCTGGAATTTTGTTCTTTCTAGCTCTTTCTGTTTGGGAATTTGGAGGAATGTTGTTCCTTGTACTCTCCCTACATTGCTGTTGAGAAACCACTCATTGCTTTGATGTCTGTATTCCCAGTTCACTTTCTCCTCTTCCTCAAACAAATGCCTATTGTGACCAAGGCTGTGGTCATTTTGCTTCCTCAGTTTTCTGGCGTTGGAATTGTAAACTCCCCTGTCAAGTTTCAGTTACTCTCATGGGCTGCATTTGAATCATATAATACTCCCAGCTATGTCAGTCCATGCATTTCTAGATATAAGGCTATTACCTTCATGAGGGTTCTGAAACCATGATGATTAGTAGCCCCAGAATAATTCTTCATCCACTCCTATCCCTAATCAATATGAAGTACTAAATAAGACCAAAACTCTGTGTGAATAACACAAATAAATAACTCATCTTTCCTGCATTGCTTTCAGATACTCTGGTCAAACTATCCTGTGATGAATGTTACAATATTTCTTGTGGATTCAAACCTCCCTTGCTTGACACTGAGTGACTGTGCATTACCATAGACTGATACGGCACTTGAACGTCATTGTGGTAATTCCTACTTGTGTTTGTGGTGGTAACTACTCTCTGCTTTCTACTCTGGCCCATGAGCAGCTACTGCTCTGCCGATGCTTTCCACTGGAACGCAGAGAGAAAAGAGAATAAAAGGGGTGCAGAAAACAGCTACCAGAAGAATAGTTTCTACTTTTGGTGCTCAATAGAATGGGAAATGGAGTGCACCGCGGTTTTGTTTAAATGACATTGATTCCTCTCATTTGGAGTCCACAACATTGAGTAGAAGGAGTATTTGGTCAGTCAGTGGGAAACCTTGTTTGAAATGGAGTTAGGTTAGCTCTGAGACCTTAGGCAGATTTTCTTTTTCTTTTAGAAAGATTTATTTATTTTATTCCACAGACAGAATTACAGAGAGAGAGAGGTCTTCCATCCACTGGCTCACTCCCCAGATGGCCGCAACGGCCACTGAGCTGATCAGAAGCTAGGGCTGGGAGCTTCTTCCAGGTCACCCACATGGATGCAGGGACCCAAGCACCTGGGCCATCTTCTGCTGCCTTCCTGGGCTTACCAGCAGGGAGCTGGATTGGAAGTGAAGCAGCCGGGACTCAAACTGGTGCCCACATGAGATGCCTGTTCCCCAGGCAGGGGTTTTACACACTATCTCCCTTGTGGGCCCCCTTAGGTAAATTTTCTAATTTCCATTTTTCCATTGTGAACTGTAAGTGGATATCTGGCCTGTGTGGCTCATTCTAGCACAGGGGAAGAGCAAAACAAAAATGAACAGAAACTTGAAACTGCCAAGCACCCGAAGAGGGAGAGGGTGCACTAATCTAATCAGACTCTCCTGTCACCCAATGTCCATTCTTCATCCTCTGTCTTTTCTGTCCTGTTCTCAATAACCCTGAGCATCTATGCCTGCTTGAGGATTTGCTGACCTTGCCTATGAGTAAAAGGGCATAGAAATGCTATGGATTCACAGAAAACAATTGACCCTCAAAGAAACCTTTGAGCTAGAAAGCTATGTGGAAAATGGTGGTAGGCAAACTTGAAGTTCCTGCACACCCGTTCAAGACTTGAGATTCAGTGCCCTGTGGTTTATCTGGACACCTCCTCCTGCTGCACTTAATTTGGAAATGCATTTCCATCTCATGCTATTCTATAATCTGAACAACACAACCACCCTGTTAGCACACAAAAGCATTTTCACATCGTTGAAACAAGCACATAGTGCAATTTTATTCGTTTTTATCCTCATTTTTCCATAAAATCTGTTTGTATGTAGGAAATGCCCACTTTTCAGACTGTTTCATTGCATGATCTTTAAGCAACACTCAATCCTATTTGCAGGAATCCTTGAATTTCCTGAACTGAAGAATCTGCTGTTTAGCTACGAAATCTGTTCTACTTAATACAGATTTTATACTTCCCTTTAAATCCCAGACTGAGCTCTTCTTTTGCAGTTTTTCAGAAATGAAGAAGCACTTATTTCTAACAAACTTGTGAATACAGTGTCTCTCTCTACCATTAAGGGCAAGCAGCATCTTTCAGATATAATGAGAATATGAGTCATCAGCTCTAAATCTGATCTGGTCCTAATTCAATTAAATCATTACATTCTTGTCTTTCACTGATTTTCTTGCCTGTAGAAAAACCATGCAATGAATGTGTTAAATGGCCATTTTTAAGTAGTATGTGCATTCAAAGAAGGAAAAAACACCATTTAATGCTAAAAGGGGAATAAATTGCTGATCTTTTTTTTTTTTTTAACAAATGGCTGGGAGGGTTATAATGCATTAGATTTTTTTTTTCCAGAGGTAATCTTAGATGTGGAGTGAATGAAGTGAAGTCTGTTATCAATCCATAACATCTGCCGCAGTGTCAAGTGATGAAATGGGTGACTCCAGAGCCCAAGACAGCTGGGACGGCTTTCTTAATGCAGGAGGGTATTGTGCAAACAAACAGGCCCTGATACGGTCTATGGTTGTCACAATTATTCAGCCTGGTGATACATCTTCCCGTATTAGCTGCTTGAGCAGTCCTATTTCTTTTAAAAGTAAACTACTGTATAACAATCACCATCCTGGCCTGTAAGTCAGTGGGTACAAATAGAATAAATACCCTGGAAATAAAATATATATATAAAAAAATTAAAATTTATCACCAGAGCAATAATCTGCAAAACAGATGCAAGATGAAGCAAAACAAGAGAAAACACCTCCAGCTAAGGCTGAGGAGAGAATAAGCAAACACAAATTCAAAATGCCACTTAAGAACAAAACAGAACTCTGAATGAATAGCAATTTTCCTTATGTTTTAGAGTGTTAAAGGGTTAAATGTCTTTCAGACTAGAGATACAAAAACACTGGTTGGTACATCTGATTTTAATTTGTGCTTCAGCTGAGGTTTGTGGTCAGCATCGCAGGAATGGTTATTAAAAATAATGACCCCAAGTATTAAAAACAAGTGAAAGTTCTACTGATTAAAAATATAATTTAGTAATTTATTATTTACATAAATATGAATCAAAAGCAGCTACTAAATTTGATTACAATTAAAAGCTTAGTTTCATCTAGACAAGTACTCTGGTGGATATGGAAATGATCTGACTCTAATTGGACATTTTACAGCTCTCACATACCAGGAATCTTGACTCCCAGTTCCAGCAAAATATGGTGAATCCTCGGGTATATAACCTACCTTTGGTATAGACAATCTAGAGTCTGCTGCAAGAATTAGTGCATGTTCATGTTAAGTGCACTGAGAACTAAGATTCATTAGAAAGGAGACTCCTGGAAGACCTTGAAGCTCATCAAACCTCACCCCATAATTGTGCAGATGTGGAAAATAATACGAGAGATGAAGATTTTCCTGGAAGGTCATTGCCTTTGCTTCTATGCCTATTTTATCACATTTAGCTGTCTCATTCTCTGTTACCTATGGATCCATGGTAGTATTAAAAGTTAGTCATATCTAAAAATCAAAGTCAAGAGGAAAATTAAATCCAAGTTATTGAGGTTTGACTGATACAAGTTTTATTACAAGTCAAGATAATGAGCTCTGAATAGTCACACAGATATTTTCATTTGAAACTTTACTATGTGTATGCTAGTATGAATTTTGTAATAAACAGTTTCTAGTGTATTCATTACTGAGTAAGTCAAGTCTCAGTGCTATGGAGGCTCAGAAGATCCTATCATATTTATGGTTGTGTTTCTCTCAACACATCATTGACAAACTAACTATTCATTAAGTGCCAGTTCAACTTGAGTATTTTTGTTGGCTTTAAAGATGCTACAATTGAGCTCAGTTATCTCAGAAATCAGGTATAACTATCGGGAGAATACTCCCTCTCACATAATGAGACATCACTGCTTAATCATTCATTCACTTGTTTTACGAATATTTGCTGAACACCTCTGGTCTTCTCTGTTCCCCAAATTATGGACAAAATGGTGAGCCAGTTACCAAAAAAGAAACAGCTTCTGCATGTAAGAGGCTTACTGTCTTTCAGAAAAGGCTGTCACTTGAACTTATGAGTATGTGGGCACTTCAAAAAGTTCATGGAAAAAATTGATTTAAATCATGTGTTTATTTGGTGCAAAAAACTTTGATTCCATGCCTAGATGTTTCATAATATGCATTTTTTTCATGAACTTTTTGACGATCCATCATATTTTAAAGGAGGGATTCAGGGACTCTATTGATATATGAAAGGAAATTCAACCTGGTTTAGGAGGAGGAACTATGAAACCATAGACCTTTTCTCCTAGGAATTTGCCTTTTATTGATGTTCCAGAGGGGACTCAGGTGTTATATATACAAAAGGCAGAGTCACAGGGATAATACCCTAGGTATCAGCATCACTGAAAGGAGTACAATGGTTTCACAAGGCATGGAGGGTAGATCTTAGCCAGTGGTATGCATCCATTATTTAATATTCCATGCCTGTTCTGATTGGTTTGAAAAGACTTTGCCGTAATGTCACTTATCCTCTTGAGCTACCTCAATCCCACCAACATTCCGTATTTCCCTTATCTTTCTTATTTTCACTTCTCCCTATAAAATTTTTAAAAAGATTTATTTACTTATTTATTTGAAAAGCAGAGTAACAAAGAGAGAGGAAGTAACAGAAAGATTTTCCATCTACTGGATCACTCTCTAAATGACCACAACAAACAAGACTGGGCAAGGTCAAAGCCAGGATCCAGAAACTTCATCTAGCTCTCAGTGTGGGTGGCAGTCCGCCCACAAATACTTGGACCATCATCTGCTGCTTTTCGGGTGCGTTAGCAGGAACCTGAATTGGAAGCAGACATGAGACTTAATCCTATGCAGTGATTGCATAGTGAGTGCATTCCACAGAGCTGCTTAATCTGCTGAACCACAATGTCCTCTCCAGTGCTTTTCAGTTTTACAACAGATTTTATAATTTGCTAATTTATTGTCCAGCCTGTTTACCAATTGTATTTGGACACTGGAGTGAAAGTTGCACAAAGAAAAGTTTCTTATGTATGCTGAGCCCCTAGAACAGTTCTTGACACATAGTAGGCACTGCATTCAATTGAACATATGTGATGCGACTTGTTTTGCTCCTTCGTACAGTGATGCAATGCTATTGTCTGTCTGGTCAGTTTGGATTGCTGCAGGTTATGGATTCCAGCTGTTGCAAGAAACAGGCTTTTCCAAAGGTGCCGGATTAGAAATGGCACAAATCTCTTGATCTCACATTTTGTAGCAAGAACTTAATTACATAATCAAATTTAGCTGCAAATGAGGATAGCAAATTAAGATTAGGAGAATAATCATGTTTCTGCAAAGGAAGAGAAAGTGTATGTTGGTAGTCAGTTCAGACTCTCCCTTGGATCCCTTGCAAGCTAATTACTGAGCAAAGACCCTCTCTTCTCCTTTGAAGTGGGAGTGATACCATTACCCAAGGAAGTGATACCATTGCCCAAGACAGTTTTGAGAGAAAAAAAGTCAAACAGGTATTTACACCCTTTGCCAATGCTATAATAAAACCAAGAACATTATCTGCAGATATCTTGTAAGTACTATAAGAGCAAAATATTGGAAGAACAGGATACCAATGCAATAGTTTAAGATTGGTTTTAGAGGTAATCATCTGCCACATTTAAATAAGTCTTAAATACTCTCTGCACTTACTTTTTGTTGCCAAGGGATCAATCACAGAGTAAATGAATTGTAGAAATTGATTTTATTAGGGCCAGACTAGCTTAATTTTAATCATTAAAAACCATAAATGTGAAAACAGCATTTTCAAGAGTTACACCTGGGCCCAGCGCTGCGGCGTATTGGGTAAAGCCACTGCCTGCAGTGCCGGCATCCCATATGGACTCCGGTTCAACTCCCCACTGCTCCACTTCCGATCCAGCTCTCTGCTGTGGCCTGGGAAAGCAGTAGAAGATGGCCCAAGTCTTGGGCCCCTGCACACATGTGGGAGATCTGGAAGAAGCTCCTGGCTCCTGGATCAGATTGGTCCAGCTCCTGCTGTTGCAGCCATTGGTGGAGTGAGCCAGTGGATGGAAGCTCGTTCTCTGTCTCTCTGCCTCTGCCTCTCTGTAATTCTGCCTTTCAAATAAATAAATGAATCTTTAAAAAAAGAAATTAAAGTAAAAAATAAAATATAATTTCCTTTTTATTGATTTTGTAAATACTTTTAGTAAATTTTCCTTAATATGATTTGTAGAAATTATTTTATGAATAGATTTGTTATTTTTATCATTTACAAAACCAGTAATCAAGTTGTTACTTTTTGTATGTCCTTAATAAAAGAGTTTTTTTAAACCGTCCTACAATAGAAAGGGAATTAATATTTATTGAGTTATAAATGTGTGCCAGCAAATTATATGCTTGTTGATTTTCCAAATAGCATTGCAAGATAGGTATTATCATGAAATAAGTTTCTGAGTATTTTAATAATGATTCCAGCATCACTTGGCTCAAAAAACCACAGGGCCAGGATTTGATCTATGTTGGTCTAAGTCCAAAATCAAAAGGAACAGTTTTAAATATTCCCACAATTCATTCATATTTTTATTAGATACTCATCCATAAATGTCTAAGGGTTGAGGGACAGACACCTGGCCTGTATTTTACAATAATGGTACCAGTACTTTAAATATTTCTAAAAGAAGTAAGCATTCAATAAATCTTTATTGGATGAGTGAATTAATGGATAAGTGAATACAGGTTTAATTGTTGGAAACCTACCGTGTACAAATAATGGATCCTACTAGGAGGAAACCTTGTGGATATTGTATGGGGTTCCTTAAGTCAGAAAGCCTGTAAAGTTAGTTAGGGAAAATAAATCTTATACTAATATTGCCAAAATGGTACACAAGAGATAATTACAAGTGCCATCGGTACAAAAAGAGG